>NC_065591.1:113060774-113667857 GCF_024542745.1 Macaca thibetana thibetana | reverse complement strand
CCTATCTCAGCTAGTGATAGATCAAAAGATGATATTACAGGCAACATTCTCCGATCAAAATGCAATAAAACTAAAACTAGAAACAAAAATAACGTATCATTTAGAAATTTAGAAACTCTTAAATAATTCTTGGGTCAAGGAGGAAATCGGAGAGAATTGGTCCCCATGTAGAAAATAGTATTGGACTCTACATGGTACAATAAAAGCAAAGCTCAGTGGAAAATTTATGGTTCTGAATACTGTTTATATAAATAAACAGAAAGATTAAAATAATTGAATTAAGTATGAAACTCAAGAAGTCAGGAGAAAAAGTCATCCAAAAGAAAACAGAATAAAGATAAAAAGCAGAAAATAATAAAATCCAAAATGATAGAATAAATAAATATATGTAAGAAGTAGTTCTTTAAAAGGTAGCATAGATTAGATAAAACATTAGCTAATTACAGCACAAATAAAAAAATAAGAAATAAGAATGGAAAAATAACCACAGATGGAAAAGGAAAGAATCTTTAAAAACTACTTTGCGGCCGGGCGCGGTGGCTCAAGCCTGTAATCCCAGCACTTTGGGAGGCCGAGACGGGCGGATCACGAGGTCAGGAGATCGAGACCATCCTGGGTAACACAGTGAAACCCCGTCTCTACTAAAAATACAAAAACTTAGCCGGGCGAGGTGGCAGGCGCCTGTAGTCCCAGCTACTCGGGAGGCTGAGGCAGGAGAATGGCGTGAACCCGGGAGGCGGAGCTTGCAGTGAGCTGAGATCCGGCCACTGCACTCCAGCCTGGGTGACAGAGCGAGACTCCGTCTCAAAAAAAAAAAAAAAAAAAAAAAAAAAAAACTACTTTGCTCAACTCTTTGCATATAAATATGAGAACTTAGTTAAAATGGATGCTTTTTTAAGAAACTGTAAGCTGCTAAAACTAACCTCAGAAGAGATCAAAAGTTTCAAACAACCAATATCCATAAAAGAAATTCAGAAAAATTCAAAACAACTAGGCCTAGATGTTTTCACAAATGAATTAAACAAAACTTGAAAACAAACAAACAGACCATTTCAATGTCATTTAAATCTTTGCTACTCAAAGAGTGATTGAGGACGGGCATGTGGGCAGCACCTGGAAACTAGTGAGAAATGGAGAGTCCTGGACTACGCTATCAACCAACTAAAGGAAAATCTAGTTTAACAAGATTTCTAGGAGATTGTAATTGTATGCACATTAAAGTTTGAGAGAGCTGATTTATACCAGGGCTTGGCAAACTATGGTTCATAAGTCAAATCTAGCTCACCTCTTCTCTTCTTAAATAAAGTTTTATTGGAACACAGTCAATACTCATTTATTTGCATACTGTTTATGGCTGCCTTCCCACCATACCAGTAGAGTTGGGTAGTTAAGACAGTGACCATGGCCGGGCAGGGTGGCTCACACTTGTAATACTAGCACTTTGTGAGGCCAAGGTGGGCAGACCACCTGAGGTCAGGAGTTCAAGACCAGCGTGGCCAACATGGTGAAACCCCATCTCCATTAAAATACAAAAAGGTAGCCGGGCATGATGGTGGGTGCCTGTAATCCCAGCAACTCAGGAGGCTGATGTGAGAGAATTGCTTGAACCAGGGAGACAGCGGTTGGAGTGAGCTGAGATCGTGCCACTGTACTACAGCCTGGGGGACAAGAGTGAAACTCTGTCCAAAAAAAAAAAAAAAAAAAAAAATACAGTGACCATATAGCCCACAAAACCTGAAATATTTATTATCTGGCCCTATAAAGAAAAAATTTACTGACCCTGATTTCTACTGCTCTAGGATATAGGGAAAATGAGAAAAGCTTTCATTTATTTTTATGGCACCAGTTTAACAAAGATTAGGAAAATTATGAAACAGGTTGCAAAGACTTCAGACTTGGCAGATATTTCACAAGCAACAGCAAAATAAGATCACTTTCCCTTATGAATAGCAATGCAAAAATGGAACTCTGTTAAAATAATTCAAAAGAAAAATCATAAGATAATTATAATTCTCTCAAGTATCAAAAAGGCACTTGACAAAGTTCAACATCATTCTTGATTTTTTAAAAATTGTTAATAAAATGGGGATAAATGAAAAGTCTTCTTCAACATTATAATAAAATTTACAAATTTCTATTAAATCTAGCAGGAGGTTTGATGAAGAAACAATAAATGATTTTTTTATAAAATCAGGACCATTATTATCATATGTAGACAATATTGCAATCCTAAGAAATGCAAGATAATCAGTTGATAACTATACAAGCAATAAGATAATTCAGTAAGGTACAGGTATTAGACATCTATTGCTGCTTAACGAATTATCCCCAAATTTGATATTAGCAGCTATTGAAGACTGAAATCCATGATAGCTATTGTCTCAAAATTTAGCATCTTCTATAAAGACTGAATATTTATGTTCCCTCAAAAGTCGTATGTTGAAACTTAATACCCAATGTGATAATGTTTGGAGATGAGGTCTTTAGTAGGTCATGAGAGCAGAGACCTCACGAATGAGATTAATGCCCTTATAATAGAGGCCTTAGAGAGCTGCCTTGCCCACCCCCACACACACGCTATATGAGGACACAGTGAGAAATTGTCATCTATGAACCAGGAAATGAGCCCTCACTAGACACTGAATCTGCCAGTGCTTTTGATCTTGCCCTTCCCAGCCTCTAGACTGTGAGAAATACATTTCTGTTGTTTATAATCCACCCAATCTATGGTATTCTGTTATAGCAGACTGAACAGACTAAGATAGCAGATTAAAACAGGAAATATTTATCATTTTACACAGCTTCTGAGGGTAGGAATCCAGGATCAGCTTAGCTGGGTTGTCTGGCTCAGGGTCGCTCATGAGGCTGTAGCCAAGATGTTGGCCAAGGCCACAGGCATCTGAAGTCTTGATAGGGGCTGGAGGATTCAGATCCAAGATGGCGCACTCACATGGCTATTGGCAGGAGGCCTCAGTTTCTCCCTGGCTGTTGGCCTCAGTTCTTTGCCACATGGGCTTCTCCACAGGGCTGCCTGAGTGTCCTCACAACATAGCAGCCAGCTTACTCGCAAACAAGTGATTCAAGGGAAAGTACAAATAAGCAGGAAGCCAAAATGTCTTTTATGACCTCGTTTATGAAGTGGCACACATCACTCTTACAGTAGAAGGCAGACTCTAAGGCTATCCCACACCAAAGGGAAGGGGAATTAAGCTCCACCTCTTGAAAGGAAAAGTATTAAAGAATGTTATAGCATCATGGTACCATATTATATACCATCATGGTATGTGAAACATAATTCATAGACAAAATTAATATAATAGCATTCCTATACAAGGTACTTAAAAAATATGAGATTAAAAAGAAAAAGAAATAAAAATGCACAAAAGACATCAACAAAATGTTCATTTTTTAAAAAGAAAGGAAACCTAGGGCCAGGCGCAGTGGTTCACGACTGTAATCCCAGCACTTTGGGAGGCTGAAGTGGGCGAATCACCTGAGGTCAGGAGTTCGAGACCAGCCTGGCCAACATGGTGAAACCTCGTCTCTACTAAGTATACAAAAATTAGCCAGGCATCTTGGTGGGCGCCTGTAATCCCAGCTACTTGGGAGGCTGAGGCAGGAGAATTGCCTGAACAAAAAAGAAAAAAGAAAGAAAGAAAGAAAAAAAAGGAAACCTAGATGGTTAATAAGTATATGAAAGATGCTCAAACTCACTAATAATTAGGAAAATTTAAATTAAATGAGATACTCTTTTACACACTCTCAGAATGAAAAAATAATAAAGTTTCACAATACAGGTGAAAGGATGAGAAACATAGGAAATTCTTAGGCATAGCTGGCGGGAGTATTTTACCTTCAAAACAAGTTGATACTATCTTGGAAGTTGGATGGTGAATTTCCTCACAACCCTTTAATTCTACTCCCAAAGAAACTCTCTCTCCTATACCAGGAGATATGAACAAGAATATCCCTGCCATCCATCTTTCTTTCTTTCTCTCTCTCTCTTTCTTTCTCTCTCTCTCCTTCCTTCCTTCCTTCCTTCCTTCCTTCCTTCCTTTCTTTCTCTCTCTCTCTTTCTTTCCTTCCTTCCTTCTCCCTTCCCTCTTTCTTTCTCTCTCTCTTTCTTTCTTTCTTTTTCTTTCTTTCTTTCTTTTTCTTTCTCTCTCTTTCTCTCTCTCTTTCTCCCTTCCTTTCTCTTTCTCTTTCTTCCTTTCTCTTTCTCTCTCTTTCTTTCTTTCTTTCTTTCTTTCTTTCTTTCTTTCTTTCTTTCTTTCTTTCTTTCTTTCTTTCTTTCTTTCTTTCTTTCTCTTTCTTTCTTTCTCTCTCTCTTTCTCTCTTTCTCTCTTTCTCTCTTTCTCTCTTTCTCTCTTCCTCTCTTTCTCTCATGGAGTTTTGCCTAGGCTGCCGTGCAATGGCCTGATCTCGGCTCACCGCAACCTCTGCCTCCCAGGTTTTAGCTATTCTCCTACCTCAGCCTCTGGAGTAGCTGGGATTATAGGCATGCGCCACCACACCTGGCTAAATTTTTATATTTTCAGTAGAGACGGGGTTTCTCCACATTGGTCAGGCTGGTCTTGAACTCCCAACCTCAGGTGATCCGCCCACCTCAGCCTCCCGAAGTGCTGGGATTACAGGCATGAACCACCACGCCTGGCCCCATCATTGTTTCTAATAGGAAAAAGTGAAAAGAGATACCCTAAATGTCCATTTCCAGGATGATGGGTAAATTGAGAAGTGCTCCCTCAACAGAATGAATTAACTAGGAACGTACATATCAGCACGGGTAAATTCTCACAAACACATCAAGCAGCAAAAGCAAGCTGAAGAACAGCACACTTCCGTAAAGTTTAAAAACATTGAAAACAATTCCACATGCTGCTTAAGAACGCATACCTATGTCATAGAAATACTTTCAGAAATGTGTAGGAATGATACACACCAAATGGGGAGATAATGATTATTTCTAGCAGTGAATGAGAAGAATGTGATAAGAAGAGCTAGATGGGGATTTCAACTTTATCACTGATGTTTTGAAGCAAGTCAAGTGATGGGCACATGGACGTTTGTTTTGTTATTCCTTATGCCTTTTTAAATGTCATTTCATAATGGAGTTTTTAAAAGAAAAGGTAATGGAAGAAAATATCCTATTTAAAATTGCAACAGGGAGGCCATGTGCCATGGCTCATGCCTGTTAATCCCAACACTTTGGGAGGTTGAGGCAGGCAGATCACTTGAGGCCAGGAGTTCAAGACCAGTCTGGCCAAGATGGTGAAATCCTGTCTCTACTAAAAATACAAAAAGTAGCCAAGTGTGATGGTACATACCTTTAATCCCAGCTACTGGGAGGCTGAGGCACAAGGATCGCTTGAACCCTGGAGGTGTTGGTTGCAGTGAGCTGAGATCACACCACTGCACTCCAGCCTGGGCAACAGAGCAAGACTGTCTCTAAAAAAAATTAAATTAAACTGCGACAGGGAAGAAGCTAAAATACCTAAGCTAAGAAATTAAAATAATTTCAGAAAGGAGAAGTAATTAATTGAACTACATGTTTTTACATAATAAGTAAAAGGTAAATAAAATGTAAAGATTAATAAAAACTGGGGAAGGTATTTCCATGTTCCAAAGGGTTAATGTTTTTTATACATACAGAGTTCTTTGTTATAACTCATATGGACAATAACTCAGAACAACTACAGACTAAAGTCATGAACTGACAATTTTCAGAAATATAAATAACATTTACATATATAAGAGAAATATCAGAAAAAAACACGAAGTAATAGATTTGTGAATTAGATTGTCAAAGATGTAAACGCTGGCCAGGTTGCAAGGAAGCAGCCACTCTCGTGTGTTATTGTCAAACTGTATGTCAGTGTATGTTGTGCGATTGTCTACAGAGGGGAAGCTGTAATGATCTATCAAGATGTAAAGACCCGGCATCCTTTGACCTAGAAATTCCATCCCTAGGAATCTTTCCTGGTGATAGATTTGCACATGTGTGAAATGGTTTATTATACTGTTTATAATTGCAAAAAGTTGAAATAAGCTAAATATTCCTTCATAGGGGCTTGGTAAATAAAATAGGACACATCCACTGAATTGAATATGAGGTAGTGGTCTTAAAGTGGCTCACCTCTCTGCATACAATGAAGAATGATCTTCAGGATAAATTGTAGAGCAAAAACTGATATGAAGAATAGTGTGTATGCTACCATTTGTAGAGCAAAAAAGAAATAGTGTACATATCTGCTTGTTTATACATAGAATATTCCTGGAAGGAGGCAGATAAAACTAGTGATTGCCTCCAGTAGTATCATGGCACCATAGTAGTGGGGGAAAACCTTGAATCATGTAATGAAAAAAGAGAAACAAGCAAAAATGAAGCCTAAAACAAAGAAGTGAAGAAACCCGATCGGATTTAGCACCAAGTTTTGAATTTAAAAATCCACAGTGCCAGCCATTTGCAAATGGCTAGACGAGTGTTGCTGATGTGCAATTCTGGCCCTAATTACTTTCTTGCTAACCTCTAAACCTTTCTCCTGAAAGGTTCTGCTGCATAGCCAGTCAGAGAGGGAGAGCGAGGCAGACAGAACCAGAGGGATGTGGCTTATGATCAACATAGCCCCACAAATCCAGTTAGCATCCTGCAACTGCTTACCTGGTGCTTCTGAGTCGCTTCTAATGAGAGATAATGATGTCAAGGTGAGGAGGTCTCAGGTGCGTGTCAGGGAAGGATACCAGTGTAGACCAGCTCAATTTGGATTCATTGCACATTGAACTTTTCTCATTTCCTTCTTTGGCACATTTATAGTCATTAGTGAAGAACGGGGAAGCATTGCAAACATGAGCATCGGCGAAACAGACTAGGTTCTCTTTGGATGTACCTGGGAACTGGGGGTTTCAATGAAGAAAAACAATGTCTATCTTCAAGAAGACGCCATAGAGTGAATACCCCTGCATATAAAGGAGGCATGCTTGGTGGGGTGGGGGAGGGGAGGGACAACAGAGAAATTCTATTCAAACTACGTAGAATTTGTCCAGATGTTGGCTGAAGACTGTGAGGAATGTAAAGGGAGTAAAGTTGGATGAGCTTCATTAGCAAATGTGGCTCTGGAAACATAGGAAAGCTACATGATTTATCATACAGTTAATTGAAATGTTCAACATGGAACCATTCCATCAGAAATGAACATTTGTTGAGCACCTACAATATGCCAGGCGCTGTCCTAGGTCTTAGGGATGTGTCAGAGAACACAACAACATCTTGATCTTCACCCTGCCTACGTTCTCCTGGCCAGAGAGGGGTGTTGGGGAGAGTGGATGTGGAGAAAATTGATGACACACAAGGAAATAAGCCTATGACATGCTGTTAGGTAATGATCAGAGTCAATTTGCATAGTAACAAAAGAGAAAGACAAGGAGAGGTGTGAGAACAGGGGCTGTTTCAGAGAAGGTGGTCAGGACAGCCTCTCTGATGAGCTGACATTTGATTAGAGACTTCAGTAAAATTACGAACCAAACCATGAGGGAAATGATATTGTAAAGGCCCTGGGGCTGAAACATGATTTTCCACCACACAGGTGAAGAAAAAGTGTTTACAAAATAATGAAACTTAAGACACAAAATGTATATTTCCTATGATTATGTATGCATAGGTGTATATATATATGTGTGTGTTTGCAAGATACGTATTTATATTTACGATCAATTTTTATATATTATTGATATATTATTTATGTTGATAATATATAATATATATAGAAGCGTTTACAAAATAATGATAAAAATTAAGACACAAAATATGTATTTCCTAAGATTATATATGCATTAGTGTGTATATATACATACAGACACACACACATACATACATATATATATATGTATCAGAAAAGACTACTGAAAAATATAAATCCTTGTAGGACTTCAATGAAGAGACAAAAACTAAGTGTTTCTCAAGAGCAGGCAGTGTCTTCAAATTCTTTGGGTCTGATTCAGCCATGATGGGTATAGGTAGAATCTTAATATCTGATGACTAAATGGATGAATCACTGCAATTTTTGTAAAAATGTTTTATTCACCATTTTAGAAAAATTAAATGTCTGTTTTTAAAAATTACGTTTGTGATGACACATTGCATACTCTTCACAGTGGTGGGGTTACTCAGAGGGATATGACTTTAGCTCAGGGCTAGCCCAAAATATACTGGGGAAAAAGACAGAGCTAGAATGTACGGATTATCTAACATCTGCTAAATGTTAGATGCTGGTACATCCATTGTTGTGGGCAAGCCACAGAACAGCCCGAGGAGGAAGGTACAGTTAGGCCCGTTTTGCAGTTTAGGATAATGAGGCTCAGAGAGGTTCAGTTTCTAGCCCATGGATACAGGCCAGTAGATGATAGAGCTGAATAGTGAATCTTCTGACCCCACGTTCAGACCTCTGCTGACCACAACGATGCATGGTCTACCCTGGAAGCCTTCCTTCGTGCTCAACTGGGTTTGAATAGCACTTCCCAGGACCCAGTACTTTCAGTGATCCTTCATTTTCTCAAACCCTCCCAGAGCGGCACCTTACTGGGAACGGTTCTCTCTGTCCTTCTCATCTGTGATTTTAGTATCAAAAAATAAGCTGACTCCAAAGCTTTGGAGCCATTCACCCTCTTACTAGCGGTGTGACTCTTGGCAGGTGACCTAACCTTTCCTAGTCTCACTTCTGTCATTTCTAAATGGAGATAACTATGTGTTAGAATCGTAGGGCAGAGTCAGTGAGATCATGCAAAGACTTTGGGCCACTGTGTGATTATATGGCAGACACTCAATAAATACTGGGTGAATCTATTTGTGGCCGACTTATGTCTGGCTCCTGCTAGTGGTTGGCTAACCTGATAAATCCTGGATTAGTCACCAATGATAATAATAATGTAAAAGATTGTGCCTCTCCAGTGACATTCACAATTTAACATAATTCAAATTCATTGCTGATGGCACAAAGACCAGTCATGGCCACCAGGGAGGACCTCATTGTCATCCCTTACCTTGCTGTTCACTGGAAGGCAGCCCATTTGTTCAAAACTCATTAGGCTATGATGTAGGCTCAGAGTAAATCTAACACGGAGGTTGACTGTCATAAATCAAATGAAAATCTCCTACTCAAAGGAGACCAGTCTGAATATGTAGTCCCCAAATTTAAGGTTCAGAAAAAAAAAGAAAGAAAAGAAACTCTTTAGAACATCCTGGAAGTGAGTCAGTCTAGTAAGCCATGTTTTCTGGAATCTAGGATTTATCTTTTTACATGACGATTTTATTTTATTTATTATCTTGACTGAGCACAAGAGAAAGAAATAGACGTGGAACCTGAAAAGTGGGTACATCAGTTTCCTAGTGCTGCCATAACAAAGTACTACCAATTGGATGGCTTAAAACAACAGAGATTTCTCGTCTAACAGTTGTGAGGCCCAGAAGTCTGAGATCAAGGTGCCACCAGGACCCTGCTCTCTCTGAGAACCATAGGGGTAACCTTTTCTTGCCTCTTCCTAACTTCTGTGATGGCTGGCAATCCTTGGCTTGGAGATGCCTTATATTGTTTGGATCTGTGTCCCTGCCCAAATCTCATGTTGAATTATAATCCCCATTGTTGGAGGTGGGGCTTGGAGGGAGGTGATTGGATCATGGGGGTTGTTCCTCATGAATGATGTAGCCCCAGCCCCTTGGTACTGTCTGTGCTATCATGAGTCTCATGAGATCTAGTTGCTAAGGAGAAAAAAAAAAAAAAAAAAAGCATGTAGCACTTCCCCCCACCTCTCTCTTGATCCTACTCCCACCATGTTAGACACCTCTCCTGCTCTTTGCCTTCTGCCATGGTTGTAAGTTTCCTGAGGCCTCCCCAGAACCTGAGCACATGCCAGCATCAGGCTTCACATACAGCCTGCAGAACTGTGAACCAATTAAACCTCTTTTCTTTATAAATTACTGAGTCTCAAGTATTTCTTTATAGTAATATGAGAATGGACTAATACAATGCCTCCCTCTAATCTCTGCCTTTGTCATCACACAGCCATCTTCTCCCTGTCTTTGTCTCTGTGTCTCTCCTCTTTTTCAGGGACACCAATCACTAAATAAAGGACCTGACCTACTCCAGTATGACCACATTTTAACTAATTACATCTGAACAACTCTATTTCCAAATAGGGTCACATTCTGATGTATTAGGGATTAGGGTTTCAATGTATCTTTTGGGGAACACAATTCAATTCCTAACAGTGGGTAACCAGTCTTCCTTGGGGCGTAGAGGGTCACGGGGCTGAGAGATAGAAAGAATGGTTTTCGTTGCAGAGGGCCTGTGCCTCACATTACATAGCTGGTGGGAGAATCAGAGTGCTAGAAATTACCTCGCCCCTTCTTTCTCACCGTGAAATGCTTGATTTACAGATGCCACAAGTCTTGAGCTAGGCTTTCCCATTCAGTTATCTTAGAGCCATAAGATGTATGGAACTTTAGGAGCTGAAGTAAATGATTCTACTCTATTTCCGTTTTAAAAGCCAGATTTCAATCCCATGTGTGAGAAAAACATATTAAGTGTGCCTTAGCACTGATTATCCTACTTTTGTTAGGTTGAACCATATGAAATTTCCGTTTTTAGAGATAGAAAATGGTCAACTGTTGGCAATTTTACATGATTTGACCCATACATTTCATTAGATGCTGTTATGGATGATCCCTTCTTGGCTCTGATTCTTTACATTGGTCCTAAGACTTTGAATTTTAGACTGTGTTCAGTTTCTGCCCTTATATCCAACTGGGGCAACACTGAGAACTTACACACTCTTATCCTGTCAAGTATCCTTTCATGGACACATGCTTGGGAAAGAAATAAGGGTTTGGGTATTCCAAAAAATCTGTTTTCGAATTAGCCCTCTATTATTTACTAGGTGTTTGACCTTAGGGGGACAATTGTTTAGACTCCTTTTTGCCTCAAAATCCTTATTTGTAAAATGGAATAGAACTTCATAGGCTTATTGTAAGGATTACATTATATATGTATACTAATTATAGTTTATGTAATTATAGTGGTGTGAAATTATACATTATAATATGTTAAAGTATATATAATTTTATATATATATATATATGCTAAGCATACTATCAGCACACAGTAGATATTCAACAAATGATGATTGCCTATATCCATGACCCCCATGGCCTCTACTACAGTCCCTAATAATCCCAGGAACTGCTCAGAGATGAACCGAAGCAATGGGAAAACCCACTAATGAAGAGTAACTAGGATTAAACAATAATGGCACAAAAATGGGACAAATAAATAGACTACCACGTTTGGATTCAACTGCAGACACTAGTCTCAAGGAATATACCTTGAAACTCAGTTAGCTAAATACTACGTCATTATGTCATCTTCTCTCATCTCACAATGACTAAACTCCATCTGAATTGTATACATAATACGGTCATGTCTACATCAAATGTCATTTTTGGCATAAGAGTTCTCAACTTTTTTCCCATTGAAAATTCATGTTGAAATCCCCTATGTGTATTTTCATGGCACACTCCCTGGAGGCAATCCAGAGACTTCTCTAATTCCTGATAGGCATTTTTTTCTTTCCTACTCTAGAAAACCTATTGGAAGGGTGACATTATAGGGATAATCACCCCATTTTTTTCCAATTCGATTAATTATCTACAAACTTTAACAAATCATCCACCAATATTATGCTTGTAACATGCCTGAAACTTGTGTGTGATACAATACTGAGGTTGAGAATCACTCTTCTAAGACAGGCGTCCGCAACCCCTAGGCTGTGGACCAGTACTGGTCGGTGGCCTGTTAGGAACTGGGCCACACAGCAGGAGGTGAGCAGAGGGCCAGCAAGTGAGCACTACTGCCTGAATTCAGCCTCTTCTCAGATCAGCAGCAGCATTAGATTCTCATAAGAGTGTGAACCTTATTGTAAAGTGCACATGTGGGGGATCTAGGTTGCACGTTCCTCATGAGAATCTAACTAATGCGTGATGATCTGAGGTGGAGCAGTTTCATCCTTTTCATCCGGACCGGCCTCATACCCCTCGACATCCACGGAAAGATTGTCTTCCACAAAACAGGTCCCTGGTGCCAAAAAGGTTGGGGACCCCTGTTCTAAGACATGCTATTATCATGACCATTCAGAATGGTTAAAACACTCTGAAGCCACTAGGCATTTCAAATCCAAGTAGACAATCACAATCTCCAACATCTTAGATGTTTCTAGGTGCTCTACCCAGAGTGAATGCACAGAGTCAGGACATATTTTCTCTGCATGCTTATGAACAAACGAATCTCTTTCAATGACAGTGCGTTGGCAGAAATGGCACTCCTTCCTCCTTGTCACAGAGGCGAAGCATTCAGGAATGAGTACAACCACTCCAGGCTTCCTGTCTTCCAACATTTTCTATATGTGCCATATTGCCACTGATATGATCAATTCTATCTAACCACCAGAAGCAGTCTCCCATGCCTTTAGGCACTTAAGAATTCCGTTCAGCTCATCTACTCTCCCCTCTGGTCAAAGCCATTTATTATCAATTGTAAGTAATGTGACTATGGGGATGCTACCTGGGGCCACTGGAAACCCGCCATGGTTTACAGCCCTTGGAACAGACTCAGACATTGTAAGTGAAAACTCTTTAAGCCAAACCCAAACCTTTTATAATTGAAATTATAATAAATCACACCTCTTAAATCTTCCCAGAGAAGACTTGGGAAAAGTCTCTTCTCGCTCTCTTTCACTGCCAGAGAGCTCCTTAATAAGGGAGCGAGATTAAAAAAAAAAAAAAAAAAGGACAACTTCCACTTCAGCTGTCCTCAGGGCTAATGCAGGGTGTATACAATTTGGTTAAGACATGGAAGCCAGGAATAGGGACAGATAGAACAGAAGGGCAAGCCAAATTAAAGTATGTTTGATCCCAGCTGTAAAGGCCAGTGGCTTCCTATCTAACTCTAAGAAAAAGTCCACACACTTGAGAGTAATATACATATAGGGCCTCTGGGATCTGCCCTACTCCTGATGTGTCCCTCTCCTATGGCACTTACCTCTCTGTATTGCAACTATTTGTTTGCCTTCCCTATTAGACTGTGAGGCCTTTGAGGGCAGAGATCATGACTTAGTCAGTTTTAATCCTTAGTAACTTCAGAAACCCAGTAAGTGCAGGGTCAGTTTGCACAGTTCTGAAAAAATGAGCAAACTGACTCTGCACTAAAGCTGCACATAAGCCAAGAGGGCAAAGTCAAGGGAAGTGGACCTCAGATTGTGCATAATCTGAAGCACTCAGGGGCATGTCCTTTTCTTCTCGCTGGGAGTATAAACTATTCAGGGAAGGCTATTACAAGCAGTGGCCATGAAACAATAAGCTGCATCTCCCCACCCCGGCAAATGTATCAGAATCTCTGACCCCTTCTGAGTACTCTCCTCGGGAGGCAATGTGTATATTCTGAAATGGCTATGTTTGTTCAATAAGCCTTTTTTGGAATTGTGATCAGATTCAGTTTAGACACCACACAATTAAACCAATCTAATTTCCTTATAGGCACATGTATTTCCAAAGCAATGTTCCCCAACTTGATTGCCCACCATATTCATGGGCCATAGCTTCAGGGCAACTTTTAATAGCTTCCAACAAATTCACCCTCTAAGGATGAAGATGTACCACATTTCAAGATATTTAAGAGAGTACCAACATTGTCCATGCATAACTTTCCAGAAGAGTTCCAAAAATGCTTTGAGCAATTTCTCAGTATCTTGGGGATCAGCACAAATCTACTGAGAGGACTACTTTGCAGGCAATAGTGCTGCTTTGGAATGAGACATTCTCATGTGTTACATAACAATAACCAGCACTTATTAACTGTTTACTATGAACCAACTCTATCCGGCAATGTGTGTGTGTGTGTGTGTGTGTGTGTGTGTGTGTGTATTCTCACTGAACCCTCCCAACAATTATATGAAAACAACAACAACAATGGTTGTTTCTGGCATTTACTGAGTGCCCACGATGGGTCAGACAGTGTTAAGGATTAGTTCATTTTAACCCCATTTTACAGACAAAAAACTGAGGTTTAGAGAAAAGTAAAGCACTTTGCTAAGGCCACAAAGCCAGTAAGAGAGGAACTAAGATTCATATGCAAATGTATATATATATATCTCCTAACTTATACTGATATATATATATATATATATATATATATCTCCTAACTTATACTTTTTTTTTTAATCAAAACTGTCTAATTCAGTGTTCAATAAATGCTAGTAGAATGAATAAACTTGCATCAGTGACAGTGGTCCAACCAAGGCGAGTAAGAACAACAAGCAAAAGTGATACAAGATGGTTCAGCTCATCTAATTCCTAAACTACAGCCACGTTCCTGTTCACAGGAGAGAGCAGTGGGCATCAGAGACTGTACCTGGATGTCTCCCAGCTAGCTGCAGCATGAGGCTTTGTGATGTGCTGTTTCACTCCAGTTAAGCCCCTGCGGGGCCCTGAGTCTCAGTCACTCCAGCCAGGCATCAGGAATGGGTACATTCACTTCCCTTCCCCAGCCTTCCCCTATGAATATTTATAAAGGGCTCTTGAATCCTGGTATCCCATAAAAATGCAAAGTACGATTATTATTAATGATACAGTTAGGAAGAAGGACATTTGTTATTTCTACTCAATTGGTTTCCCCCGGGAGCAGAAACAATTTTTTTTGACATAGTATTAATGTGCCGTCTCTGCAACTTTGATCATCTGTCATTTTCTTTTGGACAAAGTTGAGCCAGTGTCTCAGGCAGCACCCTTCTTTCCCCTTGGCAATATTGGCACTAGCTGAGCCCAAGTTGCTTCATGGTTTAGATGAAACTATGGATCTTTATTTGATTTCTGGTATCAGGAAACAATTTATTAGGATCAAGGCAGTTAGGCTACGCGACTTCCTTTCTTGCCGAGGTAGACGCTAGTTGCACAGGCAGCCCTGGCTCATAAATCTAGTTTTATTTCCCCATCTATTCACCTGGAACTAAGTGATTTTTTTAAGGCAAAGGGGAGAACACATTTCCTTATGTAAGCACTCTTCCTCCAGCTCGTAATCACCATTGTTTCTCAGATGAACTAGTGAGCAGCTGAAGCAGGGAGCCATTTCCATTTTCGTGCATCACACTTGTATTTTCAGAGTTTACAGAAAAATACTGCAACCAATTTGGGATTTCCCTGTAATGAACCACTTCCTCTAAATAAACCAGAATTGATTCCAATGCGAATTTCAGAGACGAAAGGGCTTTCTGAAAACATCTATTTTCATATGCCCTTCAGAAACTACCTTGCCTTTCTTTCCGCTCCCATCCCCCGCTCCCACCCTCCCTCAAGCCCCCCACCCCGCCTTCCCCTCCTTCTTAAGAAGACTTTCCCAGGTCCCTCTTGGCTGTGGTTGAACGACGTTGGCTCCTGTCCATGCTGCAACAAAGACCTGGCATTCCAGCTGTCTGCGTCTAATCTCCAGTGTCAGCTCTCGTTAATGTGTGAGCGTGAAATCAGAGGGGGCAGAGCTGCACGGAATATTAAAACCATGATCAGAATTCCACTGAAATGCTGAGAGTCTGCAAGCACCATTAGAGGAGGCTGTCAAATCACGGCTTCGCATTAAATAAAAGAAAAGATTTCTATCAGAGGAAAGTACAATCAGTGAATCGCTGAGCTAAATTAGCATTTTTTCAATTGGAGATCGAAGTTGATTTATTGTTCTACACGACATTAATGTAACTATGTGCTTGACCTGCTAAGGCAGCTAATTTTTCATTTAAATGGTTTCTTTCCTTCCCGGTGCAAAGGCTGCAATCATATTTCAACTTTGCAGAGTGATCAGAAAAGTCGTGGAATGCTGCAGAAATGTCTTAGGGCGGCCTTCCTTCCCCTCCCCTCTCCTTCCTTTCCTTTTTCCAACTCCAGAGCCTTCCTCCTCCCCTCCCCTTCCCCCCTAACCTCATGGCTGGTGGTCAAGGTCACAGAGGAAGAGTAATCTCAAAGCCACCGACTTCAAAGCCTCCATCAAAGAAGCCCCTACGTAGCCATTGAATTAAAAGGGAGTGGGGGAGGGTGGGGTCCGGGCACTAGACGTTCCTACCAGCAAGAAAGGACCCTTTAACTGCCCTGCTGGTGTGGCCAAATCTGGGGTGTCCTGGGTCCAGTTTTCTCCTGCAGGCCTCTCAGTACGGGTCTCTTCTCATCCTCCCCATCCCCCTCTCCTCCACACTCACATCGCCTGAAGATAATATACATTTCCAATTAGCAGAGCACATTCTAGTCATGTTCTCCTTTACTGCCCTAACTATCTTCCTTTTGCTAAAAAGCTGGGCTGTCATTAATGAAATCCTGCAGTTCCGTTAATCCGAGATACAATGCTCCTTTCTCTCTCAGGCTCTCCCTAACATAAAAACTACAGTTACTCAAGCTCCCCTCTTCTGTTTGGAGTCCCCGTTGTTTGTCTTTCATTGCATACCTGATGTAGCGTAGTAGCATTCGAAGTTCCCGAACGGACGTAGAAGGAAAGAACACAATTATATCCGTTTCCCAATGTCCTTGTTTGCAAAGTCAGCTGGCATTTTCTGTTTTTACTTTTTAAAGCACATTGATTTTTAAGCTCTGGAAATTTAGGAATATGTCTTAGGGTAGTTTGGGGGCCTTTGCATGTAGCAAATTTTTTGGATTTGAAACGATTGTAGCTGGAAGCCCTGGAAGAACCCTGATAAATTACATTTCAGCGTTTATCTGAAATGCCTCTTATGAATTAATGCATTGTATCCATAAGAGAAAGGGCAGGTGGGTGGTGGGCAGTGGGGCGACATTTGCCACACTTTACCAATATCAGTATGACTTCCAAAACATAGCGGACATTGGACCAATAGCTGGTACTTATATTTTTGTTTTCTTCTTCCGCCCCCAAACATCTACATTCTGAATTAGAAACTGAGAAATTTCCTATATTTGGAGGAGGCATGAAGGCAGTGTCAATCCCTTAGATTTGGAGGACTTGAGAATTTGAGGCTAAGAATAGAATCAGCCACTACATACTCAGCTGGCCATGGACAGATGAGGCACAGAATAGCCCTCTACCCCACCCCCATGGCCTCTAAGACAAGGAAGTCACTCGGGGGGTCAGTGGAATGGGGGAACCTTCCATCTACCTTCATCACAATTGGATCTAATTGGCACCCCTTGGTTGGCCAAGATGCCATGGGGTGACTGGGTCAGGGTACTGACCTCTGCTCTGACCCAGTGAAGGGGGCTCTACACAGGCCAAAGGTGAAGTTCTTGGCAAGAGATTGTCTAGTTGAATGCTGGAGACAGGCACCAGTTGTCTTCATACCTGCTGCCATGTGGTGGAAGTTGCTTATCTTGCTCATCTTTTACTCCATTTAGAAAGTAACACCATCTCCCCGCCATGTTGACTGTCACTCAAAACAACCACTCTAAAAAAGAAGCATGGATTTCATTCTCCAAAGGCAATGAAAGTTTGGTCACTAAATATAGAAAATACTTCCTCATAAGGCACACTAGTCGTCTGCTTTCCCTTGGGTGATTTCCACTGGGATTCTGTACCAAAAGTCAGTGTTGGTTGATCAGAGTTCCCTCTGTCGCCTGACAATCCACATGCATCAGCCAAGAGGTGGCGTCGCAGCATGATGCTCCCATATTCTCCATCTGTAGGGTGATCTCATTTGCACACTCTACTAGAAGGCCCAGATGCAAAGCTCAGTAACTTTCTGCACTCACCATTTCCATGGGCATTTGTTCCCCAAACATAATGCACCTCTCCCTTACATGATAATCTTCTCCTGAGTGTAGTTTTATTCATGGAATTCAGGACTTTCAGATGATTTTGGTCACTTAATTCTGCTGGCACCTGAAAGAGATAATGCAGACGTTTCATCAGTCAGCCCACATGGCCTGCAACATGCTGAGACCTAAGCAAGCAACATGAGTCTCAAAGGCTGGAAAGGTCCATTTTGGGAAAAAAGCATATGTTTGGGATCAGGAAGCGAGCCGGCGAACTGATCAAAATGGGGAGGCAGAGTCTACAGAAGGTAGCCAGACTGCACCAGGCAGTACAGTCAAAGGGCATGGTTCAAGCTGTTGGAGCTCAGAAGACAATACTCCAAAGTCTGGTGCTTTGACACACTGAATACTTCAAACTAAAGCAGACTGGAAGATCTCAGAAGCAAACTCTCCGATCTTCTCCTGCCCTCCTGTCTCTTGCCCCTCTTTCTCCACCAAAGCGAGTCCTACAAACCAGAATTCCTCTTCCCCAACACAGGTCATAGAAACTAGAGTTTTTCCTCCCCAAAGCAAGCCAATAAAGCCTACAAAGGTCACTCTCTCCCTTCTCCTCTGAAGACCCTCATTCCAGAGGGTCCTGCCCGATACCTGGGAGGAAAGAATGCTACATACAAAAACCAGGAAGAATCTGAACACACAGTCCTGGCTGGCTTTCACCACTCAGTCTCTTACCAGTTTTTTGATCATATTTCTACATGGCCGTTCATTCTTCACTGAAGCTAAGCATAAAAATAGTTTTCCCAAGTCTTGGGTCTTCATCCTAAAGGATCCTGTGTCATGTACAACTTCAATTAAATAAAATTGTTATGCTTTTCTCTGGTTAATCTGTCTTTTGTTATAAAAATGTCAGTCGTGACCCTTATGATGGGTGAGGAAAGGCATCACACATTCTCCTCCCACAAAGCAATTCTTAGCACCCAGAGGCATAACCCAGTGGACATTTGAAGGGAAGGCAGGACAAAGAATGGAGTCAGGAGCTCCGTCCGTTCAACACAAATGATATTAACACACAGGAACTATCCCAGAGAATGGAATGCTGTGGGGGGAGGGGGGGGGAGGTGGTGAGATGAGCAGCTAAGACCTGTTCCTGCTGGGTTTTGGGGGCAAAATCCAGTCCTCAGGGAAAACAGAACTGCTGCTAGAATAGGTGTGTGGAAAGACTGAAGAGCAGGCCCCAAACTGCAGCCCCGCCTTAGAAGCAGTCCTTGTCTGCTTCCTCACCTTAGAAAAGACTCATAATAGTACTACCCCACAGGGCTATTGTAAGGGCTGAAAGATTTGATAGCTAGCTCTAGATCTGGGTGGTGGCAGGGGTCTGGGGGCAATAGATCCTACCTGGAACGTTGGAAGCCACTATGTAAGTTACTATTGTTTGGCACTATCAAAACGCCCAGGGTCATCTCAGGTGTACCAGATTCCAGATTCAGTGGCCATGAAGAGCTTCTTTATCTTTTTTAAATTAAAGAATAAAGCAAACATTTATTAAGACTGTCATGCATGATGTGAGACACTTCCATATGTTATTTCTTCATTCACTCTCACAACACTCATTCAAACATCACAGAACCCTGAGGTTGGGGGTGGAGGATTACCTCTCCTGTCTAAGTTGAGAAACTAGAAGCTTAGGGAGGTTGTGTAAGTTCTTCCAGGTAAGTCACCACCTAATAGTGGTAAAAATATTGAAATTCAGGTTCCAAGGTTTAACTCTAAATGACTTACTTTTTATAAATAGTATGAGAACTTGAAGAATCTATTCCCAGCAGTGGCCTTTTTAAAACTGAGCCTCAAAACATTCTGAATACAAATCTAATTAGAAAGAATCATCAATAGTATGCCACCATAGTCAACTCTAGCTGTGAATTAATTCATTTGGAGAATAATAACTAAATTAATAACTAGCATCTCTTGAACATGTATGAAGTGCCATACAGTATTCCAAGTAAGTGCATGTATTAATATATTATCCTTATACCAATCCTATAAAATATGTTCTATTATTCTCCTCATTTTAAAGACAGGAAAACCTTGACACAAATATGTTGTCACTTCTCCAAAGGAACATAGTCAGTACATGGCAGGGTCAGGATTTGAACCCAGCCAAATCTAGGCTTCAAATTACACCTTGTTTTTCCACCATGCTATGCTATCCTGGAGACGAATGCAGCATAATTTCTTACCATTATTCTAGTTTCATAAAGAGTTTTAAGGAAAGCAAAATGGAGCCCTTCAGCTATGTTTGGGCCAGAAGACTCTGAATGCAAAAACTATAAATTTAATTATAAGGCCTCCTTTTATGAGGTTTAGGCTATTAATATACTTCCTACCTCTGTTAGAACTTTCACAGAACTCAAGAAGAACGTGTCCTATAAGTTTTGGGAAGGTAGGAAAAATAAAAGCAGGAGAAATAAGGTGGCAGCAGGCCTTTTTATCAAATACCAACTGTGCAACTTTGGGGTAGAGGCATTGTGCTGTTGGAGCACGGGACAAAAGAACAATTAATTCTTACTGTGTGGAGGAGAGGTAAGGATGAGAAAAGAAACGCTCTTGGGCTGGCTCTTAAGCTATGGGAAGGATACACAGGCAGAAAGTAGGGTGAAGTACATCCAGAGATGAAGGAGAAGCATGAGCAAAAGCAGAGAAACAATGAACTAGAAGATGGCCTTCTCAAATGGCTTAGCTCTGTATCCTTATGGTACCTTCTTTAGTGCTTATGCATTCCTGGATCACAGTAGGTGTGCAACAAATTTTGAATGAATTGAATGGATAATGCTTTCATGCATGCATGGATGAGTGAAATCATAGTGCATGTATATCTAAATCATGGCAAGCAATCCAATGCAACTGAAGGTAATCTCCCAATGCATATATATATATATCCTGGAGAGTGGTTTAAACAATGAACAAATCTGGTTCCTGGTGGTCTCTGTCTCTTGTCTCTCACCATGCCATGGCATAGTTGCCATGTGTGAGAGATTTGTTTGGAGTGGGGGAAGCATATTTTTGTTTGCATTTGCTTAGCACATTGCTGTCGCACATTTTGCTATGAGATGTAAAGTCATCTGCATGCACCGGTTGTGCAGTTAGAGAAAAGTCAAAACAAGCGTCAGGAGGGTTGTGAGCCACATGGCCTAGGCAGATTGTCATCCTCCTTTGCCCACGAGTGGTGGCACCTTCTCCATCTTCCTCCCTCACTCTCCCCCTCGTCCCTGAATCCCTACACCTACATATGTAACCTTACATTCCAAGGGTCTAATTGTCAATTGCTGAATTATGTAGAAGACATCTATGCAGACCTCAGATCCAATCCTCTAGAATAGCAATGCCTACACCACTCACACCTGTAATCTCATGGAACAAACTTTGCATCAGCTTTGACTACAAGTAGGTTTGTGTCAAAAACCCTCAGGAAGCCATCCCATCCTGCCTCATAGCATTTCCTGAAAAATGAATTTCACAGTGTGCACAGGCCAAATGACAATATTTTCTTTTTTTTTATCATCTAGAAATATTTCACTTCTTTCAAATCCATCTCCATCCCAAGTTACAAAGGAGACAAGCATATTCAGAGCATCAACACCAAGATTATTAATGTCCCAAGGAACACAGGCACATGTTACCAGTAGAAACAGCTGTGATACAGAGAGGATACAGAGTGGGAAAAGCTAATAATCTGCAGTCGGGAAACTGTATTTTGAGTATCCAATCTGTAAACCTTCGGGTAAACCACTTAATTTTTCTGAACTTATCTGTAAAGTGTCAATAAGGTTGAAGAAAAGACCATCAATACTCAGATATTTATTCAACAAATCTTTAGGCAGTGCCTATTTTGTGCCAGAAACTGTGTCAGGCTTCACAGCACAGCAGATAACAAAGCAGACTTAGTTCCAACCCTCTTGGAACTTAAAGCCTACAGGAAGAACAGATAATCAACAAGTGTAATGATTGCTGTGCAGGAGAAGTATAGATGCTTGGAAGGGTGCATTAGCCAACAGGGAAACGAACCCACAGGCTCTGTGGCTACCAAAAGCCTGGACATTCATGGAAATGAAAACAGCCAAGGATGGCTTGGGTAACACAGATAATGCATGTGAGAGAATGTAGTAAACAGAAAATAACTGAACAAATGCATTATAATGCAGATAATATCTTTTGTAAGAGCTCATCTCTGATAGATGCTCCTAGAAGATGAGCAAAGGAGATACAGCATATGCCACATAATGAACTTTGGTTCAACAACGTGAACAAAAGCCTATATGATGGTGATCCCATAAGATAACAATATTTTATTTTAATGTACCTTTTCTATATTTGGATATGTTCAGATACACAAATACCATTGTGTTACAATTGCCTGCAATACTCGGTACAAAAACATGCTGTACATGTTTGTGGCTTAGGAGCATAACAGCATACCATACAGTCCAGGTGGGTAGTAGGCTGTACCATTAGGTTTGCATAAGTACACGTGATGTTCACACTGATAAAATCACTTAAAGATGCATTTCTCAGACTATATCCCCATTGTTACATAACATATGAGACTATATTTAGAGGCAAGAGGAGCCATTTCCACTTTCTGAGTCTCATCCTATAGGCACTCATCTGTTTTACCAACATTTGAGGCTGGTTCCACAGAAGAATGTAGAACAGGAGTGTACAGCCAACCTACAGCGTGATAAAGAAGAAAGCTCGTTCAAATGCCCAGTGCCTTCTGTGTGCTCCTCGGCAATATTCAGCCCATCTACACCCAAGTTCATGTGTTGGAAGATTCCATTACACACAGATTTACCATTGCCACATTGTCATGCCATCCAGCACTCATACATGTCCATTTATTTTGCCTTTGTTTTGAAACACTAGACCTGATGAGAATAGCTTTGCTCAAATACTATACACAAGGATGCATCAAAAGCCACACAACAGTAAGTGGTTCAGAAGTTCCCCCTGCCCCAGCACTCTCACAGCCTGGGAAAGATAGGCATTATAGGATTTGACTATTTCTGGGTATTACTGGAAGGAATCATGCCTGGATAGTTATCTAAGTATTTAGCAGTGTTCTTTTCTACTTCCAGAGAATCAGAGATTCATGGAAAAGAGCTTCAAGGTCTCCTAGCCCATTCAGGAATCTCACCTGCATCAACCCTAACAGTCAATTTCTACTTGAACACTTCCAATGACTGGGGAGCTTCCCACCTTGTCAAACTACCCTCTCCACAGTTGAGCTGTTCCACCTGTTAGCTCTTTGCACTAATCACTCCACTCGTGAACCTTAGTTCTTCCTTCTGCTAACCCAGAGAATGAATCTGTTTCTTTATTCACCAAGTATTTATTAAGCATTTCTTATGTTCCTGACAAGATTTCATACAAAAACATGTAGGATGTGGCTTCTTCAAAAAGTCTACCATCTAATGGAAAGCACAAAAGCAAGGGGCAGCAAAGATAATGTCATAAAGACCCTAATGATACAAATACTTCCTGATGTGATGGTTCTGAGTAACACTTTGCTCAATTATTAACTACTAGATGTTGGTACCTGGCATTTGAATGGCCCTTTACATTTACAGTTCACACACTGCATTTACACCTGTTACTTTCGACAACCCTGTAAGGGTCTTTAGATTGTCCCAATTTATAGATGAGGAAATAGAAGCTCAATGAAAATAAGTAATAAATATAAAGTCTCATGGTATGTGGGATACAAAAGAAGTTAACTTTCCACTTCTTTAAACATCAATTCCATTGTTATTTGAAATAAGGAAATTCCTGAGAGTATCAGTGAAATACCAGAAAAGAAAACTTGTTTCATAATATTCCCAAAGGCAGATGATGAGATGGGGAATAGTCAAAAAGGACAGGCTGTAGATAATCCATAACTGGATAGTGAAGAAAGCGCTGCATGAGCCCTTTTAAAAACTTAAATTGAGGACAGACATATCCCAATAATAGTTCCAGAAGTAAGAAGTATCTCTGCCTTTATTTTATAGGTTAAAAAATTGAAGCATTAAAAGGAAAAATTGGTTGTCCAAAGATATTTTTCAGGTTGGAGACAAAGCTCTATCTGCTTCCTGTCAGATCTGAGTGCAGCTCAAGTGCAACCTCTTCATTCAGGTGCCCCCAGCACCCACCTACTGGCTATGACTCACTGGATGGATGTCCTCTCCCACCCGGAGCTAAGAACTCAGTGGAAGCAAAGATGCTTATTTAAAATAAAATAAGACAGTTATCCTTCACACCATGTCACTTTTGATAGCAAGGAAGAACCAGGATGACTGTGCCTGTCCCTGGCATCCCAGTCACAACCAATTCTTTGTATCTTATCTCTGAGATCCAAGACAGAGAACACACAATAGGGTGAGTTAAAGCAATCCTACTCAGACTCTCTGGCCTACCCATCTGCTTCCTCCTCCCCTCCTCTGTGTTGCAGCCATGATTCCTTCTCAACAATTCTCGCAAGCACCTTCCTGCTCATTACTTTATTCCAAGTGCCTAGATAAATCCCCGGATGGTTCACTTGCTCTGAACCTATCTACTCTGACATATCAGGGGATTCCTACCAGAAACAGTTAAGCATTTGCCTAAGAGACTAGTGGACTATATTTCTTCTGCTCTGTAAAAATGAAGGAGGGAGCTTAATATATACCAGGCCCCTGAGAACCCCACTCAAGAGACTATGAATCAGAGAGCTTTCCAAAGACTCCTCTGGAGGATCTCTTCCATCCTATTGTAGAGTTCTTTAATCAACCAACCGGTTGATAATACATATCTGTCTCATGTGTAATTGATCTGGGTTTATCCTTTCATTCAACCTCTTGAACACCTTCTATGAGATGGATTATTATTAAAATCCATGGCAACAAATACAGAGCCCCTTCCTTTCATTAAAGGACAGGAAGGAGTATCTAGGAACAGCTTATGCAATTGCTGTATTTTTCTTAGTCCACAACATTTGTGGACAGTTGCTCAGGGAGGTCCATAGAAAATGTTGCTTGAGTGATATGGCCAGAACATCCTCCAAGGAAAAGTGAAAATGAAAGAGCATCTAGTTTTCTTCTTCTTAATTATGGTCAACTCTACTTTGGCCCCACAAGTTACTAAAATTAGAAAATGGTGACTTTTGTGGACAGCTAGCCCTTGGAGAGCCAAATAGATTGGGTACAGTTGCCCAGAAAAAACACATGAAGAAATACTATAAAGCAGTATTTCTTCAACTTGAATAATATATAGATGTCTTTTTAGAGAAAAACAATTCTAATGAAGCCCCCTGTTGACTTCAATTTTTTTTAATTTTAATGTTTCTTAAATATATGTAACCATCAAGATAGGTATAAACTCCTTATGCAGATAGCCCTTATGGAGTACAGTCAAAACTAATTTGCAATTTATATACAAACAAAACCAAAAACTTAATATTGTAATTATCACCATTAAAAAATGACCTGTGAAAGTTTGATAAAAAAGTAATCTCGGCCGGGCGCGGTGGCTCATGCCTGTAATCCGAGCACTTTGGAAGGTTGAGGTGGACAGATCACGAGGTCAGGAGCTCAAGGCCAGCCTGACTAACATGGTGAAACCCCATCTCTACATAAAATACAAAAATTAGCCAGGTGCAGTTGTGCATGCCTGTAATCCCAGCTACTCAGGAGGCTGAGGCAGGAGATTCACTTGAACCCGAGAGGCAGAGGTTGTAGTGAGCCGAGATGGCGCCACTGCACTCCAGCCTGGGCAACAGAGTGAGATTCCATCTCAAAAAAAAAAAAAAAAAAAAAAAAAAGTAATCTCTCTAATACTCCAAATGCATGTATTATTCCCAGGGTTGTTATGCACTTACTTTTGTGTTGAATTGGCCTCTGCTATCATTGCTGTGCAATGACTCCCTCCCCTCAGTGCATCTCTTTATGGAAATTATGACAACCCACCATTTCTTCAGCACACTTTGATGTTCTTTGGTCTTCACTGAGGAGAAAATGAATTCTACTTCAGCTCTTTTGCATTAGTGAGACCATTAAAATGGTACCAGTCGGCCCTTAAAGCAAATGCATCTGGGGCATTGAAATCACATGGCAGTATTTTTATGAGGTCTTCCAGTTGCTCCAGAATATTCTCATACATGTCTTAAAGATTATCGAAATGAAAATATAACTTTGAAAATTTCTCATAAAGAGCTTTTCGCTTCCCAAGAATAAGGCTCCAGCACCAAACCTTCCCACCCCGCTATAAGATCCCACATAGTCCTGCTTGACAAACTCTGCTCCAACATGACCAGGGAACCACCATGGCTTCCATCACCCTACAATAACAGGGTTCCTATGCCACTGTCCAAGCAGAGCTGGCTGGCTATGCTGGCATCACAGAAGTATAGAAGATGAAGCAAAAAGCATGGCTGCTCAAACTGAACAATGTCAAAAGTCTTCCAGATGGGAATCAAGCAGAAACTCAGCTCATTTGGAATAGTTTGCACTTGCCACAAATGGCCAAGAGATTATTACAATCCAACCCTGTGTAGGATGCTTTTATGGGATGTTATAAAAGAGAAAATACACATACACTGGTTAGCCTGAGAGCCTCAATGACATAACGACCTATTTCATCTGTAATTTCAGTGATTATATAAATGATGAATAAAATCCAACTGCAAGTGCTTTTTTATTATCTTCTCAATGAGGCAAGACCTGAAAGCTTGACCCCTGGAACATAATAGGCTTCTTTAGATGTATCCAGAGCTGGGAATCTGGACTTTGACCTGAAGCTCTTAAAGAGAATATTGCTTATCCCTCCCCTGGGGATAGAAAGGTTTCCACAATAAGATCATCTTACACTGGAGGTGTCATATAAATAACTCTTAAAATAAAAGGGACCTACCCAATGTTTCTTCTACTAGGGGCAGTTAGGATATCTGATTGGCAGTACTAAGCTCTTCACCAAAGGCCTCTTACCTTGAGCAGGATAGAGAAGGAGTGCAGAGGTCAAGCTGTTGATGTTCATGACAAGGAAGCATGTGATCCTCTCTATATTGAGATCACTGGATGGGACCAGCCCTGAATCATTCTCCCCAAAAATGCTTGAACTCAGATCAAGTCCTTAAAAGCCAGCAAACCAACTTCTGTGCAAGCCACCTAACGATACATTGGATTAGATATCCTCCAGCCCAGATGGCCACAACTTGGGTTCTTCCAAATAGAGTAAGATCTCTGGGTTACACTCTTGATGGTCTAGAATCCTGGGAAAGTACTTTGTCATGCTTGGGTGACGTGGCTTATGTCTCTTGCCTGTTAGGTATTTGTACCTGAAATCAGCCTCACTTCTAAAGTTATTTGATTGAACCAAGAAGCTTCTTCTCATTACTTCTGCCCATCTCAGGGCTTGATCTGGGTATTAGTAACTCACCAGCCATCCAGATAATTTTGGACACTATTTCCTATCATTAGATCCAACTATTCACTGGAAGAGACAGGCAGATGTAAGCAACCCTTTTTGGTAAAAATAGGCAGCTGAAAGGAGGAATTTACAGATCTTTAACACCTCTGATGGTAATATACAGTATCCATTAGAGAGACACCTAATCATCTGCAGCTGTCAAATCCAAACTGCCCTCTTTTAAGAGCCAATTTGTTTTCTTGCCAGATCAATGCTCTTATCTGTAATTGTGTGCACACCAGCATCAGCCAATAACCAGTTAACATGCAATTCAATTTCAGAAGAAAAGAAATGTCTTAATTCAAACATTTATTGTGCAACTGTGAAAATGCCCTAAGTGAAATTAATTGAGGCTCAGAGGCTATAACTTATAAATCAGTTTGTCCAACTAGAGCAAAGTGATGGAAGAAAATAATATAGGGTTTGGAATAGAGAGTCAACTTTGCTTGGTCTTTTAATTTTTAACCCTGGTGCTGCTATCATTATTATACTACAATGATGATGGTTGTCAACATTACTGGATCTAAGCTGACACAGCAACCGGAGCAATGTTTCAAGTTTACAGTGCTCCTGCAGGTCTTCTGGGCGCAATGATGCTCCTCTTCTTACTCACTACATTCTCACGTTCTCTTTAGCTGGGTAGCTTTAATCCCAGGACAGCTGTATCCAGATGCTGATCATTACATCATTAATCTATCATTAGATTCTGGCCTTTTATTTGAATGGATGCAAAGAAGATTTCTACTTATTGAGATACTTTTGTGTTGTACAGAGCTTTTGTCCCGATTCACACTTTTCTAATTAGATTAATCTTGTTCCCTATCATACTCCAATATATTTGCTCATAAAGCAAAATAACCTTGGAAAGTGCTAAGCAAGTGAAACTTTTAAGTTGGGACAACATAGAAAAAAAAAGTAGAAAGCACTTTCTGTCACATTCTGACTGTTGAACATGTGTGTGGTAGAGAATGACTAGCTGTTCGCCAAGCCTGATTCCTCTTTTTCCTGGTCACATAGCTATACTACACATATCCCCACCTTCCTTTTTAATTGGGTATGGCTATGTGACTGAGCTCTAGCCAGTGGAATCTAAACATAAGTGATGGGCTTCACTTCAATGCTTGTAACTCCAATATTCCTCACGTACCGTTCTTCATGTTCTTTCTTCTTCTGTTAGCTTGGTATAGATGAATAATGATTGTTTTGGAAGCCAAGTGTTGATGATGGGAGAAGTCTGGGACCTGAATCACCCTGTGGAAGACACCTTTCCATCAATCAGGAACACCTATTTTATGCTTTACCTAAGAAAAAAAGTAAATTTCACATATGAGCTGTTAATGTAATTTTGGGTTTGTTTGTTACAGCAGCAAGTGTGAACAGAAATAATACAATGTGTTCAACTGAGCACAAACAGAATGGAAGAGGATATCCTGAGATTCCCAACAGCCTTAGGATACCTTCCCGACAAAATATATTTTTAAAAAAATATAGCATTTTCATTTGCTTTGAGATTCAGGTTCCTTATCTGAAAAGAGAAAGAGAATTTTAGACTACACTTTCATAAACCCATATAGTGCTACTATTTTTTTGCTCATGCAATTCAAAGTCTTTTTTTTTTGAGAGAGAGAGAGTGAAAATTTAAAACATAGGACCATACAATAAAAAACACTTTTTTCTAAATATGATAGAGAAAAATCAGGAGACCAAGTCAATGTAGACAGTAAAATAAATAGGAAATCTATTAGCATAAAACCAACTAGTTACTCATGTGGCTTTAGCATTGCTTTTGAGCTTTTTATTTATACTATATATACATATAGCATAAATAAGCTTGCAAGTGTGTATGTGTATATATAAATAATGTATATTATATAATAACACAGTAGATTATGAAGGGAGGAAGAAAGGGAAAGAGGAAGGGAAGAAAAGAGAGAAGAAGAAGGGCAGCTATGGTGCTGAAACTCAAGTTGAAACCAAAGCACTGACTTAGTGTTCACTCCATAACTTTCTCTACCCAGTCAACTCTGATAGAATGTGACCCCACCTGTTAATGGGAAGAGCTATTACTGTTTGGTTTATGCTTGCTGCAACAACAAATGAATCTCACATGTACATAGACACATGCACACTCACACAAGCACACTTACAGACAACAGGTCATAATTCCCCTTCAGCATTAATTCCAATAATTGCTACAGTGTTAAATTCTGTCTTGCAGACAAACTTAACCTTCATATGAAAATAATTCAGCATTACATCTCTTCCTATTTGGGTGAAAAAAAATTCTATAACACAGCTTCTAATTAATCCTCAGTATGAAATGTAACTTTACATTAAATGTTTGAAACATTCCTGGACATACCTTAATCCTTTCTCTAACCGAGAAAGGTCTTATAAAATGGACTGCCATTTATCAACCCAATAGAGCTGAAACCCACGATTTAACAATACATTGTTTTCAGAAGTGGCTCACCTGGTTGGCACGACACCACAAAGGTGCATGAAATTCCACACACCCAACGCTTTGGGTTAAAAGCACAGTAATTCCATGAGGTTTTTTGTTCTGTGTTGAGAGAATGATTCTGTAATGACTCACACTTCTTCAGATTTATCGGAATAACATTATGTTAAATATTTCATAAGTGGATCCTTTTTTAAAAAATTCTCATGAGAAAAGGGGAAGCTTAAGGTTGTTTTGTGGATCTCTTCTTGGAATTTTTATTACTAAAATTTAGTTTTAATATATTAAACATTAAAAAGATTTAAAGAAAACTTTATGGAGAAATGACCTCCCTAAAGATGGCCAAAGGAGTTTCAGGGAATAAAAAGGCTCTCCTACTTAGCCCATTAGGCATTAAGCATATTTAGATTTCAAGCGCGGTTCTGGGCATGGAAGTGGAGAATGGAGATGTAGTAGGATTTGCCACACCTTCTCTGACTCTCAAATGTCAGTTCTTTTCTCCTGGCACTCATATATGGATGAGAATGGCTGTAGCTCCCAGGAGGTTGGCCAGTCACTGGTTCCCAGGCACTCTCTGTTGGGCAGTTTAATCAGACACATCAGAACAAGTCTAACCTCAGAGGGAAAGGTGCCAAGGCAGTGTTCTGGACATGGTCTGGGCTCAAACCAAAGAGAACTGAGTGTGGATAACCTTTGTGACATTTCTTCCCAGTTGTCTCTGTTTCATCTCTGCATATTTCACAAAGTATTGAAACAAAGCCTGGTGGGGGTGGAGAGGGTTACCAGTTAAAAATTATAAAACAAGAATTGAAAAGCAGAATGAAAGTCCACACAAATAAGCTAGCCATAACATGGGTGCTATGGCAGTCAGGTTTGATCCTGGGAAAAATAAAAACACAATCACGAATATTGTTCTTTTCATTCATGCTTTTTGCCCAACTGAAGTTCTTGCAACTTTAGAAAATGAAGAAAAGTGTAAAGATAATTTCGAAATATTTTGTAATCTCATGACAAAGAGATTTACAACTGTTAATATTTCAATGTGTTTCCTCCTAGATTTTCTCTTTTTTTGTCTCACCATAAATAGATTATATCATGAACATTCTCCCACGTCATTACTCTATGCAAACGCTATTTGTTCTGCTCTTACATGGAAATATCATAATTTTTCCATCCCCACCTGCTTACTGTGGGGCATTTTGTTTGCTTCTAATATTTTGCTATTATAAATAAATAAATGATGATTGTTTATCCAATATATTCTTAAGTGATTCTTATAATTTTCTGAGGATATGTTCTTACAAGTGGAATTATCAGGCCAAGTGGCAGAAACTTCTCGATTGTTCTTGGTAACTATTGACAAATCTCTTTCTAGAAAGTCAGTACCTTTCCACTGTAACAAAAAACAAAAAACAAAGAAAGTCAGTACCTTTCCACTGTAACAAACTTTCCAAAATTCTTTTCAAAATGAAATAGTTTGAAAACTTTCACAGGTGTAAATAGTATTTCATTATTTTTATTTTCTTCTAATTCTAATAAAATGGAATAAGCCTTTGATTTCCTCTTTGGAGAATACCCTATATACATGTTTTGCCAGTTTATGTTTAAATTTTCATATGTTTAATTTTTTTATATTTTATTGATTGGTTTTTCTGTTTGAACAGAGGCTTTTCATGTTTTTTAAATATTTATTTATTTATTTTATTTGTTTTTGAGATGGAGTTTTGCTCGTGTTGCCCAGGCTGGAGTGCAATGGCATGACCTTGGCTCACTGCCACCTCCGACTCCCAGGTTCAAGCGATTCTCCTGCCTCAGCCTCCCTAGTGGCTGGGATTACAGGCGCGGGCCACCATGCCCAGCTAAGTTTTGTATTTTTAGTAGAGACAGAGTTTCTCCATGTTGGTCGGGCCGGTCTCAAACTCCTGACCTCAGGTGATCTGCCCACCTCAGCCTCCCAAAGTGCTGGGATTACAGGTGTGAGCCACTGTGCCCCCCTATTTTTATTATATTCTTATGTTTTAATCTATTACATTTTTATCTATCTTAGTTTTATCCATTATATTTTCTAAATATTTACAGTAGAAAAGTAATTGAATATCATATATGTGCTTTGTAATCCACCACTTGATTTAACACTAATTCATTCTGATGTTTTTTCAGTTCACTATTGTTGTCTACTAGAGATTCTGAAAATAAAGCATCAAGTATTCTGAAAATTATGAATATTTAGTTTCTCCCTTGAAAATAATTTAACTTCTTGATTCTGTTTCATATGTAAGCATCTTTTCTCCCACCTCCACCAGTTTTATTAATGAACTTGATAATTATAATTCAAGATATAAACTTTTGTTCATATTAAGAAAGAATATTGCTTATACTACTTCACTGTAATTTACTTTTTTAATACTAGATATTAAATTTTATCACAACTATTGACATAATCATGCAGCCTTTCTTCATTTTGACTTACTGAGAGACACAGTACTTTAATAAATGTGAATTATTTTATTCAAGAATGTACTGTTCTATGTCAAAATGGGTTAGCTTTTGTTTTTCTTTTTACCATGCCTTTATGAGTGTTTTATTTTAACTTTTGTATCCACATTCTTAAATAAGGCTATTCCACAGTATTGTTGTGTGCATTGTAGAAAAGATTTTCTTATCGGTATTATATTAGCTTAGTAAATTAAGAAATGTTGAATATTTTTGTCTATTACTGAAATGTTTACATTTTACATTACTTTCAATGTTTAAAAAAACTCATCAGTGAAACTAATTTTTTATCTGATAAAATAATTCTATAATGATTCCTTGATAATTTTTGTCATATAATTTCTTTGGCTCAAAATTTCCAATTCTTTTTCTTTTCCTTTTCAACTTTTACTTTAGGTTCAAGGGGTACACGTTCAGGTTTGTTACAGAGGTAAATTCCGTGTCACGTAGGTTTGGTGTACAGATTATTTCCTCACCCAAGTCATCAGCATAGCACCCAATAGGCAGTTTTTCAAGCATTACCCTCTCCCTACCCTTCATCCTCAAATAGGCCCCAGTGTTTCTTGTTTCCTTCTTTGTGTCCATGTGTTCTCAATGTTTAGCTTCTACTTATAAGTGAGAACATGCAGTGTTTGTTTTTCTGTTCCTGCATTAAGCATTAGCTTAAGATAATGGCCTCCAACTCCGTCCATGTTGCTGCAAAGGCCAGGATCTCATTTTTATAGCTGTGTAGTAGTCCATGGTGTATACGGACCACATTTTCTTTATCCACTCCACTGTTAATGAGTATCTAGGTTGATTTTGTCTTTGCTGTTATCCAAATTGCTGCAATGAACATATGTGTGCATGTGTCTTTATGGTAGAATAATCTATATTCCTTTGGGTATATATCCAGTAATGGGATTGCCAGGTCAAATGGTAATTCTATTTTAGGTTCTTTGAGGAATCTCCAGACTACTTTCCACAGTGGCTGTATCCATTTCTTCTTGAAACAACTTTGGTAATTTGTAAATTCCCTAGAGATTTATCTTTTTATTGTGTTTTACAAAGTAGCAGGAAGTTTCATATAAAAGTTTCATTAACATTATGTACATTAACACTTTGTTATTCATTTATTTTAAATATGTTTTTTCTTTATTTTCTTAAGATTTCTCTTAATTTTATCTATGTTAGAGGATTTATTTATTACTCCTGTTTTTCTGTTACTATCTTTACTATTATCTTTACTATTTTCTTCCTCTGCCTTCTTTGGGTTAATTTCATTTTTCTGACTATTTGACGTGAATAGTTACGTCATTATGTTATTAAGAATCTAGTCTTAATAATTAAATGATGTTAGGCTATAAATTTGTTTCTAATTAGAACTTTGGCTATATTCTACAAGTTTTGGTGAACAGTTTTCATTGTGATCACATTATAAATATACTGTGACTATAATTTTGACTTTTTTCTTTGATATACCCATTCAAGAATGGTTTAGCATGCTTTTGTGAACCATCTTCCTCTAAACACACATACATTGCTCACACACCTACACCACTTCTTACTTTTTGTTAATATGATCTAAAAGTTAAAAATATTTTTCAAGGAATATTTCAAAAATAATTCTTAACATCTATCTTCAATTTTATATCCACATTTATCACAAATGACAATATTAAACTCTGTGTTTTACCAGCTAAACACTTAAACACAAACAATGGTGGATTTACTTTTTAAAACTATTCTAGATCCCATCATAATTTATAAATGAATCTTGATATAAATTTTATCTCAGTGCTATTTGATACTGTGAGCTAAACCATCAGATTTGATAGCATTAAATTAATGTGTCCAGGAAACGAACTTGAAGTGATATCCTCTAGATATTCTCCCTGTAAGCAACAAAGGCTATTAGACTGGCATGGTGTTTGCAATACAAGTTTACCATCGTCCACACGGTTTCTCCTTCATCAAGTTAATGCCTACTTTTCCTTCAAAACTTAGCAAGACAATAGACTCCACTGACGTTTATCCTCCATAAAGTCATCCTGAATTTCCAGTTGTCTTTAACTTTCCCTCAGGACTTCCAAGACCATCCTGTACATATCATTATTCCACTGTGTGTGCTCTTGATTTTATATGACTTCTCCTTTCCTAAGCATTTTGAGGGCAGTGCCTAGCCTATTGCCGGACAATTTGTAAATGGTTAATGCAGGTTTTGTTAAATGAGTGGAACTAATCAAAGGGTGACTTGCTCAATCAATCAGTCATCTTGAATGGGCAGTAACTTCTATCTGTTCATCCCTCTGCTTTGATTGGCTCTTCAGTCCTACAGCTGCAAAGAGGAAAAGTTGGAATGAGCTTCCCCTGTGAAGTGAAAATGAGACCTTATGAAGTCAGGATGAGATCTTTTTATGAAGTTAGAGAAGAAAGCTGGGCTCCAAGGGGGTGGACCCATACGCTATTAGCAGATGATTCACTCTTTCACTATAGGGACAATGGGCATAAGAACATCGTGGCATTCTGGGAGCTTCGTCACTTGTCCCTATCTGTTATTGGTTTGCTCTTTCCCATTATTTCCCACAGTGGCAGTTTTCAGCAAAGTACTCACATAGGAAGAGTCACCTCATTTTCAAGACGGGGCTCACGTTCCAGCTCCTCCTTATAGCCTGCCCTGGCTGCAGAGGGAGTGAGTCCCTCCACCTCCCAACTTCTTTGCTACATGATGATCATAGTCGCCATTTGGCTTCTAACACTCACTGCTTTCTGCTAATTTTTTGTAATTAACAGAGTTGGAGATCTTTGAGGGTGAATGGAAAACTACATTTGCACTTCCCGAAGTTTCTAGCAAAATATCTTGCACATTGTATGTACTGAACGAGCATGTTAATGCATACATGTTTATATAGTCACGTGAGAGAGTGTGTATGTAAAATTATACACTGCACAAATACCCATTTCAATACCTTCCTTCCAAAACAAAATCAGAGAAAGGGGAAAGTGAGAAATTTGTGTAAGGAGGGTGAGGTGATCCCAACTCAACTTTCTCAGAATATCTTCAATCTCACTTTTTTTCCTCTTTGCCCTAATTTCCAGAAATAACTTTCTGAAAATTTTGCCCCTCCTCTTCCAGAAAAGATAAACATAGTTATTATTTACTATTCCTGTGTTTCTTCACATTAAGATGGAAATAATTCTGATTCCTCAAGAAATCTTAAAACATTTACCAGGTTCATTCCAAAATCATCATCAATAATCAAGAAATGCCCTCAGAGATGAGCATGAATCCACATCCACATACACAATCTCTAAGTACGTATACACATATACATGCAAATCGGTGCCTGGAACCAAGAGATAAATGCATAAAGCCAAGCACACACAGATGCACATTCTCCTCACTGGCTTGGGAGGACCTTTGCTAAGAGGGTGAGGATGGAACTTGAGGGCTCTTGGAGCACAGTCAGTTTCCAGTAGCAGCTGTCATCAAGCACTGGTCCAGGCAGGCAGAGGGACCATGTGGCTGAATTTCAGGGTAATTAATAATGTAAAAGGGAACCCTGGGTGCCACTGGGCACTTAGCAGCATGTGCAAAATTCTCCCAGCAGATATTCAGGTGGGCATGAGGCCAACCATCTTCCCACCCCTGCCTCTTTTGGCAAGTGAGGCTCAACCTGCTCTGAGGAACATGAATGTAGGAGCAGTGGTGGCGAGGAAGACTCACATTAGGCGGCCCACACGTTTTGCTCTCCATGCAGTAGTATCAGTTACATGCTGTTCCATCCCCTTAAACTGTCAGCTCTTCTTAACAGCCTGTTGGGATAGTTCACTCCCTACCCAGCCAGATTGTCTGCATCAACAGTTGTAAGGGAGATGTTACCAGTAGCAGTAGCCCCCTGACTTCTCCTCTCATGGGGAAGTCAGCTTGCTCTTCCAGCGAAGGCTTTTCCTCCTCATCTTCACCCATCTTCTATCATTTCTGCTCCTCAATTTTTGGTTGGGGTTCATTGTCACATTGCTATTCACCAGTGTCAGCTAACAGCAACATTTGGAAGTAAAGGATTTTACCTCCTCTTAATGTGCCCTGTTTCTCATCTTAACTCAACAATACCTTTAATAAGAATTAATAAGTGTATCACTGACAGTAGAATGTTAGGTCTTAGGATAACGGGATAAGAGAAAAGCTGTTTAAAGAGGTCCTTTTGGAACGACTTGATTATTTATAGGGTTGACCGTAATGTGTTTATTTCTTCTTCCAGCACTGCCTCCTTAGCACCGCCTTGGTCCTGTTTTCCTCTGAAATACGCCCCAGTGGTTATGAGGCTGCTTCAACATCAATGCTTATACGGGTGAATCAATGGCAAAGATATTCCCCTCTTCTTGTTTTTCTTTGGAAATAATGTTCCAAAGAGGGCGTGAGAAAGTCAAGATCCTTAGCTTAGCAAAAGAGACCTTTTGATATTAACTCCTGTCTACCTCTTTAGCTTCAATCTCGATCACTTACGTTATACTTCAGCTATGCCAAGCTCATTGCAATACACTGAAAGTGCCAGTCTCTGTCATGCCTCTATGGCTTTCTACTTGCCATTTCTGTCACCCTCGTGGCCTTTGTTGAGTCTCCCATGGCACCCTGTGCACTAATTTCTCATAGCACTGGGCTATAGGAACACAAAGGACAGCCAGCTGGCTGGGGAATGTTTTAAGACTTCTATATGGGCAAGACAAGGAGTTCACTATGACTTGAGTATGAAAAAAACAGTTTCATAGAAACAGAGAAAGAAGTGGGAAGTGGCAGGAAATGGGTGGGCTAACACTTACCTTCTTGTCTGCTCTCTCTGTTAGGATTATATTGACTGCAAGTGGGAAAACAAATTGCAGTGGCTTATGTAAAGTAGTTTATTTCTCTCTCAAATGCAAATCAGCCCAGGCAGGAAGTCCAGGGTTAATATGGTGGTTCTGTTCCAACAAAACTCCCGGCTCCTTTCAGTTCATAATGCCACTCTCGTCTTCATGTCTTATGGTTCAAGATGACAGCATCCTCATTCCAGGACTGCATCCTTCATATGGACTTTTACCTTGTCTCCCACATTTTAACATAAACCACCACAGTCATCAATTTTACCTCCTTTCACGTATTTTCACCAACACTGTCATCGTATCATTCCAAGCAACCATCACGTCTGACTTGACTGTTGTCACTGCTCTGATCTTTTCTTTGAGGACTGGTGCGATTTTACAGGAGAAATAAAAACATAATGTGATGGTTGCATTATTAGAAGTAAGGGGAAATTACAAAAACAACGTAGAAAAGGGAAAAATTACTTTTAGGTCTGATGATCACAGGCTTTGGAGAAATACTTTGAAGAAAAATAAGTTTATTTTTTTTTTGAGATGGAGTCTCACTCTGTTGCCCAGGCTGGAGTGCAGTGATGTGATCTGGGCTCACTGCCACCTCCACGTCCTGGGTTCAAGCAATTCTCCTGCCTCAGCCTCCCAAGTAGCTGGGATTACAGGCACCCGCCACCACGCCTGGCTAATTTTTGTATTTTCAGTAGAGAAGGGGTTTCGCCACATTGGCCAGGCTGATCTCAAACTCCTGACCTCAGCCTGCCGAAGTGTTGGAATTACAGGTGTGAGCCACTGTGCCAGGCCTAAAATATCTTTAAATATAAATATTGTCTAGCAAGGGGCATTAAGCAAAAGAAACTGCATAAGCAAAAGTAGCAAAAGTATAATATGTTCCAAAATAAAAGTAGTCTAAACTGAGTAGTATATGCTATAGGCTGTATATTAGTTTGCTAGAATTGCCATAACAAAATGCCATAGACTGTGTGGCTTAAGCAAAGGAAATTTATTTTTCTGTAAATCTGGAAGCTGGAAGTCCAAGATCAAGGTGTCATCAGGGTTGGTTTCGTGTATGGCCTCTCTCCTTGGTATGTAGATGGCTGTCTTCTCCCTGTGACTTCGCATGGTCTTTCTTCTCTCTGTATATGTCTATGTCCACATCTCTTCTTCCTATAAGGACACCAGTCACATTAGATTAGGATCACACTGATGACCTCGTTTTAACTTAATTACCTCTTTGAAGACCTTGTCTCCAAATATAGTGACATTCTGAAGTATCGGAGGTTAGGATTTCAATGTACGTATTTTGGGAAGACACAATTCAGCCCCAAATAGGCCATTATATTTCAGGATCTTGGAAGAGATAAGCTAGAAAGGTAGGTACAAATCAGATTGTAAAGAGCCTTGAAGGTTGGACTAAGGAGTCTGGACTTTTTCCTAAACTAGTGGGCAACAGAAGGGTTTTCAGCAAGAGTGGGCTTTGATCAGATGCATGTCTAAGAGGACTGTGTGAGGTCCATAGCCAGGACCAAGCAGAGCCTGGAGGTATCAAGGTCAGTCAGGAGTCCATTGCAGTGAGACAAAAGAAAGACAAGGAAGGTCAGGGATGACAAATTTGAGAGACATTTTATTCATAGAATTGAGAGGATGTGGATAGAAAACCTGGAGACTATCAGGTTTCTGGCCTGGTTGGCTGAGGAAGGTGTCAGAAATGAAAATGAAGAACACATGTTGAATTTCAGGTATTTAATAGTATAGAATATCTAGGTGAAACATTCAGGAAACACGCATCTACAATCCAGGAGCCAGGTATGGTGGCTAATGCCTGTAATCCCAGCACTTTGGGAGGTTGAGGCAGGTGGATCACCTGAGGTCAGGAGTTTGAGACCAGCATGGCCAATGTGGTAAAACCATGACTCTACTAAAAATACAAAAATTAGCCAGGCGTGATGGTGCATGCCTGTAACCCCAGCTACTCAGGAGACTGAGGCAGAGAATCGCTTGAACCCAGGAGGCAGAGGTTGCAGTGAGCCGAGATTGTGCCCGGCATTCCAGCCTGGGTGACACAGTGAAACTCCATCTCTAAATAATTAAATAAGTAAATAAATAAAATAAATCCAGGAAGGAAAACTAAGTTGAAAATACAGCACACAAATGATAGTTGAGGTCAGAGTTGAGGCCAGCCTGGGAGCATAGGCCAAGAAAAAAAAGATATTCAAAAGAGAGGCCGGGCGCAGTGGCTCACGCCTGTAATCCCAGCAGTTTGGGAGGCTGACGTGGGTGGATCACGAGGTCAGGAGTTCAAGAACAGCCTGGCCAACATAGTGAAACCCCATCTCTACGAAAAATAAAAAAAGTAGCCTGACATGGTGGCATGCGCTTGTAGTCCCAGCTACTCTGGAGGCTGAGGCAGAAGAATCACTTGAACCAGGGAGGCAGAGGTTGTAGTGAGCTGAGATTGCACCACTGCACTCTAGCCTGGGCAACAGAGCGAGACTCCACCTCAAAAAATATATATATATTCAAAAGAGGAACTGGAGAGAAGTGCAGCACTTAAGGGGTGAGTGGAAGGGAAGACAAGTCAGAGACAGAGGAGGAAAAACAGAAAAAAGCCGTGCCACAAAAGTAACACAAGACAGTTTCAAAAAAGAGGAAGGCACAAAGTCAATCAGAAAAGCCGAGTAAGAATTTAAGAGAGACTGCTGAAGTTGGCCTCCAAAAGAGAAGTTTTAATGGAAGAGTAGAGACAGGAGCCTGACTGCAGCAGGTCTGGGAGTGAGGGGAGGCGTCATGGTGGGAAGATGAAATGTAGACCATTTCTGGAAGCCCGGCTGTAAAAAGAGGAAGAAGCTAGGAGGAGTTGAGGGGAGGTTTTTGGTTACTGTCCCAATCTGGTTTTCATACCCACAGATTGCCAGATGAAAATCTCTATTCCGCACGTTGTACCAGAATGACAAGCTGTGCAGAACATCTCACTATTTTGCTCCATAGCTCTGCTTCATGCCCCCACAGTGGAGTGTTCATACTTCTGTCTCAGGATCTACATGTTTTTTGTTTGTTTGTTTGTTTGTTTGTTTGTTTTTGAGACAGAGTTTCTCTCTTGTTGCCCAGGCTGGAGTGCAATGGTGCAATCTCGGCTTACTGCAACCTCTGCCTCTCGGGTTCAAGTGATTCTCCTGCCTCAGCCTCCCAAATAGCTGGGATTACAGGTGTGTGCCACCACGCCTGGCTAATTTTTTGTATTTAGTAGAGATGGGGTTTCACCATGTTGGCCAGGCTGGTCTCAGACTCCTGACTTCAGGTGATCCACCCACCTCAGCCTCCCAAAGTGCTAGGATTACAGGTGTGAGCCACTGTGCCCAGCCTGGATCCATACACATGGTTCTTGTTCACAACCTTGTCCTTCAGTGTTATACCATAAACCCCTCAAGGGCAGGAATCATATCTCATTCATCTTTATACTTCCTACATTGTATGTTTAAAAGTGCATAGAGAAGGAAAGAATAAAGGGAGGGAGGAATAAAAGAGTTACTACAGAGCCTTTATGCTAGCCAAAGTGTTATGCTAGGCAAAGTGTTATGCTAAGTATTTTGCTTAATCTAATCTTTATACCAAACCTGTGATAGAGGATCTATTATTATTTCCATTTTTCACAGCCGAAGAAACTGAGACCCTCATATAATTAAGTGACCTGCCTGAGGCCATGTAGTTAGTAAACAGCTGAGTGTGCATCTGAACTCAAGCATTCAGAATCAAAAGTCCATACTCTTAGCTGTGTAAAAATCAGCTCCAGTATTGTGATATTTTTATGTGTCAATCTGACTGGGCCTCAAGGTGCTCAGATGGACACTTGGTCAAACGTTACTCTGGATGTGTCTGTGCAGATGTTTTTGGATGAGGTTAACTCTTGATTCCCCAGAATAAGTAAAGCAGATAGCCCTCTCTAAAGCAGATGAGTCTTATTCAATCAGTTGAAGGCCTGGATTGAGTAAAAGGCTGGCCCTCTCGTGATTAAGATGCAGCTGCCCCTGCATGAGCTTTGAGCTGGGGCATTAGTCTTCCCTGACCTTCAGGCTCAAACTGAAATATTGACTTTTATGGGGTCTTGAGCCCATGGCTTTTAGAATGCAGCTTATACCATTAGCTATCCTGGGTCTCAGGACTTTGGACTAAGACTGGACTACACATTGTCTCTCCTGGGTCTCCAGCTTACCAATGACAGATTCTGGGACTTGTCAGCCTGCATAATCATGTGAGTCAATTTTGTATAATAAATCTCTTTCTCTATATACACCCTGCTCTCTAGGGAACACTTACTAATGCAAGTATTTTGAAAACTTGACCTATATGACAGGATATACTGGAAGTAGTTTGAAATATTTATTTCCTAAAAGAAAAAGAGCAAAAGCCAAGAAGAGTTACATTTGATCTGCTGAATTGCACTTCCGTTGCCTTACGTGGTGCAAAACAGAACATATGATCATCCCATCACTCCTGTGGTGTTGTGTTATGTTCAGCTGTCAGGTTTGTGGGTTTCCTAAATCAACCAGTCACAGACCATCACCTAAAATATTTTTCACTGTCAAGTTCTAGAGCATAAAATTAGTCTTTACTGCTTTGACTATTACTGATTTCGAAGGCCAAGGAATGATCACATAGAAAAGGCAACAGAGCCTGGACCAGAAGGGCTCCCAGATGAAATGCATTTTGGCTGATGGCTTTCATTTCAACACTGACATGAAGGAGCTATCAGGGCTCTGGGCGGTTTCCCTAGGGTTGTGAAGGCCAGGCAGGTTATGTGGTTGCTTTACATCCTCAGCACTACTTCCTGAGAGCTAGACAGTGTCATTGAGTTTGGGTCCGTGGATAACGCATACAAGGGAAGTCTTGGAACTGCCTGACTGTCATTCAGGGCCTCTGGTACTGAAATCCTGTGAATCTCCAGGGTGGAAGTCAAGATGCTTTCTGAGAAGCCTCCAAAGTCTCTCCAATGAATAAGAAAATAAAGTCAAGCTAGTGGCTTCTCCTTCAAATGATACCTGGTTTTATTATTTTTTTTCTTTTTTTAATCAACGTTTATTTGAAGTTCTGGGGTGTACGTGCAGGATGTGCAGGTTTGTTACATAGGTAACATGTGCAGGTTTGTTACACAGCCATGTGCCATGGCTGTTTGCTGCACAGATCAACCCATCACCTATGTATTAAACCCAACATCCATTAGCTATTCTTCTTGATGCTCTCCCTCCCCCAACCCTCTCGACTGGCCCAGTGTGTGTTTCTCCACATGTGTCCATGTGTTCTCACTGTTCAACTCCCACTTATAAGTGAGAATATGTGGTATTTGGTTTTCTGTTCCTGTGTTCAACCATGGTGGAAGACAGTGTGGCAATTCCTCAAAGATCTAGAAGCAGAAATACCATTTGACTCAGCAATCTCATTACTGGGCACATATGCAAAGGAATATAAAGGTACCTGGTTTTAGGATAAGGAGAGCTGCCAGCTTAATTCATAAAATCAAACTTGGATCCGTCACAGTTTGAGATGCGAAATGGGCAGACCATGCCTCAGTTTCTCTTCTTTAAAAGTCACTTTCCCTCTGGTAAACTTTTCCTAATGATTACTGTCCCCACTACCCAGATCTTAGAGGAGTTTCTGTACATATAGAGTTTCAGTGGGTGTAGCTGGAAATCTCAAGATGATGATGGGTTTTGGAGGATGGGAGTTGAGAATACAAAGTTGAATTGCCTCTCCACCCAGTGGATGTTTTCTTTAATAAAGCCACCTTTTATTGAGGGCTATTTGCCAATCATCCAGTCTAATACTTCAGATAGGCTATTTAATTGAATCCCCACAATATCTCTTTGACTTTGCTACTCTTATAACCCTACACTTTTCAGATAAGGAAACTAAAGCTTAGAAAGATTAACTTCTATTACGGGTTGAATCATGTCTCCTCAAAAGATGTGTTCAAGCTCTAGCCTCTGGTACCTGTGAAGTGACCTTATTTGGAAATAGAATCTTTGCAGATGTCATCAAGTTCAGATGAGGTCATTAGGGTGGGCCCTAATGCAGTGTGACTGGTGTCCTGATAGAGGGGACCAATCTGGACACGAGAGACAGACATGCACAAAAGGAAGATAATGTAGACACAGACAAGAAGAGGACAACTAGGCTAAGGTGGAGACAGGGCAGAGATTGGTGTGGTGCCTCTCCAAGCCAAAGAAAGCCAAGAATTGTGGGCAAACACCAGAGGGTAGAGGAAGCAAGGAAAACTCCTCCCCTTATATGTTTCAGAGAGAACATGGATGTGCCAACGCCTTTACTTCAGCCCTCTAGACTCTAGATCTGTGAGATAATACATTTCTATTGTTTTAAGCCATCCTACCTCCTGGTACTTTATTACGGCAACTCTAGGAACCTAATACAACTACCTTGCCCCAAATCACAGAATTAGTAACCTTTCTAATCGGGATTTGAATCCATGTCTGTCTGACCCTTAAATCTATATTCATATTTCATATTGTCTATACTTTACTACGGACTAACTAAGGCAGCATCTAGTAGAAACAATTCTACCTTGGGAAGCTTTTGCAGAAAAGGTGCCATTGAAGTCTGCATCTGAGGATGAGGATGAGTTCCCTAGGGGAGGAAGGGAGGAGAGAGAAATCCAGACAGAAATAACAGGGCAAGCACATGAAAGTGTACCCTGTGCTTCAGGAATAAATGTGGCTCATGCATGGGGTTGCGTGGGACTGTATGATAAGGAAATGTGATCATGCAAAATGGCTGCATTTTCTGAGAAAATCCCAGGAGCATGCCTGCAGGTGTGTTTCTGTAGTCGGGGAGCATCTGAAATTCCAAAATGGTAGGATGGCCAGTCTGTACCCATATCATGACGCTCCTGCCCTGCACTTGAATGATGGAGCATTCCTGGCAGTGAATCCTTTGGCACAGTCAACCTACTTACCCAGGGTGGGCTGGAAGATTCCATTAGCAAAGGAATTTACAAGATAAGGAACATTTTCTTTCCTTGTCATTAAACACTGTCTCTTAATTAAGTTGTCTTCTTGCTCCTGATCAGAAAAGAATACCAAGAAGTCCTTTTCCAGGAAAAAGCTGATTTTTCCTCTCATCTCCTTTACACACACCCCACTTCCCCACCCCCAACACTTCACTTAGTGATGGGCCAGTGCAGAGAGCTGAGTAAGCTGAGTGACTGTGGAGGGAGTCCCCTTCATCTCAATATGTGTACTCCAGGGGAGAAGCACGGCCCAACCACACTGACAGGTGCAAAGGGAGTGCTCAGGGCATGCATCTCAGACACAGCCACGCTGAGCTGCGCGATATCAGCAGCTGATCCTTTAATCTCACATAGAGAGAGGAGGTCACATGCTAGTTATTAGATGGTATCACTATTGTACCTCTAGATTCCAGGCTCTGCCTTGTTTCTACTAATAAAGAAGTTTTTACTGAACACTGTAGATTTTGATTAAATTCAGGTAAAGTTAATTTAAATGAGGCAAAAGAGGCTACATAGGCAGTGGCCACTGGTACTAGAATATCTTTACATGAATAAGAGGAAGAGAGTAAACACCTCATAGCCATTTATAGCTTGTCTCTTTCTTTGTTCTCTGCCCCATAGTGAAGGAGTTTCAAAATGCTACCAATTCTTTTTTCTCCTGCCTTTATCCGTCTCTTTCTCTCCATGTGCAGTATGTAGTTGACATGCACCTACTCATGCTTAAAGTTGCAGCTCATACTTCACCTCTCCTTTAAACACTTCCCTGACCTAACCACCTTTCCTCCCACACTGTGCTGGCAGAATCAGGCACTTTCTTCTCTATGATTCAATTGCACAATGTCAGTACAGCTATTATGAGACTTATCACGTTGTGCCGTAATTATTTATTTACCCTCCTCTATGGCTGCAAAACAAACCACCTCAAAACTCAGTGTCTTAAAAGAACATTTATTATGATTGTTATGTCTCATGGTTCTGGAGTATAACTGGGCTCAGCCAGTTCAGCCAGTTCTCACTCAGGGTCTCCCTGTAACGACCATCAGACCAGGGCTGGACTGGAATCATTGCCGACACTTCATCACTCACATGTCTGTGATGGGAAAACTCAAACAGCTGGGACATTTGGGGCCACCTCTTCACTTCTGTGTAGTCTCTCCTGATAGTCTGTCCCTCACAGTAGTTTCAGAGTGGCCACACATGCTTCATGGCCCCCCAGGGCTCCCAAGGCAAGTGTTCCAAGAGAGCGAACCAGGCAGAAACTGTATTGCCTTCTATCCCTAAGTCCAATCACCCAGTGCCACTTTGAGACAGTCCCAGGCCCACCCAGAGTCAATGATGAGGGAGGGTAATCCATCTCTCCATCCCACGGAGGAGGGTCAGCAACCTGCTGTAAGGAGAGCATGTGGGATGGGAAGCACTCATGCAGCCATCTTTGGAAAATACAATGTGCCACAGCTACAAATCCAGTGTTTGGCAAAATGCCTGGTACTTAATGGTCTCTAGGAATATAAGTGGTTGAATGAATGAATGACCCTTTTCCCCCTGTATAGACCTTCTTATTTTATGCTATTGAAGACGTTTCTATGCTTCCCTCTTTCTCTTTAGACTTTCTTATATCCAATTTATCATTTACCCCACGTTCTGAAGATCTGTTTTCTAAAGCCCCTGCTTTTCTCACGTCTTCTTTTCAAAAACCTCAGCAGTTCATAATTCCTTACAGCAGTATCAGGATGTTGTCCCAGCTTGTGATGCTACGGAGTTCTTGTGAATATAACACAAGCACACAGGTTCATATATATACACCTCAGCTTAACTGTGGACTGAAAGAAGAGCATGCCTGGCACATGGATGTGCTGCTGTTTTTCAGATGAGCAGCTTCTTTTATTGATAGATGTTGTCCTGAGTTCTGGTTCTAAGTGATGGATTAAAACATTATGTTTACTTCTGTTCCCTCTTGAAGTTTCACATACGTGCGCGCGCACGCGCACACACACACACACACACACACACACACACACCCCCCCCAGCAGAAGGATGGAAAGGAAACAGATCTTTAAAAGACTAGAAGTAGAGACACAACCTCAAAAATGTAGAAGCTAGAAAGCCAATGGGGAGCAGCTGTTGACTTCGTTGACGTGGTTTTTTATCAAAGAACTTTATTAGGGCTTAGGAATTGGAAACACCAAATGCCTCTGAAATCAGGAGAGAAGGTTAGGTTGTAAAATGAAAATGAGTGAAAAGGGTGTATGAGAAGCAGTAGCTGCCTCTTCCCCACACTAGCAGAAGACGGGAGGTTTATTCTCTTGGGTGAGATGAACCAGGAGGACTCTAGACATGGATCAGCAGGCACACCAATGATGGGAATGTGTTACTGAAAACAAAGAGAAGTAAATAAAAATCTACACATGGGGCAGTGATATCTCAGAGTCCTTTTTCCTATTCATGAACTCCGATGGATTTGGCCTGTTCCCCTTCCCCACACCAATTAAGAAATTGGTGAATTTCCCTCTGGCAGAGGAAAAAAACCCAACTTATCCATGGAACAAAAGCCCATGAAAAAAAGACTTAAAGGTTTTTACCACTGTGTTTCCCACATGTATTAACCTACAATGAGGGTCACCCTTAGACAAGTCTCTCCTATGTACTAGGAGTTGCCAATAGGATTTTTCAGTGCTGATCTCCTAAACAGGAAGAGACAAAGGTCACCATATGTCCTGAAGAGAACCCACAACTGAAAAGTCAGGGACCAAAACGAATCCGTGGGACCAAAAAACTCAGAGGAAAGAAGAGCAATCCTAGGAGTAGTAAAAGGAGGGGTGGGAAAAGGAAGAGGAGGAGGAGGAGAGAGAAAACTGTAAGTATGACCTTCAGAAAGATTAAGCAAGATAGCAGAGATAAAATATTCAATATACAAACTGGAAAATAAAGGTGAGGTATATTGCAAGGTGAGACAAAAGTAAAGATGGAAACTAGAAAACCTAAGAAAATTAAAGGATTCACGATCATCTAGCATGTGAACCAGAGGAGTTCTAGAAAGAGAGAATGGAAAAGACAAAGGCAAAAATTATCATAGAAATCATGCAAGAAAAATTTCCAGAACAAAAAGATGCAAGTCTCCAGACAGGAATGGCTGTAAGTGTCCAGCAAAATTTTAAGAGAACATGCTACAAGCTTCCACAGAAACAGAATGAGAAAGCTATAAAGGATGGTGGGTCGAAATAGCATAGGATTTTTCACAGCAACACTGGAAGTTAAAAGATGTCAGAAACATATCTTCAAATTTCCAAGGAAAAATAATTTACAATAAAAAATTCTATACTTGCTATCAATAAAAGGTCAAAATAGAGCAATGATGTTTTTTCGGACAAGTAAGGTCTCAAAAATGCAGTTTCTCTGCACTCATTCTTAAAATACTGGAGGGTGTGCCCTGCCAAAATGAACACATAAATAAGAAATGCAAGATCCAAGAAACAGGAAATCCAACCCAGGGGTGGGGTGAAAGGAATTTCCAGAAGATTCAGGCAAAATGTTAGAAAGACACTATGTAATAGGTCCATGAGAATCCAGCTAAGATTGGAGCAGAGGCCTAGAAGGCTCCAGAAGTCCTCCAGGAAAACCTGAAACAGAGAGTCCCTGAGGTGTTTGAAACGAACTAAAGTACTAAGAGGAGATTTAGCCCCTAAGCGAAGTCTGGGGGTAAATTAGTGGTGACTACATCAAAAGTGAATTTTGAATAGTATAATTATTAATTCCAGGGAAAACAACATATTGTAAAAGGAAAATGTAATCCCAGTACACCACATGGCTCAACTGTGAAGGAAATATACATAATCTAAATTGTGTCCAATATAAAAATTAAATCTAGAAATGTAAAAAGAAGGAAGGAAGAAAAGAAAGGGAGGAAGAGGGGAAACAAGGAAGAAAAAATATTTTACAGTGTTGCTTACATTAAGATGTTTTATTTTTCTTTTTTCTTTTTTTTTTTTTTTTTGAGACAGAGTCATACTCTGTTGCCCAGGCTTGAGTGCAGTGGCGCAATCTCAGCTCACTGCAACCTCCACCTCCTGGGCTCACGTGATCCTCCCACCTCAGCCTCCCAAGTAGCTGGAACCACAAGCATGCACCACCATGCCCGGCTATTTTTTTGTATTTTTTTGTAGAGATGGTGTTTCACCACATTACCCAGGCTGGTGTCGAACTCCTGGCTCAAAGGATCCTCCTGCCTTGACCTCCCAAAGTGCTGGGATTATAGGCATGAGCCACTGTGCCCAGCCTCAATAAAAAGTTTTAAAAGCTGCTGTCTAAAAGATGAAATCTAAACCCTTTTACATGACATTTAGGTCTTTCACAATAGTTTCATGTTAACTCATGATAGATCAATAACACCTGATAACTTTCTTCTACAACTGTATTCCATCTTTTCCCTCCAAACTTGGAATTCTACCACCTATCTCCACCCAATTTTATTCATGTTCTAAATTCACTTAGATTCTTACCACTTCCGTAACGCATTTCTTGTCCCCATAGATCTTTCTCTTCTCTAAATTCCCACAGCAGTTACTGTCTGTACACAGTTAGCTAATTGGGCTCTTTGCACTTCAGCTTTCAAAGTATTATGGCTTATGTAAGGGGCTTACAAGTTCCTTGAGGACAGATTCTCCCACAGTGGCTCATGCCGTGCTGCAGAGCTATCTACGTGGTAAGGACATTAACAGTTTTTGAACAAATTAGCTAATTAATAATTAAGTTACTCCACCTTATGTCTCTCTCATGCTAGGCTTTTTTTGTTTCTTCTACTGAGCAACAGGGGTTTGTTGTAACTTTCCACTGATCTCTGCCTGGGGTTTCTGGGCTGTGCTGATGATTCAGTCATTACATGGGTACCCTGCCCCCTTCATGCTCAGACCTAGGAGCCCGGAAGGTGAGGGAGGTTTGGATACAGATTGAGTAACCACATTATGATACCTTGTTAGTGTCAATTTTGTTCTGGAAGATCTTGTTCCTACTGAACCCAAGGGCAAGAAGTCACCAGTGGAGACTAAAACCAAATTAATTCTTAGCACCATATATTGAAAAGACAACAGAACTATCAGCTCTTTAAAAGTGATTCCTGGCCCGGCATGGTGGCTCAAGCCTGTAATCCCAGCTCTTTGGGAGACCAAGGCGGGCCGATCACCTGAGGTCAGGAGTTCGAGACCAGCCTGGACAACACAGTGAAACCCCATCGCTATTAAAAATACAAAATAATCAGCTGGGCATGGTGGCATGGCCTGTAGTCCCAGCTACTCAGGAGGTTGAGGCACGAGAATCGCTTGAACCTGGGTAGTGGAGGATGCAGTGAGCCCAGATCACTCCTCTGTACTCCAGCCTGGGCTACAGAGGAAGATTCCATCTCAATAAAAATTAAAATTAAAATATTAAAAGTGATTCCTGATGATGCTAAAAAAGAAAAGTCATGTATGGCCTTTCCAAACACAATTCGAACACAGGCAATTTCCTGCACACAGGTGTCCCATCAGCATCACCTGAACTTTCAAAGGCCATTTGCTTGGCCTTGGGCACCCTGTCTAACCATCCACTCTCACTTCCCACATCCCCTGACCAAACACCCCCGGGTAAAAGGAGTCTGTAGCCAAAACACTCCATTCTTACTCTGCTTTTCAGATTCAGTCTGCTGAAGACCAAAAAGGCAATGAGAATTACATATTGCCTTAAAAGAAAAGCAAAAATAAAATGCCCATTATGTGGTCCAAAGTTCTCATTTCTGGGTCACACTTTACTGGATCCACCTAGGACCTCAGAGTGAAGAGATCCAGAGATCATCTAGACTAGCATCTCTCTATGTCTGCTGCTTCTGATGACAAATCCCCGTGGCTTGTCTGATGTGTAATGCTACTGCCTCTGCTTAGATATCACCATAAAGAAGAAGGACCTCCTTCGGCCAATCAATGGTGGGAGATCTATGTGCCATGTGCCAGGGACTCTTTGTTGGTAGAGGAGTCACTGAAGAGCATTTGCCTTAAATGCAGTGGTTGTTTACATTCTAAAATGACTAACCCAACCACCACCACCTGCCCACCAAGAGACTAGAAAGAAAGACCATCTTCTCCAGAAATGAGCACATAAACATGATATTTTCAATGTAATTTTAATAGGTTCAAAAACTCCTGAAACTCACCCATAGATGTCAAACTAAGAATTTTTACTTTAATGCTGTTTTTGAGGACCATGCAAATGGTACTGGTCCCTGGACTAAAACAACAATTAAATTATTCTGTTTTTGTGGTGAAAAATTCAAGCCTTGGAAACTGAGAAGTTTATCTCAAATTATAAGAAGTATCCACCTGGAGCAACTGTGTCTCAGGGACACTGAGAAGGTTAGAAACACTGAAAAGAAGTGGGGCAGCCTTACAAGTTAGTTTATGTGGCTGAATATTTCCTTGACATGCTCATTGACATTGTGCACGGAAACACTACACTCCTCAACATTGTGTTGGCAAGTCCTAGGTTTCTGAAGGTTAATGATTTTATGGGTCCAGGCCTCACACATGCTGCACCTTTCAAAAGCTTCATTTCTCTTTTGTTTGGAGGGTTTCCCAACGACTTTTAATTAAGTGTATTCTCTGTTGGCAGGAAAGAGACAATAAAGGGAAAAGGTTGTGCATCCTTGCTCACATAGCCAACGCTATGTATTTGTGGTCGATGATTGATAGGTGGAGCACTTAAGGTTGCAATTGCAAAGTAAAACCCACAAGTGGGTGCTGCCTATAAAAACAATCTTGGGAAGGTATCTTCTGCCACACTTACATGGTGTATTCCATGGTCTATTTGGACCCTTGAAGCTTTCTTAGGCATTGGGCTCTTGCTCCTAGGGACATGTGCTTTCTGAAGAACTTATTGACAAGAAGTCAGCCCACTTGAATGAACTGATGTCGACAGAGAGCTGGACCAGATGTTTGGGGAAGGGAAGAGGTGTGGGGATAATTACTAGAGTAGGGGATACATGTGTCATTTCTTACAAGGATTGAAAAGAAGTTTCCTATTATGCCAAGTGAGATGACACAAGAAGCAGATCTTATTTCTCAATATTGACTCCTTGGTCTAAAAGGAACTAATCCATTCTTCTGCCTCCAGGCAATGCAACATTCAAAGAGATTGGGTTTTTGTTCTTCTTTTTTCAGTATTCTCAAAGAAGGGCATTCCGGCCTTCTTTAACCTTGCATTCCAGAGCCTCACAGTGCCTATACTCAGGAAATAACTTCCTCAGGTTTAACTTCAATCCCTCTCCCTGCAATGTGAGACCATTGCTATCCTCCAAGGATTGGAAGAACAGCTGCCTGGCACCTTGCCAGTCACATCATTCCCCTTTCCCATTGTTCAGTAAAGGAAATGGCTCTGGGAATCTGTTGCTTGGCTCCTCGTCCGTCACCCAGCAGGAACCCAGGCCAGATCTTCAGGCTCCTTTGAACAGTCACTTTGCTGCTGCACCAGGTATCTACTGGGGCACTGTTTTCCCAGGCCTCTAAAATTACCACAAGTGACTTATCGTCCTCTGAAAACAAAAATCTCTGTAAGGGACTTTGAGAGATGACAGAACAGAATGTTCTACAGTTTTACTGTGCTTTACCTAACATTTGTGCCCACAGAATTTCCAGGATAGGTCTTATAGCCATCATTTTAAAGATAAGGAAATGGATCCAGCAAGATTGGCTCAACCAAAGTTCACACAGATAAGAAGAGGGGAAGCCAAGAGTTGGCCTTCAAATTATGACACTTAAGTTCAGCACTCTTTCCACTACACCAGAGTAAAGGTCTGGACCATGGATGTCTTGCCTTTGTGATTCTTAGTCTAACAAACTAGAGAGGCAGATACACAAGGAAATGAGTATTAAACTCTTCAGTCACGAGAACTGTGGAATCAGTTGGGATTGGTTAGGAGAACAGCAAGAAAGCCTCGTGGGATAGGTGGCATTTCAGGATAGTTAAGGGAGGTTTTAGAGACAGAACGACCTGACTTCCAGTCCTGGCTCTAACACAGGCTGTGTGACACCAGACAGGTTCACTCACCTCTGAGCTTCAGTTTCCTCATGTATGAAATGAAAATAATAATATCTTTTTCACAGGGTTATTTTGAGAAGTAAATGAGATAATTAATATAAAGTGCTTAGCACAGGACCTGACAGATAGAAGAGCTAAATAAATTTTTAAATAGTAACTATTCATGTTAGGGAGTGAATAGAGCAATGAAACTGAATGGAGTTAAATTGGGAAAGGTTTCATGGAGGAAGTGAAAGTGCAATAGGAATTTGAAAGCAAGATTGGGGCTTAGGGGAGAGGACAAGAAGGGGATTATTTCTTTGCCCTCAGCCTCGCATAGGGAGGCTAGTTTAATCTCTGCATGTGGGTTCCCAACACTGCCTGTCTCTGCAGATTTTCAGATTTTTAAGTCACTTTTTGGAATAGTGTAAAAGCAGTACATCATAGGCGAGGCTGTGGACGGCTGGCTTACAGGATACGTGGGGAGATGCCAGCGTTAAAGCAAATTCTATCCTAGAATGAAGAACAGCTTCAGTATAACTCCATTAAAAATGGAGTGTGCTGTAATGTTGAGCTATTTTAGCGTAGATGACTCCTTAAAAGGTTAAGTCTGATGAGTTGGCTTGCTTGCCATAGATTTGCTGCATCTGATACAGATGAGAGGGATGACCTCTTGAAGACTCTACAAATTATTGGAAATAGGGATATTGCAATTCTTGGAACTTTCCCATTGATTGAGTAAGTAAATCATCTACTAAATGCAAATCTAATTTCAAAGGTATACATTTCACACAATTAATAAGTGAACTGATTAGGCAAAATGTTAGAAGTAGCCAAAAAATGCCCTAACTGATCGGAGACTTATAAACAGGCTCCAAAGGGTAAGGAACTCAAGAAGGAAATTACTGGAGGCTCTTAAGGATTGTGGCAACACTGCTTTGGATAACTGCCCAATCCGGCATGGATTTGTGGAACACGAACCACAACGCCACAACTATTTCCAAAGGCATGTAAATCAGGAATCAGTTTCTGTTGGTGTATGACAAGCCATTTAAGGCGCCCAGGCTGAAGGACTGTGGGATGTCCATCCTGTGCCTTGGTGCTGCCAACTCACAATGTGGGTTTCTGTGGCTAGTGAAATGGAGCCAGGTAGTTCCACAGGCTACGCTGTCCTGAATGTTCCTCCTGTCTGGATTGCTGGCACTGCAGAGGGAAACATTGGTCTGGGAGACCCAGTTCATAACCTGTTTTGGAAGGACACTCCTCAAAAACAGGTGCTGAAATTAGATAAGCAAAGGGAAAATGGAAAAGGAGAAAGAAAATCATATTTGTTTAAAATCTACTCTATGCCAGTCACTTTACATACATTGTTTTATTTAATCCTCACAGCAATCCCCAAGATAAGCATTATTAAACTCACTTTACAAAGGTTTAGTAGCAGGACTGGGATTGGAAACCAGGTCTGACTCACTCCAAAGTCTACAAGTCCACCGTTTTTTTTTTTTTTTTACTTCACAAGGTTGCCTCAGGGAAATGCACTATAGTCTAATTCCTCTGAGACGTCAGGATGTGTGTATTAGACTAGAATGAACTATGGTTGCAAAGCTGGTTTCAGATGATGAAGACATGGAATCACCGAGTATCACCTCAAGGGATTTGAAGCTCATTCCACAGGCAGTGGGCAAAGAAAGTCTTAGAATGGGGATGGGAGCAGAGAAATAATCAGAATTGTCCTTCCTACTCAGAGTGGAATTCAGTGTGGAAGGAAATAAGAGGAGACTGAATGGATAAGTAAATAAAAAGAAGAATAGGTTCTAACCCTGGCAAGTTGGTAATAAAAGTTTGAACTAGATGGCAATCAAAAGACCAGAGGAAAAAAATGTACGGAAGATCGTATTTTCCCAAAATGGCCACAGTGATATTTCTCATCACACGTGCCCTTCCAGAAGCTTATCAGTCCCCTTCAAGAGGTGGAGCCTATGTCCCCTCTCATTGACCTGGGCAGGCCTTTGTGAATACCTCAGCTAACAGAGTATGACAGAAGTGATGCTACATGATTGTCATAAACCAGTATACAGCTTCCACCTGATTCTCTCTGTCTCAGGATCCTTGCCCTTGGAAGCCATTATGCTGTAAGAAAGACCAGGCCACACAGGGAGACCAACATGGAAAGAAACTGGAGCGCATAGCCACTGGCCCCTGCTAAGCTGCCTGCCAACATGGCACACCAGCTTTCCAGATGTAAGAGTGAGTCATCCTGAAGTGAATCCTCCAGCCCTTAGCAGAACTTCTCCATGTGATGCTACATGGAACAGGGAGAAGCCTTCCAGATAGAGCCCTGCCCAAATTGCAAATTTGTTAACAAAATAAATGATCGTTGTTTTAAGTGCCTAGGTTTTAGGGTGGTTTTTAATGCAGCAAGAGATAACCAGAGCAAAAAGGCCCAATGGGAGAAGATTCACTGTGTGCTTCAACCAACACACATACAGAAGAATCTGGCCAAATAGTAACAAAAGTCAATTTTATTTACTTGATTGTATCTCCATTAGTCTGAGGAGTAAACATTTTAGAGTTGGAAAATATTTCTGCATCAATTTATAACCACATAACAAAGTACTAATCATTGCATTTCTATAGTATCCAATCTAATCGAGGGAGATGGGGATGCAGATGGTCCCCCATAATGACGAATGATCTGATGGAGACCAAACCTGCATTGAAAGTCTACTATGTGACCAGGCGTGGTGGCTCACACCTGTAATCCCAGCACTTTGGGAGGCCAAGGCGGATGAATCACCTGAGGTCAGGTGTTCAAGACCAACCTGGCCAATATGATGAAAATGCAAAAAATTAGCTGGGCGTGGTGGTGTGCACCTAATTCCAGCTACCTGGGAGGCGGAGGCAGGAGAATCGCTTGAACCCAGGAGGCAGAGATTGCAGTGAGCTGAGATTGCACCACTGCACTCCAGCCTGGGTGACAGAGCGAGATTCCGTCTCAAAGAAAAAAAAGAAAGAAAGTCTACTATGTTTTAGGCGTGATGTTGGACCTTTCACGTTCCTTTTCTCATGTAATCGTCATAAAACGCCTGCACAGTCTTGCTCCTATTTTACAGTGTCCCGAAGAAAGTCTAGAAAACTGATACAAACCTCAAACCAAATCAGTGAGTGGTGGGGACAAGATTCACATTCAAGTCCGATTCCAATGCTTAGTCTTTTTCCACTACATCATTCTCCATATATGCCAAAAAATGATTTCCCTTTGGTTTTGGTGCACATGTATATTAACATTTTTTCTGAGTTGTTTGGAGAGCATTCTTTTTTCCTTCCGCAGCAGCATATTTACCTTTCCTAGCTGCTGTTCTTTAAAAAGAGAGTTCACATTCCTGAAGCATACACAACCCAGTGGTGTTGAAAGCAGATGGTCCAAAAGTATGCTGTGAGACATGGGGACTGAAAATTAAAAGAAAATTTTGTCACAGTTATAGAGTGCTATGCTGCTGCGTATATAAGTATGTATAATGCAGAATGTGTCATATGTAGAAGTGACTTTTTCTTTTTCATTAAGTTGGCCATCACCCTTGATAAAGACGTTTTTGCAATATAAGCTATTTTGCTCCAATGCATGAGTGTCTTATAAATTAAAGTGCAGAACACACAGTTAATTGTGCAAAACATACAGATGTCTGCTCTGATCAGTCTGCTTTAGAATTCTGGGTTTGTGATTGTTTGAAAGGGAAGTATTCCCTTAGAAGGAGAAGTCATGTGGAGGGCAAGAGGTGAGAGTCTCTCCCTCTGAGTGTCAGAGGGTTCAGTGATTGGCGGAAGTAGGCATCCAGCCTCCTCGATTCTGTCCTGTCCCTGTTACTGCACACTCTGACCTTGCTCAAGCATTAACCCCTTGTCTTTTCTTATTGGTTTCTTGGAGAACAATCACACTGCGCCAGCCTTACTGACTGCAAGTTATTTCTTCAAAAAAGTCATCCGTCTTTGTGCAAACCCAAATGCTTTTTATCATAAACAATCCTCTCTTTTTCCTTTTTTCCCCTTGACAATAATGCATGTCTTCCTCAGCATGCCATTTTCAAAACCTTTGACATTTCACTGCACCTCATCATTGCCTTCATTGTGGATCGTGCCAATTTGTCAGTTTTAATCTGTCTAAAAACCTGCATCTGCCAGCATAAACCTTTTTATTTCTTATATGTTGATACAAAGATTTCACACATTGATTTTTGTGTAGCTCTGATTTCATGCAAGCTAAGCAAACAGTGACAGGTTGGTACTTGGGGTAATGAATGCTCAATCAGATTAATACAAATCAATGGCATTGGCAAGTTTTGGATGAGGCGCAGGGAGTAGGGTCTGGACAGCATGCGCTGCCAGAACAAAACAGATGGTCAGAAGCTGACACTCTTACCTCTTTATCTTGATGGACTCATTAGCGGATTTCTCTCCTTCGGGTCTCATTTGAGTTTCTTGGCTTTAAATGGCACCCCATAGATTGCTACCATCCTGGAAAACTACTGACGTACCCTTCTTGTGACCTGACACAGAGAATATTCTAGTGCCCAGGGTCTGTTTAGCAGCCTGGAAGGCGAGGACTTAGGTAAATGGGTGCTGGAGCTACTGTTATCCAACAGGACCACAGGATCCAAAGAGTTAATGGTCCTGTTAAGCACCTACTTTTCTAAAAACTACCATTTTTTGAGTGCCAAGTCCTGAACCAGGCAAATTATTTTATTTAATCCTCACAAGAAGTCTAAAAGGTAGATTCTATTATTGCTGTTGCTCTTCTTTTTATTATTGCTATTTTATAAGTGAGAAACTCAGGATTAAGCAATTTGTCCAAGAGGGCACAGTGGGTGAGTGGAAAAGGCACAATTTGGCTCTGGGTCTATAGGACTCTGAAGCCCTGTGGTTAGCCACTGGTGTAACCCGGCATCGACTTTTCCCCAGGTCTCATATGCAAGGGCAGATGGCTACGCCTTCAGGCAGCTTTTTCAGTCCTGGACTGATTCCTACACATGGTTCCTTCTTTTCTTCCTGCAGGCCTCAGAGGCTGTCAGCTGTCTCTTTCCTCCCTTTTTAAAACATACCTCTATCCAAGGCTGGCAGAGGGCCAGGGCATCGTCTCCTTGGCTCTGCCTCTGCTACTCTTGCTCCAAAAGGAGCACCATCCCAGGAAAAAGACAACGGGAGCCAAGAGGTTTCAGTCTCCCTCGGATTTTTATAGCCATTGATCTAGCAAATAGAGATCCTGACTTCCTATTTTTAAATTTTTATTGTTTTTAGTGATTTCCTTTCTAGATGGTGTCTTGAGCTTTCTGTTAATTGACTTGGCTGCTTATACTGTATGAGAGCTGAGAGTGATACAGCTTGAAAGAACTGCTAAGATGTGAGATTCTTAGGCCTGGCCTAAACCTCCCTTATAATCTTTGCCCCGAGTATGAGTTACTTCTGCATTTCTTCATTTCTTTCCTTCTGGTCAACTTCTCCAAGAACACTTCCATTCCAGATCCCAAAGGATCATGCATGGGGCTTCAAACTTCAGCTGTGCAGATGCTTTCCCATACTCAGAGCAATCTCCTCGGCCCCAGCTGCCAATGTCCTGTATTCTGCTGGTTTGCCAGCAGACACCAACCCTGCCTCTACCTGCTTTTACTGTCCACGATTATCTAGGAAACATCCTTTTCCACAAACGCAGCCTCTGAGCTCTGCCACCTTGTTTCACAGTCACCCTTCAAACTTCTTTTAAAAAAAATGTTTCTCTGTCTAGAATTCTTTGACACTGTTTTCCTGGTTTCCCAAACTCTGTGGTTTCTCCTCTAACTTATTTTTCCACCACTGCTGAAAGTGTAAAACCCACTGCTCAGTCCTTTCTTACTTTTACATTACATCTTCAGCTTTTACATTAACTGCCCTCAAGAGTTTATCCAGGCTCATGGTTTCAATTACCATTGCAATAATGATTCACACAGTTCCAAACCTAGGTACTCTCTGCTCTCTTCTTAATTCCAAATAGCTTCCTATGGGAAATTTCTACACAAAGATTCTACCATTATCTCAACTTACTATGCATAAACTTCCCATTTCTCTCCTTCCCATTCTTCCAGGCTCGTTGGTTTCAGCTTAAACATGTTCTCTCCCATTAAATTTATTCATTTATCCATTTATTCATCCATCCACTCAGTTATTCATTCACTCATTCAGTAAACATTTATGAAGCTCCTATTCTATGTCATGTTCTGGGCAAAGCACCGAAGACACAAAAGTAAATGGCATATCCTGAATTTCTAATGTTGAAGATCCTGCATCCATCAACGTCATTCCCTCTACAACTTTTCTTCTCATGGTTTTCAACAACACTGAGGGCTTCAGTCAAATTGGTCTCCTATCCTTCACGTGAACATGTCCTTTCCTTACCTTTACGCCTTTATTGTTGTTTTTCCCGCCTAGAATAACTTTCTCCAATCTTTTGCCACCTAAAATCAATATCTCATGGGATTTTGTCATTCAGTGGTTCCTTGATCACACATGCAGTAGGAGAGCATGGCAGAGAATGTTTTAGTAACAGAAAAGTCTTAGAATCCTTTACCAAAGTTGTCATAAGCAAGGGCATATTTTCTCGGTACGAATAATATTGATTCATTCATTTACTCATTCATCTAATTACTCACTTCTGAGCTCTGTGAAAAAAGGTATGGGCTTCCCGAGTGCATAAGGCCAGTGCCTGGGTGACTGTCCATGCTGCTGCTCACCATGGACCCTGGGTATGACCCAGGGTCTTAAGGCAACCACACACAACTCCCATTTCACAGCCAACTGCAGGGAAGTGGGACAGGCAAAGGATGTGTCACAGACTTTGGCCCAAGCCAAGATGTTTGTAAACTAAGTGCCGGGGAAAAAAGTTGGGAGGCACAAAAGAAATATAGTTATTCTCCCAGCTTTGAAAAACTCTTACATGGCCTTTGAGAGACCCAATGAGTGCGGAAGCCTCAATCCATTCATTTTTTTAAAATTCCATGCATACTGAGTGCCTACGAAGTGTCATTCACTCTGCTACATCCTAGGGATACCATGGTGTGTAATAACTGCAGAAAAGCTACAACACAAGTAGGAGTCAGCTCTTTCGCAAACAGATCCCTCTTCCCAGAGCCTTCTCTCTAGGCCTTTGAACATTCTGATGTAAAGGCAATCCCATTTTACACAGATGGATATGCTGAGGCCTAGTATAACTGACTTTTCAAGTTCACGTTGTGAGTTAAACACTATCAGAATAAGAACCCTGAGCTGTAGGCTTTTTCATGGATATTGCCTCCCTCCTCCTCATTCCATCCCATGCCACATCCTCAGGTGAGTGGAGCTGGGTGCTGGGGTATGGTCACAAGGGTCTTTGGTGTTGACCTATGCCCTAGAGCAGGGGTGTCCAATCTTTTGTCTTCCCTGGGCCACATTGGAAGAAGAATTGTCTTGGGCCATACATACAATACACTAACAACAGCTGATGAGAAAAAAAAATCACAAAGGAAACTCATAATGTTTTAAGAAAGTTTATGAATTTGTGTTGGGCTGCATTCCAAGCCATCCTGGGCTGCATGTGGTCCATGGGCTGTGGGTTGGACAAGCTTTTCCTAGAGGATAAAGCCATTAATCTTGCCACTATTGACCTGATAGCCTTGAAACTGGATATCCCCATTCATGCAACAAATGTCCCAGGAATACAATGTAGAACAGACACTTCTGACCATCACACCTTCTTTCGAGCTGTGACTCCATAGCTTTTCCTGTGTTAGATGGATGAGTGAATAGCTTATCATTCATCTGCTAGTTCCCTGCAGATTAACGTTTAGATCACATTCTTTTTAAAATTTTCAAAGAAATGGTTTCTTCATGATGTCATATATGTAGAGATTTGTTATCAGGAGTCACTAATTTCTTAGGTTTGTTTCACTTAAATCTAAATCATGCTATACATCCACAATGGGCCATAGCAGAAGACATTATCTTTTGCTACCACTTGGTAACACAGGCAGAACTTAAGGAAAAGATAAGAGCTCTGGTTCTGGTTTAATTATAGCCCTGGCAGTCTTACCTAGAACTCAGGCGGGACGACCAAAGGGAGGGATAGTAACTATCAAAATGACCTTTTCCTTCCATACCCAGCTTCAGCTGCATGGGGAAAGCAGTTGCCCTGTCACTTGGACCTGCATAGATGGGACCCAGGTCTCTGTCTTTTATAGTAGATTAAGGCATGGGAAGGCTGGTGAAAGGCATGACACTAGAAACCTGGAGAATCTAGCTCCAGTTAACATCCTTAGATCTCTTCCATCTACTCTGTCCCTCCCTCCACCCCATCCTCCTCTCTAGGACTGGCCCCAGGAGAGAAAGCCCACACCTGGACTTGGGCTAGGCTGAGAACTCTCAGATGAGACTAGTAGGCTCCAACCAGTTTTTAACTCCAGCTTCCAAATCTTCCTCCTCTTCCACTCTGATCCATAACCCATGTCTCAGAGCAGGAATGATGTTAAGAGTCTTCATTTCACTTCTTTCAATTGGGTAAATAGATTTGTTAACACAGTGAAGTATTACTCACCAGTAAATGAATTAGCTTAATTTGTTTAAGTGCAGGTCATAGATAAAACATCATGTACCCATCATCTTAAGGTACTGATATAAACAAGAGATAAAGTCAAACAAAGGTCACGAATTCAGTGCTGCATGAAGGACAAGTTAATTTAAAAGCAAAGCAATCAATTCAACACTGTGCCAGCTGCCATGAGAGAGAATGAAAGCACAGTTCCCTGTCTTCAAGGAGCTTTGAATCAAATGCAGGAGTCCAGACATGCATGGCAATTAGGAAAAAAACAAAGATATTACAGATTCAAAACAAAATATATGGAATAAACCAGCCTTTTCAGGTAGAAAAATTTCTTTTAAAATGATAGATTTTGATTTGGGTATATTAATATGTAAAATCACCAAATGCATTTATTAAATCAGAAAACTATATATAGCTAAAATTTTTTAAAATTTTAATATCTAAATTATAAATTATTCAATATCTTAGAGATAAGGACTGTTACTATTTTGGTATATGTCTATTTAGAATCATTTTTGTTCAAATAATTGTCATTTTAAATAAAACAAGTTCACACCATAATACGGTTTTTAACTTATTTACATTTAACAATATATTATGAACAAAAATCAAAATATGGTTACAAACTGTAGATGATACAAAGCCAGGTGGGATAGCTGGTGGTGGAAGAATCACAGTCTAGAACAATCTAGAAAGATCTTGGCAACACAGTCGGAGGGCCAAGCTAAAAAGATTACATTTAAACAGGGATACTTTTAAAGTCCTGAACTTAGATTGAAGAACTTTAGGTCTTGGTTGCCTGTGAATATTTCTTGGCTTTCAGAATGTTGATGGAACCTAGACTGTCTCAACAAAAGCCTGGTGTCTGTAAGAGGAGGGGAACATCTCTCTTTCGGCTGTGCTGGTCTGACCATATACTGAGTTCTACACTCAGTTTTATGACCAATGTTCGTCAAGAGGACAATAAACAAGATGAAAACTATGTCAAGTGAGTCATAATTGCAACAACTGGAAGTGCTTAGCTGGGGAAGAGGAGACTTTAGGCTGTGTGTGTGTGTGGGGGTGTGTGTGGGGGTGTGAGAATTCTTGTACACACATACGAAGAGCTATCTTGTAAAAGAAAGATTTGATGTATTCTGTGTAACTTTAGAGGGCAAAAATAGTTGGACAACTCTGAGATAATCCTCACAGCATCCTAGGAGAAATAATTATATATAAACATCTGAGCTGTCCAACAATGAACCAGACTGCCTTTGTGGTAAAGAGTTGCCCTGTCTCTGAAAATACTTAAGCATAGGTAGAGACTGTACCAGAGATTCATCCCACTGGACTTGAAGAATCCCGTGGTCCCTCCCAACTCTAAAGATTGTAAGACAAGATGAAATAATATCACCAAACTAAATAAATAAAATGACTTACACTTGATTTGTGGATTTGTGCATATGCTTGAGTACAGTTGACCCTTGAACAATATGGGAATTAGTGGTGCTCACTAACACTAATGCTCAGTCAGAAATCCAACATGTAACTTTTGACTCCCTCAAAACTCAACTGCTAATACCCTACTGCTGAATGGAAGCCTTACTGATCACATAAATAGTCGATTAACACATATTTTGTATGTTATATGTATTATATACTATATTCTTACAATAAAGTAAGCTAAGGAAAAATGTTATTAAGAAAGTCATAAGGAAGAAAAAATGTACTTACTATTCATTGATCCAAGAGGAGGTGGTGGGTCATCATAAAGGTCTTTATCCTCATAGTTTCATGCTGAGTAGGCTGAGGAGGAAGAAGAAGAGGTGGAGTTGGTCTTGCTGTCTTAAGAGTGGCAGAAGCAGTGGAGGTGGAGGACATGGAAGGAAGGGCAGGAGAAGCAAGCACACTTGGTATAAGTGAACTTGTGCAGTTTTAAATGTGTGTTGTTAAAATACAAAGTGTATATGGATGTTTAAATTGTCTACACTTTCAAATTCTTTCAATGTAGGGAACTTTCTTTTAAAAATATATCTTGAGCTTAAATCTAAAATCAGTTGCCTGCCTACTTCTCCAAGATGAAGAGGCGAAAAACAGACAGAGCTTGAATTCCAGTTGCCCTTTATCCCAGCAGTACGACCTTGAGAAATAAGGTTAAACTTTGAGTCTTAACACACTTATTTCAAAAATAGGGAAACAACAGAGAATCAAAGGAGCATTGTGAAGATTAATTGACTTATGCTATCATACTGCCTGATGCATATCAGGTACTTAATACATAGTAAGTATTATATTATTATCATACTGGCCTTTGTCATCCTCTCGTTTTCTCCTCTTTCTCCCCAGTGTCTCTTCTCACTCTCCAACTTTATCTTTCAAGTCACTGTTGGCTTACGTCTGTGTCAATCTTCATCTGTCTCATCTCTCCTATGATTCTGCAAGTGGTGTTTAAGGAGGATTAGAATGACAAGGGTGTGTGGAGTATAAACTATAAACATGATGTTATAAGAGAGAAAAGTGAAGGAAGAGAGTGCTAGAGAAGCAGAACAGGCCAGCTCTTTCCCCACCTCCAATTCCTGTATCTTCTCCCCACCTCCCTACCCCCCAAAAAAGAGAAACAGGAAAGAGGGCCAGTGGAGGAAAAGATACTGTCAAAAGAACAGAAGTGGAAACATTGGATCAAGGCAGGATCTCACACCGGAAGGGGCCAGAAGGAAGTGAGAAGCAACAGACAAATCGCCGGGTCCAGAGTGAGTGGAATGAAAAAGATAGATTGTCTTAAAAACAGATAACTAATGAGTCTCCGATAACTTTAATTTTCTGGGCCTTGGTAAGCTCTGCCTAATCTTCAATTAAATGGAAATATAAATAGCTGAGAAAGAAGCCAGTGGATGGGAACTGACATAATGGACTATATTGACTCTCTGAGAGATATAAGGAACCTTCTTAAAAGCATAATATTTTACACGATCATTTGTCAGGCTTCCTCTGGGTGAATGATCTCCTTTGGGGGAGGTAAGTGGATTGGCTAATCTTAGTGTTTTGTTTAAAGTGAACCCTGCATTGTGCTAGAAATCTGTTCACTTTACTGAGCAGACAAGGAGAAGGAGGGAACACAAACACACCCACCGCTCTTTCCTTCTCCTGAGGGGCCTGATTAGCTGATTGCCCAACTGAAGATCTAGCACCCACTTTTCTCCACCTGCCATTTGGCTCTTTAACTCATCACCTTCTCAATCAGGGCCCTTGTTTGAAGGTAATCATTCTTATCTTCCTGTTCTCACAGGATGGAAATAATCTACAGATCATCTAAGCATGTACCTCATGGATGCCACCTCCTCCCACCACTCCAATTGTCTACCCATAGAAATACCCTTAGCTCCATGACTTGCCTCTTCTATCTCTGCACTTAGTGCTGGGAGAGTCCCTGACTCCCGGCCTACGGTAATCCTCCTCTCTCATTGTTGTCTTCACTAACAGTTCTCCAGCTTGTCAAAAATGCAGAGGTCCAGGCAGAATTTCTAGGAACAGAGCCTGAGGATCTGTACTTTCAAAAGTTCATGGTTGATTTTAATGCAAAAACTAGTTTGAGCACCACAGGGTTTTGCGTGATTTGTTTAGGACTTAGTCTACATTGCCATGTCTTGTATGTTAATTTTTCATGAGTTGGATCTAGCCTCCAAAACTGAACTATGATCTCCTTCTTGATATTCCCCTTCCCTTTCACATTGAGAGGTGCCCAGAAAATGTCTGCTGGAGATGATGCTAGGATAATCTGGGTTTTGATGTTAATTTTAATAGCAGCAGGTTGAGGACATGCTGGTTTTGCACAACTCTATCTTACTAACATCACGAAGCCTACAGATCTCTAAGCACTCAGCCCTTGGAGATTTGTCCTAGGGATTGGAATTTTTAGAAACTTCCCATCCAGCATTCCTTCCCAGCTTGTCCATCTTCCCCACATCTAATACAATAATGCTAATGTGCTCTCACTACCAATAGCAACTTACTCCCTGAGGAGACAAAAATCACCCGGTGACCATTGAACAGGCCCTGGAGACAAAAACTCCGTATCTGAGGAATTTAGAAGGAAGCAAAGACCACCTGGTGACTCTCAAAACAGGCCATCGGAGGAGACGGAGGCAAAACTCCTTATCTGGGGAAATTTAGAAGTAATTAGACTTCCTTATTATGTAAAGCAAGAATCTCACTCCAGATTTCTTCCCACCCCCTCCGCCGAAAAAATTTATAAGTAACTAAAATTTATATACGTCTCTGGATTGCCATGCAGAAACTCATTTTCAACCCTAACTTCCCACTTTAAGGTCAATAAATACCCCTAAGGAAAACTCCAAGTCAACGCTCAGTCCTCTGGCTGAGGCACCCCGCTGCACTCTTCTTCAGCATTCTTTCTTTCTAATACACTTTCCTTTTTCAAACCTATACTGTTGTCAGTAGATTCTTTTAACCAACCTGTGAGACAACCACTTTCCAATGCCAGGGCTCTGACACCGCGCCTGGCACTCCCAATGCTTCTGATACTACCTCAGTGGAATGATTTTTGGGGGTCACAATTACCATATGACAAAAGTTTTCATCTAAGTTCTTCATTCTCTCCTATCACTTCATCTCCCAAGAGAAGAGAAATCTAGAGAGAGGACAGAGACAAAGGTCCTGAAGCAGATAAAAAGCTGTCTTTGGTTAGAAACTGTGAGGATCCATTTTATCTCAACTTGACTGGTCTAAGAGGTGCCCAGGCAGTGGGTAAAACATTATTTCTGGGTGTGTCTGTGAGGCTGTTTCCAGACAATATTAGCATTTGAATCAGTGGACCGGGTGAGGAAGATCTGCCCAATGTGGGTGGGCATCCTCCAATCCATCGGAGGCCTGAATGGAACAAAAAGATGGAGGAGTGGATTTTTTCTCACTCTTCTTAAGCTGGACCATCCATCTTCTCCTCCCCTCAGACAGCAGAGATCCTGTTTCTCAGGGCTTTGGACTCCAGGGCTTATGCTATCAGCTCTTGTGGTCCTCCAGCTTGTAGACAGCATATTGTGGGACTTCTCACCCGTCATAATTGTGTGAGCCAATTCCTGTAATAAAGCTCCTCTTTATCTATCAATCAATCTATCTTCTATCTAATTTATCATCTTCTATCTATCTAATCTATTTTCTATCTCATTTATCTTCTATCTTTCTATTTTTTTGTCTATCTATCTATCTATCTATCTGTCTATCTATCGATATCTATCTATCTATATCTATCTACCTATCTCCCATTGGTTATCTCTCTGGAGAACTCTAACTAATACAAGAACATACCAGATATCTCCGGTAAAGTGACTAAAACGGTTGATCATGTAAACCCATGAAAAAAGGGGACACATTGTGTTGGAAAATAATTAATTCTTAGGTCATATTCATATATGTTTTCATTTTATGAATGGGGGTTAAATAATTTCAAGGTAATTTGAGATGTCTAATTACCAAAGTCTGAACTGACAATATTAAACATGTTTTTCAGTGAGAACATAAGATGTTTGCTTGTGTACAAAGTGTTTTCTGTCTGACTCACATTTTCACTCAGACTGTGGCTCCACTGTAAATAAGAACCACTTCCCTACAAGTCCATCTGGACCCAAGCAAGGGCAAAATTACAAAATGCAAGAGTCGATTTTCTCTTTCACTTTCTTGTCACTTAATTCCTATTTTCAGTAGACAGAAAGGCTGGTGGCTATTTACAATTAATGTAGTTTCAATATAAAGATGCTTACCAGTTGACCCAAGAGTTTACTTCCAGGATCCAGGTGAACCACCATCTATGAAAGTTTACCAGCTCTAAATCCTACCCATGCTAAATTGAGTCCAGTGCCAATCTCAACAAATAGGAGTGCACACTCCCTGTTCATTCTTTGTTTCTAAACCCACAGATAAAGGCATGCCAAATTTTTTTCTCTTTCCTGCCTTCAATTTGCCATTTCTGCTTCCAGTTCTGAAGACAGTCTTTTCTCCACCTCTGCCCCTCTTTAAATTCTACCTGTATTTCAAAACTTGCTTCCAGTAATATCTTTTTTACAGGGCTTTCTCCAACAACTTATCCTCACCCCGATCAGTCAGTGTTCCTTGAAATAGAACATCACTGAGTCAACTACACAGGTTAACTCTCTGGTCTTTATTTCTGGTGTTTGCGCTTTGTCTCTTCAAGTAGATGCAAGGATGTCTGGATTTTGATATCAGACAGGCACACCTTCCCACAGAGTAGTTTTGTGACCTTGAGCAAGTTACTTCTCGATGCCTCAGTTTTCTCTCTATAAAATGGGGAGAATGTAACAGCCCACAGAGTTACAGTGAGGACTGATCAAAGTAATTGTTCGTATGTTAGATATTATTGATGTTAAACAGTCCCTTACAGAGGTGTCTGGCTCAATGCCGCAGTAACATGGTCTCACAGTCCACATGTAAGCCTCTAACTGGCATGACCTTTTTCTCCAGCACCTGATCTAGTCTGTAAGCTTTCTAGAAAATTCTCAAAGCTCATGGTAGAGGAAAGTTTTTCCATACATACACGATACACAATATACACACACACTTACAAAATGTGTGATTAAGGTTAAATGAGGTCACATGAGTGGGGCCCTAATCCAATGTGACCTATGTCCTTATACAAGACAGACACCAGGAATGCGTATGCACAGAGAAAAGGCCATGAAAGGACACAGCAAAAAAGTGGGTGTTTGCACACCAAGAAGAGAGGCCTCAGGAGAACCGCACGCTGCCGGCACCTTGATCTTGAACTTCCAGCACCCAGAACTGTGAGAATATTAATTTCTGTTGTTTAAGCCAACAAGTCTGAAATGCCAAAATACATGCATTCTCCAGGTTAACGAAAGTGTCCTCAAATGGACCAATGAGTGAGACCCCTGACAGTCACCACGGAGAGCAGCTGACAGCACTGAAACTCAAAACAGGCCAGTTTAGCTGGAAGAAGGGGCACTAAGAGTAGATGGGAAAGACCATTTGAGCATACAGACTGTTGCCAAGGGAAGACAGATGAGAAAAAAGTGCTAGAGTGGGCGACCCTGGGCAGTTCTTTCTTCTAGGGGTAGTGGGGCTTCTGCAAATGAGAGGGTTGGAGGCTGCAGGTTCAAGACAGCGCTTCTCTTGCAATGCACTCTGACCATGGCAACATGGTACCAGGGGAGTGATCACTACCATAACCAGAAGGGCTGTGTCAGAATATCTGTTCAGCAGTCTATCTCAACAGACCCTGAGCCACGCTGTCTGCAGTCTCTTAAAATGTTTAGGAAAAATACGGCCAGCAGAATTCCTGGGGATGGTGAGGTCAGGGCTTGAAGGGGTTCAGGACTCAGTATGGTGCTTGGAGAATATTTGAACTGTTTTCATTCCACCACTGCTTTTTCAAGCACATCTAAACACCACCCACATGCCACTGCCATAAGATGATTCTGGTTTGGTAGTCCAGAGACCAGAGTTCAAAACCTATCTAAAGGCTGGGTGCAGTGGCTCATGCCTATAATCCCAGCACATTGGGAGGCCAAGGTGGGAGTATCTCTTGGACCCAGGAGTTCGAGATCAGCCTGGGCAACATCGCAAGACCTCGTCTCTACAAATAATAATAAAAATGAAAATTAGCCAGGCAGGGTGGTATGCACCTGTGGTCCCGGCTACTCAGGAAGATGAAGTGGAAGGATCGCCTGAGCCTGGGTTGTCTAGGCTGCAGTGAGCTATGACCACACCATTGCCCACCAACCCAGACAACAGAATGATACTCAATCTAAAAAAAAAAGAAGACATATATATGTGAAACTCTTCTAAATTCATTGCTTTTAAAATACAACACTACAACTTATCAATCTTGCAAGTCCATGTTTCCTCCTTTTTAAAAGAGAGATAATTTTAGGTGGTGAGGTGTACAGAGAACCCTAGGCCACAGCATGAATCTGTACTGTAATCTCTGCACCCCCTGCTCGCTCTGTGGCATTTGGCAACCGTGCCTCTTTCCTGTCTAGGTCTCAATTTCCTTGTCTATAAAGAATGGGGATAAACTTTATCATTTATAAAGTCCCTGCCAATTCCAGAGCTCTGGTATGCTATTAAAAAAAAATCCTTGAGGGCAAAGAACAGAGTGTGTGTGTGCGTGTGTGTGTGTGTGCATGTGTACACGCACTGCATCCTCTTAGCTCTGCAAGAGGTAGAATGGGCAAAACAGTTCGTTCACTAAAATGGCACAATCATCTGTGCTTTGATTTGTCTGACTATAGGAAGCACTCATCGCCACAGCACCTCTACCCACACATTAAATATTACCAATCAGCAAAATGTGCAGTGTGAGGTTCACAGTGAAAATATACATGTAGAGTGGAGAAAAACCCACTCAGGGAGGATACTTAGAGAAGGTAGGTCCTAAATTGCAAATGCCAGGAAAAAAAAAAATCCACCCCACTTGTCCCTCTGGCTGCAGTGAAATGCCAGGGCACTGCACAGGCATCCTGAGAACTTGGAGCCACACAACAGGGTGCATTCAGTACTCCAGAGCCATCCACTGCCCCACATGCTCTGGCGCCAAGACACAATGTACATGCCAGTCCCTGAATTACAGTCAACCTGAAGCAGCATCCGCTAAAGATTAAATCAAAATTTACCAGGTAAAACCCAAATGCGGTAAAGGTTCCATGTGGAAAAGTGAATTAAAATGAAACAAGAAGAGAAAAGTTTAGGGAAACAAAAGGTTCAGCCAAAACAAGGCAGCCATTGGAATTTACCAAGTGGCTCCTTTAATTAAGGACGGTCTTCTTAAATTACATTCATTTCTCTTACCCTTTTCAGGGCAGTCCAGGGTGAATAATATGTTTGTTTCTGGCTGAAGAGGTGCCAAGTTGAAGGCAGATTTTGGTTAATAAAACTGGTCCATGCTATCAGCCAGAAATCCTGTCTACTTTTAGAAATCAAGAGAAATTAGTTTGATCTTGATCTTCAAGAATGACAGAACCTATTAATCCATAGCATTTTCATTTTAAAGCATATTCAGGACAAGTGAGAAGAATAAATAATATTTTACCCTACTTTTCTGTTCCTTGAGCCTCCTTCTACCTGGCTTAACATGGTACTAATACTTATGTTAGCACAGCCTGTGCACAGATGCCAGGCAAATCATTCCAGAAACTCTTTTAATTACTTTTTTTCCAACTCAAAAACTAGCAATGGTTTTCCATTATCTATAAGACAAAAAAAAAAAAAAAAAAAAGAAAAGAAAAAGATCCCCATTCTTTATTTTTTAAACATGGAATCTTACTGTATTGCCCAGGCTGATCTCAAACCCCTAGGTTCAGATCCTCCCATCTCAGCCTCCCAAAGTGCTGGGATTACAGGTATGACCCACTGTATCAGGCCAGAAATTCCCATTCTTGATTCTGACAGTTAGAAGTTTGACAATTGCTTTATCTCCTCTACCCTCATCACCCACCCCTAAAGTTTAGCCGTATTTATTTTCAACATGGCCCTTGGTGCCAACCAGAATTTCTTCAATATCACCCACCATCACAGACTTACCCATTACTGTGCCCTTGTGGATGCTGGTTTCTATTTTATTTGTCCAATTCACTGCTTTACCCTTAACTCCTAGCAGAGGACCAGACATGTAGGAGGTACATAACAAGTATACGCTGAAGAAAAGAAAGAATGCAAAAGAAATAGACAATGAACTTAAAGCCATTCCATTGCTTCCACCAGGCTGTATCCTAATTATGCCTATAAGGCCACTTCAAGGGAAGCCTGTTCCATGAATCCTTCTGCTGTCTATCACACACTAACCTCTTCTGTCCTTCGAAGTTATGTGGACCTTACTAACCTGTTGAGGATGAATTTAACTGCTTCTTGTTTTTCTCATAGTGCCTAACCTATAGCGAGTCTCTCAGTGGGTTCCTCTAATTTTCCATTTGAAGAAAGAAATGGAAGTCAGTATTTAAAAGACCTGGATGCTGCATTTCCCTTTCAGTGCTATCCAAGATATTTTACTTAAATGATTTTCCTCTTCTTTTTCTGATTTGTGTGATGTGGTCCTCATCTTCTCTCCCTTTGTTCTCTCTGCAGTTCAGTGCTGCATTCAGAGGACAGGGCTGGGACTCGATTGTCTTGGCTCATGGCCCAGATGTGGAATTTTCTAGCTCTGTGACCTTGGGCAAGTTACTTAACTTCTCTGAGTTCTCAGTTTTCTCATCATAGACTTGTTATGAAGGTTAAATAAATTAAACTGCTTTGAACATTGCCAGGTACATTGCCAAATTCATATGACCTTTGATTATGCTCTAGCCACACTGGTCTTCTATTTCTTGAAACACACCATACTCCTATTTACTCCAGAACTTTCATGTATGTTATTCCTCAGTACCTGAAATCATTTCCTTGCTCATTCTTTCCCTTCAGGTCTCATGTTAAATGGCACTTAGTTAGGGATGCCTTTCTTGGCTCATACGCGTGCAGTCTAGGTTAGGTCTCTTCTAATTTGCTCCTAAAACTCCCTAAATATCAGCATGACACTAGTCACAATCACAATGTCTTGTTCAAAGATCATTTCCCAGGTTAGACAAGATACTCCAAAGGCAAGAAGGGGATGTATCTGTCTTATTCATTCTTTTTTTTTTTTTTTTTTTTTTTTTTTTTTTGAGACAAAGTCTCATTCTTGTCCCCCAGGCTGGAGTATGATGGCACAAACTCAGCTGACTGCAACCTCCACCTCCCAGGTTCAAGTGATTCTCCTGCCTCAGCCTCCCGAGTACCTGGGATTACAGGCGCCCACCACCATGCCCACCTAATTTTTGTATTTTTAGTAGAGATGGGGTTTCCCCATGTTGGTCGGGCTGGTCTGGAACTCCTGACCTCAGGTGATCCACCTGCCTTGGCCTCCCAAAGTGCTGGGATTACAGGTGTGAGCCACCACGCCCAGCCTGTCTTATTCATTCTCTAACACAGAACACCTCACATGGAAATTACAAATACATATTAATTGAGTAAATGAATCAATGAACTATTATGGGAAAACTGGAAAAGATTCATAGGACAGTCCCAGACTTTAGAACAAGGTTGCATCTGACAATGACATTATGAGATGCAAAATAAAGTAGATTAGATTGGCCACCTAGAGACCAAACAGAAAGCGGGTAGCTGAGGAGATCGAGAAACACCCAAGCCCAGCTTAGGTTGACTGGAATGTGCTGGCCTTTAGCATTACTGCAAAACAGGGATGCAGAAATGTCAGCAGTGTGTTATATAACAAGTATTTTTGCCACCTGTAATAAATCATCATGGCACATATCCCAAAAGCTTTCCTCTCCAAAGGGAGCCTGGGATCCAAGTTGCCTGGATAATTTTAGCGGTGCCTCCTTTTGGTACATTTCTGAAGAACAATGGTTCTCCCATGTTGTTGCTTTATTCACTTCTTATTTGGCTGAAGGTGAGGGGAACAGGGTAGGGAGTTGGGGCAAGTAGGTCAGCAACACATGCCAAAAAGGACTAGAGATTAAAACACATGTTTATGGCTGGCAAAGGGTCCCTTCCCCCAATCTATCTTGAGAGTAGAAAATAGCTCACCATGAAATATTAAATAAGTGAACTTGCTACGAGCACCCACAGTACAGTTTCTAAAATATACTCACACATTTCTGAGCCTCCTAATTAATCAGAGGAAGTTGGAACCTGATGGCATTGTAGACAGCTCTAACAAGCTGGTTTTAAAGGAGTTAAAGAAATGTGTTGATTGGAGCAAATCAGTCGGGAGTATTCACCATAAGGACAAAATGTTCTCAAACGCATCGAGGCAGTTCTGTAGGGGAGAATGAAGTGAACTTGGGCCTACTGGGAGATGAGTGCCTTTCTCCAGAATCCCAGCCTCAAAACTTCCCTTTCTGAACTGTCTTCAGAGCCTCTTATTGGGATACCAATACCTGCATTTTAGTTTGTGTTCCTCAGACTCTGCCAGGTGGAACGAGTACAAAGGAGTAGCAAGTGGCAGAGGAAGCCTGCAGGGAGAAAGGAGTGGGGTCCCCTGACGGCCTGCAGAGCCACACATACAGGGAGAAAATCATCCTGCTCATTTCTGCACAAAGTGAGAGAAGGGCAAAAGATCCGCAAATTAGTTCATTGTGAATGCCTTTGTGAATAACCTCCACGTTTGCTCTCAAGTAGATTTCATAATTCTTTTGATAGCTTTGAGAATAAAATGGGTAAAAAGTTAACTTCCTTTGGGTCTTCTTATCAAGAGTAAATACAGTTCAACTTTGCATGTTCTTGGTTTAGCCAGCCCCCGTTCCTGGGACCCAGTGATCAAGTATGTGATTGAGATAGCTCAATAAACATGAAGAAATGGGACCTGTTTGGGAACAAAGATCCCAACAGGCTCTTCTCCAAAGAGAACCTGACTCTCCCCTGACACCATCACAAGCCTCGGCTGGAGAGGCTTTCTTACCTTTGCAGGCGGGTGCTGAGCCACCAGGTGGGCCTGACCTGACCCTAGAACTGCAGTGTGCTTCCCTTTTAAATAAGCTAAACTGAGCAGAAAGACAAGAAGAAAGGTAATGTCCATGATGAATGGGCAGTCAGGCTAGCCGACTTTCCAAATTCGGTTCCTCCAGCATCCCTCTAGGTGACCTTGCCTAAATTATCTCCTGTTTCGAGGCCTTGGCTTCCCATTCTGTACAATGTGGATGACAAGTTCATCCTTCCCTTGTTTGCTGGTTCAGCATCGAACTGCCATCCAACCTCATGGTTGCATGGAGGGCATCTGACCTTCATGTAATATCAGACAAATTACCAATATTTCCACTCAATGCTTACATTAAAAAGGAAATAAGCATTGTATCCAAATAACTTGAAAAAAAGACAAAATCAGTATTTCCAATGAAAGTATTAAAAAAATCTTTTAAATTTTATAAGCTGTGAATGTGTTACCTACTGAAAAATAACTGTTTTGAAAATCAAAGCAACAATTTCAGAGCTTTTCCACTAACTCTTAATGTATTATTTTACATCAAGACTTAACTCCATAGGTCGATTTTGATTAGACGAATGCTTTGTAATTTATCAGTATTCTCTACTTCACCATCAATCACCTTCACTAAGACAGCACAACTCAGGGGCTTCAACTGCTCCAGGTGGTGGGACGCTCCTCCCACCCTCTTTCAGCAGGCGGTCTTTACCAGGAGTGATCTCAGGATATATGAAACCCCCTTAAGGGACTTGTTTAAAAACCTTGGCCAGGTGCGGTGGCTCGCTCCTGTAATCCCAGCACTTTGGGAAGCCGAGGCGAGTGGATCACGAGGTCAGGAGATCAAGACCATCCTGGCTAACACGGTGAAACCCCGTCTCTACTAAAAATACAAAACATTAGCCGGACACGGTGGTGGGCGCCTGTAGTCCCAGCTACTCGGGAGGCTGAGGCAGGAGAATGGCATGAACCTGGGAGGCGGAGCTTGCAGTGAGCCGAGATCGGGCCACTGCACTCCAGCCTGGGTGACAGACCGAGACTCCGTCTCAAAAAATAAAAATTAAAAAGAAAAAATAAAAACCTTTCGTGTACAAAAATTCAGAACAAAGATTAGCCTATTCCATAACGGTCATGAGGCCTCAGAGATTATCTCATCCAATTACAGATGAGACAACACAGGCTCAGAGAGGTTACATATTTTGCCCAAATGTATGCTGCTAATTGGTGACAAAGCTAAGTTTGGAACTCAAGTTTCTTGAAACCCATTACAGTGCATTTTGCAATATGTTATATTTATAGTCAAATTAGGTTAATAAATATTTACTGAGTGCCTAGAAGGCAAAAAACACCATGCTAGGTGAGGTGAGGAATACAAAAATTAAAAAGAAAATACACTTCCAAACCTCCCAGGGCTTGATGCTAGGAGAGGAAAGACATTGCTTTAATTTAAGGCGGCTTTAGAAAAACTGCAGGATTCCAGATTAAGTAATAAAAGGTTGGGAAAGATTAAAAAAAAAAAAGTAATTTTGGTTCTGAAGGAACCAAACCCAATGAAGTTGCCTTTTGAGCTTAGCCTTGAAGGATGCTACTTTTGATAGGTGGCCACGCAGATAGAGAGCATTCTGGAAGCGCAAGGCACAGTTGTAAAGGTAGATGTGGTTATGAGTTATCTGCTGATTTCACTAGTTCGTTAGAGAAGGTGGTGTCTGAATCTGTAGCAACTGGATACGTGGCTCAGTACTCTGCGCTGGGTGTGCATGGCTAGCCTCTGATCCGTATTCAGTCATAGCATAGGCCATAGGGTTTACCGATGATGAAAAGCCTAGATTGTTTGGGTTCATTCCCATCATTACCAGCAGTGTGATTTTGTGCAAATTATTGAACCTCATTCTGCCTCAGTTTCCTCATCTGTAAAGTGGGGATTATAACAATACCTCTCTCTTAAGATTGTTGTAAGGGTTAAATTAGTTCATTTAAATAACATTAGGCACATGGCTTACACCTATAATCCCAGCACTTTGGAAGGCTGAGGTGGGTGGATCACTCGAGGTCAGGAGTTCGAGACCAGCATGACCAACATAGGGAAACCCCGTCTCTACTAAAAATACAAAAATTAGCTGGGCGTGGTGGCGCATGCCTGTAATTCCAGCTCCTCAGGAGGTTGAGGCAGGAGAATCACGTGAATCCAGGAGATGGAGGTTGCAGTGAGGTGAAATCATGCCACTAACTTCAGCCTGGGTAACAGAGTGAGACTCTGTCTCAAAAAAAAAAAAAAGAGGAAAAAAAATAAGCTTAGAACAATGTCTGAGACATGGTGAGTGCCAGGTACGTATTTGTTCAAAACATCTAATCTGACTGAAGGCAGCAGATTCTTTCAAAAGATCCCCTAGAGAGGTAAGGAATAGCTGTGAAAAGTTCCTATTCTATTATTCCACTTAGAAGAAGAAGAGAAATACTCTAGTATTCATTCTGTGATGAATTCTTAAAAAATTTTTTTTTGAGGTAGAGTATCCTGGGTCATTGCCATGATATCCCTACTCACTTCTGCTAGCAGGTCCCAACTGTATGAAGTGACCCCCTAAGAATGCGCCTCACCCTGAGATGATGGGTTTAGCCTTGCTTGGAATCATAGTTTGCTCTTGGTAATGCACCGAAGTCACATGGAGCTTGATTTTCCATGGCTCAGAATAGATCCTGACCTCGCTGTGGGCTCCCCTGTGTTAATGGTTTCATGTACTCCAGATTGCATTACTACCAGGAATCGATTTTTCAGCTTTTTAAAAGCGGTCTATTTTGGTCAGCCTTTCTCCACTCTTAGAGATGTATTTATTTCCCAGAATGTGTAGCAACTCTTAGACAAAGTAAATTTGGATTACTGAAATGGAAGCAATCTGCTGTCCAGTTGTCGGGAAACCTGGGAGGTTTTCCTTGGAAAATTCTTTTGTAGGTCAAAGCAAAGGAAATTCATTTATCTCATGTGGAGTATCAAAGAGAAACAATGTAAAATCTAGCAGAGATTTGAGAACTTTAGTAAAGGCAGTCACATCTATAGAACTCATCAGTTCATACAGCAGCACTGTCCAATATGGTAGCTACAAGCCATCTGTAAGAATTAAGCACCTGAAATGTAGCTGATGTGACTGAGGAACTGAATTTCTAATTCTATTACATTTTAATTAATTTAAATTTAAAAATTGATATTCGATTCAGGTCCAGAAAACCTTTTTAGGCTTGGGGAGATTTAGGGACGTGAATCTATTTAATCAATTATATTATGCAATCTAAATACGTATCAAGTATTTCTGACGAGAAGTTAGCATCCAAATTGAGATATGCTATAAGCGTAAAATATACCAGATTTCATAAACTTAGTAAAGAAAAGAGAATGTAAAGTATCTCCTTAATATTTGAAATGATAATATTTTAGTTATGTTGGGTTAAATACAATATATCATTAAAATTAAGTTCACTGGTTTCTTCACACTTTTATTGAATGTGGTTTAGAAAAATTTCAATTACATATGTGGCTCATATTATATTTGTATTGGACAGTGATGTTAAAGAACAATTTCAAATACATCAATCCATTTGTTCTTTACAACAACCATGGGATTTGGTCAAAATAGGTATTGTAATTTCTGTTTTAAGGATGTGAAAACAAAGGTTCAGGCAGTTGTGGCTCATCAAACCTTGGAATGAAAGACAGAGCCTGATTCCGTATCTTCTGATTAGAATCCAGGGCAGTGCAGTTACTTGGCTTAAGACCAGAAATGAAACTTTGCAAAGACCTCTTAGACTCTCAGACGGAACCTGTTAATTCTGTGCATAAGTGGCTAAAGGGAGACTAACAAATCTCAAGCCTTAAAGGAGCAACAATAACCCAAGCAAAGGTCACATGAGCGTGCATACACACAGACATCTGCAATGGCCACATTGCATTTGTTTGACCTTTGTGGTTGTTTGGGGAATCCTTCGAAAAGCATTTCCATACCATAAACAGGGTGTCCAATGTTTCATATAGCCATTCCTCTGAATCCTTTGGAGAAATGTGGACGGTACGGTTTGTGCAACGATCACAAGGCCAATAGCAAACTGACCAACCACAGGAAGTTAAAATAGGCTAAACACAACAGCAAGAGAAAAACTGTAAAGAACCAAAGAGTAAAACCAATAAATGTCCAATTCATTAATTGAGAAACCCCATAAAACTGTGCAGATAATGAAATTAGAACTTAAAAAATAAAGGGCAGTATGTTCATGAATGGAAACATAAATTATTATAAATTGTTACTTCTCACTGGGCACAGTAGCTCACGCCTGTAATCCCAGCACATTGGGAGGCTGAGGCAGGTGGATCACTTTGAGGTCAGGAGTTTGAGACCAGCCTGACCAACATGGTGAAACCCTGTCTTTACTAAAAAATACAAAAATTAGCCAGACATGGTGGCAGGAGCCTGTAACCCCAGCTACTTGGGAGGCTGAGGCAGGAGAATCGCTTGAACCCAGGAGGCAGTGAGCCCAGATTGCACCACTGCACTCCAGCCTGGATGACAGAGTGAGACTCCATCTCCAAAAAAAAAAGAAAAAAAAAAAAAAAAAAATTGTTACTTCTCTCTCCAGTTATCAATTTACAAGTAGCACTTAACAAAGGAACATGTTAAACTACTGACTTAGTTCATTTTGTGTTGCTATAACAGAAAACTTGAGACTGGGTAATTTACAGAGAAAAGAGATTTATTTAGCTCATGGTTCTGCCGGCTATAAAGTTCAGGATTGGAGCCCACATCTGGTGGCCTCTGGTGGCAGCCTTGTGCTGCATCATAAAATAGCAGAGAAGTGAAAGGGAAGGATGCATGTGCAAAATGACACACACAAGAGGCTGGCCTTTATAACCACCCACTCAGGCAGAAACTAGTCCATTTCTTAGAGAGTGAGAACTTACTCCCAGGAGATAGCAGTAATCAATTCATGAGGTTAGTGCCCCCATGATTCAAAAACCTACCACCAGGCCCCATATCCTAACACCATCAACTGGAAATCAAATTTCAATATGAGTTTTGGATGGGATGCACTCAAATCACAGCAACTATATCATATAATAGTGACAGAAGTGCAATCAGCAAAATCCATACAGTGAAGAACTCCCAAGACAAACAAGACAAACACCCAGATTCTGCAATAACAATATATGTCAAGATAAAAACAAAAGAAATGGAAAGTTAACATGGATATTTAAAAAGGCTTAAAAGGCAAATCAACAATTATACTTCATGAATCTTGTTTGAATTCTGAAATTTAAGAAACTGTAAAAAAAAAAAAAAAAAACACCTATGAAGCAATTGGAAATCTGAACATTGGATAGTTGAAGGTATTAAGGAACTCTTGTTGAACTTTTTAGCTATGATAGTAGAACTATGGTTATTTTTCAAGGGTCCTTTTCTTTTTAAGGTATACAGTAAAGTATGTATAAATAAAATATGTCTGATTAGCCTCAAAGTACTGCAAGAGAAATTTAAACTCTGGTATAATCATAAGTTAGTGCTAGTTCTATACTGGTAAAAATAATTGAGGACATAGAAGAATATACACCAGTGGCCCTTGCCACAGACTAAATATTCTTCTAAAAATCTTGCTACCAGAGTTTTCTGCCTTTGGCTTTGATGAAATAAATGGTATCAGATTAGCTTTCTCACTTTAAATAACAATAAAATTAGTCAAAATATAGGACACGAATATAGTGCACATATGGACTTCAACCTTATGAGAAGAAATAAAATTAGGTAAGCCTAACAGTTGCCTTTTCTTTCTGACTGGACACCCATTCCAGAGCATAAAACTGAGAGGTGGGTTTGCGAGCAGAGCAGAGTTCTTACAAAGTTAAAAAGACAGATATCCAAGTTTGGATAGGCTCAGATATCTGGAATATGCAGGCTGGAGTACTTGGGAGAAGGGTTTTATGCTGAGAAATAAGCTCCACAAATCTGGAAAGGAGTCTCCTTGAATTTTGTATGAATATTAAGCAGTGAATGAATAGTATAAGATCACACAAGGCTGGGTAAAAAATAACTAAGGAATAATCAATTAATCAATAAATTGAAGAATAGCTACTAGGGTCCACAGAGAACTGGGTGACATTCAAATTCCCTCCAGACAAGTGAAAGTTCTCATTAAAACAGTTGGAGAATTCTACAGAGACTGCAGAAAGGGCATACCTTACTGTGGCACTGAAATCACCCTAGAATTAAGAGTCTAAAACCACCCTAACAATGTTTCAAAAACAAGCCTCAAAGGATCAAACTATTCTGGAATTAAATTAACTCTCAGCCAGAATAAAGCCCAACACTGTTTACATAAACACAACAAAATCCAGACACTCAACAAGTAACATTCTAAATATCTCACATCTAATCAAGCATTACTAGTCAGGTGGAAAAGCAGAAACATGTGGTTCATATCCAGGAGAAAAATCAGGCATTAAAAACAAACACATAAATGATGTGTAGATAAAAGTAGCAGAAAATACTTTAAGATATTATAAATATGTTCAAGGATTTAAAGGAAAATATGAACACAATGGACACTTCATGTTTCTGAGAATAAATCAAGAAGACAAATCTAATGCATAGTGACAGAAGGCAGATCATTGGTTGCCTGGAGGTGGTGATATGAGATTGCCTGGAATGAGGCTCTAGCAATTATTTTAGAGTATGCAAATGTTCTATAAGTTGATTGAGGTGATGATTGTACTAAAAAATTATCAAAATGTACACATACAATGGATGCATTTTTAGTATGAATGTACTTATATGATGTATTTTGTTATATACATTATATTAGTATACATAGTATGGTATATTTGGTGTATAAATTATATCTCAAAGTTGATTTTAAATGCTCAAAAACTAAGTAAAAACAAAGGGAAGAAAGAGGATAGGTTGTGACTCTATGGAGATTGACCATAGATTGATTTGGAGGGCTGGATGGTGGCTACATGGTGATTTGCTACATTATTCAATATACACTTTTAATCTTTGAAATTCCTTATAATATTTTTTTAAAGAAGACAACTAGGCTGCTGGTTTTGTCAGAGGGAATGTAAAATTGCAGATAATCTTTTTTTAACTTCCCATAACCTTTTATTTTAAAAAATATGTATTTTTCATTTACAACTTGATTCTCATTTCTTTTTCACTACCCCTTCATAGACACCCAATCAGTCAACATCCTTGGATAACTGTGTCTTGGAAACTTTTAGTATTGCCATTTGTACATGTATTTTAAATTTACTTATTGAACTGTGCAGTAGGTCTCATTCTCTTTCCTTTTTTTCACTCAATACTATTTAGATCTATCCATGACACTATATGTAACTGCTGTTCATTCCTTCTATTTCAAGAGTTTTACTCATTCATTCCCCCTAGTGATGGATGACTCAAGAACCTCTTATTTCTCACTCTTAAAAAAAACCTGAGGAAAACATTCTTGTGTATGGCTTATTATGTATCTATCTACTGAGTTTTCTGTCAAATTTGGCCAGGAGTGGAATTGCTATCTGTTAGACCATATACATATCTAATTTCTACAACGACCCCTTCCACAAAACCATTGAATAACTTCCCATCCTATTCAGAGTGAAATACAAAGTTGTCAAAACACCTACAAGGCCCTTTTCTATCTCCTCCAATTTACCTCTCTTACTGCATCTTCTCTTTTTCTCCTCTTCATTTCCTCAGATTGGCCACACTAACCTTGCTTTCCTTAAATATCTTAAGCATGCTCTCCACTTAAGTCCTTGTGCTTGCCATAAACTCTGCCTAGGACCCTCTTCTCCAGGGTATACATGTGATTTATTTCTCACTGGGCTTTGCTCAAATATCTCCTTCTCAATGGGGTCTTCCCTAATCACCAAATTTAAAATTGTAATTGTTTCCTTTTCTTTTGACCACCTACTTTACTCTCATCCTGTCTTTATTTTTTCTATGCCTCTTATTACCATCTAACATACCTTAGTTTTGCATTTTGTTTGTTGTTTTCTTTGTCCACTAGATTATAAGCTTAAGGAAGCCAAATATTTCTATATGTTTTGTTCACTCACTGCTGATTTCCTAGCCCTTAAAATGGTTTAAATATTTGTTGATTAAAATACTGCCAGATTTATCTCTAGAATGGCTATACCAGTCTTTACTACCATGAGCAGCATGAAGATTCTCATTTCTCTCATTCCAGCTCAGTATTTGGTGTTATATGACTTTAGTTTTTACCATATGTAAAATATTTTTGAAATTTTGTTTTGATTTTATTTTGGTAATTACCAGTGAAATTGAGCATTTCCTTATATATTTATAGGTTATTTAAATTTCCCCTCTGTGAATTTCCAAGTTATTACCCTTCCCATTTTTTTTCTATTGAGTTTCTCAGTTTTATTGTTGATTAACAAAGTTCTTTGATGGTGTGACTATTGTACACATTAATCTCTTCAGTTTTTGACACTGAAATATCTTCTTCCAATCTTTCACCCATCTGATCCAAGGCACATTTCTATTGATATTATTTATGGTGTTTTTAGGGAACAATAATCATGTACTTTGATATAGCCAGATTCATAATTTTTTAATAATGTTTTTCCAAATCAACTTCTTTGAGGTATAATTTGCACACAGTAAAATATACTGCCTTTAAAGTGTACAGTTTGATTATTTTTGACAAATAAATTACTCATGTAACCGCCACACAATCATGGCATAGAACACGTTCATCTCTTCAAACAATTCCCTTATACCCCTTTCAAGTATAATAGATCCTGGCCTCAAGACCATTGATCTATTTCCTATTACAGTCGGTTGGTTTAGTATGTTCTTGAAATGTATTTACATGGAATCATACCATATGTACTCTTTTGTGTTGCTTATTTTACTCAGGATAAGGTTTTTGAGCTACATCCATGTTGTGTTTGTCAGTGTATTTATCCATTCTCCTGCTGATGGACATTTGGGTTGTTTTCAGTTTGGGACTTTTATAAAAATAAAGCACTAAGAACATTTATGTACAAGTTTTTGTGTAGACATATGTTTTAATTTACTGGGGGTAGATGCTTAGGAGTGGAATTGCTGGTTCATATGGTAATCACATGTTTAACTTTATAAGAAACTGCTAGGCAGTTCTCCAAAGTGGTTTCACTCAAATCTATCAATTTTCCACAGTTCGTTTTGTGCTTTTGTGGTCTTGTTTAAGAAGTTCTTCCTCACTACAAGGTCATAAATATAGTCTGTGGTGTTCTTTTTTTTTTTTCTATTAGCTTTACAGCTTTACTTTTTACATTTGGGCCTTTAATTCATCTGCCATTCACATTTGTAAATGGCATGCAATAAAAAATCCAACTTTACTCTTCTGCATAGAGTGAGCCAGTTTTCCTTCCACCAACCAATTTACAATCAATATTTTCCCCACTGATTTTGTTGGCACTTGTATATTATTCATCTACATACATGGCTGCTATTTAAACTGTATATTATGTTTTATTTTTATATTTCTACAGCAGTATCACATTTTGTTTTAAATTCCTATGCCTTACAGTATGTCTTCATATCTGATAGATTATATGGTAGTTACATTTCTTTGCTTTGTTATGAAATTTACTTAGTCATGGGCTCATTCATTCAAAACTTCTGATTTTAGGTATTAACTTTGTTTTCATTTTCTTGATTTTTTCAAAAATATCTTATGAAAATATTAATTTTAATTTTAATTTCATTGAATTTAAATTTGAAAGAAAAGTTTTATATTTGCCATATTAACTTTTTCAAATACAGTATAACTCTTCATTTATGTCCTTTTGGGTTTTCAAATTTTCCACATGAAGCTATAGAGTTCCATTAATTTTATATATATCATAGGTTTTTATGCTATTTAGAATATTATATTTTTTATTTTCTTGTAATTATCACTTAGGTAGAAGAACACTATAACTTTTTTAGAACTCTCTTATTAGTCCTAATAGCCTGGTTTTATAATATTTTCTGTATAGATAATCTTATCATCTATGTATAATAAGAGTTTTATCTCTTTTCTCTCTAACACTGTACCTTTTACATCTTTTTTATTTTTTATTGTATCTTCCAAGACCTCCAATACTTTGTTGAGCTGTAACAATAATAGTGGACATCCTCATTTTATTCCTGACATTAGAGAAAATGCATCTAAAGTTTTCCTGTTGAATATTAGGCTTGATTTTTTTTTATATCATGTTAAGGGTTTTTAAAAATTCCTTGTTATTTGATAGCTTTCAATTACAAATAGGTTTTAAACTTCATCATAGTTTTTTTCAGAATTTACTGAGACAATAATTTTTTCCCCTTTCATTTCAGGTAAAAACTCTACACAATATTGATGCATTATTTAATACACTATTTTAGTTTGCCACCTATTTAGAATCTATATACTTATGTTTATAAGTAAAATAACGACTACAATTTTATTTTGGGGGATAACACCTATACCTTAATTTTGGAATCAAAGTTATACTCTCCTCATAATGTGACTTGAGAAGATATCTGCCCTTGTATGTTGTATAACACAAGGGTTATCTCTTCCTTGAACTCACCTGTAAATTATCTGAGCCTATGACTTGCAGGGGGTTGGGAGGAGAGAGAATCAGTATACAATAATGATCTAATATCTGTGTCATCAGGGTTGCATAAGGACAAGGGAAGGAGTGAAACTGAAGAAACATTTGAAGAGATATGGCTGAATAATTTCTGCATTTGGTAAAAGACATAAACCTATGATTCAAGAAGTTAGGTGAACTCCAGACAAAATAAACCCAAATAAATTCATATCAAGACACATAATAATATTTGAAAACTAAAGACAAAGAAAATAATCCTTGAAAGCAGAGAGAGAGAAATTATGCGCTACCCATAAGAGAAAAAAAAATTGAATGATAGCATATCTCTCGTCAGAAATCAGGGAGGCCATAAGAAAGTGGTAAAACATTATTCAAATAATGAAAAAAAAAAATAAAACTATTACTCCAGAGTTCTAGCCAGTGAAAATATCCTTCAGGAATGAAAGTAAAATAAAGTTATTTTCAGATGAACAAAATTAAAGGGAATTTGTTGTCAGCAGACTTACTTTAAAAGCTTTGCTAAAAAGATTTTTCAGACAGAAATGATAATATAAGGAAACTATGAGAATCAGGAAAAAACAAATGACAATGCAAAGAATAGATATATGAATAAATATATTTACCTCTTAAATTTTTAAAAACTTTATGTTGAATTAAACATAATTAAACATATGTTAAAATTAAAACATTATATTCTATAATTCTTAATGTAATATTTAAGGTAACTATATTGTAAAAGGGCAAGGAAAAAGGGAACTGATAGCAATAAGGTATTTATAATTCTCCTTGAAGTGGTAATGGTAAAATGTTGATACTAGTAGACAGCAAAAAGACTATATATGTGTATGGTAATCCCTGAGGTTATTATTTAAAAATACAGAAATAGGTATATTAAAAAAAATTACAGATAGATCAAATTGATTTCTAAAAATTGTTTAAGTATTCCACAAGAAGAAAGCAAAGGGGAAACAGAAGATTGAAAATAGAGAGAACAAAAAAAAGCAAAAAATGAAATTGCAGATTTAAATTTTAACATATGAGTAAATTCATTAAAAGTAAGTCATCTAAAGGTACCATTTAAGAGACGGAGATTGACAGGATGAATTAAAAAGCAGAAAAACGTGGCAGGGGGAAACATGATCCAACTATATGCTGTTTACAAAACACTAACTTCACATATAATTGCAGTAGTAGATTAAAATAAAGTAAGCCTGGGCAACATAGCAAGATCTCATGTTTAAAAAAATTTAAAAATTAACCAGGCATGGTGGCACATGATTATAGTCTCAGCTACTCAGGAGGTTGAGGTGGTGGGAGGATTGCTTGATCCCAGGAGGTTGGGATACAGTGTGCCATGATCATGCCACTGCACTCCACCTTGGCAACAGAGACCCTGTCTCAAAAACAAAAAATAAATAAAAATTTAAAAATAAAGTAAAAGGGTGGGAAAAAATACCATGCAGATACTAATAAAAAGAAAGCTGAAGTGGCTATGTTAATAGACTAAAGAACAAAAAAGTTTAACAGAGGCAAATAAGGACATTATATAATGATAAAAGGGTGAATTCACTAAGAAGACATAACAATCTTAAATGTATATGCACCAAAAACCAAAGCTACAAAATGTATGAAGCAAAAACTACCAGAGATAAATGGAGACAGAGAAAAATCCACAAATATAGTCGAAGACTTCAGAACCCCCCTCAGTAATTGATAGAACCATAAGACAAAATTTTAGCATGAATCTAGAACAACTGAACAATACCTTCAACTAATGGGATCAAATTGATTATTTATAAACTCCACCCAAAGACAACAGAATATACATTCTTTTCAAGTGTTCATGGGACGTTCATAAAACAAACATTAACAAATTTAAAAGAATTAAAATCATGCAAATTATATTATCTTACTATCATGGAATCAAAGTACAAATTAATAAAAGAAAAGTAGCAGAAAAATCCAAACACTTGGAAAGGGAACAAGGTATTTCTAAATGATCCATGGCTCAAACAGAAAAATCTCAAAGCAAATTTAAAATTTAAAAATATATTAAACTGTAATGAAATAATAATATTATACATTAAAATATGGGTGATGCAGCTAAAACATTCTGAAAAGGAAATCTATAGCACTAACTGCTTATATTGTAAAAGAAAAAGCAGATAAATAATCTACAATTTCACCTCAAGAAACTAGAAAAACTCAAAGTAAGCAAAAGGAATGATATAATAAAAATAAGTCCGGAAGTCAATAAAATTTAAAACAAAACAGTGAAGAAACTATAACAAGACAGAAAATTCATCAAATATAAAGCAGATACTTTGGAAAAAAATAGTAAAGTCAAAAACCTTTCAGTAAATCCAGAAAGTGAAAAAGAGAAAAGATTTGTTAGCAATACTGGAACTAAAAGGGGATTTCACTACAGACCCAACAGACATTAAAAAAAAAAATAACAAAGTACTACAAATTACTCTGCATACATAAATTTGACAATTGAAATTGACTGATTCATTCAAAACAGCACACTACCAAAACTCACTCAAGATAAAATAGATAAGGCATGTAATTCTATAGTATTAGAGAAATTGAATTTATAATTTTTTTTATAAAAGAAATAACCAAAACTGCAGGCCAATATCCTTCTTGAACAGAGTTGCAAAAAAATCCCCATCAACATATTAGTAACTTAAATGCAGAAATATGTAAAAATAATAGTACATCATGACCAAATTGGGTTTATTGCGGGAATAAAATACTAGTTTAACATTTGATACTATGATGGTGGGAGTCTCTTTATGGAGGAAGGAGGAAGAAATCTTGAAGACACTTTTCCCCATTCTGGCTCAGTACTTAGTACTTTTCTACTAGTAGCTCCCCACACTCACTCTCTCCCCAGCCTTAGGGTCCATAAAAAAAAGAGAACCTTTTGTTTAAGGCTCCCTTAACAATGAGACAGAAGTCAAAGAAGAACTAAATTAGTGAAGAGACATAGTGTGTTCAGAGATTGGAAGACTCAACATAGTAAAGATCGATTTTCCTTAAATTGATCTATAGGGTTAAAGCAATTTCTATCAAAATCATAGAAAGATTACTTGCAGGTATTGCCAGGCTGATGCTAACATTTACATAAAAAGGCAAAGAAATTACAATAGCCAAAACAATTTTGAACAGAAGAGTGAAGGTAGAGGAATAATATGACCTGATTTTGACTTACATAGATGCAATAATCAAGAGTATCATATTGGTAAAGGCACAATATCGAGGCATTTCTCACACATTGCTGATATAGTCACCAGAGAAGTTTGGGAGTTTCTTATAAAGTTAAACATATGCTGATCATATGATTCAGAGCACAATGGAACACAATATAGGGTCCCACAGCAGATCTGTGCAGATATTGCCAACTAGTTTTTGGCAAGATGCAAAAGCATTTCAATGGAGAAAGGATTGTTTATTCAACAAATGCTGTTGGAACAATGATAGGCAAAACAATGAACCTCAATCTAAACTTTACATCTTATACAAAACTTAACCCAAAATGAATTATGTACATAAATGTAATGCATAAGATTATTGAAACTTTTAGAAGAAAACATTGGAGAAAATCTTCATGGCTAAAGGTTAGGCAGGGAGTTCTTCAACATGACACCAAAGAATGATCCATAAAGAAAAGAGTTAATATATTGAACTTTATCAAAATTACAAATATGTGTTCTATGAAAGATCCTAAGAAACTATTTGCAATATTTGCAATGTATATATGTTATATATAAATAACAAAGGTATTCAGAATACATAAAGAATGCTCTAAACTCAACAGCAAAAAAAAACAATCTAACTCAAAAATGGGTGGCAAACTTGAACAGACACTACCAAATAGAATACATAGATACATGGAAGACAAATATAAACATGAAAAGATGTTCATTATTAGCCATTAGGAAAATGCAGATTAAAGCTCCAAATAAGATATCATTACACATCTATTAGAATGGCTAAAGTTAAAATATTGAAATTAATACTGATGATAAAAATATTTGTAATAACCACATGCTGGTGGAGTGACTGCATTTCTCACGCATTGCTGATATAGTCACCAAAGAAGTTTGGCAGTTTCTTATTAATTAAACTTACACAGGTCATATGATCCAGCAGTTATGCTCCTGCATATATTGCCTAGAAAAATGTAAAGTTGTGTCAACACAAAAACCTGTACACGAATGTTTATAGCAGCTTTACTACGATAGGCAACAACTGGAAACAACACAAATTCACTTCAACAAGTGAATGAATTAAGAACTCCTGTACATCTGGCCGGGCGCAATGGCTCATGCCTGCAATCCCATCACTTTGGGAGGCTGAGGCAGGTAGATCGCAAGGTCAGGAGTTCAAGACCAGCCTGGCCAAGATGGTGAAACCCCATCTCTGCTAAAAGTACAAAAATTAGCTGGGCCTGGTGGTGGGCGCCTGTAATCCTAGCTCCTCAGGAGGCTGAGGCAGACAATTGCTTGAACCTGGGAGGTGGAGGTTGCAGTGAGCCAAGATCACACCACTGCACTCCAGCCTGGGCGACAGAGCAAGACTCTATCTAAAAAAAAAATTAAAAAATAAAAAATAAAAGAACTCCAGTACATCCATCAGGTCAAGGAATACTATTCAGCAAAAAGGAACAAACTACTCATACATGTAGCAACTTGATTTTTTTAAAAGTTAATATCAAAGAGTTGTCTATTATACAATCTCATTTATATAACATGCTCAAACTGACAAAATTATAGTGAGAAAGAGCAGATCAATAATTGTCAGGGGCTGACAGAAGGGTGAGACTAGTAAGGTATAACAGGAAATAATTTTTTTTTTGGTGATAGAATATTTCTGTATATCCTAATTCTGATGACTATTCACCAAATCTAACATATGACACAATTTCATAGAACTATATACCATAAAAAGAAGAGCATATAAAAACTGGTAAAATCCAAATGAGATTTGTGCTTAAGTAATAGTGTTGTACCAATGTCAGTTTCCTGGTTTTCAAAAGGTACTATGGTTATGCAAAATATTGTCATTAGGGCAAGCTGGTTAAAGGAAACATAGGAACTTTCTGTACTTATTTTTGCAACTGATCATGAATATTAAGCTATTTCAAAATCAAAAGTAATAAAAATAAAATTTCAAATATTACTTTTATTTTCTACCATGTACTCTCCCATTTTCTTTGTCAAAGAAGATTTGCACTTTTTTTTTTTTTTTTTTTTTTTTTTGCTACTCTTTGAGCGAGGCTTCAGAAGTAGTGATAAACATGTTTGACAAGCAGTCCCTCTGTTGTAGTTTCTTTTTTAATTTATTAAGTAGGTGCTCCAAAGAGTGCATGGACTAGTCTCTCATGATATTTGTTTTCATATGACATCTATACTTTTATTTCTGTTGAGGATCAATAATTATGACCACTGATTACCCAATCTGGAAAAACAATCAGTTAAGTTAAAAACTATTTCTTTATTTTGTGTTCTTTCATAAATTTACTTTTCAAAATTAAAAAAACACATGCAGAAATATGTACACATAAATGTATAATTGATAACTTTTCACAGAGTGGACATACTCATACGACCATTGTTCAAATCAAGAAATTAAACATTATTAGTACCTAGAATCCACCTTCTTTGTGCCTTCTCTGAATTACTCAAAAGTTATTCTCTTTGTAGAGATGGGAAAAATCCAACTCAGAGAGGTGAAGGAATTTGCCCAAATACACAGTTAAGAAATGGCAGAGCTACAAGTCAAATTCAAGTTTCCTAAACACTAGAGCTCTTTTCACTTCCACTTTTGCTAAGACTTCACTTAGCAATCTTTCCCCTCATATTGGCTGTATTTTCATACTTCATAAGTCTTATCTCCAAAGTTAGTGACCGTTTTTTATTTTTATTCATGACATTTTTTAGGTGTCAGCAAATAGAATCAGCTAAGTGGTTACTTGGTCTCCTTATCATGCATAGAAACTTTCTAAATTAAAATTGCATTAATTAATTACTTCATTTATTAATTAACATACTCCATGAGATGGATTAAAAAAATAAACACAGCCCCATTCACTGGAAAAGTAATTGCAAAAATTATTGACTTTAATACAGTGTTGATGATAAAAGTATTAAATAAAAATATGGAATAACCTGATCTAATTCATCCTCTACATGGCCAACAAAGTCATCTTTCCAAAACACTAATCTAATCATGCCTTCTCCCCCAAGGGTCTACACTCTTCCCATCACATATTGCCTAAAGATAAAGTCCACATTCCTTTGTTTGGCATCTGACTTCTTTTTCTTTTTCTTTTTTTTTTTTTTTTTTTTTTTTTGAGACAGAGTCTCGCTCTGTGGCCCAGGCTGGAGTGCGGAGGCACAATCTTGGCGCACTGCAACCTCTGCCTCCCTAGTTCAAGTAATTCCCCTGCCTCAGCCTCCCGAGTAGCTGGGATTACAAGGTGTATGCCACCATGTCCGGCTAGTTTTTTTTTGTATTTTTAGTAGAGACAGGGTTTCACTATGTTGGCCAGACTGGTGTCGAACTCCTGACCTCAGGCAATACGCCCACCTTGGCTTCCCACAATGCTGTGATTACAGGAGTGAGCCACCATGCCCGGCCTTAGAGTCTGACTTCTAATGAATCCTGCATCCCGTTATTCTACTGCTTTCCACCTCCAGCACCATTGAGACCAGATATGTCTGAATTTGAATGACATATCTATCCCTTACTAAATGTCTGGCCTTGAGCAAATTATGTAACTATTCTCAGTTTCAGTGTCCATACTTATAAACTAGAGATAAACTTTATTCACGTGGTCTGTAAGGCAAAAGGAGATACTTCACAGGGTCTGTAAGGTAAAAGGAGATAAAGAATATAATGCATTTTTTCCAGTGCTTGGCACACAGTGAGCATTTTGTGAGTGGTAACTATGTTAGCTATCAAATTATGCTGGGCTGCTTATAATTCCCTAACAAATGTTATTCAACTGTTTCTTCTGTTTCAGATGTTCTCAGCCTCTCCCTCTTGCCCCTTTTTGTTTGAATAATTTCTACACCTTCTTCAAAACCCAACACAGACATCATCTTCTTGGGGAAGATTTCCTTGTACTCTCTCTTATTCCTTTCCCTAATGGTTTCTCAGTTATTCGGTCCTTCTTCTATATTACTTACTTACCATCTATACATATTTCTGGTGTGGTACAATCATGCTATGTCACAGTGGGCTTACATTTCTCTTCCCCTATGAGCTCCCTCAGGGCAGGGACTATGCTCGATATCTAATATATAGAACACCCTCAAGAAGTATTTGTTGAATGTAATTGAATTCGAACTGAGTGTGGTGAAAATATGGAAAAGTAAATATTTAAATCTACTCAAGGAGACAAAGGAAAATCTTCAAGAAGGGGGTAGTATCTCAGCTCATCTTCAGGTATAAGTAGGATTTAGCTGGTCAGTAGAGAAAGGGAGGAGAATACAGGCTCAGAACACCATGAACAAATGCAAACCAGCATAAAAGCCCTTGTTTCCAGTATGATAGGCTGTAGAGGGACAAGTGGAGATGAGGCTAGAAAAATCGGTTGAATTTCTGAACTCCATGCTGGGGCATTGTTCCTTCATCCTGCAAACCATAAAGAACCATGCATCTACAATTTTAGTAAATCACTCTTGCGAGTGGAGGGAGGGGAGAGGGCTGGAAAAACAAAAACAGAATGAAGATAGGCAGACCAGTTAAGAGGCTATTGCCTCAGTCCAGCAACAAGATAATAAGGGGCTGAAGTAGTGTGATAGTTGTAGGAATTAAAAGAATGGGACACATAGGCAGACACTGAGTAGCTAACAGACATGAACTGGTGAATAGGCCCCCAAATAAGAGATGAGGAAGTAAATAAGAAACAACTGTGCCAACTGTTACGGTTCTAGTTTGAGACGAGCTTTTTAACTAAATAAGAACTATAACAGAATCACATACATTAATATTTCAGCTGTCAGTGATCACTGCTCTGGATCCTTTCCTGACATTCTGAGATATGACATTCCCCTTTTTGTCCCACAATGACATCTTGTCAAAATAGTAACTGCTCCTTCAGATAGCAAGTACAGTTAAGCTGTGTGTCAGATATTATCAAGTCACACTATTACTCAACTTCTGCAATAACCATATAAGTTTGATATTATCTTTCCATCTGAGGGATAAGAAAACTCAAAACTCAGATTCACAAGACTAATTCACTAGAGGTCGCCTAGCTGGTAAATGACACAGCTGGGATTCAAACTCAGAACTGTATTCTCTTCTTCCTTAGGAATATAAGTCCCAATAGAGACTGCATTTCCCAGCTTCCCTTGCAGCTGAGTGTGACCACGTGACAAATTTCTGACCTGTAAGGTGTTAGCGTACAACTGACCCTTGTTCTTTGTGGGAGGGGTTGTCTTGTCTTCTCCCCCTTCCTCCTTCCTGCTGGTCAGATGAGCATGTGATAACTGGAGCAAAGTAAAGATATGTTAGATCATGAGGTGGAAGCTAGGAGCCATGGAAGGATGTAGGAGAAGCCCAGATTTCTGTTGACATCTAAAGCTATAATGTCAGCCTTCAACTACCAATCTACAGACTTATTTTTGTGAAAGAAAAATAAATGTGTCTTCGTTAAGCCATGGTTTTCATAGGTTTTTAATGGGTTAATCACAGCTGAACCTGTATTTTAACACATTCAAACTTAGAAACTTGCACTCTTTATTTTTATTCATATGTTCTCTCAAACAAAATAATATTTCATTACAGCAAAGGCCGCAGAATATTTTATAGTGTGTAGAACATATCTACACTCTAAGAAACTTGAGGATGATTCAAATTTACAATTATTCTCAACTTCTTGCACAGTGCCTGTTGCAGAGCAGCACCTCAACCAATACTGTCAATTAATTAATTCATAAATGAGGGAATCAATATTTTAAATAACCTGAGATCAATAATTACAAAATATGCTAGCTTTTGCCTATTACCCATCATTCAGCACATTGGCACCAACTCTGAAGAAGTGCAAGTTGACCTAATATTGACCATAGAAAAGCAGTAAAGATAAACTCAGCCTCAACAACAAAAAATGCATTTGAACTCCCCACTCTTGGATTTCCAGGCGTCCTTCCATTATCCCCAGCTCTAAGAGGGTTCTACCCAACATTTACTGCAGGTCCCCTGTCTTGTTGTAGTCCTCACATGAATCCAAGATGCTCCACAGAGCACACAAAGGCTCCTGTCTGATCCCAGCGTCCGGGCTGGAAACAGAAGAGGCTTCTGCTACCTTGTCACACTGAAGAGTAAGTCATCCCAACTCATTATGTGTGCATGTAAGGGAAGAAGGAAGAACTGAATAACCAACTCCCAAATTATGAAGGGGCAAGACTACCTAAAAAAAATAAACCTTGGCTGGGTACGGTGGCTCACACCTATAATCCCAGCATTTTGGGAGGTCGAGGTGGGTGAATCACCTAAAGTCTTGAGTTCGAGACCAGCCTGGCCAACATGGTGAAACCCTGTCTCTACTAAAAATACAAAAATTAGCTGGGCGTAGTAGCAGGTGTAATCTCAGCTACTCAGGAGGCTGAGGCAGGAGAATCACTCGAACCCAGGAGGCAGAGGTTGCACTAGAGCTGAGATGGCACCATTGTACTCCAGCCTGGGGGACAAGAGCCAGACTCTGTCTCAAAATAAATAAATAAATAATAAATAAAAATAAAAAATAAACCTTGAATTTTGGAGCCCCCAGTGAGGTGATTCAGTGGAGATGTTTCATATTTAAGGAAAAGAGATGAGTTTAACAAGATGTGGAGCCCAGGGCTGGACCTCATGATGCTCCTACTGAAGATTCTACTCTGCATGAGTCCTTAAAAATACAAGATAATAGAATTTGTTTTTTTTAAAGGCAGATGTGGATATACTTCCAAATATACATCCACATCTGGAAAGAAAAGGCACAGGGCTCTAGATGGAAAGAATTAAGCGGGTATTTGTATTTGTATTATGGCGATTGGCTTTACCTTCTCATTTTGCATAATCTCTTTTTCAATGGTGAGGAGTGTAATTTCCCTTCACTTCATAGAATGGTACTTGGAGAGGACAGAGAGGAAGTCTCTGCATTTTGTGAAAGAGAAAATTACCGGCACCCCTTTTGTTCTCTTAGGCAGGATTTGGATGGATTACTCATAGTTAAGAAGGAAGGCGGCTTTTAACCTTAAAAAAAAAAAAGAAGAAGAGAAAAGAAAAAGAGAAAGAAAACTCCTTGCATTAACACAGTGCATTGACATGTTACTAAATCTAAGGAATTTTGAAGGATAAATTCCCAGACTTTATCCAAAACATGAAACAAATTCTTCAAACACAAGCTGCCAAGCTCATCTACTTGTTCAGATCCCTGCAACTTTGGTCTCACCAAACTGCTCGCTTAGCTTTTTGATTGGTTGCTTAACCCTTCCAGGCCGATTGAGGTAGTGGGCAGGGGGAGTTGGAGGGGGCTGTTCAACTAGCTCAGAGCATTGCCTCCTCTCGGAAGATCAGACTTCTGGAATCGATTTTGGTCCAGAATTGCATTACCCAAGGAATGCGGAGTATGCACAGGCCTTGATGGCTTGTGAACCACACTTCCTGAAGCTGGCCACAAGCCAGAGCTGAGGCCATCAGCATCTTAAAAATGAATTGTTTATGAGACAAAGAACAATCCACTCAATTTCTGAAATCACTGAAGTGGAAAGCTTGTCTGTAAGTAACCTAAAACTTGGTTGACATTTAGGCTCCTTTGTATTTCAAGTATATGGGAGGGATCAAATGTCACCCCAAAATGTCTTTTACTCTCCACAGGCAGGCACTGTAAGGCATTGAGTAGCCTAGGATTATATCTTGCTGAAACTAAACTGCTCTGGCCAGAAGACTATTTTTCTATTAAAAATATTACCAACTTGCGTCTCAAAAAGCAGAAGAGATAGGACAAGATGTGGTAAGGAAAGATAAAGAGGAGTGACAATTCTGTCTCTCCAATAATTTAAACACCAGTGGACAAGATGAGACAAATGTCTGTGAAAAATGCCTAAAAATGCAAATACGGCAACTGTTTGAAGGAGTACCTGCATAGTTTTTTAGGACAGGGTGGCTTATGGAGTCATGGCTAGAAACAAGGGGAACATTCCAGCTGTTGAGGAAAGATGGGGATGAAGGCTCAGAGGCAGGAGTTAGTAAAGTTAGCTGTGGGTGTGCGTGGTTGAAGTGAAGAAATCCTAGCCTGAAAAGAAGACAAGGCAAGCACAGAGTAGGGATGAAATGAAAGGAGAGCCATGTGGGGCTTAACTTTGTTTTATGCTCCAAATAGATTATAATTATCTTACGGTTATATTCTTACTCTCTACTTAGGCAAGGAGTAATTTTCACCTGATACCTTTCAAACTATCTTTTTCATTTCATCTCTTGTTTGGAACATTTTCTTCAAAGTTACATTCTCTAAAAATGTGCTGTTGGCTCATAAAAGCCACCTCTGGCTCTTGAATTCCACAATATCATGTAAGTTACCGTACTAAGTAGCTAGCCTTTATGCAAAGAGAGAAGTATGTCTTTTGAATCAGGTGATGTGTATAGAATCATAGGTCAGACATCTGTCCGAATAATTGGGTAATTGATTGTCTAGCACTCTGCAGGCAAGTCTGAAGCATTTCATTCCTCCACTACCAAATCACAGCATCTTAAATAGTAACGATAATGACATTGCCATTTTCACGTTTTCTACTGAATTCCCTTTTCTGCTCACAAAGAAGCCTAAGAAAAATCTACCCAAAAGATAAATATCTTATTTTCCTTACTGTCAGAATCACACAACTAGTTAGCCAATTTTTTAATGATATCAATAATAAAAAGTAACATTCTCAAAGGGTATTCATTGAAATTCTAGTGAGGCCAATGTCGCCAAGTGAAACCCTAGTATTGATTCTAGTGAACTGAATCACACCAACTTCATACGAACCTAGAGGCAACTTGACTGAGAGAATTACCCCAAATTGAATGAATCTTGTGTAAGTTTGGCTGTGCTTTAAAAATTTCTGCTTCCTAAAGTAACACAAGGAGGTAAAGGACTGCTCTGAAAGCAAACATGGCAAATGCAGACAAAAATTGACCCTCTTTTTCAACAGACTACAGTCAATAAAATTAAGTGAGCTGGAGTATAAATATTTTGAGGATGTAGATAGTGTCTATCATAGTGTTTTGGTGATCAAATGAGTTAAGGAATGAATAGCTTGTTTTTGTAAAAAAGCTCATATTCATTAGTTTGAGATGGACCAATGAATATGAAACGGCTGGAGAAGATAGTAAATAAAATGGGTTGACTCTGTCAGTCTATCTTAAGGTAGCATTAGCAAGAACATTGAAGAAAACAATTAGTTCGCTTGTCCAGAAATCGAGGTCGTTGCAATTGTTATTATCATGGACTACCACAGACTGATTCAACTAATTTTCCCATGAGCAGTACATTCCAGAGCTTTTGAAAGGCCCCAACATTTCACAAAGCATGTCTCACCAGCAGGGAAGCCCCCTTAAAGATCATTTAATCCAGTCCATGTGTTTAGAAGGAAGAAACAAAGCCCCACAGAGGTGCCATAACATGTCCAATGTCACACAGACATTTACCAAGCCAGCTAATGCCCCTTGTATGGCACCATGGCTCCATCCTAAAAACCCACGGGAAGCAAGAACAGCTAGGCCAAAAGGAACTGCTGAACCCAGGATCCTGGAGCCAAAAGGGCTATTTAGGAAAGACTAAGCTGGTTGCAAGTTATTCAGGAGGATTGAACAGATACAGAGGAATGTTAAGCTAGGGCACAAAAGCCACAAGATCCCTGTCCAGGTGAAGTAAAATGCAGAACAAGGGGAACACGAAGCTTTGTTGGTAAAAGGATGGAGAAGGAACATTGCGAAAATCCAGTGAGCTTGACCACTGCAAGGATCTCCAAATGCAACCATGTCAGAAGAACTTGAGTTTCTTCTGCAGTTGGCTGGGAGAAGGATACAGTGGCTCATGAAATCTTCATAGCAAACACTACTGAGCGAGACACCATCATTTCGAGTGATACCAGAGCAAAGATAAAACTGAGGACCACAAAGAAATGACAGGGTACTCAAATCCAGGCAGAACAACAGTGCAGAGAATTTTCAGGAGTTGATTTAAGAAGAAGATTTCTTCACCCTAATGTCAAGGATTGATATTACGAAGAAGAGAAAAGGGACTGTGTTAAGATTTCTCTTGACGCAACGTTAAAGAAATCTACATTACTCTTAACATGGTGGCAGGCAATGTTACTATGGCAGACAAAGGCAAGGCGACAAAGGGTACTTCATAGAAGAGGATTAAACAATTTTCATAGTATGGAAAAGTGGGCCTTAAGTGGAATGTGAGGGAAAGGTTTTATACCTTAGGCCAGAGTGTGGAAAATAGAATGTTTGAATATCTCCATGGGGAGGGAGGACAGACCTGCGCACCATTCCAAAGGGTGGGATCAGCAAAAAGCCCAGATAAGAAGGGCTGCTGCTCATTGGTCATTTCACCCAAACTCCGTATGAAAATATTAAATTTCAGATTGTGCCTATAGACAGAACAGCAGGACACAACCTAAAAGAGAGAAATAAGGCTTCTTCACAAGGTGCAATGGACTCAATCAGGCAGATGGGCCCTCTTGTTTAAACCACCCAGTGATGGAATTGGCAAGGGTCAAAAAATCACAGTTGTTCTGGAGCCAGGGCTGACTGGTTTGGCTGAAATGGTTTAGTAGCAGTTTGGTTGCCATGCTTGCAGAGGTGGCTTTGGTTAATTATCTCGATGTTTGGGCTTCATGAGGTCAAATATTTGGAGAATTAGAAAAATCTAAATAACTGACATCATTTTTTCTTTGAGTTTGTCTCCAAATGTTTTGGCATCACCATCCTTGAGTCAAGGAAGAAAACATGAAGAGCGTAAAAGTATAGTAAAAAGGCAGATTTATGTTCTTGGGTTTTTACTGATATATGATAATTGTACATCTTTATGAGGTACATGTGATATTTTGATAAATGCATAGAATGTGTAATGATCATACCAGGGTTATTAGGATATTCACCTCAAACATTTATAATTTATTTCTTTTAAGAATATTCCAAATCTTCCAGCTATTTTGAAATATACAATGAGTGATTGATAATTATAGTCATGCTACTGTGCTATCAGACACTGAAACTTTTTATTTCTAACTGTATTTTTATATGCATTAACCAGCCTCTCATCAACCTTCCCTTCCTCCAACCCTTCCTACCCTTTAATAACCAGCATTCTACTCTCTCCCTTCATGTGATCAACTTTTGTAACTTCCATATATGAGTGAGAACTCATGTTATTAATCTTTCTGTGCCTACCTTATTTCACTTAATATAATGTCCACCAGGCTCGTCTATGTTGCTGCAAATGACAAAATTTCATCCTTTTTATGGCTGAGTAATATTTCATTGTGTAGAAATACCACATTTTCTTTATCCATTCATCCTTTGATGGACATTTAGGTTGATTCCATACCATGGTTATTGTGAATAGTGCTGCAAAAAAAAAAAAAAAAAAAAAAAAAAAGGGCATGGAGATATCTCTTTGTTACACTGATTTCCTTTCTTTTGAATATATACCCATCAGTAGGATTGCTGGATCATATGGTGGTTCCTTTTTTTGTTTTCTGAGGAACCTCCATACTGTGTTTCATAATGGCTGTACTAATTTGCATTTTACTAACAGTGTATTAGAGTATCCCTTTCTCTGCAACCTCACCAGCATGTTATTTTTTGGTTTTGATAAAAATCATTTAAACTAGGGTGAGACGATACTGCATTGTGGTTTCAATTTGCACTTACCTGATGATTAGAGATGTTGATCTTTTTTTCATATACCTGTCAGTCATTTGTGTCTTTTTTGAGAAATGTCTGTTCAAATCATTTGCCCATTTTAAAATCAGATTATTTGGCTTTTTGCTATTGAGTCTTTGAGATTCTTAGATAATTTTAGTTATTAATCCCTTGTCAGATGGGCAGTTTGCAAATATTTCCTCCCATTCTATAAGCTGTCTCTTTATTCTGTTGATTGTTTCTTTCACTGTGTAGAAACCTTTTAGCTTGATATAATCCCATTTATCTATTTTTGCTTTTGTTACCTATGCTTTTGAGGTCTTATCCAAAAAACTTTGCCCTAACCAACGTCCTGAAGTGTTTCCCCAATATTTTCTTCTAGTAGTTTTATAGTTTTTGGTCTCAAATTTAAATTTTTAATTCATTTTCATTTGATTTTTTAAAATGAGAGATAAGAGCCTGGTTTTATTCCTCTGCATTTGGATATCCAGTTTTTCCAGCACCATTTATTGAAGAGACTGTCCCTTCCCCGAAAGTATGTTCTTGGTGCCTTGGTGTCAAAAATGAGTTGGCTCTAAATGTGTGGATTTATTTCTGGGTTCTTTATTCTGTTCTATTGGTCGAATATGTCTGTTTTTAAGCTAGTACCATACTGTTTTGGTCACTGTAACCTTGTGGTATATTTTGAAGTTAGTGTGATGTCTCTAATTGTGTTATTTTTGCTCAAGATTACTTTGGTTATTCAAGATTTTTTGTGGTTCCTTACAAAATTTAGGATTTTTTTCTATTTCTGTGAAAAATCTCATTGAAATTTTAATAGAGATTACATTGAATCTGTAGATCACTTTGGGTGGTATAGATATTTTAACAGTATTAATTATTCCTGTCTATGAACATGGGATATCTTTCTTTTTTGTGTATCCTTTTCTATTTCTTTTGTCAGTGTTTTATACTTTTCATTTTAGAAATCTTTTGCTCCTTTGGTTAAATTTATTTCTAAGTATTTTTGTGGCTATTATAAATAGGATTTCTTTCTAGATTTTTTCTTCAGATAGTTTGCTATTGTTGTACAGAGGTGCTACTGATTTCTGTATGTTCATTTTGTATTCTGAAATTTTACTGAATTCATTTATCAGATCTAAGAGTTTGTGAAGCCTTTAGGTTTTCCCAAATATAAGACCATGTCATCTGCAAACAAGGACTTCTTCCTTTCCATTTGGAATGTCCATTATTTCTTCCTCTTGCCTAATTGCTTCTGCTAAGACTTCAAGTACTATGTTGAATAAGAGTGCTGAGAGTGGAACCCTTGTTTTGTTCCATCTTAGAGAAAAAGCTTTCAATTTCTCCCCATTTAGTATGATGTTACCTATGGGTTTGTCATATATGGCCTTTAGTGTTTTTAGCTATGTTCCTTCTATATTCAGTTTGTTGAGTTGAGTTTTTATCAGTAAGAGGTATTAAATTTTATCAAATATATTTTCTGTGTCTATTAAGTTTATTATATGGTTTTTGTCCTTTATTCTGTTGATGTGGTATATCACATTTATTGATTTGTATATGTTGAACCATTCTTGCATTCCTGGATAAATCCCATTTGAGTATGCTGTATTATCTTTTTCATGTATTGGTGGATTCGATTTGCTCAGATTTTGTTGAAAATTTTTGAATATATGTTCATCAAGAATATTGGCCACTAGTTTTCCTTCTTTGTTGCATTTTTCACTGATTTTGGTATTAGGGAAAGGCTTGCCTCATAGAAGAATTAGAAAGGATTCCTTCTGCTTTACTATTTTGGAACAGTTTGAAAAGAATTGGTGTTAGTCCTTCTTTAAAAGTTTGGTAGAGTTCAGCAGTAAAGAAATCTGGTCCTGGGCTTTTCTTTGGGAGGCTTTTTATTACTGATTCAACCTTTTTATTAATTATTGATTTGCTCAGGTTTTCTATTTCTTCCTGTTCAATCTAGGTAGATAATATGTGTACAGGATATTGACCATTTCCTCTAGGTTTCTGCATTTATTAGTATATAGTTGTTCATAATAGTATCTAATGATCCTTTGCATTTCTGTGATATCAGTTGTCTCTATTTTGATTTTATTTATTTGAGTCTTCCCTCTTTTGTTTCCTTTTAGTCTAGTTAACAGTCTGCAGGCTTTATTTATATTTTTAAAAACCAAAATTTGTTTTGTTGATTTTTTTTTTTTTTTAGTTTCTATTTTGTTTAGTTTTCCTCTGACCTTTACTATTTACTTCCTTTTACTAATTTTGAATTTGCTTATTCTTGCTTTTCTAGTTCCTTGAGGTACATTATTAGGTCATTTATTTAAAATCTTTCTACTTTTTTTGATGTAGGCATTTATCTCTATAAGCTTCCCTCTTACTGCCACTTTTTTTGTATCCGATAGGTTTTGGTACATTGTGTTTAAATTTTTATTTGTTTCAAGAAAGTTTTTTATTTCCTTTAATTTCTTCATTGACCCAATGTTCATTTAGGAGCATATTATTTAATTTCCATGTATTCCAAAATGTCTAAAGTTCCTCTTGTTAATGATTTCTGATTTATTCCATTGCAGTCTGAGTAGATGCTTGATATAATGTCAATTTTTAAGTACTTTTTGAGACTAGTTTTTTTACCTAACATGTGGGCTATCCTGGAGAATGCTCCATGTGATGATGAGAAGAATGTGTGTTCTGCGGCTGGTGGATGAAATGTTCTAAGATTTGTCTGTTAGGTCTATTTGGTCTATGATGTAGTTTAAGTCTGATGTTTCTTTGTTAATTTTCTGTCTAAATGATCTGTCCAATGCTAAAAGTGGAGTTAAAGTCCTTGTTGTAAAAGTCTGTCTCTTTTGTTCTAATAATATTGCTTTATATATCTATCTGGTGCTCCAGTATTTGGTGCATATGTATTTGCAATTATTCTAGGCTCTTGCTGAATTGATCCCTTTGTCATTATATAATTACCTTCTTTTTCTCTTTTCATGTTTTTTTGACTTGAAGTCTATTTAGTCTGACATAAATCTAGCTATTCCTATATGCTATTGGTTTTGTTTGCATGTAATATATTTTTTCATCTTTTCACTTTCAGTCTATGTGTGTCTTTACAGGTGAAGTGAGTTCCTCATAAGGCAGCATATAGTTGAGTCTTGTGGGTTTTTTTAATCCATTCAGCCAGTCTATATTTTTTAATTGGAGAATTTAAACTATTTACATTCAAGTTTGTTATTGATAGGTAAGGACTTGTTCCTGTCATTTTTGTTAATTTCTGGGGTTGTTTTATACATCTTTTGTTCCTTTCATCCTCTGTTATTGTTTATCTTTGCAATTTGGTGACTTTTTGTATAGTGATGATGTTTGATTTCTTTTTCTCTTTCATTTGTGTATCTGCTTTTCCAGTGAGCCTTATATTTTAGTGTGTTTTCATGATCATGGACATTGTCCTTTCATTTCCAAACATAGGACTCCCTAAAGCATTTCCTATAGTGCCAATCTAGTGGTGATTAATTTCCTTAGCTTTTGTTTCCCTGGGAAAGGCTTTATTTCTCCTTCATTTCTGAAGAACCGTTTTGCTGTGGATAATATCCTTGGCTGGCAGTTCTTTTCTTTCAGCACTTTGAATATATCATCTCATTTTCTCCTGGCCTGTAAGGTTTTTGCTGAGAAGTCCACCGATTGTCTGATGGGGAGTCCCTTACACATGACTTGTTGCTTTTTTCCTCCTGTTTTTATCATTCTCCCTTTGACTTTCAGCTACAACAGTTTGACAATAATGTGCCTCACAGAGTACCTTTTAAGGTTGAAGCTATTTGGGAATGTTTCAGCTTCCTCTATGTGGATGTGTATATCTCTTCCAAGATTTGAGAAGCTTTCAGTTATTATTTTATTAAATAGGTTTTCTATGCCTTTTTCCGTATCTTCTCCTTCTGAAATTTCAAACATTTGAAAGTTTGTTTGCTTGATAGTGTTCCATATTTCACATAAGTTTTCTTCATTCTTTTTACTTTTCTTTTTATTCTGATTATCTTCAAGTACAAAAATTATTTCTTCTGTTTGATCTAATCTAATTTTGAAGTTCTTGATTGAATATTTTATTTGATTCATTGAATTTTTCAGTTCCAGGATTTCTGATTGGCTCTTTTCCATACATATCTTCTTATTGAATTTCTAATTCAGATCATGAATCGTTTTCCTGATTTCTTTGTATTGTTTATCTGTGTTCTCTTATATATCACTGAGCTTTCTTAAGATCATTATTTGAATTTATTTTCAGACAGTTCATAAATGTTATTTTCTCTGGGGGGGTTTGTTAATGGAGAATTATTGTGTTCCTTTGGAAGTGTTCATGTTTCCTTGCTTTTTCATGTTTCTTGTGTCCTTACATTAAGATCTGTGCATCTGGCACAATTTTTTTCTTCTTCCAAGTTTATAGAGTGGCTTCATAAAGAAAGATGTTTTCCTATAGATGTAGTTATAACGTCAGTTGGGTAGGGTGCTTTGGCTTTGATTCTGGGTGGGCACTGTAGTGTAGTCACCAAATGATCATTTCCGCTGTAATCAACATCAGCAGTGTCCTTGAGTTCCTGAGTAGCTTAGGCTGTGATTGTTTGTGGAGCTTATAATATGGCTTTCTGGGGAAGGGTGCACCAGTTGGGCTAGTCGTCAGGCCCTTAGGTGGCACGTGGGGGCACCAGCAGTGTTGATGGCTTTCCCCTAGTGGACCAGTCTTTGAACTCCAAATGGGATATGTGGTGCCAGTAATGGCAACAGCAAGTCAGGCAGGCCAGTCCTCAGGCCCCTGGGTAGGGAATATGGGCACCAGTGGTGTCTGCAGCTAGTCAGGTATATTTTTGTTTTGTTTTGTTTAACTCAATGATATGCTATAAGCCAAAGTTCTGGCTATTTTTCCAAAGGTAAAAGGAAGCATAGCATTTACGGCATTAGATGAGAGATCACCTTAAATTTGCCTTAGTGCAAATCTTATCTGTCTGAAATTTATCAAGAACAGGCATATTTGGGCAAATAAACATATATATGATCCAGAAAGGATGATTCAAGATTTGTTCTTTGTGTGGAAAGTGGTTCAGAGCATAGGAGTTGAAGTCAAATAGGGCTAGCTTCAAATCATGGTGTTCTTGTGTCCAAAGGCAAATTGCTAACTTCTCTGAACCTTAGTGTACATATCTTTAAAATGGAATGAAAATAGCACAACTTTACAAGGTTATCGTGTGCATTAACTGAGATCACACACATAGGCCATATAATACAATGCCTGGTACAAGGGATGTGCTCAGTAAATATTAGCTGTGACATAAATAAGAAAAATAAATTGAGGGAGGAGACCTAAGATATTCAGATGGGTTCTTTCTGTTATTGTTTGTTTCTTGTTTTACCTTGAAGTATTATACAGAAGATGTTTCGAGGAGCATTGAGCTACATAACCTCCAAGGATCACTTCAATTCTAAGGTACCAAGTCTTTATTTTATAATTTAATATCTTAAGCCATCACTCACCTTTTCTATTGGTTGTCCAGTCATCATTAATTTGTTAGGAAAGGACACCCAACAAGTGCTGAAGCCAGTGTGGAGTGATTACAAGCCAGAAAATTAAAAAGAGAAAAGACTGGTCTGCATGCAGGTCAACAATTGCATAGAGCAACCAAGGTGTCCTAAGTCATCATATTGTGCATGCACACAAAATAATGGCCAAGATGTTGAATGAGATGATACATGCCAGGCTCTGTGCTTGGCATTTTGCATGCATTGCCTCACTTAAATCTCATAACCCTGAGATAGATACACTCATTATCACCATTTCGCAGAAAAGAAAAAAAAAAAAAGCTTAAAGAGATTTTAAAACTTACCTGAGGTTATGTAGTTACGAAGTAGCATGAGCCCAGCCTATCAAAGCTCAAGTTTAACCACTCTACTACCTGTCTATTATACCTCTTCCATCCTTTTAAAAGAATAATTAGCACACTGCTTTTCAATATTTTTGTTTTAATCTATAAAGTGTTCCACACTGTGTTTATGAAGTAGAAAATCAGCAGGTACTGTGAATTAAGTAATAGACTGGAAAACTAGGTTCTGATAATAATTTGGGCATTAAATAGTGGGCAAGCCATTCAAAATCTCTGTCCTGCTAATCCTCTGCTTTAAAATAAAGTTATTATGTTTTACATCTAAAACCCATTTCATCCCTATAAATTGACTAATTGACTAAGAATTGGTTTCATGGATGAAAAGTAGCATTTTCTTAACCATCACAAAACGTGTAGAGGACAGTTCCTTATATTTACCTGACTTAGTAACACAGAGCATTTTCTCATTTCAAGCGCCGAGACCCAACACTTTCTCTTCTTCTTAGCACCTTTGCTTCTGGGATTTCACTTTCCACTGCAATATCTTCTCTCCTAGATTGTTATTATCTCTACCCAAATTCACTTTGTAACCAAAGTACAGTTAAAGGAGAAAATTCATAATAAAATCCATCTGCTTTATCTATCCAAGGCTGGAGACTTTCTTCAAAACCAAGGACATTATTAAATTGCTGACTACCCTACCTAAGGGTACTAGTCCTTGGTATGCCTGAGAAACCCTAGCATAGTACTATTACTGGTGACCTAATCATTTGAGATTAAGAAGAAAATAAACTCATTTCCAGAGTTGGTCACGGGAGGAGAGGGAAGAGAGGAGACCTTTTTAATCATCAATTATTAACTCATTCTGCCCATGAAAATATTTTTTCAGGCTTGCAGAAAATGTTAGCTTCCCATCCTTAGGAATGGAGCAAAATAATACAAAAATGACATCAGCCCAGGCATTATTTTCATTCTCTCCAATACCAGTAGGTAGGTTTTTGGCTGATAAATCATACTTTTCAAATTCCTCCAATGGAATATTCTTTGACTATAGCTATTGAATACCCATTAATGTTGACAAATTTGGACTGCCTGCCCTTGTTTTTAGGTTAGAACTGATGAGCAGGCCCACGCCTTACCTTGCTGATGTAAAAAAGACTAACACAATCCTCGTACAAAACAATTGTATGACTCTGGCCAGCGACTACTTGGAAAGCAAAAGACATCAAACATTACCCCCAAATTCTGATAATACCAGATGACCTCCCCAAAAGGTGCTGAATAGGACAAAGAGAAAACAGAGATGCCAGTGATACTGCACGAAATGAAATCTGAATTTCAACTATTGCAACCTAATAGGAGTTTAGTCACTTAAAAAAAAAAACCCTATTATTGGACATTTACATGTGCCAGGTGATATGAAGATAAAGAATACTATTCTTCCTGCAAGTTGACAGTGTACTTACTAAAGGAGATGGTGAAGTAATCAGAGAATTCTAAGCTAGAGTTGAGTGCTTTCCCCACCACAACCCGTGACACCCGCAACAGAGTTGGATTAATTCTAGCTTTAGGAATCAGTTCACACCAGCTCCTTGAACAGTTGGATCCACAACCAAAAACCACAAGATGAGGGGTGAAATGTTCAGCAATCTCTGTAACAATGACTCAAGCCGTCAGAAGCCCACAGAAGGCTGGAGCTGTATTGGAGATGCTGCTGCCAAAGCTTCATGCTGACTCCATCTGTGTCATCAGCATTAACATCACACCTCCTCAACATCTTGGGACAGAGCTCACTTCTGACATTTTCACACTAGCAGCCAGTCAGATTCTGAAACTGATGTTTATGCTGCTGACATGTCATCTTCTTTTAGCCCTCTTACATCAGTCTGTCTGCTGTGCCTTTTCCCCAGCGCAGCTCAGTGTGGATCACAGGCAGTCAAAAAAACAAGACAGGAAGTAACTCTAACGTCATGGAGTCCCTCCACAGGAGATGAGTAATTTGTGGGGAAATATTAGTGTTCTGAGTGTCCTTATCCCATCCTCTCCTGCTTTCATATTTCTGGTCCCACTGGCCCAAGCATCTTATTCCTCCACACTCTTTGCCCTGATGCAGAGAAGCTGGCTTTGTTGTTCTTCTTAAGGACACTTCAGCCTTTGCTTTCAATCAGCCAGCTCTTCATTCAAGAGATCACTCTTTTGCTTCCTTGTGTCCCTCACAATTTTCTTCTCAAGATAATCACCTCAGGTCCATAAGAGGCTGCTCCAGACACTCTGCAATGAATATGCTAATGTTGTCCTGTTTTTTAATTCTTTGATTTAAAAAAATCTCCACAAGTTAATATTATTCCAATTTAAGTTACATTTACCACATATTTACTACTTTACTGACTTTTTTTCTTTTTTTTTTTTTTTTTTTTTTGAGACAAAGTCTCACTCTGTCACCAGGCTAGAGTGCAGTGCTGTGATCTCAGCTCACTGCAACCTCCGCCTCTCAGGTTCAAGCCATTCTCCTACCTGAGCCTTCCAAGTAGCTGGGACTACAAGCGTGCGCCACCACGCCTAGCTAATTTTTGTATTTTTGGTAGAGACTGGGTTTCACCATGTTGGCCAGGATGGTCTCGATCTCTTGACTTCGTGATCTGCCTGCCTCAGGCTCCCCAAAATGCTGCAATTACAGGCATGAGCCACTACACCCAGCCCCTGAATTTGTCCTTGTACCTTAGAATATCCATCTACAATTTTCCTTCTGCATGAAGAACACTTGTTAGAATTTCCTTTAAAGAAAATGGGCTGATGACAAACTCAGCTTTTGTTTATCTAAAAATAACTTTATTTACTTTTATCTTAAAATATGCTTTCCCTGAGTGTGGGATTCTTGGTTGGCAGTTATTACATCAAACTGAGAATAATCAACTATATTCTGGCTTCTGTTGTTGCTACTGAGAAGTTAACTTCAGACTAACTTTTATTCTTTTAAAGATAATATATCTTTTTGCTGTGGCTGCTTTTAAGATTTTTCTCTTTGTCTCTGGTGTTGTACAGTTTTCCTATGATGTGTCTAGGTATAGATATCTTTTTATTTATCTGGTTCGGGACAAATTCTAAAAGAGCTGTAACACTAGTTATGGCATTTTTATTTCCAGGGGTTCTCTATTTGGTTCTTTCATCAAATTTGTGATATCATTTTTATAGTATCCTATTACTTGAAGTCATTTTCAAACTTGTCTTCTAGTTCTCTGAGCATATTTAACATGGCTGTTTTATGGGCTTTCTCTGATATTCCAATATCTGAAATGTTTGCAAGACTTTTTCATTTTGTTTTTTGTTCATTGTTATTGGTTCTTATGCATGTCAATTTGTTTTCTTATAGGCTTGGTTATCTTTGGCAGTGTAATGACTTTTTTTTTTGAGATGGAGTTTTGTTCTTCTTGCCCAGGCTGGAGTACAATGACATGATCTCGACTCACTGCAACCTCCACCTCCCAGATTCAAACAACTCTCCTGCCTCAGCCTCCCGAGTAGCTAGGATTATAAGCAGGAGCCACCATGCTTGGCTAAATTTTTTTTTATCATTATGTAGTAGAGACGGGGTTTCACCATGTTAGTCAGGCTGGTTTTGAACTCCTGACCTCAGGTGATCCACCCGCCTCAGTCTCCCAAAGTGCTAGGATTACAGGCATGTGCCACCACACCCAGCCCGTGATGACCTTTCTACTTGAAAAAAAAAAAAATCGTAGGAATGATATCAGGCTTTCTTCATATAGTACTTGGATTTTCTTCTGTCAGGTGCCCAAGAAAACCACCAATTGAGAACCACCTTGTTCTGTCTTTTATTAGATTTCTCACCTTGTTTGAACCCTGGATTTTTATCTCTGTAATCTTTATCTTACATCAAAACAACAGTTTAAAAGTGCAATAATATTCTCAGAAGAAAATAAGCTTCCATGGTCAGCTTTCCTTTCAAGATTTCTGGTTTCTCTTCACCTTTCTTGTCAGTTCTTTGATGTTTTAAGAATTTTTTATTGGTTGGTCCGTATAATCTAGAACCAAAAAAGCTTTGAGTGTGATGAGATTGCGCATTATTCAATATTACTAGGACCATACAACTTTAAGGATATTTTAAAATACAACCAAATGAATTTAATTTTTTACATGGTTTTAGCTGACCTCTAGCCCCAGTTTATAAGGACTTCCTCCAGATCTGATAAAATATGATTTAAGGCAATGAATGGAGGAAAATGAAAGCATTTGTAGTATTAGTAGTTGTGTGCAACCAAATACTACAAGTTATGTATATGCATATAACTCAAGAACATTTTGTCTTGTAAATTTGACTCCAATTCTTTATTCTTAATGTCCCCAAGATATCTCATTATACAGCTAAACTATACTTACTTATTACTTATCATCAACCATTATATTTTCCAGTTTTTCACCATAATAACTAATACCATGCTGTATTTGTTAGTTGATCAAAGAGTATAAGCATATATGGCTCTTGACAAGTACTGCCAAATTACTGTCCAATAAATATATACTCTCCAGCCACAAGACCTGAGTTTTTGTTATAACGATGATAACATTGATTGTTGTCACCAGAAAAATACATACAGTTGCTTAATGGAAAAGTAAAAACTATGTAAATTTTAAAGAGGGTGAAAGGATATTATATTGTTTTAATTCTAATTTCTTTTATTATCATGACAAACTTTTTGTCTACGCTTATTGGTCATTCACATTTCTCTCATAAATTATCTGTTCTCCACTATTTCTAAATTTAAACATACATCGTTTCTATTAATGTATTAAATACTTTACAAATTACATATAGTGACCCAGTGCCTTTAACGTATTTACAAATATTTTTATACTTCGTCTTGTAGATTGATTTACAATACTTTATTACATAAATAAGTTTGTAGTCAAGTATTCCAATTTTTTCTCTATGGTTTCAATAATGATGAGGGATTGACAGGATAGCCATTTGTATAATTTATTATATCAATAATTTTTGAAGACCCAGAATAGCCAAAAGAATCTTGAAAAAAAAGGTACAAAGTTGGAAGGCCAACACTTCTTAAACTTCAGAGATTACTACAAAGCTATAGTGATCAAGACAGTGTGGTATTAGCATAAGGATAAGCAGATTGATCAATGCAATAAAATTTAAAACCCAAAAATAAACCCTTACAGTTGTGGTTTGTTGATTTTAGACAAGGGATTCAATACTATTCAATGGGGGAAACAATAGTCCAGTAGCCTTCTTAACAAATTGTGCTGGAAAAAATAAATGTCTACATGTAAAAGAATGAATTTAGTCCTTTCTTCAAATCATACACAAAATTAGTTCAAAATGAATGTAAGAGATGAAACTATGTAACTCTTAGGAAAACAAAAAACATAGAAGTAAATCTTCATGACCTTGGGTTAGGCAATAATTTTTTAGACATAACACCATCAAAATCACCAACAATAAAAGAAAAAGACAGGTAAGTTGGACTTCATCAAAATTACAGACTTTCATGCTGCAAGTGAAACCATCAGGAAAGTGAAAAGACACCCCACAGAATGAGAGAGAATATTTGCAAATTGCATGTCTAATAAACCATGAGTATCTAGAATAAGGAACCCTTAAAGCTCAATAATAAAAGATAAATAATCCAATTGAAAAATTGGCTAAGCATCTGAATAGGCATTTCTCCAAAGAAGATAAACAAATTGTCAATAACTATCTAAAAAGATGTTCAATGTCATTAGTCATTAAGAAATGCAAATCAAAACCATACAACTACACACCCACTAGGGTGGTTATAATCAGAAAGACAAATAAAAATGTGAATGAAATTGGAATTCTCATCCTGCTGAGAATTAAAATGAGGCAGACGCTTTGGTCTGGAAATCTTTCAATATGTTAAACATAGAGTTACCATATGACCAAGCAATTCCGTTTCTAGATATATACCCAAGAGAAATGAAAACATATGTCCACACAATGACATGTTCACAGCAGCATAACCAAAAAGCAGAAACAACCCACATGTCCATCAACTGATAAATATTTAAAAAGTAGTATATCCAAATAATAAAATATAATTTGAGAATAAAAAGAAATGAAATACTGATAAATACTGCAAAAAAATATCATGCTAAGTAAAAAACTCCAGATATTCACACAAAAAAAATAAAATGTTCAGAACAGGCAAATATATAGAAACACAAAGTACCTTAGCAGTTTCCAGGAGAGAGGCAGGTGGAAATGGGGAGTGATAATAAATGAGCTTGGTGTTACCTTTTGGGGTGGTGAAAAAGTTTAAAATTAGGTTGTGGTAATAGTTGTATAATCCTGTAAATATACAAAAAACTAGATTGAGTTCTACGCTTTAAATAAGTAAATAGTATGTGTGTGAACTATATCTCAATAAAGCTGTTAAAAAATAAATGCTGGAAGGTAATTTGATAAAATTCTAAATCTATTCATGATAGAAACAAAACTTTGCAAAGTGGAATTTAATAATTCTTTAACATAATAGAGAATATCAAACCAATATTATATTTCAGCATATTTAATAGCATAATAAAATACTGGAGGCACCCTCATTAAACAGATAAAGCACTGTACTAATATTTAAAATATTTCTGGAATATTGAACCAGTGCAATAAAACAAGAAAAAGAAATGACATTTTCAACATTCACAAGAGATATTTTCTCTATATAAAATTCAGTAGCTTAAAGAATAACTGTAAATTCTACACATGTTCAGCCAAACAAAAAACTGAAGAAAATATTCCTCAACTCATTTTATAAGGCCAGTATTACTCTAACACCAAGACAAAACAAAGACATTACAAGAAAAGAAAATAATGGTACAAAAGACCTCACCAACAATTTACAAAAATTTTTAACAAAATATTAAGAAGTCAGAAACAACAGTACATTTTTTAAAATCATCATAATAGACTTAGAAAGGCAAGGTTGACTCACTCTTTAAATATAAATCAACGTAATTCATTATATCAACAGACTAAAGGAAAATATGATTATCTTAATACTAGTACAAAAGTCACTTAACCAAATTTAACATGCATACATGATAAAACAAAACAAAACAAAACAAAAACGCTCTCAACAAACTAGAAACAGAAGGAAACTTCCTTAGCCTTATAATAGGCATCTACCAAGAAAAGCTGCTGGTAGCACGATTCTTAATGATGAAGAGACTGAAGGCTCCACTAAATTTGGGAGCAAGGCAAAGATATCTTCTGTCATCAACTCTACTCAACATCCTACTGAAAGTCCCAGTCAGTGCAATAACGCGGGAAAAATAAATAAAAGATAAGCAAATTGAAAGGAAGAAACGAAACTGTCTCTATTCATGGACAATACGAAAGAACAACTAGAATTAATATGTGAGTTTAGCAAGGTTGCAGGTCAATATACAAAAAAAATCAATTTTATTTCTAGGTATTAGTAATGAATACTTTGAAATGGAATATTTTCAAAATAGAATTTACAAAAGCACCAAAAATAAATATTATATTATAGTTAAGTATGGGTGTTTTAAAAAAGTATATGGGCTCACTCTGTATGCTGAAAACTTAAAAACACTGTGAAAGGAGTGCTAAACAATTGAAGGTGTACATTATGTTCATGGATTAGAAGACTTAATATTGTTAAGATTTCAGTTATCCTCAATTATCTGTATATCTAACATGCTCCAATATATTTCCAGGACATCTTTTCTTTTTACTGCTCAGAGAGAATGTAAAGTGCAGAGATTCTTAATCTTTTTTGAATTACATATCCTTCAGAAGAAAATTTTAAAACAAAAAGGAAGCAGGGAGGGTACCTTAATGCAAGACAACACGAGCAAGAGGAAATAGGTCTCTATAGTTCATATTATTAAGGAATATTAGAGCTGCATCCCTGGAAATCACCTTGTCCAACACTCTGTACTACAAACAAAGAACTTTGAGACCCAGAGAGCTGATGCAGCTTGTTAAAACTCATACAGCCTCACAATTTTCGGCATGTCCTGGCAAAAGATAATTCTCCTGAATACGTATCCAAATTACTTTTCCCAAAACACTACCTTATATATATGTAAAGAGTGATTTCCACCTGCCTAGAATACTTTGCATCTTGAGACCACGAATCTTGTTTGTCACTCTGCAGCACTTGCATACAGTAGGAAAGCAATAAAATTTACTAAATTGCATTAAAAATTGTACAATAAATCTGTCTATGCTGAGCAACTGATATTTGCTGATTCTCAGATGAGGTTAGTGGACTTCATTTGAAGTATGTATGGCCCAGCATTCTCTGGGATAATCTGGAACCAAGAAATTACCTGGAACTAAGAAAGTCCTTTACCTCACCAATGGCAAGGATGGAAAAGGAAAAAAATTCAAAATCACTGCCACCAAAGCATGCATCAGAGAAATCAAGTTTTTTTTGTTTGTTTTTGGGTTTTTTTGTTTTGTTTTGTTTTGTTTTTACTATCTAAGACGTAAAGCTGAAGACAAACAAAAGAATCAAGCACCTCATTTTTTTTTTTTTTTTTGAGATGGAAATTTGCTCTTCTCACTCAGGCTGGAGTGCAATGGTGTGATCTCAGCTCACTGCAACCTCTGCCTCCCAGGTCCAATTGTTTCTCCTGCCTCTGCCTCCCAAGTAGCTGGGATTACAGGTGCCTGAAACCATACCCAGCTAATTTTTGTATTTTTAGTAGAGACAGTTTCACCATGTTGGCCAGGCTGGTCTCGAACTCCTGACCTCAGGTGATCCACCTGCTTCAGCCTCCCAAAGTGCTGGGATTACAGGCGTGAGCCACCACACTTGGCCCCCACATCTCATTTCTTAATTCAGGGAATTTTCACTCTCAAGGCTACTGAAAAGTACCAATTCAGAGGACTATCCCTACTAAAAACTGGTGCTGCTATTCAGCACTGCCAATATGAGAAGAAAGCTTGATTAAAAAAATGTCTAGGGCATTGCAGGGCTTGTGAAAAAGAGCTATTCCTTGCCTCATCTTAGGGAACTTCTCTTGCCCCTTAACTGAGAACAAATCACATTATAAAGTTTGAGGGTATCAGCAAGATGGAGAGGCTGATATTTCATTCTGGGCTGGAACTACACAGGAGTTGAGAAGATTAAGAGCTACAGTCTCCCCAGAACTGACACAGCAAGGTAAGAAGGCAATGTAGGAGAAGTGAAAGTGATGCCACCTCCTGGGAGTCAGCAGGAAGATGCAGCCAAATCTTCTAAGACGTCACCAATGACTAAGGAAGATGAATCTTCTAAGACATCACCAATGACTTACTCCTCTGGATTAAGAGTTCCTCATCTGCAAGGCATGTTTAGCAACTAACCATGTACTTGGAGTTCACAAACAATGAGTGAGAGTAACCATCATGACCATCCAAGGGCAAGACTGCAACATGGCTCAGTCATGAAGAAAGTTTCCATTTTCCTTTTCTTTTTTTTTCTTTCCCTTGTCCCAACATCTAAGAAATTACTTGCAGGAAGAACTGTGTAGAACTCTCTGAGAGCCAGTCCACACAATACGGATCCTCACTACAAGACAATAAAGCCCCAGTATTGGTGGAGGAGAGAAGAATTAGTTTGAATATAATATGAGATGAAAGTTTTAAGTTGAAAGTACTGGATGTCAGAAACCAATATAAACCCATTTGAATAACTAACAGCAATAGAAGTTATACAACCAAGCCAAGCTATCATTAAGTGAGCCACTATCTGGGATGAAAAGTGAACTCAACATGACATCGGGGCAGAGATAAAGAAAATAAATTTTTTCAACTTTATATATCCAACAAAATGCAGTTTGTCAATAAATTGGTTACATATATTGAAGCATTATATATATAAATGAAACCCAAAAAGATTCTAAGTTTAAACTTCCCCTAGTTTCTCCCCACCTACCTGGTTTGTAAGCCAAAATTGACCAGGGAGAAAAATTGGGTTCCTAAAACTCCTACACTGATCACAGCCTTCTCCATGACTAATTTCACATAAAACTTGTCATCTCATCCTGCTCCAAGCCATGCAAGTTTTGTGCTTTTGACTCACCTTTCCATCTACAATTTCGTTTAGCTCTTAGACTCAACATTTGGCACAACTTCCCTGGACATGACCTTTTGATTCTCCCTTCAAATATGATTCACATTTTCCTTCCAGTTCCAGAGCCTTCAATCATCCTGGGTCAATGTCTCACCTGATTTAACTTAACATCTGGGCTTGCAGGCTTCAGTGCCACTCCAGGCTGCCAAAGTTCCCATTTGTGTTTTTTATCTAGACTAGGCCTAAGGAGTCATACCATGCAAGAACATAAAGAGGGCTATTGCACCAAGGAGACAGTCTTTTTTTTTTTCTTAGATCCTAAGTTAGTAAGTTTGATGTTGTCTCCAACCAGTGCGCAGATCATCCCATATCTAAGGAGTCATTGCCTGGAAAGTATCAGACAGCTTTAGCCTCATTAGCACCAAGTACCATCCAGCATTGAGATAGTTAACCAGAAACATGTTCTAGCAGAAACCTAAGGTTTCATAGATAAACAAAAAGCCACTTAAAATGAGGATATGTGGATGGGGACTTATAACAAAGTACTATAGATTTTAATTTTAAACCAAATAGAAATGTAAATTTATTTACCAGTCTTATAATAATAAGGCCACAGTTTTCTTCTTTAACTCTTCTGGTCAGAGTTCTGCTTAGTTCTTACTGTATAAACAATACACTTTTAAGCATCACCCATGATCTCTGGTTTTTGTTTCTTTAAAGTGAAGCCAGAACTTCAAGTCATTTATAAAGAAAGCTGTGTGGGAAAAAAAAAAAAAAAGAAAAAGAAAAAGAAAAAAAAGCTAAGTGCAGAATTCTAGATTTTTTGATTTTTTTGTCAACATTTTTATAGTGGTCTCATAACTATAAAATCAACAGCAGCTTTGTAAAGTAATCCATCTTTACTGAGTCATTCAAAAATATTTCAAGTTTGTTTTCAAATAAACAGCAAACATCTTTTCACAATCATATTCTATTGCTTTATATACAAGCAAATTAAATTTTACAACTAGAATTTCAAGTACAACTAGAATAAACAGGTTTTGGAATAAACTCTACTGGCTCTCTCAGTAAGCATACAATGTTTTTCTGAGCAGAATTATACAGGCTTACTAGAAAGTAGCCTGCTAGTTATAAGTACTTGCTCTGCTAAGGACATTAGTTAAAATGTCTTAGAGGGAATGAAAAACATTCATTTATCTAGCAAGTCAATTAAACAGATGCATGTTAAAAAAGCTTCTGCTATACACAATAATATTAAAAATGATCATTTATAACATGCTTTATTGTTTACAGCATGCTATCACACACATTACCAGACACACACAAAACACTCTTTGTAAATCCCCTTTTTCCCAAATGTTTACTAAATGTAATAAACTAAAATTAAATCAAATGATGAATAGTTATTTTTATATTTATTTCTCATTCTTTTTACTTCACTTTAATTGCAGTGTCTTTAATAGCTTTGATCGTTCTCCAATTTCCTGAAATCATCCCCATTTCAACAACTGAGACAATTCAAGGTTTCTACTAAATATAAAAAATGAGAAACATTGACTTTGAAAAATAAGTAAGTCAGTGAAAGTGATGATATGTTAAGAATTAAGAAACTTCTATGGAATTGTGTATATAACTTCTTTAAATCAGTATAAAACTTCATGAAAGATGAATTCCATATTAAACTTTGAGTAAAATAATGGTCATTAGAATTGGACTTTTAAGAATGGATATAATTTTAATAACTGAGGAAATGAGTGGGTAAGGAAAGGAATTTCCTCCAAAGTGAATGGCAGGAAGAGAATACAGGAAGGTATAGAGTGTGTTTTAAAGTGGAGAGTATACAAAAGAATACTAGCAAACCAAACCCAGTAGCACATCAAAAAGTTACTCCACCAACATCAAGTAGGCTTTATCCCTGGAATGCAAGGTTGGTTCAACATACACAAATCAATAAATGCAATTCACCACATAAACAGAACTAAAAACAAAAACCATATGATCATCCCAATAGACCCAGAAAAGGCTTTCAATAAAATTCAACATCCCTTCATATTAAAAACCCTCAACAAGCTAGGCATTAAAGAAGCATACTTCAAAATAGTAAGAGCCATCTATGAAAAACCCACAACCAGCATCACACTGGGTGGGCAAAAGCTGGAAGCATTCCCCCTGAAAACTGGAACAAACCAAGCAGGTTCTCTCTCACCACTCCTACTCAGCATAATACTGAAAGTCCTAGCCAGAGCAATTAATCCAGGGAAATAAATAAAAGGCATCCAAAAAGGAAGAGAGGAAGTCAAACTATCCCTATTTGCAGATGATATGATTCTCTACCTAGAAAACCTCACAGTCTCTGCCCAAAAGCTCCTTGATCTGATAAACAACTTTAGTAAAGTTTCAGAATACAAAATCAATGTACAAAAATCAGTAGTATTTCTATACACCAACAATATCCAAGCTAAAGGCTAAATCAAGAACCTAATTTTCTTCACAATAGCCACAAAAAGAATAAAATGCCTAGGAATACAGATAGCCAAGGAGGTAAAAGATCTCTACAAGGAGAATTATAAAACACTGCTCAAAGAAATCAGAGATTACACAAACAATGGAAAAACATTCCATGTTCATAGATAGGAAGAATCAATATTGTTAAAACTGGCCATACTGCCCAAAGCAATTTACAGATTCAATGCTATTCCTATCAAACTACCAATGACATTCTTCACATAATTAGAAAAAAACTCTTCTAAAATTCAGATGAAACCAAAAAAGACCCTGAATGGCCAAGGCAATCCTAAGCAAAAAGAATGAAGCTGGAGACATCACATTACTTGACTTCAAACTATATTATAAGGCTACAGTACCCAAAACAGCATGGTACTGGTACACACACACACACACACACACACACACCAATGGAACAGAATAGAGAGCTGAGAAATAATGCTGCCCATCTATGACCCTCTGATCTCAGACAAAATCAACAAAAAACTAGCAATGGGGAAAGGGCTCCTTATTCAATAAATGTTCCTGGGATAACTGGCTAGCCATCTGCAGAAGATTGAAACTGGATGCCTTCCTTATACCATATATAAAAATCAACTCATGATGGATTAAAGGGTTAAATGTAAAACCTAAAACTATAAAAACCCTGGACAATAACCTAGGAAATGCCATCCTGGCCATAAGATCTGGCCAAGATCTCATGCCCAAGACACCAAAAACAATTGAAACAAAAAATTGACAAATGGGATCTAATTAAACTTAAGACCTTCTGCCCAGCAAAAGAAACTATCAACAGAGTAAACAGACAACCCACGGAATGGGAGAAAATTTTTACAAACCATTCATCCAACAAAGGTCTAATATCCAGAATATATAAGGAACTTACAGATTTATAAGGAAAAAACATTCCTATTAAAAAGTGGGCAAAGGACATGAAGAAACACTTTTCTAAAGAAGGCACACACATGGCAAATAAGCATATGAAAAAATGTCCAACATCACTAATTATTAGAAAAATGCAAATCAAAACCACAATGAGATATGTGATCTCACACCAGCCAGAATGGTTATTATTAAAAAGTCAAAAATTAACAGATGATGGTAAGAGTGAAGAGAAAAAAGAACACTGAATACACTGCTGGTGGGAATGTAAATTAGTTCAGCCATTGCAGAAAGCAGTTTGGTGATTTCTCAAAGAACTTAAAACACAATTACCATTTAACCTAGCAGTCCCATTTTTGGGTTCATACCCAAAGAAATATAAATCATTCTACAGTAAAGTCACATGCATTCGTATGTTCATCACAGCACTATTTACAACAGCAAAGACATGGAAACATCCTTAATGCCCATCAATGATGGACTGGATAAAGCAAATATGGTTCATATAAACCATAGAATACTGTGCAGCCATAAAAAAGAATAAGGTTATGTCCTTTGCAGCAACATCAGTGGAGCTGGAGGCCATTACTAGGCAAACTAACACAGGAACAGAAAACCTAATACCACATGTTCTCATTTAGAAGTGGGAGCTAAACATTGAGTACATATGGACACAAAGAAGGCAACAACAGACACCAGTGCCTACTTGAGAGTGGAGGGTGGGAGGAGGGTGAGGATGGAAAAACTGCCTACCAAGTACTATGCTGATTGCCCAGGTGACAAAATAATGTGTACACCAAACCCTCATAACATGCAATTTATTTACTCATATAACAAACCTGCACATGTACCCCTAAACCTAAAATAAAAGTGAAAAAAAAGAGGAGGAAAATAAAATAACATAAAATAAAATAAAATAAATAAAATGAAGAGTATATGCTGGGGCAGTAAGAGGAAACTCCTAAGCACTGATTCAGAAACTTGCCTTAGAGCAAAACTCCAGCAGTCCCAGAGTGAGTCAGTGAGACCCAAAAGGCCCATTCCTGAGAGACAGATGAGTAACTCTCTCCAGAAGCCACCAACGTGGATATTACTGAGTTTAGATTTTCTGAAGCAAACTGAAAGAGATTTATCTTTTCTGGGTCTGGTGGTTTTAAGTTTTTGAAACCATAGCCTCAAAGACAGGAAAACAGAATCGTCAGTCAGAGGGGGCCACCCATGCAAAAGCGTGAAGCCTCCAGCCAGGCCATTTATTCTGGTCATGTCTTTGGGCACAAGACAATTGTTTGGGATGAAAACTTGGGATTCCACAGCAAGTGTAATATAATATAGACATTATTGTGAAGGAAAGTTTGCTTTTCTAGTGATCAGGTTTTCCAATAATCAAAGGGGTGATGTGACCAAGCAGTATAATATGGGGTTCCTTTTGGCAAAATTTCTCAGCAGACTATGTAGATGAAATGTTTTTCTCGTCATAGGATATTTTAGAATTTAGTTTACTATAAAATATGAACTCTAAAGTTAATAAACAGGGTGGCACTTGGTGCCAAGGATTAAATATTTACTGGTAAAACATACAGTGATGAAAAGGATTTTCAAACAGGCAATAAATCATATAGTCTGAGTTCTGTATTAAATATTATTTTTACCAGGAAAAAAAATAAAATTTAGCCCAGGAAAAAAATTAACCCATTGTTGTGGCTCTCTGGGGCTGAACTTACCAAGAATCAGTAAATATTCCTTTGAAAAACCAGGTAAATAGCAAGATTTTATTTAATCTTTGAAACAATTCATTTCTTTAGTGAAATAAAGAATGCGAACATCCCATCCTTCAGGCAGCTATGGTTGATTCTTCCTTCCACAGGCCTCTCCCATCCAGCCTTTCCTATTTTACCCACCTGGTCTACCTTTAAGAATCCAATTGCACAACGGTTAAGAGCACATATCCTACTGCAAGTCTGTCTGGGTTCAAATTCTGATTGCCAATTCCTAGTTGTTACTTAACCTTTCTGTTCTTCAATTCACTTATCCACAAAAGCAATATATTAATAGTACTACCCTATAAGCTTCTGTAAGAATTAAATGATTAAATGAGTTAATATGTACACAAAAGCACTTAGAACAGTCTAGAAAACAGTAAATTATATTATTATCCTTTATCCTCCTTTTTGATTATCCAAATATTTTCCATCTTTCAAAACCCAGTTTAATTCCTTAATGAGCTTTCTTTGGCCAGTGCAAACCTTCCCTAAATATGCATATCCTTTTAGGCCTGCACCTATCTTTTTTGATACCTAATTGCATCTTATGCAGTATCTCAAATTGTTTTATGATTTTCCTAACAGATCAATCTCCTAAATAGAGGACAAGGAATAACTTTTTAAAAATTTCTTTCATCTGGATATGCCTTTAGGAAAAGGATGACATGAATAGTAGCATCCACAAATTTCGCATTTATGGAAAACATACTATGCGTATTCTGCAGAAAACTGAGCATACAGTTTTCCCCCATCCTCCAACTTGAATAGTGAGAGAGGTGTGTGCAAGGTGTAAATCATGTTTCCTGTGTGTTGGCTGACACTTGGCCCGAATAGATCTGTTCTTGATAAACCATTATTTAAGATCGATAGATGGATGGGTGGTTGGATGGATGAATGGATTAACATAGGACGTGAGGGGAAAAAATCCCGAAGAACAAAAGAGAAGAGTTTGCCTCTGGAAATGATTTACTATGGAAAGCAGGAGTACATTTTAGAAAATATCTGCTTCACATTATCTGTAAGGCACAGGAAAAGACTATGAAAAAAGAATGAGTTGAGATAAAAACCCAACAGGCAAGATGTTGGTTAGGAATATTGAGTCAAGACATTCATTGTAGTTGGAAAGCGGAGGAAAAAAGACGGCCACAGAGGCACAGAGAGAGAAACAGAGAGAGGAGGACAGAGAAAGAGAGAGAAACTGATACTGTAATACTGCTCCGCGTTGTAATTCTATTTCCTTTAAACGCAGCATTCATGGAGAGCTGCTAAGTGCTTTTCTGCAGCCTGAGACTTGTGTTCCTAATTAGACTTATTTATGCACAACATTAAGAACATGCAACTGGTGGAGACAATAGAAAGAAATGGGGGAGTAATCGAAGGTCAATGCTTTGCCTGGGTTAATAGAGATGATAGTGGCTGAGTGCTATGTTCTCCACTTTCTTTATCATCCTGAAGACAAAAAACCCTACTCAGCATAATATAAACTCATAAGTCATGATCAAGATCATTTGAGACATATCCCTGCTTCAGGATAGGGAGGCATTCTTTCAAATCATATCCAAAATGATTTTAAAATAGGTCTCCAGAGGGGTAGATTCTAGAGTTATAAATAGAAACTGCAAATGGAACTATTCCGCCAATCATATTTCTACCTGAAATCCTATATACTATGATGGGGATTCCCAATGAGTGAAAGTAAGGTACGGATTGGTGAGAAGATCTCATGTGAAACTCAGTGCATGGAAAGTTGGAAGGCCTGAATTTTAGTTCCATCCTTTTCTGTTAATTTCTTCAGCAATTCTACCCCAGTCACCAAATTTCTGAGGCTTGTTTTCTGGAGCATGAAAAGAACAAGCACAAGCCTTAGGTCCCAAAACAAAAATGGGAACCACTAACCATTCACCAGGACTTTATAAGGTACAAAGCACTATGATATACATTATTCCTTCTATAGGCAACAGATTTGAATGATAAATACTTAAAAGATAAGTTTTTAAATTAACTATGGGATTTCAAGTGAGGATAGAAATTATGCAAATACGCTAGTTTGCTTCCTTAGCACCACTTCCCACAGCCCCATCTAAATCCTCTTGCAAATTAAACCCCTAGAAATGTTCAACCTTCTAACTCGATTTCAGAGTTTCCTGGTTTCTTTTATGCATTCTGCATAAATGCCAACTTATTTCTGTTTGACCATATCAATACACATTGCAAACAGTTTTCGCTCAGAGATCATAACTCTGTGGTCTCATAATAACAACTGAAGTCTACAGAGCCCGTGGCTGAAAACAATGATCATGATCGTGATGATTAACACTATGTTGAAAATGGTCATAGTGCTGGACTCCTACCATGAATCCAATGGAAGGTAGCTCTAAGGCTGCCTCTGTGGTCTGAGTTTCCAATCTTCCATGAGGTTCCACTTAAACACACAACAGATGCACAAAAAGCCTCAGCAATTGCCAAATTACATTATTTTAAATAGCAAGCCAAATCTGCAAGCCTTAGGCAAAAGTTTTCACAAAGCGCATTGGGGAGAACGCCAGCTTAGATGATGGTAGAAGTTTTGATTAGGAGTTTGCCCACATCTTAAATAAATAAATAGCAACCCTCCTTACCACCCAGAATGGTTTTTCTTTGAATGGAATTATTCCTCAGTGGAAAGACAAACACTGAAATTTGCAGCAGAGGTTTTCTATGCCTTGAGATTAAACTATAAGAAATTAACCTGGAAAAGGAAGAGGTAGAGGAAGGAATAGCCCCATGTTGGACACTGCCTGTCCTCGGTCTACACACCCACAATTAACTCCTGCCATCCCCATGCTCTTCGCTCAGCCTGGGGTGGACCTCCTCTCATCACTTTGCCTCCTAGTAAATCCCTCATGGACCCTCAAAGGTCCCTTTTCTATGAAGCCTGTACCAGTGCCCTCATCATTGTCCTTCTGTCATAGCCTGTATATCTGACTCTATTATAGCTCATCTCAGGAGGCAAGGCCACTCACCCTGGAGTCAGGATTCCAGACTTCCAATCTAGGCTACCCCTTTCTTGGGCAGGTTGCTTAACCTCTGGGCCTCATCTGTAAAACTGGAATAATAATAACTGCCTTTTTAGGGTATAGTAAAAAAAAATAATCTGTGTCCAGGGCTTTATGCAGTACATAGGACAAAATCACCAAGCAATAAATTGTTTGCTTTTACCACATGTTTTTCATTTATTTATTTGGGGATATTTTGTCATCTGTGTATCCCCAGCATCTAACATGGTACCCAGCACAGTGCAGACATTTAAAATATTTTTTGTCATTTAACAAATGAATGAATTTGTACAGTGCTTCATACTTTTAAAAGAATTTCCACATTTGTGGTCTCATGGGCTCCTCATACTAACCCTCAGAGAGAGGTAAAGCAAGCCCAGGACCCCTTCCTTGGAGGAAATGCTGTCCTCTAGCTCCACGGACATCTGCTGGGCTGCCAATCATGAGACCCCTTTCTCCTGAGTGCAAGGTAGAGTACATGACCAGACTAAGCCAAATAAATGATTTCTGGCAAGGTTGCACTTTGAAGAAAAAAACCAAGGGACTAAAACCTGCTGGAGCTACTTTAGTCAATAGTAGCATTGCTGGAAAATTTTACCAACTGCTGGTACTGAAATTCCAGGAGCTGCCTTATCCAGCCCTTCCTGAGGTCTGGTTGTTGAGTGCCTCCTCTGAGTCTGAATAACACTAGATCCTTCCAACGAATGTCTTTCTTTATAAACAAACCCAAGATCACTTTCTAATGCTTAGAAGCAAAGAATCCTAAAAATAAAATTAATCTCTCTGACTTACCATAAGAAAACTAAAACTCTATGTAGAGCTGAAATCATTCATGTAAAGTCCAAAACATACAGAATTTAGTGATGTATTTTTTAGGAACACATATATAGGTAATAAAATTATAACAAAAACAAAGAAGATGAAAAATACAAAAGGCATTGGAGAGTGCTTATACTTAGGAACAAGGAAACAGAAAATGATCAGGAGAATCAGATAAAAGTCATGGAAGATTCTTGTAATGTTCCCTTAAGCTAGAAGATGAGGTAAAATGTGATGTGTTGTATTAATCTTGTATGCATATGTGTGTGTGCATGAATATATTAATATATTTCATGTATAGAATATCTCACAATGAAATTATTTTTTTCATCAATGAAATCTAAGGCCCACGGAGGTTAAATGATTTGTAAAAAGCAGAGTGGCAAATCATGGCTAGAACCCAGGCTTCCAGTGGTTTCTCCACTGTGTCCTAATTTATTGTAACTATGAGCTGCTACTCCCATAGTATGGAAAATGGGAAATAGCATCTGGGACCTTTTCAACTGAATTTAGAAGGAAAAGTTGCTGTGGATTTATAGCTGACCTATAGTATTAGGCTTAAAATGGGCTTTCCATTCCTTGAGACAATCAGACTCTTGGAAAAAACCTGAGACCACTTGGTTCAACTCCAGGGCAATGCCCTCTCTCTCATTGACAGTGGGCCTGCAGTGAGTGGGCACCTCCATGCCCATGAGGCTTCTGCAGCTATACTGCTGACCACCAGATATGTGTACATCAGCTCTGGCTGTTCCTAAAATCAATGAGCATCAGTCTAGCAGCATATCAGTGGTTTCCTCCCTATATCTGCTGTCCAAGTGCCTGGACATGAATAGGAAGTTCTGTTAAGAGCATTGTCTATTCCCTTTATGTGGAGCAAGACTAGACCATCTTACCAATCCCTGCCCCTGCCTTTGTCAGTGGAGACAAAAACCCAGGCTCAACACTGCAGCCAGTGTCTGAGGTCACCAGAGTCCCTGACTTCTTCTTCCTGAGTTTGGACTTTCATCCTGGTTTCCTGGCATTCGCTCAAGTTTCTAATTTAAAAGCTTGAATTCTCACCTGACAGAAGAGCCATAATTCAGAAACCTTGAAATGATCTTTGATCAGCTCCATCAGACATGCTAACTTGCACATAATTTTGCCTCAGACCTCTTGGACCTGTCCCATTGGGCCTGAGCTGATGCCCCCATCAGCCTTAGGAGGAGCCCTTTTCTCTCCAGAGTTTCCCAGTCTCCAAGTACTTGGTACTTACTGAGTTTTTGGTCCCCTGTTAAACATGTACAAATGCAACTAATTCTATAATCTGGCCTACATTTCCCTATTTTCTTGACTACAATATCAAAATAGATTTATCCCAAACATTCCCTAAGTTCCAGATTTATATTGTCTAACAATTTTCCTAATTTACCAAATAACCATTAAAATGATAGAGCTCGCAGCTACATTAATTGCTCCCAGTGAACCCATTCTTGGTCCCAGTGCCAGGAACTTCTTTTTTGATTATTTGAGAATCACACATTTAATAATCTGTTTTAAAGTGTCCTAGATGTCAATGCCAAATTTACTATCATTTGCAGACTGTTCCCCTTTATGAAAACAGGACAATATTGTCTATTGCTAATATTTCCCCGAGACTTCCTAATTCCTTAATGCTGTTTTAGTCTTCAGATTATTGTTTTCAGCTGTAATTTTTCTTGGTATTTTAGGATGTAACTAGTCTGAAGTGAGACATTGTAAATAGCCAGGGGCTTACTTCCAATTCCTCACTTGTGTTTTAATTCTCTATAAATGATGTTATCATTATAAAGTCATATAATACAGTAGACATGGCATCAAACTGAGCATCACCAGACCTGAGTTCTAGGTCTATCTCTGCCATTCATAAATATAGGCAACTATCTTAATCTCTGTTAGTCTGATTTTCAATATCAATTAAATTTGAACAATACCACCTGTTCTGCTTACTTTGTGGGGTTGTTAAACGGTTCAAATGAGATGATTTATGCAGCAAGGTTTTGTAAACTACAAAGCGTTACACAAATAGAAAGCATTGCTATCCCCCACTTTCTGGGCAATAGGCCATTTCCCTTGATGCAGAAGATAGAAACTTGTGTTGGACGCAGCACCTTCCATGTGGCCAAGCCCTAATGAGCACAGGCTCTCTCTTACTCTTGCCAGGTTCTCAATTTTTGTCCTGAACCTTTTTGTGTTTGACCCATCTCAGTCTACTCTCTGACCTACTGCTGATCTCCTGGGGCCCTAACCCCTAGACATATTTCCTGTCTGTGGTCTAAAATTCTCCCCCAACAGCTGATATTCGATATTGAGTTCAGTGTTGCCATCTTTGAAGGATGAGAGTGGCAGCAACTTTGGCTCTTCTGGTACTTCTTATGTGGCAGGAAATGGGCCTGCAGACCCAAGGCTCAAGTCAAGGCACACAGTCAAACGAGCTCCAGCTTTGGTCATTTTATTGACCAAAAGGGCCCATGCCCGTTTGTTGTCCTTACCCAGGACACATTTTAAAAAGGGCTTTCTATTACCCAGTAAGTCACTATGACAAAGTCCAAAAGCAAAGGTTCAGTACAATCATGCTGAGAATGGCTATTAGCTTTCTCTAGCTATATTATTTTATCTATTTATGGTGAAGGAATTCCCATGAAGCCAAATCGCCAGCCAATGATTTTTTGTTTGTTTGTTTGTTTGTTTGTTTTTGAGACAGAGTCTCGTTCAGTCGCCCAGGCTGGCGTGCAGTGGCGCGGCCTTGGCTCACTGCAAGCTCCGCCTCCCGGGTTCACGCCATTCTCCTGCCTCAGCCTCCCAAGTAGCTGGGACTACAGGCGCCCGCCGCCACGCCAGGCTAATTTTTTGCATTCTTAGTAGAGACGGGGTTTCACCGTGTTAGCCAGGATGGTCTTGATCTCCTGACCTCGTGATCCACTCTTCTCGGCCTCCCAAAGTACCAGCCAATGTTTTTAAAACTTGAGCTACTATTTTTCTCTATGAAAACTAACTGAAGGTAAAGAAACAAGCCTCATTCCCTTCCCATGCCTAGGGCAAATATTTCACTGGCAATTGGAAAGTGGTCTCTTCACCTGGTGCCAAACACGCTCCCAGAACCTTCTTTGGCTTCAAAGGGCTTTACTTCATTTCCGCTGGAACCCACAAAAGGGTTGAGAAGCAGTCGTCAAGTCGCAGGAAGCTGAGGGGGCTCAAGGGAGTATAAGATCACAAAATTACAAATGGGTGGGAAAGATGGAGTATGTGTGTGCATATATATAAATTATCTTAATAAAAGGTAGAATGAAGACTCAGGGAAGCTTGCTCTGGTTCCTAACTAATTTGTTTCTGGAAGCCCTATTCATTGGTTGGGCTCCATCAGATAAATGAGAAAAGCAAAGGACCCCTGGACAAGCCAAGGCAGAAGCAGACTCCTCTGCTCAGACAAGCCTTCCCACATGTGGCCTCAGGGCCTGCGAACTAGAGTTGACTTCTCCAAGGATCCTGTTACAGTACCAGCCCTCCAGCTGTCTGCAGCTGTGTGCCTTCCAGCCCCTCACAGCTGGCTTTTCAAATAGAAATGGCCTAAGTTTACCAGAAAACATTGTTTCAATCGCGCAGTGTGTTAAAACATGATTCTAAAAGCAGCGATTACATGAAATGAATTGCAATATTAAATATGAAGGTGCATTTGACCCAATGCATCACATGTGGTAGGTATTCGGTTGAGCAGCAGATTTTTTTCTTCATTTCTTCATCTCCTCTACTTTTTATTCACACTGAATTGCAGACGGGTTGGAATACTGTAAAAGCATTTTCCCTGGGGAGCTCTGGACATTTCATAGGTGTGCTCATTTGTGTTTGCATGGTGTATACATATGTGGGTTCCTGAGTTTGTGGAGCGGGTACAGTGCATCTGCAGTTATGTGTGTGCATATATAAAGCATGCCTCAGAGTTGTTTTTTTTTAATATCAATCATATGTATTCCAAATGCGTAGTTCACGACCATGTAGGAGGGGAAAGGGCTTAAAGGGCTTTTCCTGGTGAAAACAGCCTGGGAGTTGAGTTTCATGCTTTTATGGGGTAGATTGGGTTGGGTTCAAGATAATAACTGAATTAGAAGGAAGTCATGGAGCAAACAATAGTTCACACTGTATCCTATTTTCATTTAAATCAGAGGCTGTTGCTTTCATCTGTTCTTATTGACACAGTTCAACTATTGACTTCTTGTTGCTTTGAGTATGAGGCTCACAAGCCCAGGAAATCTTACTGCATAAACAAATGGCGGTGGGGGGGAGGGGGTGCGGGAGAGGGAGGTGTTGTTTTAAAAAATGTTTTAAAGGCTATACACCTCCAACTTGTCCATTTTTGAAAGTTGAGTTCTTATGTTCATGTCTAAGTTAGGCTGTTTGTTCTGAACACAGTAATTTTAACAGACAATGATGGATAATTTGTAAACATGCATTTGTATTAGTTCTTTCTACTTCTTTTTCCCATTTACTTATCCTCCAGGAACTCAAACTATGGTTTATTTATGGTGCATTCACCTTTGCTTTCTCTTTTTTCTTCCCTTTGTTTTCTTCCTACCTTCCTTTCTTCTTTCCTCCTTCCTTCCTTCCTCTTCCTTCCTGCCTCATTCTCACTCTTTTGTTTCCTGAACACTGGCTTTTGATTCATGATGCAGCCTCCCTTTTGCCAGATCACATAAATCAAGCAGTTTCTTTTCTATTTTTTTGTAAAACACCTTCTTCCAAACCGTGTTTTCCTTCCGATTTAACTCTTCAAAAGTAGTCGGTCTCAGGGCAACTGAGAAACCTAGGTATGAGGGAAGAGAATGACAAAAGATGGTTTGGCAAAGTCACAGTTCCCCCACCCCACCCCAACAATGAATCTCACCAAAGCCCTTTTCAAATCTGGAATTATTTTCTTGCAGCTGAAGAAGATCGAGTTGTTGAGTTGCTCCTTCCGGCTTCCTTGTTTCTCTCCCCTCTCACTGCCCTCCCCAGCCCACCTGTCTTCCTCACTGAGTAGAGAAACAGAACTCAGCAAATTAAAAGGAGGAAGTAGATAATGTAGGAAGAGCTGAAAACCCAAGGGAAAACGATAAAACATTTTGAAGTTCTGGGGTCAGATACAGAATCCAGAATAAGGTGGTTAGTATTTTTCCTACATTGCAAACCTTTGTCTTTCAAAGCTACTCTGGCTGGCCTGCTCTCAGGCTGTGAATTCTGTTATCCCTGGTAGAGCCCCAGCCTCAGCGGATTCCACCTACATTCCTTCACTGCCCCATTTGGGAGGGGGGGGTCATGGGGGACTCAGGGGAGGGGGAAGAAGGGCAGACCCTGGGGATTGTCAGACATACAACACTGCTCTGCACCACAGCTAGGATTTTAGCCTATTTGTTTTGAAGTTCGCCCAAACTCGCAGAGTTGAAATGCCTGAATTCAATACCACTTCCCCTCACCACACACTCAGCCAAATGTCCTTGGCTTTTCAATAGTCCTAACCTCTTGGCACTATTGAGTCTTGATGTTTTGCATTCTCATTTCTTAGATTTTTAACCCCCAACTTTCCCTTCTCTGGGTTAAGCTTCATAAATCACTCAAATGTCTTACTGCCTGGGAAGAAATCTTTCTTTCCTTCCCTGCTTCCATCCTTCCTTCTATCTTTTCATGCTTTCTTCCCTCCTTCCTCCTTTCCTGTCTCCCATCATTTTTGCTTTCTTTCTTTATCTCACTTTTTCAGAAGGGGAAAGGGAAAGCAGTGGAGGAAGCCTTGGAACCCTCCCTGGAATGTGGCATCACAGGGATGGAGCCAATGTGGAGTGGTGGGAAATGATGGAGAGGTGTAAACCTGATGCTTAGCCAGTCTGTCCAGAGAACAGAGTTCCCTTTTTCATCTCCCCAGTTCCTTTTTGCTATATTTGTTGAAGTAGCTTCAGAAAGCTAAAATCTAATCCTTGTCCTTAGGATTGTCCCAGCCTTTGGCATTGAACACAGTCAAGTGTTGCCCTTGAGTAGCAAAAAGGGCTTATTGTCCATTTGTTCCTTTGTGCTCTTAGAAATGCTTTTCTAGAGACCTTCTTTTTCTGCTGGCTATGTCTACCATGGCCAAATTCCTTAGTTTACTTCCAGCTAGGACTGGTGTTAATTTTTAGAATTTAGGTGTTTTTCATAGCTTTGCCTTCGTTTTTTAACCATGTGGGTCTTTAACCCTAGAAATCCCAGAAGACTTGCCAAAGTTCACAATTTTTTTGATGGGCACAGCAGCAGAAAGCACACATGCATCCTACTTGCACTCACATACAGGCTGCATCTCACTAAGATAGTGGAGCAATTATTCTAAGTTAACTAGCAAGTGTAATTGTCATGGTTTTAATGTCCCATCCAAAACTCCGTTGAAATGTAGTTGCCACTGTGACAGTATTAAAAAGTGGGACCTCTAAGAGGTGATTAAATCATGAGGGCTTCACCCTTATAAATAGCTTAATGCCATTATCTCAAGAGTTCAGTCCCCTTTTTTCTGTCTCAACATGCTCACTTCCATCTTCTGCCTTCTGCCATACTATGATGCAGCATGAAGGCCCTCGCAAGATGCTAGTGCCATGCTCTTGGACTTCCCAGCCTCTAGAACCACACAACAAATACATTTTTATTCATTTTAAATTACTCAATTTGTGGTACTCTGTTCTAGCAGCAGAAAATGAACTCAGACATTTCTTTTATACGTAAAATATTTTTCATAAAACTGACCAGTTGTAAAATCATAGAATTGATCCATTAGTTTTGTTGGGTTTGTTTTTGTTTGTTTATTTTTGTCATCATAAAGCTAAAGATGAGTCAGAAATGCCAAGTTACTATTTCTGGATCTCTACAGTTCTTCAGCAAGAAGCTATTTTGCAGAGTTCTTTTGCAACTAGCTTGTTACGCTATCCTTCATGCATATTCTCCATAGTGATTATGGTTACACTTATTGAGTACTTGCTATGTATCAAGCAATGTGCTAAGGGCTTTACACACCAAGAGACAATCAAGGTATGTTGTATTATGATTCCTTCCAAATGTACCACTGTTAGAGGCCCAGAAACCACTTCCAGCCTAGACAGAGTAGTGGTGGTCCTGCGAGAAGCTAACTTTGAACTTTGTGATGCTTCACTTTAGATCTCAGTGCCACAATTGGGGTATGAACTCACAGCTATAAAAATATAAATACAAGCATTCATTATCTTCTGTCTGCTAAAATGTTGACATTTTTGTCAACATGAGAGGCTCAAATCAACAACCTCTCAACTCTAGGTGAGAAAGAAAGTATGTGAATGGTGTGGTATATTTGCAGGAAACATCAAGTCAAACAAGCCTTGAGAATTTACTTTGTTCCAAGACCCAGTATACTGGTTCCATATTCAATAATTTCTTATACATAGAAACCCAGATTTCCCTGGCATTAAATCTATCTGTATTCTTGATGTTGCTTTCCCTTTTCATCCCCCACTTCATTAGTCAGAATAATATGGCCAAAGAAAATGCAGGATTAAGCCATTCTTTGGTGCTTCAGAGTCTGGTGACACTCTTACTATTGTGGTCTCTATGTTCCATCAGTTTATTGAAGTTTTTAGGGTATTCCTGAATGACATTATCAGATCTCTGCCTTTTGCTCAATTTCTAGCTCCAAACCAGAGGAAGCCTAGTTCTCTACGTCAGTTGACACTGATTTGTTTTATGCAACTACCAGAGCAGGTGCCAGAGAAAAGGCAAGTAGGCAAGGTAAAAAGAAACTTTATTAGCTAGCCAATGTGAAGGAAGAAAGGGCGAGGTTCACCGGTCTCCGGCGGTGGAGGCCGAGGAAGTCGCTCTGGCGTTCTGGGGCTAGGTTCCTAGGTCCGCATATGAGGAGGGGCCGAGGAAGTTTGCGCCGCGTGCCTGCCGGGAGCAGCTTTTCTGTCTAAGGCTTGGGAGTGGGAGGGCAATAGGTGGGACACAGGCGTGTCGGGGCGTTCCGTAGGTGTGGCCAGGTAAGTTTCGGTTTCCTCGATCGGACACCATGTTGTGCCTGCGCAGTTGGTCTGTATTTTTCCCGGGCGTGGGCTGCATTTTCCCGCGTTCGGGTAAGTTGGTGATGAAGAACCCGGAAATGCGCCATCTTAGTCGTCTTTGTCCTCTCCCCCTGTCCAGACAGTCCAACCTTTTATTGATTATAGTGATTGGGGGCGTCGTTGTCTGTCTGGCTGCTTCCTGCTGTTAAGGGGCATAGTTAGGGTCCGTGGTTGGTATCTGGACATAGGGATGTAGGAGCATCTGGTTGAAGGCGACGCAGGTGATTTCTTTGGCCTTGGCTCGGAGAAATTTTATTAAAATGGGAGCAAAACATAAGGCAAGGCAGAGGATTAGTATGGGAATTAGGAATGGGAGCATCTGCTATACTACAGGCAGCAGCCATACCGGTGGTCCGGGGGTGAAGGGGGCGTTAAATTGTTGAAGCTCTTTTTTGATCTTGTTAAATGTTTGGACGTTGGTGTCAACCAGGCCTGATTCATTTACGTAGTAGCAACACTCCTCTCCTAGGAAGAGGCATGTCCCTCCTTTTTCAGCAGTAAGAATATCTAATGCCTGTCTATTTTGTGCTGCTACCTGGGCTACTGAGGTGATTTGATGTTGTAAAGAGGCTAAGCTTTCAGCTGAAGCCTCTATGGCTGTCTGGACCTGAGTGGAGAGGGTCTGTGTGGATTGAATCAAGGGGGTGAGGGCCCCTGTTCCAAGTCCTGAGGCTACTAGAGATGATGCTAGGGAAACCCCAAGAATTAAGGGAAGAAAAACGGCCCGCTTTTGGATGTTATTGCTGGGGCTGAGCTGGGAAGCTAGTTCGGACAATTTTTCTTCGCTATATAGGTTTAAGCTAGGCACTAAAGATACCGGAATGCAAAGGGATTGGGTGATGGGGGTATGGTTAAGAGTTTTAGATAGAGTTTGGTTACACTAAAAGTAGCCTCCAACAGGGGCCGTCTGGGTCCTGCTGGGAGCTTGAGTGCAATCACACCACGAAGAGTTTGGAGTAGAGTAGCAAAAAGGAAGGGTTTGACTCTGTGGATTACGGTATAATGGGACTTGAGGCAAGGATGTTGCTCGAGAGGAGCTGGTAGAGTCGGTGGTGATACTGAAAGCGGTTGGTAGCGGGACTGCCACTAAGGGAGCTTTTCCGAGTGCAGTGCAAAGGAAGCAGTGGGAGAGGTTCCTTACTCCAGCAGCCTGGGTTAAGTTAAGTCCCTGGTGAATAAGTGTTAGCCATGAGAATGGGTCCTCATTGTTAGGGGGGCTTGGGGGGCTTAACAGCTTCTGTATTTTCCGTTCATGAGATTTTACAACTGAGGTTAAATTTTGTAGGGCCTGTACACGCTTAGGAAGATGTACTTGTTTACTCTTAGGGAGGGGTACTTGTTGCGCGTATACTCTCTTTATTTGGAGGGTTGCGGTGGGATGTGAAGACCAAGATGTTGCATATAGTCCACCTTTTACTCCCTGGGCCCACCAAGGGTCCTAGGGATCATTAATAATAAGACTATATGTTCCTGGCAAAGGGCTTTGAAACATATTCTTATGTTGGGATTGTGCATACAAGTCATACAAAGGATGGATTTTGCAGTAATTGTATGGACACCTTAGGTTGGTTTCTTGCCAGTAGTTTTTACAATTATAAACATATGGCTGGGAGGCCTCCAGTGATGGAACTTAGGGAAAAGTTTAGGGAGAGGGCAGATTGACAGCCCTGGTGGGGGACATTCTGCAGTGCCCTGCATGACTGAGTGTACCTGGTTGTCTGTAGACTAGGTTTCAGTTACAGAAAATTTTCATACAAAGTTAGGATTAGTAGGAGTAACTAGAGGGATTAGAGTGAACCATAATAATGGTGGCAAAATGTAGAGAGTAAGTTCAACATGGCTGAAACCACAGAGGGTACCTTGCCAAGTTAGGTCTTCTGTAAGAGTTGAAAGCCGGGAATCCTGCTAATTAGGTGAGGGGTTGGGAGGGAGAGTGGATGAGGGTTTTATGAAGAAGAAGTTAGATTGAGGTGGAGGACGGTGAGGAAGTGGGAGAATACTAAGGCCTGTGGGGCTTCTAGGTGCAGCTTGTAGTCTGGTGGTGTAGCTTGTAGTTTTGTAAGGGCAAGGGAAGTATGGTTACCTACGATTGATGTGCCTCTATGGAGAGTTTGGTTAGTTGTTGCTTGATGAGTCCAGGTAACGTTGAGAGAATCTGCAACTGGGGGCACAAGGGCATCATGAAAAACAATGTTGGAGCCAGGGTGGGGATGAGAGGGTAGGTTAATAGATGCCCTAAGTTTGGTTAAGATGTTTTGTCCTCGGAGGGGGGTGAGGCAAGAGGGCATGATGAGGAAAGAGCCAGTGGGGCAAGAGGGCATGATGAGGAAAGAGTGGGCACAACATGCATAGTCCAGGCAGCAATTTAACATTGGGGTCTGGTGAGGGTTAGACGGTTTACCATCTACCTCAACTACTGAAATAGTGGATTGTTGGCTAGGTTCTCCATAGGTTGACAAAACAGAATAGGTAGCCTCCGTATTGATGAGAAAAGAAATTGGCTTACCCGCTATCTGTAGAGTTACCCTAGGCTCGGCGAGGGTGACCGGGGTCTCCGAGTGTGGGCACCGTCAGTCGTCGTCCAGGTGTAGGAGCTGCAAGGAGCCTTCCAGCCTTTGAGGAGAGGCACCACGTTGAGGCGCAATGCCTGCCCTGCAGGCGGGGCAATCAGACTTCCAATGTCCTTCCTGTTGGCAGGTTGGGCACAGCGTGGTAGGCGGGCGAGGATTTGGACACCTTTTTGCCCAATGCCTAGTTGTGCCACACTTAAAGCATGGACCAGACGGAGTGGCCGGCTTGGCCTGGGGACACTGGTTTGCCCAGTGTCCTGGGTCTCTGCATTTATAGCAGGAGCCCTTAAGAGACTTATCTTTGGTTTTCCCTGCCGGCAAAGTGGGCAACACGGGTTGGAGGGCAGCCACTAAAGCTTGCGCCTGAAGCGCAGCCCTTCTTTTCTCCTTGTCTAGCTCTGCGGCCTCAGCTGCTTCCTCTCTGGAGTTAAAACTTTGAAGGCCAATTTTACTAAGTCCTGTATGGGAGTCTGAGGCCCATCTTCAACCTTTTTTAGCTTTTTTTCGAATATCTGAGGCTGACTGGGAAATAAAATAGGAGGCTAGGACAGTTGCCCCGGCTGGGGAAGTGGGGTCTAGCCAGGTAAATTGGGTCAGTGCCTCTGTAAGGCGATTTAGGAAGGAAGCCGGGTTCTCATCTGGGTGTTGGATAATTTCCTTTAATTTATCAAAATTGACCACTTTGTTAAAGGCTGCCTACATACCAGCTAAGAGACATTGAATCATAATGTCCTTCCTACGGCGGCCAGGCTGCTCCGGTTGGTAATCTCAATCTGGTTCTATGGACGGGACAGCCATCTCTCCTAACGGGATGGTGGCATCGGTTAAATGCCATTGATCTGCATGTTGCCTGGCAGCTGCGAGAGTGCACTCTCTTTCCTCTGGGTTAAGAGTGGAAGTAAGAATGACATGTAAGTCATGCCAGGTAAGGTCATATGCCTGGCCTAGGTATCGAAACTCTTTGGAATATTAGGTGGGGTTGGCTGAGAAGTCGCCGAGTCGTTCTTCAATTTTGGAAAGGTCAGCCAGGGAAAAGGGGACGTGGACTCTAACCACGCCTTCGGCTCCGGCAACTTCTCGGGGGGCTGGGGGGGACAACAAACTAGCAGGGGAGGTTGGAACAGACTGACCAGTAGGGTAGGTTAAGACAGGCTGACTGGTAGAGGGGGTTGGGGCAGGCTGACTGGTAGAGGGCTGACTAGTGGGGGCCGCTACCATGGTCTTGGAGCGAGTGTGGACGGAAATGGGAGAGGTAAGAGGAGTGGCTGAGGGAGAAGTGTCGGGCGGGGCGATGGGAGGTCCATAGGGAGGGGTGAGAGGAGTGGCTGAGGGAGGAGCGTCGAGAGGGGCGGTGGGAGGTCCATAGGGAGGGGGGTTGGAAGGTCGGAAGGGAGGTGCCCCACCGTCAGCCCCATCTAAAATGGAGGTGGAGTCCTTCTCTGATGTTGAGGTGGGGGCCGAGGGCCGGGTTTTGGCTAACAAGACCTGGGCCATCAAACACTGGGCACACAGGTCTGGGTGAGAACGCAAGTCTTAAAAGGAAAAAAAATCTTTTGTATATAGTTAATTTTGGACTACTTGCCTAGGTGCCGGCAGAAACTGCCAAGATCGAGTAGAATATTATGGTCTAGAGTGACTTCAGGTGGCCACTGAGATTGATTGTTTATATTGGGGCCATACCACAGTGGAGAGGAAAATCAGTCGCTTTCGTTTAAGATCTTGCTCTAATTGTAAAGTTTTGAGATTAGTTAGAAGACACCCTAAAGGGGTGTCTCTAGGTATTTTGGATTGGGGATTTCCTATTGCCTTTCTCTCGCCTGTAGGCGGAAACCGAACTCTACCTGGCTACAAAGCGTCCTTTGGAGCCACTAGAGACCGGGAGGCTCCTGGAGCCAGAATGGAGATTACCTCCAGGCGGACGTCTCCGTCCTGGACGGGTCTCACACGGACTGGAATGGAGTTCCTTTGGGGAGACGTCTCTACCTTTGGGAACTCTCCTGTGGGTCACCTGGTGACCAAAAAACCTTGGGCCTGCGCAGGACTTCTGGCCAAGGAGTATGAGAGGGAGGCAAGAGGTACTCACCCCTAGGAGACATGGAGGTGTGGAAAGCGATGTCTAGGTCCTGGTCCATCCGCTGCGTGGAAGGAGGAGGCTCCTCGGACCTTGGGGGGCCCTGAAGAGAGGTCTCCTCCTGGGTTCGGCACCACCTGATTTGTTTTATGCGACCACCAGAGCAGGCGCCAGAGAAAAGGCAAGTAGGCAAGGTAAAAAGAAACTTTATTAGCTAGCCAATGTGAAGGAAGAAAGGGCGAGGTTCATCGGTCTCTGGTGGTGGAGGCCAAGGAAGTCGCTCCAGCGTTCTCAGGCGAGGTTCCTAGGTCCGCATATGAGGAGGGGCTGAGGAAGTTCACGCCGCGTGCCTGCCAGGAGCGGCTTTTCTGTCTAAGGCTTGGGAGTGGGAGGGCAATAGGCGGGACACGGGCGTGTCGGGGGCGTTCTGTAGGTGCAGCCAGGTATGTTTCGGTTTCCTCGATCGGACGCCATGTTGCGCCTGCGCAGTTGGTCTGTATTTTTCCCGGGCGTGGGCTGCATTTTCCCGTACGCGGGTAAGTTGGTGATGAAGAACCCAGAAATGCACCATCTTAGTCATCTTTGTCCTTTCCCCCCGTCCAGACAGACACCACTTGCTACAACCCACACCAGCTAATTAATTTTGTCTTACCCCTAGATGTAGAATTTGTTCATCCCAATCTGAGTAACTCTGGTTCCATCTATGTAGAGTCTACTCACTGCCAGAATTGAGTGATGAGAACCAGGAAGGGTAGAAAAAAGAGGAAAGTCCTCTCCAGAAACACTCAGTTATACCAAGAAACACTTTTCCCAGCAAACAGTCGATACAGATAGGGCCTGTTAGTGAAGCAAGAGCCAGAGGACACAAAGGAAAGGAGAGAGAAGGTGGTCTTAACACACAGGAAGCTTCAAGACTAAGAGGGAGGTATGGGCAGAGTCAGAATGCACATACAAAGACATAGAACACAAAGAAAACATGCTTTTAAATAAGTAAATTGCAAACTATATGCATAAGTTGTCTCTCTTCTGTCTATCCAGAGATGAAATCAGACCATGAGCTAAAGTTTGAAGCCAGGGAATTGGATGGACCAAGCAGCTGACTTTACTACCTTGGCATAACTTTTTGGACTCTTGAGTTTGAACAATCTATATTAATTTTTAACTGGGAAAAAAATAAGTGAAATACCACGCCCAAAGAACTAAGATGATAATTTCACAGGTCTCCTCTAGAGCATTCTTCGAATAAGGTCACAATGTTACAATGCTACATTTTCTAACCTCACCTACCCATCCTCCAGGGCCTTTTCTCCATGTTCACGTGGAATTGGTACCATCCTTCCTTCCAACTCTTTCTTCTGGGCCTCTGTGCTTGGGAAAGTTGACATTTGGTATGCAAAGTGATTCAGACCTACCTGATGAGTTGGTTCCTTTTCAATTCCAGTTGGGAACGTTGGGCCTGCCCCCATCCTTCTTTGTAGGCCTGCTTCCCTCCTCACCTAACCAATGGCACAGAGGGAGACATTTAAAGCAGGTCTCGAAATGGAATCTCAAGGAAAAGATGCTGACCTCAAGAAAAGGCCATGAAAATGAGGACCAGAGATTGAAACAGAAACTATGATGCAAACTTACAAAAGAGAGGCTAAAAAGAAAGGCTAGAAGGGCTGGGCAAAGAAAAGCCCGAGAGTTTGAGAAAGAGAGGTTGAAGAAAGCAGAATACCAGTTTCTACTCTAACAGTGGTGGGTGAGTTTATTTCCACTAAAGCACAAATGTTATAGGAAAGGGGTCCCAATCCAGATCACCACAGAGGGTTCTTGGATCTCACGCAAGAAAGAATTCAGGGCGAGACAATAGAGTAAAGTGAAAGCAAGTTTATTAAGAAAGTAAAGGAACAAAAGAATGGCTACTCTGTAGACAGAGCAGCCCCAAGGGCTGCTGGTTGCCTATTTTTATGGGTATTTCTTGATTATATGCTAAACAAGGGGTGGATTATTCATGCCTCCCCTTTTTAGATCATATAGGGTAACTTCCGGACGTTGCCATGGCATTTGTAAACTGGCATGCGGAGCTGGTGGGAGTGCAGCAGTGAGGACGACCAGAGGTCGCTTTCGTCGCTATCTTGGTTTTGGGGTGTTTTAGCTGGCTTCTTTACTGCAACCTGTTTTATCAGCAAGGTCTTTATAACCTGTATCTTGTGCTGACCTCTATCTTACCCTGTGACTTAGAACATCTTAATCGTCTGGGAATGCAGCCCAGTAGGTCTCAGCCTCACTTTACCCAGCCCCATTCAAGATGGAGTTGTTCTGGTTCACACGGCTCTGAACAAAGACTTTTTTAAAAGACCACAACTGGAACATGAGAGTACTGACTGGGAGCTCAGGCTTTTGAGGCAGACAGGACTGGCTTTTTTTCCTAGCACAGCTTCTCATCGGCTAGGTGACCTCAAGCAAGTCATTGAGCCATAGGCTCCTATCTGCAAAATGGGGATTATCATATCTGCACCATAGGAAATTAAAACATTATAACATTTATATCATAAAACATGATAACATTAGCACTTGTATAGCAGATCATAACATTAGCACTTGTACAGCACCTACTATGTGCCAGGCATTGCTAATTAATTAACTTGCCCAAGATCACACAGCTAGAAGTGGCATGGTGGTGATTTGAACTCAGCAGTGATTCCACTCCCGTATGTGTTCTTATCTACAATGTCTCTCAATATAATGCTCGTAAATCATTCGGCCCCAGTGCTTGGCATGTGATAATAGTGTTATAAATGTCAGCTGTCATCTTATTATGATTTTTCTTACACGGGGCATAAGAAGAATCTTCTTGTCAGTAGAGACTAGGAGAGGAAAAAGGGGGTCTGGAATGCCATACCCAGACTTTGCATGCCAGAATAGTTTTTCTAGGAGAGTTGAGAAAGGACTCACCAAAGAGATATGTTGCTTTTCCCAGGAGATGTGTCTGGCTCACATAGTGTTTATTGGCTTAGCATTATGGTCTTTTTTTGTTTTTGTTTTTCAAGACTGTTCCTGGGTTCCAAATCTCAATGGAGAATTATAGATTATCCTCACCCTCTCATTTAATAAACAATTGAAGGTCCAGGCTATAGTATTTAATTACAGAAGCTATATGAATTGGCAACAGGGCCAACACTTGAACCAAAGTCTCTCGATGGACAGATAATGCTGTCTCCTAAACCTATATCCGATACATATGCCGAATTTTCTAGATTTCAAGATTTCTTCTCCATTGTCTGCATATATGCAATCCTATTTGGCCAAATAAGTGATTTAATTACTGCTTTGGAAAGTATAGTTATGAAGGTGATTCATCACGTGGAAGACAGCTACAGAGCTTCTCTTTTTGCCTGTACTGGTCTTGGGAAGGGGGGTGGGAGGTGGCTTAACTCAAAATGTCCCTATGTCCCTAATTACCTTCCACAATCCTCTTGGTCTTCGAGGGTCCTGAGGTTTGGAGACCTGTTTGCTAATGTTGACACCCAAAAAGCTCACATCGAATTAGATTGTTAAAATGCTCCAGAGGGGACCTGAAACACCGAAATCAGGGACCTCCTCCTACTCCCCCAAAAATATCCTTTTGCCTTTAAGGGCTTTTTTTTTTTTTTTTAAGCGAGCGAGTTTTCTCTGATCCTCCTTAATAAAGTGCCCCGGCAGCAGCAGCAGCAGCGTTCCCCTTCCTTATTTGAGATCTGTGCAGTCTCATTAAATTTGATGTGTCACAGAGGGCTCGGATATGTGAAAGGCAGGCTGTGGGAGCGGGCCTGGAGGTTGCCAGCTTTGCTAAGGAAACGTAATTCATTACAGCTTTTCAAAATGGACGCCCCTCTGGCTTCCTGCTCCATTGATTTTTCCCCCTTTGCAAGTAACAAGTGAAGGGCCAGCTCAGCCTGCAGATTTAACCCTTATTAACAGCTGTTTAAATTAGAGATGCGGTTTGATGGAGAGACAGGAGCCTTCTTATATCCCCACTCAAAGGAAACGGAGAAGAGACGATTAAAGATGAAAGCGCGCAGGCGTCTGGTGCTAGGCTGGCGACGCGGCACCTACCCCCGTCTGAGGAGGGGCTAGCCCTGCTATTAAGTAGTTTATCCAAATAATGTGCTCCTACTTTTCCCCGATTAAATATTCATGGCCTGCTCCTGCCTCCCTCCCCACCCCCACCCTTGAACAGTCATGGAGGAAGGAGTGTCCGCCGCGCAGTGGAGGCCAGGACTGCTCCAACTGCCCCGAGCTCCGAGGCTAAGGGCTGCCTCCCCAGAGAGCTCGATCCGGGGCAACTCGGACGACCCTGGGACCTCGGAGTGAAGATGTGGATTGCTTTGGTGCTCTTGAATGGAAGACCCTGAACCAGGCCAACCTGTTCTGGGAACGGAGCCTGCAGAAGACAAGAGGAGCCACGCAAATGCCAGCTTCGCCTCTTTCTGTGGGACCAGTGTGTTTAGGAGCCCCAAATGCATCGGAAAGCAAAATAGCAAAGGCAAGGGTAGTGCCGGGATAAAGGGAGGAAGGGTGCAGACAGTCCAGAAAGAGGCTGCACATCCCAGCCTTTGTTCGCCTGTTACTGGGCACCTTCTTATACTCAAGAGTCCTTAGGCCTGTAACCCTAGAGGCGCTTAGGGGTGGTGTTTCTCTAAATTCCTCTCTTAAGAGAAGAACTTGGCCATCACATTGGTATTGCAGATATGACAAAACCTAGCTCCCCATTGCAAAAATGCACCACCACAAAAGACTGTTGTGGTGAAGGAATGGGGTCACAGGTGTCCCCTTCAACCAGTAAAGCCCACTTTGTTCAGATGTTTTGCTCCCCCTACCTCTTCTACCAAGCTCCGTCTTCCATCAAAACGTAAAGAAAATAATCCCTGGAATCAGAAATGTATCCTTTGAAAAATGCACACACAAACACTGCTGTAAGAAGAAGTATCAAACCAACTCCCTCTTGCTCATCCGATATAAATTTATTTTCCTGACTTGCAGCGTCTAACTCAAGGAATCTCAAAGAGAAACATTCTATGACAGAAACAAAACAAGACAGGCCTAAGTAAATCATGCACTGACAGCAGTCACATTTACATATTGAGTGAAAGAGGGTGCCAGCTCACTAGGTCCTTATTTCATCTTCAACTGAATTGCCATAGAAGGTTTCTGCTAGAGTCTCAATTTTATTGTAGCAATTCATAGCGCGCAAACCTTAGTGCACCTTCCATAAGCAGTTCTTCACTGCACAAGGAGTCATTCTTCCCCCGAACCCCCACCCAAAGTCTCAAAATAGGAGAGAAATACATAGGAAGTATGGCTGTGTTCCTCCCTACATCTTCAGTTCATTTGGTGAGTTTTACCCAAGTTTTTCTGGGAGACTCAAAGTTTACACATAGTCTGTTATAAATAGGGTTTTCTTCAAACTGTTTTGAAGCAAAGTTTTAAAGCATTCATGCTATCAGAGAAAGTTATTGCCAGTATGCATTCACCAAGGAGTGGCAAACGTTGGAAATGAAGGCCTTCCACTTTTTTTGCTAATTGACACCATCAGGGAAATGCATGAAGATGAAGCATGGGGAAAATAAACTATAAATTTCCAACGTACATCCCGTCCAGGGACACATTAAGGGAGGTGCATAGGATGAGAGCTGCCAAAAATTTCTGGGTTCAGAACAAGTGTCCAAGCACAATGTAGACTTGGCAAAAGTCTTTTCCTCTTAATTTCAAACTTGTGCATACATATGTATGGGGAAATGTAATCTCTGTTTTTTTCTGAGAAGCTTTCCCTTTCTAGAACATCCAAGTTCTGCTTTATAAGCACGTACACCATGAAAATGGAGCTAATTATATGGAGGAAACTTCCTGTCAAATAAGAAAATTACTCCCACAGCAGTTAGAAGTCATGTGCAACGAGGTGGGCACTTTGGGGGAGGATACAGCTCAACTACACCCTGTCCTCCACACAGTGCGATATTATTTCCGTGACCCCTAAAAATGTGTAAAATTGTAAAGGTAAAAGTGGAGACTGCAGAAGAAAAGAAAAAAAAAGTAAGTTACATTATTGAGCACTTAATATATCCCCAGGAATGTGCTAGGATCTTTGCAATATTCCTATAAGATCAGTTATCTTTTATTCTTTCCTTTTTTTTTTCATTTAAAAAGGAAGACATTGAAAACCAGATGGGGTAACCTCTCCAAGATCTATGGTGTGATGAGGATCACAGTCTAGCTAATTTGCTAATTTTAAGGCCACTTTCTTTCCACTATACAATATTGTCTCCAACTGTAAGGGTCCTTAGAAACTACAGAGCCAAACACCACCAAAGTCACAAAAAGAGTGGAAACAAGGTCTTGATTCTTCGCTCAGTCATCTTTCCATTTTAGCAGTGCCCAATGCTATGTCTGCTTCACAATGTTTCTTCTACTCATTGTACCTCTAAGATGAGTGTAGAATTCTCCTGTTTCAATTCTTAACCCAATGTCATATGCAATCAGACACAGGCCACACTATGCAACAATGCTGATAGTAAAAGGGATCAGTGGGATCAGTTGAATGGATCAAAGATTTCAACAAATGTTTACTTGTGCCCACTATACTACAAAGCTCATAGGGTAAAAAAGTAAAATCCATACAGGCATAGCCTTAGCCTGGCTACACCTGTAGCCCCTTTGCCCACCTTCCACTCAATCACATTATGATTATTAGAAGCTAAGAAGACCTTGTCAAAGCAAAAACAGACATAGGTGGACATCCATGCAACAGGACAGAGGGGTGGTTCAAATTCCCACAATGAAGGTAGAATGCCTCATCAGCAGTCTCCTTCCCTGATGACTAACACAGGTCTGCAACCTTACCCTGGCCCCAAATGCAATCTTCCTTCAGCTCCGGTATCCATACTTCCAGCCTAAGCACAGACCTCACCCACCTTGGCTTTTCCCCCTACTTTCCCTTCAGTCATCCCAATTGCATCCAAATCAGTTTTCCTTCTACCTCTCCTATTAAAAGGTGACAACGTGCTAGCAGCCCTCGCTTGCTCTCGGTGCCTCCTTGGCCTCAGTGTCCACTCTGGCCATGCTTGAGGAGCTCTTCAGCCTGCAGCTGCACTGTGGGAGCCCCTCTCTGGGCTGGCCAAGGCCGGAGCCGGCTCCCTCTGCTTGCAGGGAGCTGTGGAGGGAGAGGTGCAGGTGGGACCCACACTTGGAGTGGCTGGCTCTCGCCACGGCCCTGGGAAGTGAAGGGCTTAGCACCCAGGCCAGCAGCTGCGGAGGGTGCACTGGGTCCACCAGCACTACCGGCCTTCCCCCCCTACACTAGAATTCTCACCAGGCCTCAGCCACCTCCCCGCGAGGCAGGGCTGGGGACCTGCACAAGGCTCCCCGCCAGGCTCCCCCTGGCCCAAGGGCTCAGAAGTGCAGGTGCAAGGGGCGGGACTGGCGGGCAGCTCTGCCGCAGCCCTGCATGGGATCCACTAGGCCAAGCCAGCTGGGCCTCTGAGTTGGGTGGGAACTTGGAGAACTTTTATATCTAGCTAAAGGTTTGAAAGTGCACCAATCAGCACCTTGTGTCTAGCTCAAGGTTTGTAAACACACCAATCAGTGCTCTGTGTCTAGCTAATCTAGTGGGGACAGAGAACTTTTGTGTCTAGCTAAAGGATTGTAAATGCACCAATTACCACTCTATGTCTAGCTCAAGGTTCGTAAATGCACGAATCAGCACCCTGTCAAAATGGACCAATCAGCTCTCTGTAAAATTGACCAATCAGCAGGATATGGGTGGGGTCAGATAAGGGAATAAAAGCAGGCTGCCCAAACCAGCACAGGCAACGTGGTCTAGTGCCCTTCCATGGGGTGGGAGCTTCATTGTTTTGCTCTTTGCGCTAAATCTTGCTGCTGCTTCCTCTTTGGGTTTGCGCTGCCTTTATGAGATGAGCTGTAACACTCACTATGAAGGCCTGCAGCTTCACTCCTGAAGCCAGTGTGACCATGAACCCACTGGGAGGCACGAACAACTCCACACCGCCTTTAAGAGCTGTAACACTCATTGCGAAGGTCTGCAGCTTCACTCCTGGAGTCAGCGAGACCACAAACCCACCAGAAGGAACAAACTCTGGACACACCATCTTTAAGAACTGTAACACTCACCGCAAGGGTACGTGTCTTCATTCTTGAAGTCAGCGAGACTAAGAACCCACCAATTCAGGACACGCTATGTCATCCCATCTTTTCAACTAGCCCCTTCTTTAGTGTCCTGTGGAATCCTGCTCTGCTTAATGAATAAACTCCCATAAAGACTCAAGTTCTTACACAAGCATTCTTTCCACCCCACTGTCTTAACAGACACATGGTTTTTCCTTAACCATACAATGGATCTCAAATGTGTTTCCTGAAGAATCTGTTTTTTCTTCTGCAGTCTTCCCTGTGGAGCATTGTTCAGCGGCAATAGTACAAGAGCCCTCCTCCTTTGCAACACTCTTCCCTCACTTCCTCATGTCATCTTCTGAACTTTGATGCCTTGAGCACCTGTTCATGTTAGATTCCATCAGCACACTAACCATATATTGATGGTTGATGACCTTGGCCTCTCAGGATCTCAACCTCCTTAACATCAAGGATTTTCACCTTCTCTCTGTTTCTCATCACAAAATCAGTGGCTCTCCAAGTGTGGTCCTTGGACCAGTAGCATCAGCATCATCTGGAAACTTGTCAGATATGCAGATTCTCAGGAGTTACCCTAGACTTGTTGAATCAGAATCTCTAGGGGTGAGACATGGTGTTAAAACCTGTTAAAGCCATCTCTGCTTTAACAGGCTTCCCAGGTGATTCTGATGCACTAAAGTTTGAGAACCACAATGTTAAGTATGGCCACATTGTGGATCACACCATCAACTGGAGCTTTTCTTCTCTAAGATATTATTTATTTATTTATTTATTTAATTTTTGAGATGAAGTCTCGCCCTGTCACCCAGGCTGGAGGCAATGGCACAATCTCGGCTCACTGCAACCTGTATCTCCCAGGTTCAAGCAATTTCCTGCCTCCGCTTCCCAAGTAGCTGGGATTACAGGTGTGCACCACCATGCCTGGCTAGTTTTTGCATTTTCTGTAGAGATGGGGTTTCTCCATGTTGGCCAGGCTGGTCTTGAACTCCTGACCTCAAGTGAGCATCTAGCCATGGCCTCCCAAATTGCTGGGATTAAAGGTATGAGCCACCGCACCCAGCCTCTAAGATATTTCGGCTTCACTTCCTTACCATTACATTTTCTATTCCCTCAAATATGCTAATGTAATAATTGCATGGTGTGGATATCTAGATCCTCTTCTGGCCTCACTTTCAACCAGTCTGGACCCTGGTCTGCCATTATCATGATGCCTCTAAGCTTGCAATTGCCATTTGTTTTCTGGGACTTGGGGAAAAAACTATGAAATTGTGCTGATCAAGTCCAAGCTACTTATATCTGGGCGCTTGATGCTGTTTTAAAACCATACTATTTGTTTCTTGTGGACTGACTGACTCGTCCTTTACAATATTTCTAACATTTGCCCACTTTCTTTAAGTTTGACGTTTCTACCTAGTCTTCCACGCACTTAGCCAAGTTCCCTCAATTTCTATCACTGCTGTTCCATCTCTATGGCTCTTCCTCTTGCCTCTGAAGTAGAGTTGAATCTCTCCCTCTCTTATGCTCTGAAGCTCCTCCCTCATGACTCTACCAGAACCCTGCTCAGGAATGCCAGTGGAATGTGGGATCTCTAAGAAGAGAAGTTCAAGACCATGTCTTGCCAGGGGGTGGAAAGGCTGTGAGTGATTAATAGTGTCATATTCCAGAAATAGATCAAGATAAAGAGACTGAGGAAAGGTTGTTGTGGCCGTTAGCAGATAACTGGTTTAATTAGAAAGGTTATGACAGAAGACAGATTATAGGAGATTAAGAGAATACAGTGAAGATGTAAGGCTGTGTGTGGCCCCCTATTAAAATAAATCTAGCCATGCAGCAAAAGCTGAAAGTAGAAATGTAGCTAAAAACAAACAAACAAACAGACAAAAAACTGGGGATTTAATGGGTGGTTTTCTGTCCACCATTGGTGAGATCTGTATCCAGTCAAGAGGAACAGAATAAAGGCAATAGAAGATGGGATTATTGAAGATTAAAGGTCCTAAAAAGGGCAGAAAAACAGAATACAGAGCACAACTAGAGGGGCATATTTAATAGGAATCTTAGTTGCAAGTGACAGAATACCTCATCTACCAATTTAGGCCAAAATGGGAATATATTGGCTTACATAACCAGTTACAAGTAGGAATGTAGCTGGAGATGGCTGTACCCAGAGACTCGATGCCTCCAGGATCGTGGGCTCATTTTGCTGCTCTCTAGACACCGTCTGTATGCTCTTCTGTTATATAACGACTAGCATAGGCTAGACTCATTCTAAATATTGCTTCTGGTACATATCTTTCCAACTTTTCTATCAGAAAAGAAAGGATTTCTCCCCAACTCCTGTTAAATGATATAGGTATACACACACATAATACATATGTATAGAGGTATGTCACAGACCAGGTACTCTGGAAGCAAATGCTGAGACAGTCTTGTGTGCAAGATGTGTACTGGGGATCAGCATCTTTGAGAGGAAGAGCAGGAAAGCCATCTTTGGCAAAAGGAGAAGTAAAACTGCAATACAGGTCTGCCAAAGCCTCCATCGACCCAGTGGAGAACTCTAGAGTTAATGTCACTAACCAGAATTGCCTAGGAAGAAACAGCTGGAACAAAGTGACCAGGCCTCGATTTGTCAGCCTCACTCAGTCACTGGACATGGACTACCCAGGAAAGGCATAATATCTGGGGAGAAACCTCTCCACAGTTGAGGCAGACCCTGAAGATGCTGGCAGCTAGAAGCTGATATTTTGCATTTCCCATAACTGGGCAGCAAGCCCTCCCTTAAAGAGGAATCTAGATGGTGCAGCTCCATGTCTACTCTTTAAGAGTAGAAGAAAACTTATGTCAAATGTCATAACAAAGGCCGTAGAGTGTGGTCCTTTCATTATGTTAGTGCCCTTGTGGGAGCAGCAAAGCTGAACAAGGGCATCTGTGCTAAGGGTAGTCTTCAATGAGTCCACAGAGAAGAAATTCTCAATTCTAAAATGGAGAGATATCATAACTTTCAAGTGGCAACAAACTCTTTGACACACCTCTTATCAAGAGGTGGAGTCTATTTCTCCTTCCCTTGAATTTGGGCTGCCTTTTGATTGTTTTGCTCTCCAGAGTATATGAGAGGAGACATTATGCTCTCTCCGGACCTGCTGAACCTTCAAGAGAATGTGGTCCCTGGGAGCTCTGGGCTGTCAAGTAAGTCCAACTACCATGCTGGAGAGATCACACAGAGAAGCTCTGAGACTACTTGGAAGTGGAGAACTCATCCAGCCATCCTCACCAAGGTGCCAGCAAGGGGTTGAGGACTAGCTACCAGCTAAAACCACCAAGTGACCCAGCTGATGTCAATCAGCCAATCCTTGCCTGAATACCTGACAAAATTGTGTGATATGATAAAATGGAGTCGTTTGAAGGCTCTAATTTTTAGAGATTTTTATATACAGCAATAGACAACTGGACGAATGACCAAAAGCAGAGCCAAGGACATGGAAAGTTCTGAAGTAGTCAACAGAAGACTCAAGAGTTGCCATATAAGGATAGCCCAGGGAGGATCAGGAATGGGCAGGAAGCAAGTTGGTAGAAGGATTAGAAAGCACACGTGAACACAGCACCACAAAGCCACTGTAGACAGACTGCCTCTCTAGATTCCTCCTCTCTGGGCAGGGCATCTCTGAAAGAAAGGCAGCAGCCCCAGTCAGGGTCTTATAGATAAAACTCCTGTCTTCCTGGAACAGAGCATCTAGGGCAAGGGGCAGCTATGGGCACAGCTTCAGCAGACTTAAACTTTCCTGCCTGCTGGCTCTGAAGAGAGCAATGGATCTCCCAGCACAGTGCTTGAGCTCTGCTAAGGGATAGACTGCCTCCTCAAGTGGGTCCCTGACTCCCATGCATCCTAGTGGGGAAACACCTCCCAGCAGGAGTTGACAGACACCTCATACAGGAGAGCTCCAGCTGGCATCTGGTGGGTGCCCCTCTGGGATGAAGCTTCCAGAGGAAGGAGCAGGCAGCAATCTTTGCTGTTCTGCAGCCTCCACCGGTGATACCCAGGCAAACAGGGTCTGGAGTGGACCCCCAGCAAACTCCAGCAGACCTGCAGAAGGAGTTTTCCTTTAGAAAGGAAAACTAACAAACAGAAAGCAAGAGCATCAACATCAACAAAAAGGACAACCACTCAAAAACTCTATCCAAAGGTCACCAACAGCCAAGACCAAAGGTAGATAAATCCATGAAGATGAGGAAAAGCCAGCACAAAAAAGCTGAAAATTCCAAAACCCAGAATGCCTCTTCTCATAACTCCTTGCCAGCAAGGGAACAATACTGGACAGAGAATGAGTTGAACAAATTGACAGAAGTAGGCTTCAGAAGGTGGATAATAACAAACTCCTCCAAGCTATAAGGAGCATGTTCTAACCCAACACAAGGAAGCTATGAACCTTGATATAAGGTTAGAGGAATTGCTAACTAGAATAACCAGTTAGAAATAATAATAAATAGTTTAGAACATAAATGACCTGATGGAGCTGAAAAATACAGCATGAGAGCTACATGAAGCATACACAAGTATCAATAGCCAAATCGATCAAGTGGAAGAAAGGAGATCAGAGATTGAAGATCAACTTAATGAAATAAAGTGTGAAGACAAAATTAGAGAAAAAACAATGAAAAGAAATGAACAAAGCCTCCAAGTAATATGGGACTGTCTGAAAAGACCAAATCTATGTTTGATTGATGTAACTGAAAGTGACGGGGAGAATAAAACCAAGATGGAAAATACACTTCAGGATATTATCCAGGAGAACTTCCTGAACCTAGCAAGACAGGCCAACATTCAAATTCAGGAAATACAGAGAACACCACAAAGATACTCCTTGAGAAGAGCAACCCCAAGACACATAATTGTCAGATTTACCAAGGTTGAAATGAAGGAAAAAAATGTTAAGGGCAGCCAGGGAGAAAGTTGGGTTACCCACAAAGGAAAGCCCATCAGACTAACAGTGGATCTCTCTGCAGAAACCCTACAAGCCAGAAGAGAGTGGAAGCCAATATGCAACATTCTTAAAGAAAAGAATTTTCAATCCAGAATTTCATATCCAGCCGAACTAACCTTTATAAGTGAAGGAGAAATAAAATCCTTTACAGACAAGCAAATGCTGAGGGATTTTGTCACCACTAGGTCTGCCTTACAAGAGCTCCTGCAGGAAGCACTAAATATGGAAAGGAAAAACTGGTACCAACCATTGCAAAAACAAACCAAAATGTAAAGACCATCAACATTATGAAGAAACTGCATTAACTAATGGGCAAAATAACCACTTAGCATCATTAAGACAGGATCAAATTCACACACAACAGTATTAACCTTAAACGTAAATGAGTTAAATGTGCCAATTAAAAATTACAGACTGGCAAATGAGATAGAGTCAAGACCCACTGATGTGCTGTATTCAGGAGACTCAACGCACACGCAAAGACACATATAGGCTCAAAATAAAGCGATGGAGGAAGATTTATCAAGCAAATGGAAAGCAAATAAATAAAAGCAGGGGTTGCAATCCTAGTCTCCAATAAAGTAGACTTTAAACCGACAAAGATTTAAAAAAAGAAGAAGAAGAAGGACATTACATAATAGTAAAGGGATCAACAGAATAAGAAGAGCTAACTATCCTAAATATATATGCACCCAATACAGAAGCACCCAGATTCATAAAGTAAGTTCTTAGAGACCTACAAAGAGACTTAGACTCCCACACAACAATAGTGGGAGACTTTAACACCCCACTGTCAATCAGATCAAGGAGGCAGAAAATTAACAAGGATATTCAGGACTTGAGCTCAATTCTGGGCCAAAAGGACTTAGACATCTACAAAACTCTCCACCTCAAATCAATAGAATACACATTCTTCTCAGCACCACATCATACTTATTCTAAAATTGGCCACATAATTGGAAGTAAAACACTCTTCAGCAAATACAAAAGGACTGAAATCATAACAAACAGTCTCTCAGACCACAGTGCAATCAAATTAGAACTCAGGATTAAGAAACTCACTAAGAAACTCACTCAAAACCGCACAACTACATGGAAACTGAACAACCTGCTCCTGAGTGACTACTGGGTAAATAACAAAATTAAGGCAAAAATAAATAAGTTCTTTGAAACCAATGAGAACAAAGACACAATGTACCAGAATCTCTGGGACACAGGTAAAGCAGTGTTTAGAGGGAAATTTGTAGCACTAAATGCCCACAAGAGAAAGCAGAAAACATCTAAAATTGACACCCTAACATCACAACTAAAAGAACTAGAGAAGCAAGAGCAAACAAATTCAAAAGCTAGCAGAAGACAAGAAATAACTAAGATCAGAGCAGAATGAAGGAGATAGAGACATGAAAAACCCTTCAAAAAAACAATGAATCCAGGAGCTGGTTTTTTGAAAAGATCAACAAAATAGACTGCTAGCCAGACTAATAAAGAAGAAAAGAGAGAAGAATCAAATAGACACAATAAAAAATGATAAAGGGGATATCACTGCTGATTCCACAGAAATACAAACTACCATCAGAGAATACTATAAACACCTCTATGCTAATAAACTAGAAAATCTAGAAGAAATGGATGGATAAACTCCTGGACACATATACCCTCCCAAGACTAAACCAGGAAGAAGTCAAATCCCTGAATAGATCAATAACAAGTTCTGAAATTGAGGCAGGAATTAATAGCCTACCAACCTAAAAGAGCCCAGGACCAGATGGATTCACAGCCGAATTCTACCAGAGGTGCAAAGAGGAGCTGGTACCATTCCGTCTAAAACTATTCCAAACAATAGAGAAAGATGCACTCCTCCCTAACTCTTCTTATGAGGCAAGCATCATCCTGATACCAAAACCTGGCAGAGACACAACAACAAAAAAAAAATTTCAGGCCAATATCCCTGAGGAACATTGATGGGAAAGCCCCCCATAATATACTGGCAAAACAAATCCAGCAGCACATTAAAAAGCTTATCCACCACGATCAAGTCGGCTTCATCCCTGGGATGCATCCCTGGGATGCAAGGCTGGTTCAAAATACGCAAATCAATAAATGTAATCCATCACACAAACAGAACCAATGACAAAAACCACATGATTATCTCAATAGATGCAGAAAAGGCCTTCAATAAAAGTCAACACCTCTTCATGCTAAAAACACTCAATAAACTAGATATTGATGGAACGTATCTCAAAATAATAAGAGCTATGTATGACAAACCCACAGCCAATAACCTACTGAATGGGAGAAGCTGGAAGCATTCCCTTTGAAAACCAGCACAAGACAAAGATGCCCTCTCTCACCACTCCTATTCAACATAGCATTGGAAGCTTTGGCCAGGAAAATCAGGCAAGAGGAAGAAATAAAGTGTATTCAGATAGAAAAAGAGAAAGTCAAATGATCTCTGTTTGTAGACGACATGATTGTATACTTAGAAAACCTGTCATCTCAGCCCAAAAACTCCTTAAGCTGATAAGCAACTTTAGCAAAGTCTCAGGATACAAAATCGATATGCAAAAATCACAAACATTCCTATACACCAATAATAGACAAACAGAGAGCCAAATAATGAGTGAACTCTCATTCACAATTTCTAGGAAGAGAATAAAATACCTAGGAGTACACCTCACAAGGGATGTGAAGGACCTCTTAAAGAAGAACTACAAACCACTGCTCAAGGAAATAAGATAGGACACAAACAAATGGAAAAACATTCCATGCTCACAGATAGGAAGAATCAATATCATGAAAATGACCATACTAGCCAAAGTAATTTATAGATTCAATGTTACTCCCATCAAGTTACCATTGCCTTTCTTCACAGAATTAGAAAAAAAAACTACTTTAAATATCACATGGAACCAAAAAAGAGCCCATATAGCCAAGACCATCCTAAGCAAAAAGAACAAAGCTGGAGGCATCATGCTACCTGACTTCAAACTACACTACAAGGCTACAGTAACCAAACAGCATAGTACTGGTACCAAAACAGATATATAGACCAATGGAAGAGAACACTGGTCTCAGAAATAACACCACACATCCACAACCATCTGATCTTTGACAAGTCTGACAAAAACAAGCAATGGGGAAAGGATTTCCTATTTAGTAAATGGTGTTGGGAAAACTGGCTAATCATATGCAGAAAACTGAAACTGGACCCCTTCCTTACACCTTATACAAAAGTTAGCTCAAGATGAAATAAAGATTTAAACATAAAACCTAAAACCATAAAAACCCTAGACAAAAACCTAGGCAATACCATTCAGGACATAGGCATGGTCAAAGACTTCATGACTAAAACACCAAAAGCAATTGCAACAAAAGCCAAAATTGATAAATGGCATCTAATTAAACTAAAGAGCTCCTGCACAGCAAAACAAACTATCATCAGAGTGAACAGGCAACCTACAGAATGGGAGAAAATGTTTCCAATCTATCCATCTGACAAAGGGCTAATATCCAGAATCTATAAGGAACTTAAACAAATTTACAAGAAAAAAACAACCCCATCAAAAAGTGGGCCAAGGATATGAACAGATACTTTTCAAAAGAAGACACTTATGCGGCCAACAGACATATGAAAAAAAGTTCATCATCACTGGTCATTAGAGAAATGCAAATCAAAACCACGATGAGATACCATCTAATGCCAGTTAGAATGGCAATCATTAAAAAGTCAGGAAACAACAGATGCTGGAGAGGATGTGGAGAAATAGGAACGCTTTTACACTGTTGGTGGGAGTACAGATTAGTTCAACCATTGTGGAAGATAATGTGGTGATTCCTCAAGGATCTAGAACTAGAAATACCATTTGACCCAGCGATCCCATTACTGAGTATATACCCAAAGAATTATAAATCATTCTACAATAAAGACACACATATGTTTCTTGCAGCACTATTCACAATAGCAAAGACTTGGAACCAACCCAAATGCCCATCAGTGATAGACTGGATAAAAAAAAAAGTGGCACATATACACCATAGAATACTATGCAGCCATGAATAAAGATGAATTCATGTCCTTTGCAGGGACATAGATAAAACTGGAAACCATCATTCTCAGCAAACTAACACAGGAACAGAAAACCAAACACCACATGTTCTCACTCATAAGTGGGAGTTGAACAATGAGAACATATGGGCACAGTGAGGGGAACATCACACACTGGGGCCTGCCAGATGGGGGGGCAAGGGGAGGGATGGCATTAGGAGAAATACCTAATGTAGATGACGGGTTGATGGGTGCAGCAAACCACCATGGCACATGTATACCTATGTAACAAACCTGCACGTTGTACACTGGGATACACGTCTGTATCCCAGACCTTAAGTATAATTAAAAAAAAAAAAAGAAAAAAGATAATGTAGCCCTGCAGAAAAAAAGAAAGCACATGTAAGGCTGGGCATCCCGGTAATTCGACGTGTAATCTGAGTACTTTGGGAAGCAGAGACAGGAGTATCACTTGAGCCCAGGAGTTTAGGAGCAGCCTGGGCAACATAGGGAGACCCCGTTTTTACACAGAACTTAAAAATTAGCCTGGCTTGGTGGTGCACATCTGTGGTCCCAACTACTTGGGAGGCTGAGTTGGGAGGATCACTTGAGCTTGGGAGGTCGAGGCTGCAGTGAGCTGTGATTATGACACTGCACTCCAGCCTGGAAAATAGAGCAAGATGCTGTCTCAAGAAAGAGAGAGGAGAGGAGAGGAGAGGAGAGGAGAGGAGAGGAGAGGAGAGGAGAGGAGAGGAGAGGAGAGGAAAGGAAGGAGAAGGGAAGGGGAGGGGAGGGGAGGGGAGGGGAGGGGAGGAGGAAGGAAGGAAGGAAGGAAGGAAGGAAGGAAGGAAGGAAGGAAGGAAGGAAGGAAGGAAGGAAGGAAGGGAGGGAGGGAGGGAGGGAGGGAGGGAGGAAGGAAGGAAGGAAGGGGAAGGGAAGGGAGGGAGGGAGGGAGGGAAGGGGTGGGGAGGGGAGGGAAGGAAGGAACGAAGGAACGAAGGAAGGAAGGCAGGGAGGCAGGGAGGCAAGCAGGCAAGCAAGGCACATGTGATGTATCTGATTTGACTTGTACTGAGATGGACACCACTAGCTTCCAGAATCCTAGTGAAGCAGTAAATGAGATAACTTACTGATACTAGTATCTGGGAGAAAGCAAGACTATAGCTTGGAGAACATGAAAAACTTTGGAAAATTATGGAGCAACAATGGCAAGAAAAATGAACAATATGCATAACAGGGTCACCGGCAAACGCCACTGAAATCAGATGTCCAGGCCAAGTCGTTAATGTTCTGAGACTTTCTGAAATGATGTTGTGCCCCTGAGGAGCAGAATTAGGATTGACTTAGTTATGGTGGACACTATAGCAGGTCAAGGGAGATTAACAAGAGATGAATTGATGAAGGTGATCATGTAGCAAATCTGGCCAGGGAGGTGGATGCAGTAAAAGAGGAAATGAGAAGGCTGAGGGTGTTGAGATCTTGATGAAAGTAAAAATTAAGGTTCCAGGGAGTGGTCATGAGTAAAATAATTCACTCGTCATTCATTCATTTCTTCATTCAACAAGTATTTGAGTACTGTGTGCCAGGTACAATTCAAAGCTACTAAGTTTCTCTGCCCGAAGGTGAGCAAGGATAGGAAGAGAAAATAAAATTACTAAGTCCACTTATCAGAAGTTGAAACTCAGGGACCATATGTTCTCCTGCATCATCTGTGAGATTGAACTGTGTTTCCATTGCCATTAATAATAAAGGGTTTATCATTTTCTAATTACTTAAACACATTGTAAATGAAATGCAAGTAAGGGCCTTGCTTGATTCCAAGTATAGGCTGGCCCCTGAAATATATTCAGAAAGATTGTAAATAATTTTTAAATAGTCCAGACCCTGTATAGACCAGATAGAAAACCTGACCTCTGACCACTGCTGAATAATCAAGAATAAATAACTTTTCTGTACTTCCACGTAGTAACCTATGGCAAATAACGATTCTCACCACTCCTGTTCTGAGCACTCATTGATTCCACTCATTCAGTAAGCATTTACCAAATATCCTACTATGTGCCACCAACTGTGCCACTTACTATTGCTATGTACCTGTGCTGTATGTGTGTTATCTTATTTATTCCTCACAAGAATTCTACAAAGTAGGTATCACTTGCCCTAGGCTCTATGGCTTGAAGAGGAAAGTAACTTGCTCAGGGATAGGTATGTTACAAATGGCTGGACTAAAATATCTGTTTTCAAAGTCCATGCTATTTTCCCAATACCATGGAGCCTCATGGAATACTACATTTATTTGTTTATGTGTCTGTCCTTTTTAAAAAATAAGAATCTGGCTGGGTGCGGTGGCACACATCTATAATCCCAAGCACTTTGGGAAGCCGAGGCGGGAGGATCACCTAAGGTCGGGAGTTTTAACACCAGCCTGGCCAACATGTTGAAACTCCGTCTCTACTAAAAATACAAAAAATTAGCTGGGCGTGGTGGTGCACACCTGCAATCCCAGTTACTTGGGAGGCTGGGGCTGGAGAATCTCTTGAACCTGGGAAGTGGAGGTTGCAGTGAGCCAAGATCGTGCCATTGCACTCCAGCTTGGGTGACAGAGCAAGACTACATCTCAAAAATAAATAAACAAACAAATAAGAATCTTGCCAGACTCATCTGTGTTTTCCTCCTATGCTTAACATATATTAAATAATCAACAAATATGCATTTCATAGTTAAAGTGAGGTACAAATTTGATAAAAAATGTTCCCTAGATGCATGTAATTTGCATTAATTAATTATGTGAATTTCTAACTCACATAGCCAATTGCTTCTTCAGTTATCTCTATAAATGAGAGAATACATGAATGAATGAAGGAGAGGACGTATGAATGTATAAATAAATGTGCAAATGAAAGTTCAACGTGCTTTTGTCTCAGGGCACTGGCATTTGCTCTACCTCCTGTCTGAAATGCTTTTCCCCCAAATTGTTACATAGCTTGCTTCCTCAATACTTTCTTCAATTCTGTGCTTGAGGTTCTTATCATCAGTGTGGCCTTCATTGGTCACCAAATGTAAGTAGCAACTACCCTTTCCAGCTGCCCTCTTTATATCTTTACCCTGCGCCCCTATTTTTCACAGGATTTACCACCACTGCATATATATATATATATATGTGTGTGTGTGTGTGTGTATATGTTAATCCATTTATTCTGCCTCTCCCACTAGAACATATATGCCATGAGAACAGGAACTTTTTCTATATTGTACCCTGGTGCATTCCCAGTGCTGTAGGTGCCCAACTCATATCTGTTGAATGAATGAACTTGGCTATTAAACATAGTCATAGAAATCAGATTCCTTCTTACCTTTTCTCTTGTTGTGCTTGAGAAGTCAAATAATTTTATCAACCATTGAAACAGTGCTGGTTCCAGAAGTATAATCCTTCTCTGAAAAAACGCTATGAGATTGACTTTTTGTTTTCTATTATTTCTTCATGTCTGTGTGTGTGTGTGTGTGTCTACACAGGCATGTGTGTGCACACACGCATGCTGTGGGGTTTGGCTGGGATGATATGCTGCTACTTTTTCTGTCTGCAGGAGCCGGAGAGAAAGCCCAGGTGTATCCATGCTCTCCTTACGGAATTCAAAGGTTAAAGTGGAGCTTTCCACCTACTAAGTGGAAGTCGCTGTCACTCTACCTCCACCTCTTCTTTCCTTCTCTTAACCACTCGATTTTGGTGTGGTTTGGAAGTTAAGTGAAATATTATTTCATCCACTCTGATATTGGAAGAGAGAAAAAAGGAACCCTAAAGGCTAATATTTACTTCGTGGCAGGACAAAAGAGGTGCAAACAGCTCAATTCAGATTTCCCCTGTCTACTGCAGATAGCTCACCATGAAATACTTCCATTATAAAAGAAGGCCATTCACTAACTTATACAGGTTTTTTTTTTTAGATAATTAGTTTGAGAAAGTACCCCTTCTCAGATAGCATTGAAGCATAATACTGTAATAATATTCATTGCAATGGGATATTATTATAATATTATCTAGTGGCAACCAATCTCATTCTGCAATTCACTGTGTCTCTAATTACTTAGATAAACATCCTAACATTGTGATATTTAAGTGTGGGCCCTATGTGACCAGGATGTTAACAGACTTTCACGTAGAACCTTCAGAATCAAAATAAACTAGAGGCTACTGAGCTCATGGCCAAAGCTGAAATGGTAATACTTCATATTACTTCGTATTTCCCACGTTATCTTCACCACCCTCTGTGTTACAAAGAAGTCAGATATTTTCCCAAAATTACAGATAGTGAGACTTAAGACTCCAAGACCAACAATGTTTCATGGTCACACAACTAGACATGGTACAACCAAAACTAGAGCCCAGGGTTTGGGGCTCATGTGACCTCCTCTGCTTTGCTTTCTGTGGCCCAGAAAAACTAGGATCATGCCGTGGACTGCAGGCCTTCCCCTCTGGACTCCAATTTCTAGATCTCCAAGTCAATAACAACTCACAGGTAGGGCCACATCAAGAAAGGTAAGGATTTGGGGATGCAATTCATGATGAGAGCCAACGTGGAAATTATGCCTCCAGATACCCAACCCAGGCCAGTGATTAGCAAGAGAAAGCCTGGGATCCTACACTGAACAGAGGGAAGCAGAAGGCCCCAAATAAGCCTCCCAGAGCAGCCTGCTTTCCGGTCTGGCCAAGCATTTACTGTGAAACCCTTATGGATTCAGCAATAAATCATTGTTTCCCTTCTTAAATTCCTTTTCTGCAATAAGGAGAGTTATTTACTTTATGATTAATAGTTCTCTGAAAATATCCATATAGGTGCATTTCTTAGACATTGTTCTTTTTTTCTCCTTCCCTCCCAATCTCTTTCCCTTTTTTATCTCCTGCCTCCTTCTTTTTCCCCATTTCACTCTCACTCTCTCTCTTCCACAGACTTTTAAATCCTCAGTCTTCCTCAGAATGTTAGTTTTCTATTGCTGCATTAAAAATTACCCCCAAATCCCATCTTAAAACAACAGAAATTTATTATGCCAGTTTCTGTAGGTCAGAAGTCTGGGCATGGCATGGCTGGATTCTCTGCTCAGGGTCTCACCAGGCTGAAATCATGGTGCCAGCTGTGGTTGCTGTTCTTATTTGGGTCCTCTTCCAAGCTCTCTGGTTGTTGGCAGAATTCACATCCTTAAGGCTGTAGGATGAAGATGCCTGTTTCCTGCTAACTGTTGGCCAGGGACTGGTGTTGATGCCCAGAGGCTACTCACAGTTCCTTGCCCTGTGCCCCCAGTGACAGGTCACATCATAAATGTGTGTTTCCTCTGGGCAGCTGCAGTTTGTCTCTCTGGCGTCCTCATCTATAACCAGCTGCTTTTAAAGGGCTCATGTGATTAAGTCAGGTCCACCAGGATAATCTCGCATCTTAAAAATCGACTGTGCCATAGAGCATAACTGAACCCCTGGAATAACATCCATCATATTCACAGTGCCAGAGATTACACAGGGCATGTATAATAAGGGGCATGGGGAATCTTGGGCACCATCTTAGAATTCTGCCTATCACATTTAACAACAGCATACTCCTAACATGAACAAAAGAGTATTCTTTTTTCTTCCAAGGGATGACTCTGCCCTCCTGCTTGAAATACCCTTCACGTGTCCTCCGAGAAGCCACTCTTTTTTGGAACTCTTCGAACTCTGACCCCTCCTCTGTTGGTTTCTTACCATCCCCCAACCTCTAAATGCTGAAGTTTCTCGGGATACTCACCTCTTCTCTTTATCTAAAGAATTGCCTGGAAATCTCATCTCCCTCCAGGGGTTGAAGTACCACCTACTCACAGATGACTCCTTAATTTATCTCTGTAGCTCAGGCCTCTGCCTGAATTTCTAACTCACATACCCAATTGCTTCTTCAATATCTCCACTGGCTTTTCAATAGGAATCTCAAACTTCACATTTCTAAAAGTAAACTTGGTTCTGCTGCATTCCCAATTCCTCCCCATCTTAGTAAGTGGTAACTCTCCCATTCTCCCAATTTTTCAGGCCCGAAGACTTGAAGTCTTCTTTAACTCATATTTTTCTCACATATCCGAGGCCTAACCCGTCAGCAAAGCTTGTTGGCCGTACCTTCAAAATATCTGACAGTTACTACCTTCACTGCTCACAAGCTGCCGTTGTACAATGCCTGGGTTTTTGCAGTAGACACCCAGTTACCCTATTTATTTTCACCTTTGTCCTTCTCCCTCCCTGGATTCCAATCTATTCTCCACAAGGCAGCTACAGTGATCCTTTTAAAACAAAAAATACAGTAATCCCTGCTTCTGCAGTTGTGCTTTCCACAGCTTCGGTTATGTGCGGTCAACCGCAGTCCAAAAATATTAAATGGAAAATTCCAGGAATAAACAATTCATAAGTTTTAAATGGCACGCTGTTCCATGTTGAAATCTCATGCCCTACAGCTCCATCCAGCCCAGGATGTGAAGCCTCCCTTCGTCCAGTGTGTATCTGCGCTGTGTACACCACCACTCATTAGTCACTTAGTAGCCATCTCGGTTATCAGACAGGAAAACTACACAGGGTTTGGTATCATCTCAGTTTCAGGTATCCACTGAGAGTCTTGGAACTCTTCCCCTGTAGATAAGGGGGGACCACTGATTGTGATGCCACTCTTCTGCTGAAAATGCTTCAGCAGCTTCCCATCTCATCTCACCCAGAGAAAATGGCAGTCTTGCTTTATGCTCTGCCCTCCTGCTCTCTCTCTCTCCCGCTCTTGTCCTGCTGCTACCCCCGCCTCCACTTGACTCTGCTTCACCACAACACCCTCCATGACTCCCCTCAGACATACCCAGCGTGTTCTTTCCACAGGGCCTTTGCACTTACTTTCCTGCTGCCCTTCTTCCAGGTACCCACCAGGCTCATTTCCTTACCCTCTCCAGTCTCTGTTCAAGTCATGCTTTATCAGAGGGAATTTCCATGACAACCCTATATGCAAGAACACCATCCTTGGGACTCTCTGTCCCCCATACCTTGTTCTACTTTTCAGCATGGCGCTGTCATCTCCTGACCTATGACGTAATTCATCGCATGTGTTTATTTCTCATCAGCAGATTTAAATATAAGCTCCATGACAGAGGTGATTTGGTCAGTTCACTTCTGTGTCCCAGAGCCTTGATTCATAGTGTCAGGAACATTATAAGCATTCAATGAGTAGCTGCTGAATGAGTGAAAGATGTCCAATGACTTATTCATCAGAGAACGTAGACTTTCTTCACATGGTAATTTTGATAAGAAAATGTCAGTGAAAAGACCTTTAGGATACCTTGTAATTCTCTCTCTTTTTTTTTTTTTTTTTGATGGAGACTTGCTCTGTTGCCAGGCTAGAGTGCAGGGGTGCAATCTTGGCTTTCTGCAACCTCTGCCTTCAGGGTTCAAGCGATTCTCCTGCTTCAGCCTCCCTAGTAGCAGGTACTACAGGCACACACCACAACGGCCTCCCAAAGTGCTGGGATGGGAGATATTGTAATTCTCTTTTCAGCATGAGCAAATTCAGTTCATACAACATCAAGGTGAGAATAGAGGAAGGACGTCATGGAGAAAAGGTGTTCAAATAATTTTCTTTCATCCGAAGGTCTATAAAGTAAATTTGGATCAAGTATGCTTGTTGGAAATCGAAGGATATTTTTCCTCCCTACCCATTTTTTCCACAAACCAAACTAGATTCTCACTTCCACATCTTGGTTCCAGTGGCTCTCTTCCTGGCCTACTGTCACCTCAGCTTCTCACAACGCTATCAATCCTTCGAGATTTCTCTGGAACACCATCCACACCCTTATGCCAGGTGTGACTCCTTCTGCTTTAGACTCCCCCCCGAGTCCACTACCTTATATAACGATCACTATGGACTTTTTACTCTTTCTCCCTTCACAATTTCCAATCTTGGGGGGGATGGTATCATCTTATCTTTTTATCTTCATAGCACTTGGCACTACGTATTACCCAGAGAAGATGCTCATTATCTGTCTGTAGGAGAGGATTGGATTGATTCAAATTATTGCATTTATTCAGGAATTAGGCATTGAGCTCGCAGACTGCTTTGTTTCACTTTCAGGCGGGCCACAGGGACTCAAAGCAGTTGCCTGACCCTTTGAAAGTCAGCTCAATGGCCTGAGACTATAGTCACCTGTCCAGCTTCCTTAGGGGACACTCCCAACCAATGATCTATGATTTTGTCAAATATAAAGAGCTGTCAAAAATGATCAGGGGAAAAATATCCTCCTTGTAAGCAAATTAAACTCTCTACCTATTTTCTATTTCATGCTCACTATCTGTGTTTTCCAAGAAAATTGGACTTTAAAAATCTCTATGAAAAGCAACTTCTTTTCTATTCAAGTGGAATAACAATTCACCCTGTGCTACCCATGGCCCCTGCTAATGCTTCCAAGGGAATACAGCAAAGGGCTACTTTCCTTTACAGCCTTTGATTTGTTCTCTCTGCATCCTGTAATTTCCATCCACACCGGAGAGCCAAGTGCTGTGTGGAGCTAATTAAACACTATAATTATCCATGAGCTATGGCCCAGAAGCAGAGAGAAAATCTAACACATGTCTGATTGTAATATCAGGTAAATACTCAAGATGTGTGACTGGTGAAATGCAAAATATTCTATTCATTTAATATTCTTGATGAATAGTGAATTAGTCTAATCACATTAGCTATTCTATTCATTTATTAGGTGAGAGTGATTAGAAGTGAATAGCTGCAGAAAAACCCTCTCAAGTTGCAAAAATTAGAGTTCTATAGTTTTATTATGTTTATTTTCAACTGAGGGTAATTGTCTGTAGCTTTCTCTGAGACTAGTCTACGCCCCTCCCCTGTCTTTGCCCCTTGGAAAACTTAGTGTTGGTTACACGTGTAGAGAGAGCAGATAAGACAATGCAGATCTGGTACACAAATGCTCCTGTGCATTGTATAAACATTCAAAATATCACACACAAACATTGCACTTCCAAGGGCATAACCATACTCTTTTTTGTTCTTTTTAATTGAGGTATAATTTATATACCATAAAATATACAAATCAGTCTAGGCGCAGTGGCTCATGCCTGTAATCCTAGCAATTGAGCCCAGGAGTTTGAGACCAGCCTGTGCAACACGGTGAAACTCCATCTCCACAAAACAAAAAAAAATTTAGCCAGGTGTGGTGGTGCAGGCCTGTTGTCCCAGCTACTTGGGAGGGTGAGGGAGGAGGATCACCTGAGCCCGGGAGGTTGAAGCTGTGGTAAGCCATGATCGAGCCATTGCACTCCAGCCTGGGCAACAGAGTGAAACCCCATCTCAATAAAAACAAAAACATAAATCTTAAGTGCAAGCTCAATGAATTTTGACCTATATATGTGCCTGTGTAATCACCACACAGTTCAAGATACAGAATATTTCCTAGAAAGTTTCCCTGGAAGTTACCACTGTTCTGACTTCTATCACCATTCAGTGCCTTAGCCTGCTCCTAACCTCATATAATGGAATCATACAGTCCCATATGAGTTTTAAATAAGAGTATAGTCTTTTAATACAGAAAAAATAAAATAAAAAGCCCATAATTCCAGCACCACCAAAATAAAAAAGCCCTCAAGATTAAAACAATTAATAAAAGTAATGCAAGAATAACATGAGGTATTCCAAATATTATAGAAAAGCATTTGGAAAAGCTCTCATCTCCGCCCTACATCAAAAGTCGTTCATTACTAAGTAAATCCTGCCGGATATTCCCCATTGGCTCCTTCAGATCTTCCCTCCACTTTGCCATCCTACCCTGAGGCCCTGGAGGCTGAACTCCATGGGCAACATCAACGGCTCCCTTGCTCTCTAGTGTCCACTGTGTTCTGCCAAAGGGAGGTGCTACCTGCAGAAGGAACGGCAAGCGGTGGGTTGGCTGGGGGTATCTACTCCCCTGGCTCGCTCTCTCGGTTGCATTGCCTGAGATAGCTGGATCTGAGACAGCCTTCTCCTAGAGCTAGCTACCCTTCCCGAGACCAGGAACTGCTCCTTTCCCTTGCTACTTCAGGCCTAGATGGTCACCGTTCCCAGCTTTGGCTTGCCCCTGCTTGCTTCAGCACTTCTGTTTGGTTTTCCTTAATCCTTCCAACACCTTTGTGAATAGTCCCTTCATTAAACTCTCCTCACTTGCCCCATCTGAACGTTCTGTCTTCTGCTCTTGACTACCACCCATGTTAAATTTTAAATACACTTTATAGAAAACATATTGGCATCGACTGTGTACATAGGTTCTAAACTGCTGTATGGGTGATAAACCATTTCCAGAGGGTTTCTTTATTAGCCACCTCTTTCTAATCAAAGCACACTTAAGTCATCCACACACCTAATTCATTCTGATCTTTAAGCACAGTGACAAGTGATCCAAAGTATGTAATATACTATCTTGAAGCTTTTAAGTTATTTTTACCATTTGAACTTACTTTAGGTTTACCACTAAATCTCTTGTTGCAATTTTAGACCTTGTATATACAGGGGCTTTAGCAAAGTCATTTATCTTTCCCAGTAAGCCTAGCATATGCAGGGTAGAGACAAGAAGAGCTTTGCTAAAGCTCCCCATGGAGCAAGAACAAGCTGGAAAAAGTGGATCCACTGCTTGAAGACAAAGGTATGAAGTTGACATAAGGCAGAGAAAGTCAGGCGGACTTTGACATTTATAAGAGTCTGCTATGTGCCAGGCATTGTGTTAAACACTTAACAACATTAATTTTTGCATTAGCCACATGAAGTTATGGGCTTGGCATAATTCATAGATGAGGAAACTGACAGGTCTGAGATTTAAATCCACTATCTCTTTGAGTTGCATATCCCAAAACCCAGCTCTCAGTCTAGATTTCTGGTCTTCAGACATGAGTGGGTAGAATCAACATGGCTATGGTGGAGCTGAAGCCCAGGGAGGACAAGAAAATAGGCAGCAAACAACTATTTTAAGTGTTCAAATCCCTAAATCCAGACAAACCACATGGTGGAGTGTGAAGAAACTCAGATGTGTTGCCAGAGCCACCATTTTATTTAAAGAACTGTGGAAAGAACCAGGGATGTTTACCACCAAGAGGCAAAGACCTGAGAGGAAGAGATAGGAGAGAACTCCAGGGAGAAAACCATCTCTGGAGCTCCAGAGGATGGATGCTGAACCAGGGGATGGAGCTTACAGTGAACAGGGTTTGTTCAGTCATTCGCTTGTTCAACAAATAATTATTGATAATCTACCACATGCCAGGCGCTGTACTCGGTGCTAGTAAATACAACAACGAACAAAAGAGACAAAGTGCCTGCTGCTGGGAAGATTAAATTTTGTGAGAATAGACAATAAGTAAAAGAAGAGAAGAATATCTAATACATCAGTTATTGACAAGTGCTTCAAAAAAAACAAAGCAGAGTAAGGAGGCTGTAAAGAGCTGGGGGTATTATTTGCTTTTGTGCAGGGTGGTCAGGTTCAGCTCTCTGAGAAGGTCTCTTCTCTGAAGAGAGCAAATGAGCCCTGTGGGTGTCTCAGGGGATTCATGTGAATATCCAGGAGAAAAATTTTCCAGGTTGAGGGAACAGCACCTACAAAGGCCCTGAGGTAGGCGCATATTTCACTGTGTCTGAAGATTGGCAAGAAGGAGATTGTGACTGACACTGGCGATCCTACCCAAGGATGGATAAAGAAAGTGGCAGAAGTTAAGCCCAGAAAGTTTGTAGGAGATCGTATGGGGCCTTGGGCTGTGAAAAGTACCTGGGTGAGATGAGATACTACTGAAGGGCTTGAGCTGAGGAGAGACTAATTATGACTAATGTTTTCAGAGGGATATTATGTGGAGAATAAAATATAGTTGAATGAAAGATGAAGCAAGGAGACAGGAGGCTGTTAAGATGATCCACATGAGAGAATGGAGCATAAGACTAGACTCAGTGTGGAAGTAGATGTGGTGAGAAGGGGTCAGATTCTGGATATATGTTGAAAGTAGAGCCTAAAGCAGTTGCCCTTGGAATAGATGCAGGGTGAGACAACAAATGAAATGTCAAAGATGGTCCTAAGGCTGTATAGATCAGTAAACTGTAGGCTGGAAGGGTCATTCACGAATTAGGACAACTTCAGAATAACGAGTTTCAGGGAGATATCAGGAGTGCATTTTCAGACATGGTGAATTTTAGACGTCTCTTAGACATGCAAGCAGGGATGTCAAGCAACCAGTTGGCTGTATAAGTCTGGCTTTCAGGACACAAGGTCTAGATGGATATGTAAATTGGAGGGTTATCAATGTATAGATAATAAAACTATGAGATTAAGTTAGCCTTACCCTGCTCACTGTTTGTAAATGAGAACTGAGTCCTGGGACATTCCAAAATGTACAGGTTAGGGGATGGGGAAGAACAACATAAAAAAGACTGAGGAGGAACTGTCAGTGAGGTAGGAGAACCAAGAGTGAGTGGTTCCCCAAGGACTAGTGAAGAAACTACCTCAAGGTGAAGATGTGATCCACTATGGCTAAAAATCAACCATAACTTCTGGCAGTGTGAAGATCTTTTTCAACCTGGACTAGGACTGCGGAGTAGTGGAATAGTGAGAACAAAGACTGAGTGAGTTCAAGAAAGAACCAGAAGAGAGAAAACAGAACACATAGACAATTCTGTCAGTGAATTTTGCTGGAAAGAAGAGGACAGGAGTGAGGTAGTAACTTCAGGGGCATGTAGGGTAAGGGCAGATTTTTTTTTTTTTTTTTTTTTTTTTTGCTTAGTTGATGATGACTTGGTTGGTTGGTTGGTTGGTTGAAAGACGGAGGCTATGCCATCATCCATCATGTTCTCAGTCTGGCTGGGATGATCCAGTAGAGCAGTGCTACATGTTGTTATAAGAGACAGAGAGAGCACTGCTGAAGACATGCCCTTGAAAAGGACAGACAGTGGGAGTCCCAGTGCACAAGTAAGAAGCTTTCCTTAGAACCAATCAGAGTAGCTCTTATCTTACCTGCTTTGTATTACACATTCCACAGAAACTTCATTAGGGGTGTCAACTTGATTGGATTGAAGGATGCAAAGGGTTGTTCCTAGGTGTGTCTGTGAGGGTGTTGCCAAAAGAGATTAACATTTGAGTCAGTGGACTGAGAGAAGCAGACCCACCTTCAATCTGGGTGGACATCTAATCAGCTGCCAGTGTGGCTAGGATAAAGCAGGACTAGACTGGCTGAGTCTTCTGCCTTCCGTCTTTCTCCTGTGCTGGATGCTTCTTGCCCTCGAACATCAGACTCCAAGTTCTTCAGCTTTTGAACTCTTGGACTTACACCATTGATTTGCCAGGGCCTCTCAGACCTTCAGCCACAGACTGAAGGCTGATGCTGCACTGTTGACTTCCCTACTTTTGAGATTTTGGGACTCAGAGTGGCTTCCTTGCTCCTCAGCTTGCAGACTGCCTATTATGGACTTCACCTTGTGATCATGTGCATCAATACTCCTTAAGAGACTCCCCTTCATATATACATCTATCCTATTAGTTCTGTTCCTCTAGAGAACCTGGACTAATACAGAGAAACATGTGGTTTTTTTGCTAATTTTAAAATAATAAATGAAAACTCTCTATCAGCTTTATTTATTCCTCACATGTCCCTGAGTCACTTTATTGCCATTTTACTAATAAGAAAACTGAGCCTCGGAAAATGTACATGACTTCATCAGGTTCTCAATGTTTGTATGAAAACTGAGGCTCAAACTGGGTCTGGCTAATTCCAAAGGCCATAGCATGTTCCACAATATCAGAGCCTGGAATTCCCCCAGAGGGACCACCCACTAATGAGAAAGGGAGGACATCATCTCACAATGCTAGGCCAGAACACCACAACGGATGTAAACCTAAAGGCTCTGAGGTGCAAGTGCTAGGAGGCAAGACTAAGTGATACACCTGGGCTCTCTGCAGTGAGGCCTTTGGGAAAGGTGTGGTTCCTCTGACAGCTTTTACAGGTAGAGAGGGATGGGAGCATCAGCACTTGACAAGGTTATGGGAAGGTCATGAGAAGAGCCGGACTCCCAAGTCAGGCTGATTAGTCCTGTGTGAACGAGAAGGAGCAAATGTTTCCACTTGAACTGAAAGTGCAGGAGCAGAGGCTGAAAAAAGCATGATGGGGCTTCTTGAGGTTTCCAGTGACTTCAGTAAGCACTTGGTAAATTCCTACCATGTGTGCAGCATAATGCTTTATGCTCAGAAAAGAAAGAGGAACTGTCATCCTGCCGTGAAGGTACTTACACAATGAACAATTTCAATTCAGCAAAAGATTTCTAAATACCTTCATTTTTCAGGCTTCTCCCGAGAAACAGAATCAGTAACACATAGATATAGAAATGTAGAATAGAGATAGAAACTTTATTTATTTAAAGAGATTTATTTCAAGAAATTGGCTCATAGGATTGCAGAGGCCGGCAAGTCTGAAATGTGTGGGACAGGCCAGCCGGCTGAAACTCAGGCAGGCATTGACGCTGCCGTTTTGAGGCAGAATCTTTTCTTCTCTGGGAAACCTCAGTTTTTGCTCTTAAGACCTTTAACTGATCGGATGAGACCCATTTGTCCTATCCAAGGTAATCTGCTTAAAATCAACCAGCTGTAGCTGTTAACTACGTTCACAAAATACCATCGAAGCTACACGTGGATTAGTGCTTGATTACATGATGGGCTACTATAGGCTAGCTAAATCGACACAGAAAGCTAACCATCACAGCATCCTATTACTTCCAGGATTTATTCCATAAAAGCCAAAAGCAGGTACTTTATTTTAGAGACATTTGTCTTCTTGAAGTATTATTTCCTGATCGAATTGTACACTGTAGACCGCCGAGAAGCCAGCGGAGGGGCTGCCTCTGAGCCGCTGTTCTCTTAAGGGTGGTTTATAAAGGTTCTAATTCATTGTAATTAATTTTTATTGTGCAGACTCAGAAGCCTGACAGAGTGAAAGGGGATAATTTCACAAGTCAAAATAACAAATAAGTAAATACAAATACTCTCCAACTTCCCAAGAGCAGATCACGCTCTCCAGGTCTCCCCTCTCTGAATGAAACACAGACCCTGACCCCGGTTTCCTCCCAGGAGTCCTGGCTCTTGGACCCTTCTACCCACCAGTTTTCTAGGAAGCTAACCTGATCTCAAATGCCCTCAACCCCGACAACCCTCTTCCCCGCACCTGGACAATTTTAGGACTGCTGTCAGTCAGATGGAAGAGCTAGATTGAGGGTGTTGAAACAGTACCCCCGAAAAGGGCGAGAGAGTCACCACTGGGAGGGCCAGGGAGAGAAGCCCTCATTGGTCGTGCTTGTTGCGAACAATGAAACCTCTGCACGGAGGTTCTTTGTTCAGCTCCATGCTCGGCGCCCCTGCGAGCTGAACAGTGCACGCGCGTGTGCTGGATATTAAGTCTCATTTCAAAGGCGCTGCAGTGGGCAATGACGTGGGGGCCGGCTGGGGGCCAAGAGTGGGGGCCTCCAGCGGCTTTGAGCATCTGTCTGGAGCGGGGAGAGCCTGAGATGACTTAAGTCCCTGTGATGGGGTGGGGGGCGTTTTCTTTTCCAGAGGGTAAGAGAGTCAAGGGGCACTGTGAGTCTCTCAGGCGGGAAGCCTGTGTCGGGGTTTTAGGAGAGTCTTGAGTAATGACCAGTGTGGGTTTCTCACGGAGGACTCATTTATCTGGGTGCCAGTGGGTGAGCCCGGCTTCCCAAGCTTGAAAATTTAGATTTATTGGGTGCCAGAAATTGAACTGGACACCATTTAATAGACCCACGCACCATGAAGGTGAGGGTAGGGGGATAAGAGTCAAGAGGGCCGCATGGATGGTGAAGAGACAGGGCGTGAAGAAAGAGCAAAACCTGATTAGTCCCATAAAATTCCAGCCACAGCAGGCAGGAAACACAAGACGCGGGAGAAACTGGTGGTTTATGAACAGAGCTAAGATCAGATAAAACTGTGGGAAGACAGAGGTGGAGGTAAGTAAACAGTTAGTCTCTCTGAACTTAAGGAAGGGGTTACTGGAGAGAAAAAGAGAGAGACCACAGGCTTCCGAACTCTACATGAAGACAAACCTTATGTTAGAAGGGGTAGATCGATAAAAAAGCCATTTGCTGGTTACAAAAGAGAAAAAAAAAAAAAGCATATCTTGTTCAGCCTCTTGATCTGAAACAGAAGAAAAGCTTTGGGATCTATGGAATGTGGATTTACATAGACCCCAGAATATATAAATATGCTGGCGACTTATAGTGTGAAGAGAAAGGCAGAGGGGGGGCACACTTGCAGGAGGAGACAGAAGTGGGGGTGGGAGTGATGTCCAAACGCCTCACTCCCCAAATGAACCTGGGGAGCGCATATCCCTTCTCGGGGTGCCTCAAGGGGTCGTCATGATTTTTATCTACTTTCTCCCTGGGGCTGGAAGAAGCAGTTTAAAAATGACATTGTAGGCTTTGAGACATTTGAATAAAATGACTGTGTAATGCAACACAGCTGATCTGAATCCCTTTACTCACAAACATACATGTTCATTCGATATGTATTGTGTTTCTTCCTCTGTGCAAGGCACCACACTAGAGTCATGGGTGTAGGAACGCACAGTAGGCACTTCATTCATTCATCCATTCAAGAAATATCTAGAGGCAAAAAAAAGAGCCCATGACTTTCCTGAAGGTGCTCCCATCCCAGGGGAGGAGACGGACAAATCAATTCCCACGTACAGCACTCGGGAGACCTGAAAGAGGGGCCCATGAATCAGACAGAAGAACCAAGGAAATCTCCCCAGAAGAGGTGACTGTCACACCTAGATTGTGGGCTCCTGAACCTCAGTGATCTGCCGAAAGTCACGTTTGTCAATGAAAAACCCAGAAGTTTGAACTAGATTCAGCACACATGTAGATACTTGGAAATACCCGGCTTTCTGGTGATTATAGCCAAATGCCCAACAGCATTTGTAGATAGGAGTGCATGCATGTACCTTGTAAATAATGCAAACATGTACCATGGAATAATTATTTTTATGAGCTATTCTTCTTCCATGAGAACACAAATTATCAAAACTCTTTGCTACTTTTATACATTAGTTTATTACTTCTCCTCAATTAATGTGGTGAAATTTATATCTTTGCACATGGCCAAGGTAATAACCCCTGTGGCTCAAGGCAATTAGATAAGGCCTTAAAGAAATCAGACTGTGAACAAGGCAGAAGTTTAATAAAATTTGAAACCGACAGCTATTAAGCTACATGAAACCTCATGCTCACAAATATCAGGCAAATATCACTACAGAATTATTCAGTGTAAGAAGCGCTGGTAAAAACTTTCTATCCCATTTTTGTGAGAGTTTTAAAGACTGCATTGGTGTGTGTGTGTGTGTGAGAGTGCATGCATGTATGTATATATGTACATACATGCATGTATGTATATATGTATATGTATGTATATATGTACACACATGCATGTATATGTACATATGCGTGGTATATTTATTTGATGTAGGGATGTTCTAGAGAAAGAAAAGCAAAATTGTGAAGGCGATGCTTCCTTTTAGCAATCCCCAGTCATCTGTTCTATTTCTTCTTATTTTCTCTCTCCCTAGTCACCCACACCAACCCCTAGGGAGCTCAGAGTCTTCGAGCCCTTCATTTGTGTATTCCCTCTCCATCCCCCGTGAAAGCTTATCTCCTTATCCCTAATTCACACAAATATCCTTCCCATGGAATATTTTAATTTAGACAAGCTAATATAGCCCTAAGCTGAAGATAACTTCCTGATAAAGGTAGAACTTCAGGAATGAACTAGCAACAACTCAAGGGTAGTCTGAGGGTAGGGGCGAGAGAAACGGGAGACTTGTCCTGGCCAGGCTAAAGGGAAAACAAAGAAAGCATGAGCATGAACACCTGTAGTTTTCATGCTACTTTGTAGTCCACTGAACAAGTCACTTTCACATCCTCTTGCCGGAGTTGGTCTGTCTGTTTCTGTGTTCTACAGCCCTCGTAATCACCTCAGATGGATCACGTGTCCAGTTGCATAATTAACTTATTAGTTACTTGTTTCTGACCCTCTCACTCCCTAGACTATGAGTGCCTAAAGTGAGGGGACCATGTCTTCCTAGCATGGTGCCTAGCATGTCGTGAGTGCCCACAAGCGTGTTGAGTGCTTTTCAATGAATTTAACTATTCTGTGTCAGTTTCTTCCCCTATAAAATGGACGTTTGCCCATTTATCCACTCACACACTTACTCACCATTCACTGTACAACCTGCTAGGCTAAGTGCTGTACGAGGCACAGAGATGCATAATCTGCAACTTACCTAAAACAATATTCCCTGCCTACCTCTCAGAATCATAAAGAAGAACAAAGAGATCGTGTGTAAGAATGAGCTTCAGAAACTGTCAGTGCTACCAGAGGTAAGGGACGATGTTACTTTTACTACCTGTGCCATGCAGATGCTGTGTGCTCTCCTGGCCCTGCAAGGGTTATTTCTGCAGATTCCCCCAGTCTCCCTTCTCTGTGGCTCCCAGCAGATGTATTAAGTGTAATCTTGGAACCAGTCCAGGTTTGCTCTTTAAGACTCAGAATGTTCAATATTTCCTGCACGGAGCAGGCCGCTCTGGCCTGGCCTGGCGCCAGGGATTCTGACGGATGCAACCCTCAAGCATCCCTGGAGTCTGGGCCCCAGCCCCAACTTGCCCAGGTTCCATGGGGCTTGCTTGGGAAGCAGCGACAAAGCCTGAACAGAGACTGCTACCGCAGCCCCTCCAGTTTGTATCCAAGATGACCTGCTCTCCGACTCCCTCGCGTGCAGCAGCTGAGGACGGGAAATCGTACTGCCGCCTGTTCTGCTTCTTGGAGCAGCCTGGGCCCCTCGAGAGGCAGGTGGGGCATCTGGGCTTCCCTGAGGCTCTGGCTTGGTTGACCAAGGAATTAGTACTTTTGAAAGGTTTCCACAGGAAAATAAAAGAACAGCAGTGAGCTGAGTCCCCTGGACGCTTGCTGGGCTAATATCATGGAAGTTGACCCCACCTGCATAGCGTGGGTGATGAGACCCCATCTGGTTTTGCAGTGAGAGCTGCCTCCCTGTGACTACTCAGGGCTAATGCGTCCTCTTTCTTACAGTGCCAGCACAAATGGAATCCATATCCTTCTCCAAACACTGATGGGGAAGGAGGGGATTCTCAGGAATCTTTGGGAGCACTTCCTTTTGGACCCCTGTTCCCCTCCCCTCCTTCTTTTTAATTAATTGACATAATCACTTGCACAGGCTGAACACATGTGACACATTCTGGACTCCTGTTTGCATTTAAACAGGAATTAGATTTGTGCTTTCAATTGTGGTCTTTTTCCGACTTTTCCCCCACCCTTTGTCTTTGTATTTTAGCCTTCCATCCCCTCCTGATATTTCTTTTTTCTCCAACTCTCTCATACTTGGTAGATGACATGATCACTTGCAACCTGCCTTCATCAAATATCCACCCTCTATCTCAACCACGACAATTCAATTAAACAAGTACATTCTGCAATAGAAAGGAACAGAACTTGAGCTCCCACAAGGCACTAGGCATGATGCAAAAGTCCAAAATACAGACAGACAAGCTTCCTGCACCCACAGAGCTCCCCTGCAGCCTGCGAGCCTGAGCTGGTGTTAAAGCATCTATGTCATGCATAGGCCTCCTAAGACAATGAAAGCGTATTACAAAAGTAAGGATGAGAAGTCCAGAGCGCTCTAAAGAACACGAGAGTCAAAGCCTGGCCAATAAAGAAATTTTCCCACAGCAGACCACTGAAAGATGATTACCTTCCCCTGTGGAAAGAATTGCAGTCCCAGGTATGTTCAGGTTCTGCCTTTCACTGACCTTTGTTAAGCTGTAATCTCTTCTGACCTCAGTTTCCTCATTTATAAACCAGGAAAATTGAAACAAATAACCACTAATGTCTCCCAGCTCTGAAATGCTTTGAGTCTGTGACTTCAATGACTTTTGTTTTGTGATCCATGTCATAATAAAATTACATTAAAATGGACTGTAGATATAGGTAAACGTTAGCTGTATCTTTTTTTCAGGGAGAGCAGGTCCCTGATTTTGTCATAATGGTCTGTGTGTGGAGATACAGTATTTTATGATAGTTCTCAGTTTATGTACCGTGTCTGACTACCAAAATGCAGTGTTCCTTTAAGTATTTGAGTCCCATGCTAGTTGGAAAGACAGACTGTTATTCAGTCTGTAACCATTTTTACTGGAATCCTGTTCAGACAGAGTTTGAGCTGCTTGAGCTAATGAGAGAGACAGAGAGCTTCTCAAACCCTGGAGGTCGGCAGATGTGAGCTTTATGGGAAAAGGCAAAGAACGGGGGAAATTCCATCATGATCATGAAAAGGCACTTACAGTAAGCTCTGTTATCCATCAGAGGAGCACTATAGTTTGTTCTGGTAGGTGGCTACTAAACAGTCTTTGTAGATGCTGCATGGATGACCAATTTTCAAAGATTGAAAGAAACATGGAAATACACCAAAAAGTTGCTATAAATAAATTAATCCTCTTTGAGGATTCCAAAATCCTTTGTACGGGCATTGAATAGCAACTAAGAATTATGAGACTGGCAATATCATTTTTGCTCTGTGTTGCAAAACAACAAGGACCCTGTTTATCAATCCTGTTATTTTTGGAAAACAAACAACCACAGTAAAAAACAAATAATACTACCAAACACAAGTTGGCTTTACCCTCGATTCCTATTTCCAACATCTGTCTTGTTCCTGCACCATGCTCTACCCACTCTTGGCTGCAACCATTTCTAAAAAAAAAAAAAAAAAAAAAGACTTGGAGTCTCCCGTATGCACCTGTGCTCATAAGGGCCTTCTCTCTGCGTGAAAGCCCTCCTTGTTGTCACTGCCTAGTTCTCTACCTACCAAGGTCAGCTATAGTCTCTTTCATGAAGCCATCCATCATACCTCCCACCCCAAGACATGATTTTTCCCATTTCAGAGCTCCCACAGCACTTTGTTTTTACCTCGCTTAGGGTATTTATTAATGTTGCGCTCTTTGGGACCACGTGAACCTATCTTGTCCTGGCACTTTCCTTCAGAGGATGTTTGACACATAATCTGCCTGAGGATATTAATGTTCTCATTGGGCTAAACTTTCTCGATAGGAATAGACACATTTTATCATTTATCAACATTTTACAATTTTGAAAATTTTTAAAATCAGGTCTGTACTTCTTATCCCTAAATGCCTTCTAGCATCCTGAGGGCGGAATCAGATCTCAGTAATCTGCATTTCCATCTCTAATCAGAGCCCAGCATAGAGTGGGAAGTAATCAATATTTGTTGAATCTAGCTGATCATAATAAAAAGACACCTTGGCACATTAGCACATTAGCAGAATCCTAGAGTTGGAAATGTTCACCAAACTTAAATCCATCATCTTCAACAGAAAAAAAAAAAGCATATTTTACATCAGAAACAGAAATAACAGCATGTGCAATCCCACTTTGAAGCTTGGATGGTTTACTTTAATAAAGAAGCATCACTATCCTGTAATCTTTAAGGAGTTTGTTGACAAGAGCCACTTTGTCATGTTGAATCTTTGCATCTGGAGGAATAGATTCATCCATTTATTTAACAAATATTACTAAGCATCAACTATGGCCTAAGGAGCTGTTAAAGTTTTAGGGGTACCCCAGTGGAAAAGGACAAGATTCTTAAACTCATGGGGATTATATTGTCAAGGGGTAAACAATATAAGAAGTTTCAAAAATAACAAATGTGGTTTCAGCGGTATAAAGAAATCAGGGTAGTGATGGTTACATAAGCATTTTAGATAGGATGGTCAGGGAATCCTTTTGCTTGCAGATAATTATTTGACTTGAAAAAAGGTAAGTGATCCATGAAAATATATGAGGAAAACACATTCCAGGCAAAAGGAACAGCATATGCAAAGGCTCTGTGATAGGAGAATGCTTGGTGTGTCTGAAGAAAGGACAACAATGTAGCAAGAGGGGAGTGATCAGGGATGGGGGTTGGGATGGGTGGCAAGAGATAAGGTCAGAGCAATAGCAGTGGCCCAGATTTAGGAACTGAAGAATATGTGAAGGCCTTAGGATTTTACTCTGAGTGAGATGGATATCTTTGGAGCATAAAGTCTCACACTTGATGTGTGACAAGATCCGGCCTATGTTTTAAAAGTATCACTCTAGCTGCTATATTGAAAACAGATGAGGAGACAGCCAGAGCAATGGGTGAAGATAGAGGCACTGAAGCCAACTGGGAAACTGCAGCAATAATCCAGGATGCCGGTGACATGAACTAAGGTGGTGAGTGGTGAGGGTGGTAAGAAGTGTTTGGGCCCTGGGTACACATTTGAAGGTAGAGCTACCAGCTTTGCTGAATTATTAGGTATGGATTCTGAAAGAAAGATCTCTAAGGTTCTTAGCCTGGGTACCTGGAAGAGAAGAGTCACCGTCTACTGAGATTGAGTAGAAAGTGGAAGAAGGTTTGGGATGAAGGAGCTCAGCAGTTCAGTTTTGGCTATGTTAAGTTTGGGATCCTATTCATCATCCAAGTAGCGATGTTGAGAAGGCAATTAGACATAGGATATTGGAGTTCAGGAAAGATGTTCAGGTGGGGTAAATAAATGTATGAGTTGCCAACAAATAGTAAATATTTAAAGTCATGAGACCAATGCATAGAAAAGAAGAAAGATAAGGCCAGATTTAGAGAATGGAGTCCTGGAGTAATGGTAGGAAATAACATAGGACCAGCAAAGATCACAGAGAAGGAATGGCCTTGGTGGGGAGCGGGAGAACCAGGGGGGTATAGTATCCTGAGAGCCAAGTACAGAAAATGTTGCAAAGAAGACAGATGATCACTTGGGTTAAATGCTGCTGATAGATCAGGTGAGAGGGGAATGGAAATTGACCATGCATTTAGCAGCTGGCAGGTCACGGTCACCTTGACAAGAGCAATTTTCTGTCAAGTAAGGAGGGTGAAATTCTGACTATGATGGGTTCAAGAGAAAGTGAGACAGAAGGAATTGGACCAACTAATATCAATCACTCTTTCAAGGCATTTTGCTGTGAAGGAGAGCTGAGAAAGGCACGATCGTTTGAAAAAGGAAACACTTTTCTACTCTAGCTAAAGAACCACCTGGAGGAAACTCACTGCCTTCTAAGAGCATCATTTTTACTTACAGGGTGAGAGGATGAATCAAGGCTGGCCAGACACATTCAGAGGGTGTGCCTATGTTCTGAAAACTTTGAAAACTACTCCTTCACATACTAGAAGCACGGAAGATCCAGCTGCCCTCTAAGGCCTCAAGTCAATCATCCCTTATCCACCGAAATGGCTAAATACCATCTGACACTTTCCTTCTCTTCCTGCCTGAGTCTGCAGACACATTTGGAGTCTCTTGCCACCAGCAGAATGACAACCCTTGTAGGTTTGTTGGGAAACCTGCAAGAAACCTGAGATGGGAAAAGGTCAAGAACTGAAATCCAATTGAAAAACCATATTGTGAGCAAACCTGTGTCTAAGGAGAATGGAGAAAAGGGGAGGGCCATGACCGGGGACAGATAGGAGCAAAGGAACCCCCAGCTCCCTCAATTCCAGAGTGCTTGGGCATCCTGCAGCAATCTAGGATCTCTTTGATTGCGTCTTTTACATCTGCATCAAGTCATGCTGAGAACATAGATTCTTTGCTGATAACTGTTTCCCCTTTGAGCCTGGGGCCTACTTAACAGGTACAACCTGCTTCGTCAGCTTTTTAATTTGGCCTCTTTAACTTAAGCTCAAAAGCTGGCAGGAGGTGACTCATACCAAAGTGAAACTTGGTTATTTAGTTCAATTTCCTCCAGCCACTTGTTACTGAGCACCTACTAGCGCTGCATACTATGCTAAGTTGGTGCAAGGATACAACTTAAAAGAAAATACAACTTGTTTTCATGGAGCTCATCGTCTAAGTTAGTCTGTTCTCAACCAAGGGTAGGGGGGTGATTTTACCTCCCTGGGGGACATTTAGCAATGTCTTTGGACATTTTTTATTGTGACTGCTAAGGGAGGGTGCTACTAGAGGCCAGGGATGCTGCTAAACATGTTACAATGCACAAGACTGCCTCCAACCACAAACAGTTATTCAATCTAAAATGGCAGTAGTGCCAAGACTGAGAAAGTCTGGTCTAAGGCATAGCACAGCACGTGTACAACCAACGAACACAAAGTAGGCTGTGATAAGCAGCAGTCCACATTTCCAGGAATCCAAGTCATAGAAAGTCACAATCTTAGGTTCGGCAGCTAGACCCAGCCAGCAGCAATTCCAGGCAGTCCTGAGAACTGTACTCTAGAGTACAAAGCCTAGCAAGTTCCTTCGTGGGTCCCTGTATACACATATACATCCTTCTTTAGGTACAAGGCTCTTTTGTACATTCTGTCATTTTCTGTCTTCACAATGATCCTATTCAAAGGTCCTCCACATATTTTCATAAATAGTCCTTCTCTATCTAGAAAGACCATTGTCTCCAACTGAGAGAGAGGCAGGCACCTCAGCTTAGCCAACCAGAGCAGCCAAATTGACCCTGGCAGTCACCAATGACAGATGCCCCAGACAGATGCCCATCCCTCCTTAGTGCCTGCCTGAAGCAAACAGAATTAGTGTATCTCCATTTTAGATTGGGAAACCGGGGGTTAGTGACATGACTAGGACCTCACTGCTCCTAGCTTGCAATGTCTTGGCTCAAATCCAGGCCTTTGGACTCTACATGCAGAATTCTTTCCACGACGAGAAGCTGCCTCTCTCTGCAGTAATAACAATAGACATTAGCATGTTTATGGAGCTTGACAATTTACCAAATGATCTTCATGTTCATTCTTTTTCTCCTCAGATATTTACTGGGACACGTGCATGGAAAGATGTGGAAGATACATTTTAGATTTAGATTGAAGGAGAGAGAGAGTCATCACCTGTATTCCTGTCACTCACATTCCATCTATCCATGTTCATACATAAATCATGGAGGATACACAGCTCCAGAGGCCCCTTGCATCAAAATGGAGTCAGATTAAAGGGTTCACCAGGTAGCACTATATACCACATTTACATGCCCTTAAAAAACTTAGGGAGATTGATTCAAGTGTGGTATGGCTTAAAATGACCAAGTAAAATCTGAGCCACATGCTTTCATTTAAATACAGATGGTCAGGTTTTGTTTATGTATACAGAGCCAACTGCTTATACAAAGCGGTGTCCTATACATATAAACCAGCAAAGCCATTTTAGAACCCAGAGTTTGAAAGAGTCTATATAAATGTAAATGACCAACCAAAGGGAGCATAAAATCTATGGATGTGAAAATGAGGCTACTATCTTTCCTCATCCAGCTCCTATTGGCCAGCATGGGCTCACACAGTGTTCTTTCATTTGGGGAGTCTCTGGAGCATGGACTTAGCTGGGTTTCTGTGCCAGCGCTTCAGCTGGCAGTGATTGGGTGACCTGTGTTTCCTTGGTGGTTGTTTGTCATTGTCAGGGGGGCTTCCAGATTTTACAGAGTCACTGAGGTCTTCACACATCTGACTTGTCATCCCAGCACTATTTTGATCCCTTGGATTCTCCAGCAGGCATCTTCCAGGAAAATTCTGGGAGTGTCTTGGCCCGATATTTCAGTCTAATGGCTAGTAAGCTAGCTTTATATCCAAGGCCAGAGCTGAGCTCTGGTTGGAATAAAATGCCGCTGAAAGCTGTATGAACTTTTGTATGCCATTAATGTGTTTCATTTGGGACCCCACAGTAGCCAGCGATTCACTAAATGGGACTCTGAGGCATGAAAAAAGCTAAAGTGAGCTGCTCCCAACTTGTCATTCTCAGCAAGGGAGGATGTGGCTCACAATGGGGGAGGGGATTGGTTGAATAAGAGGCAATGTCTGCAGACTGCTTGGAGATCCATGCAGGAAGAACCTGGAGAAGAGCAATCTAGCTAAGTGGAATTATTTTCTTTCTTTCCAACCACGGTATATTAATTGGGTACAAATCGGTCCACTTAATGCCAATTGACATGAAGCAATTTCGCATTTGATGGCAATTGAAAACCCATGCTTGCTGCTCCAAACCTGCTTGATTGTTCCAAACAGATTTCCCATCCTAAAGTGGAAATGGATTTAATTTGATCTCTTCAGTCTGTTCGCCATTATGTGTGAAACAGTGGTATTGGTAGCCAGGAAATCAGCAGCTACCTGAGCAGTGGAGTGTTCAAAATGAAGGCATTCCAGCTGCTGGTGAAAATTCAAAGGAAAGAGTCATGCTATAGTTGTGATGGCTACAGACCTGGGATAGCATAGTTGTTCTTTGTTGTTGTTGCAGCTGTCTCATTGTTTTGATTTGTCTTTTTTTTTTTTCTTTGCTGTTTCCTTAAGACTAGAGAAGCTTAAAGCTAAGGAAAGTCCTAGACAGCAACTTTGTCCAGTTGTTGCTTCAATGAGGAAACCCAGGCCTAATGAAGTTTTGTGACCTGCCTCAATAATAATCTGCCCACTCTTTCTCATTCCTGTCTTTTATATTCTCATGCATTCCTCACTCCCACTTCCAAGAAGTCTAGCTCAGAGCTCTGTCAGTGGAGAGGTAATGGAAATAATATATGGTCTTATAACTGAAAGTCTTGAGTTCAAGGGATGCACCTGAGTCATGTAACTTCTCAGGGCTTTGGTTCCCTTATCAATGAAAAGGAAATACAGATCCATGCTTCCCAGTGTTTTTGCAAGAATCGAATGAAATAACTTACGTAAAAGCAGTTTACAAATTACACTGGATCATGAGATGTAAAACATTATCCTACCAAAGCCCAAAGCCCCTCCTAGACAGGAGACAGGCCAAATGGGTCAAAGGTTGGAAGCCAGGCAAGAAACAAGCTTTGATCAAGTGACTGTAAGAACCACGAGAGTACCAGTAATACTCTCCACTCATACCTCAAATCAAAGAAAGATTAGGGATTAAAAAGCTGAAAATATTTACAGATGTTTGGCAAGGCTGTGGTTAGCCTTTTGACTTTTGGAACAAATAACATCTAGTGATATTTGTTTCACTTGTTTTTCTTTTAACTAAGTTGTCAGCATATTATTTGAAAACTTTTTCCATTCTAAAGCTCTATTTTGTGGAGAGATATCTAATCACTTATCTGAACAAAGATGTAAACATGGCCATATGGCCTTTGCCCTGTCAGAGAAATCAGTGAAATCAGAAAAATCAGAGAGCCTTATCCTATATTCTATTGGCAATATACCCAAGTGTTTTATAAAAGTGTTTACAGAAATATGTGCCCTTGGTGCTTTCACAAGTACAAGCATAAATGGAACAAGATATAGGCAGATCATACTAGATGAAGCTCTGTGCTAGGAGACACAAAGTGTTGTTTCCTGGTAGCTGTGTGACCTAGGGCAAGTCACTTCACCTCTCTGAGCTTCTGAGAGATGAACATGGGTACAAAACAGGGATATTACAATATCAACCCCAGGATTAAGTGAGATGACATCATCCAGGTCTCAGCTCAAATACCCCCTGTTCAGAGAGGCTATAGTGCATGCTGTGGTGGGTCACGCAGATCCCCCCTATCGGGACTGAAGCATCATTTGACTAGCTGCTATGAGTGTTGGAAGCTGGATCCCCTTCATAGATTGTCCTAAGCTGCCCGTCTCGCCCAAAATCTGCCCACCAAAGGCAGCACACATACAATACTAGCCAATAAGAGGGTCTAAAAGCCAATTCCTCAGCCCCAACTCAGGATATATTGCAGGACTACCCCAGCTTCAAGGCTGTCTGTGGTGTTGAAGGCTGAGGCTTTGCTATGTCTATGTAATAGCCCAACTTCTGTTTTCTGCCCAATCTTATTTCCTGTACATATGCTCCTAGACTTGGGGTTACATCCTGATAAACTCATCACAAGTTGAAAACATCATAAGTTAAAAATGCACTTAATACACCTAACCTACCAATCATCATACCTTAGCCCAGCCTGCCTTAAACATGCTCAGAACACTTACATCAGCCTACAGTCTGGCAAAACCATGTAACACAAAGCCTACTTCATAACAAAGTGTTGAATATCTCATGTAATTTATTGAATACTGTACTGAAAGTGAGAAACAGAATGGTTGTATGTGCACTTGTAGTGCAGTTTCTACTGAATACGTATCACTTTCACACCATCTTAAAGTCAAAAAATTGTTAAGTTTAACCATCTTAAGGTGGCAACTGTCTGTACTTCCCCAAGAATGTTGATTCTGAAAAAGCTCCACAATGAACTCTCTGTGTGCTAATCTCCATCTCAGATTCACTTCCCACAGAACCTGACCTGCAACACGGCTCCTTACTGACCACACTGGATAAGATAGAATGATCTCTCCTTTGGTCACTTTCTATCCCATTGCTTATGTCGCTATCTGAAAAACGTATCATTTATTGATTGGCATGTTTATTATCTGCCTTGCCACCATTATAATATATAGTCCATGAGGGCAGGAACTTCTTGTGTCTTGCCCACTTCTATAGGCCCTAGGGCCTAGCACACAGTAGGCACTCACTAAATACTTGTTGAATAGAAGATTGACAAATGTTAAGAGATTCTAGTTTGCTAAAAACAATAAGCTGTACAAACGTTAGTTTATATATTTTCTGATAATTCAATTTGCGCTTCAGAAATGATGTGTAAATGATAGTTGATGAATATGTTGTAGGACACATTCAGTGAATCACTTATCAACAAATTAATGGGTCCTGCCTTGGTTGGCATTTCTGTCGTCAAACTAATGGCATGCTTATTTAAAGTGTCTTTGTTATGGGCCCTTAATTTATCCAGAGTATTTTTAAACTTGAAAAAAATCAACTTAAAATAATTGAACACAAGAGTGTTTTTACATGTATAATAGCAAATACCATATGGATAAATGAAGAGCTCATAGCTAAGGAAACATCTATCATTAAAATGAACAGATTATTAGTTAAATAACAAAGAGTATTGTCATAAGCAAGTGCAATTCATGTGTTGATTCTTGTAAGACTCTGCTGGGTCATGAAGGTTTCAGGTCCAGAGATCTGGGCTCTAGTCACTGCATGTCTGGTCCTGAGTGTTATCATCTGTGAAATGAAAAAGATGCTTTTTATTATCCCTCTTAACTCTGGAATTTTAGGTGCCTATACTAGCTGATTGAGGTACATCAATGGTACGTTGATATCAAAGAAGACGATATAAGCTGAGTGTCATGGACACCTATAATCCCAGCTACCTCGGAGGCTGAGGCAGGAGGATCCCTCGAGTCAAGGAGTTCTAAACATAGTGAGTCCCCATCTCATAAAAATGTTTTTAAAAAGACAACTTACAGCATAGACTATACTACTGATTGTATAAAGGATAAGGTTAAAATGTCTTAACCTATAGGATACTTGGGGTGAAAAGTAGACAGCCTATGTTTGATTAGTTATTTGGTCTAAATTCAAGGTCACACTTAAACTGATTTTTAATGAGATTGGATTGATAACTAGAAAGGCAAATAAGCTTGAAGCCAATGGACAGTAGATCTATGCAATGGTCTGTGATCTGGGGATAGGATGTATATTTCTGGGCCTTGAAAAGCTGTGTTTTTAAGAGTGTTTCCTCCTAAAATCTCTTGAGAAATGCAATGCTCTCCTTTTCTCACATGTATGAACCGGACGAGGTGGTACCACAACCTATCTGCTATCACTTTTTATTTCGAGTCCCAGCTCAGAAAAATGTGACCTTCGTTGCTTTCTCTCTTTCCCTTTACAACTTCTCTTTCCCATCCTCCTTCATTCTCTCATTCTGGTCACCTTCCAAGGCTCCATTCTCTACTCTCTTCCCTATGTACTAATCTCCAGTGATTACCTCATCTACCCACACAGTTTTGATTGTGAGCAGATGGTTCCCATGGAAGTATTTCTGGCCACAACTTCTTAATTTCTAAATCAAAATCCTAACTGTCTGCTGGACACTTCCACTAGCTATCTCAGCAACTCAAATGCATAACGAAATAGAACTTAACTTTTTCTTTGTCAGCCTATTTACTTAAACAGCTCTTGATCCTCACTTTCCTCACTTGTTTTGTGATAGCACTCATCTTCAAGTTTTTGCTTCCTAAGCCTGAATATTCATTCAGTTCCTTCCATTTTTCCTTTTTACTGTCTTCTGCATATGCCTCATTTTCACCCCCTCCATCCTGATAGAGATCTTGAAGAGGATAACACTTTCAATAATCAAAACTTACATCACTATATTGAAAGTGGAGCCTGGCATGACGGCCTATACCTGTAGTCTTAGCTACTTGAGAGGCTGAGGCAGAAGGATCATTTGAGCCCAGATATTCGAGACCAGCCTAGGCAACATAGAGAGACTCTGTCTCTCTTTCTTCCCTCGTTTTGTTGTTGTTGTTGTTGTTGTTTGTTTGGTTAATGAAATAGAGAAAGTTGAAACAGGCAATAGTATGGAAAAAATTATAGTTTAAACTCACTGTTAAGCATAGATAAAGCAGTGCTAAATAAAATATTATTAATAGAAAAGGAAGTCAAGCAATGAGGAGAAAAGACATTATGATCATGTTGGGTTGATACTAGGAATTCATATATGGCTTAACATTAGAAATTTGATAAATATAATTCATTACATTAACAGATTAAAGAAAAAAGCTATATGAATACCCATAGATTCATGAACACAGGAAAAAAAATTGAAAATTGATAAAATTTAACACCCATTTGTGATTGAAAAAGAAAATCTTAGCAGGCTAAAAATGGAAGGAAACTTTGTACTTCTACCAAAAACTTCCCTCAGACATAATTTTTAATGATCAAATGTTAAAAGCCTTATAAGAAAGATAAAGAAATTTCTGCTACTGACACTTCTGACCATACAGACCAATAGAGGTCCTAAGCATGACAGTTAGAACAAGTCAAAGAAATAGCAGGTGTGAAGGTTGAAAAGAAAAACAAAACTGTTAGTGCTTGCAGTGGATATGATTTTCTACGTGAACAATAAAACAAAATAATCTACAGAAAAATAGAATTAAGAGCATTCAATAAGATTGTTGGATATAGAACAAATACACAAAAATGAACTGCATTCCCTTATAATTTAAACAAAAATGTTAAGAAGTAATTTGAAAAATATTATTTACAATACCCAATATGAAGTACCAAATAATCTCACAGAAAATGTGCAGAGTCTTTAAGGAGAAAATAATAAAATATTACTGAAAATATTAAAAAGATCTAAACAAACAGAAAGATGTATCAAGTTTATGGATAAGAAGACTCAATATCTTAAATATGTACATTCTCCCCAAATTAAACTAAATAAATCAAAGAAATTTCAATCAAAACCTTAACTGAATTTTTCATGGAACTTGAGAAGCCAATTTCTACAATTGTATAAAGAAGCAAATGGCCAAGGAAAACTAAAAAAAGTGTCTTGGAAAAGACTTGTTCTAAAAGACTTCTGGACTGACAACACTGTGGGATTGCAAAAGGGATAGACAAATCAGAAAAACAACAGGCTGTAGAATTGAAAAACAGAGCTGTGTATATGAGGAACCTTCATATATAATACAGGAAACATTGCCAATAAGTAGAGAAAGGATGGGCTATTCAATAATTGATGCTAGGTAACTTTTGTACATATGAGGATTTAAAGAAAAGGATTTCTACCTCATTTCACATCCATTAAAACCCATTTGCAAAGAGGTATGAATATAAACAAACTTTTTGGAAGTAATTATAGAAGAATGTGCTTATTAATCTGAGATAGGGAAGAATTTCTAAAAGACTCTAGGTGTAAAATCTCTAGATCTTAGTTTGTTTCTAAAGAACATATATTTATGTCTCACAGTGCTGGAGGCTGAGAAGTCCAAGATCAAGGCAGCATCTGAGAGCCCAATCTCTGCTTTCAAGATGGCAACTTGAATACTGTGTTCTCTCGAGTACACATGAACGCTGTGTATATGAATTCATGTACACAAATTCATGTACAAATGAATGCGAGGAATACTATGTCTTCATATGACAGAAGGGGGGAGGCCAAAAGGGGCAAACTCCCTATGTCAAGCCTATTGATAGGGGCACCAAATCCCATTCACGAGTGTGCAGCTCTCATGCCTCAATCAAGTCTCCCAAAGGCCACATCTCCCAGTACTATTGCACTGGGAATTAAGTGTTGGTTGTCTCTTCATTTTTTGAGATGGGATCTGTATTAGTCTATTTTTACACTGCTGATAAAGACATACCTGAGACTGGGTAATTTATAAAGAAAAGAGTTTAAATGGACTCACAGTTTCACGTGGCTGGAGAGGCCCCATAATCAGGCAGAAGGTGAAAGGCACATCTTACACAGTGGCAGGCAAGAAAAAGCTTGTGCAGGAAAACTCCTCTTTATAAAACCATCAGATCTCATGAGACTTATGTACTATCATGAGAACAGCATGGGAAAGACCCACCCCGTGATTCAATTACTTCCCACTAGGTCTCTCCAACAACACGTGGGAATTGTGAGAGCTACAATTCAAGATGAGATTTGGGTGGGGACACAGCCAAACCATATCAGGGTCTCACTATATTACCCAGGTGGGTCTCAAATTACTGACCCCAAGTGATCCTCCCACCTCAGCCTCCTGAGTAGTTGGGATTATAGGCACACACCACTGTGCCCAGTGGAAATTAAGTTTTAACATACATTTTGGAGGAGATGAAAACATTCAAACCATAGTATTCCACTGCTAACCCCCAAAAATTCATGTTCTACTCATATATAAAATGCATTCATTTCATCCCAATAGCTGCAAAAAATCTTAACTCGTTCCATATCAACATTAAAGTCTAAGTCCAAAATCTCATCTAAACATCATATGGGCAAGAGTCAAAGTACAATTTATCCTCAGGCAAATTTCCCTCTAACTGTGAGCCTCTGAAATCAAACAAGTTACATTCTTTCAAAATACAATGGTAGGACAGGTATAGGATATATGTCCCCATTCCAAAAGGAAGAAATAGGAAAGAAGGAAGGAGTAACAGGTCCCAAGTAATTCCAAAACTCAACAAGGTAAACAACATTAAATCTTAAGCCTTGAGTATAATCTCCTTTAACTCCATGTCCCACCTTCAAGAATACTGGGGTAGGGGTTGGGCCCCCAAGGCCCAGGCAGCTCTACCCCCACAGCTTTGCAGGATGCAGCTCACACAGAAGCTCTCAGGGGTTAGAGTCGGGTGCTTGTGGCTCTCCCAGGCTGGTACTGCATGCTGGTGGCTCTACAGGATTGAGGTCTCAGAATGGTCCTGCTCCCACAACTCCACTAGGCATTGCTCAAGTCGGTGGCTGTCAGTGGTGGGCCTGTCCCTGTAGAAAACCTCTGCCTGGGCCCTAAGGCTGTATGAGACATCCTTTAAAAGTCTAGCTGGAGGTTGTCATGTCTCCACAGTTCTTGCACTTGGTGAGCTTGCAGAGTTTGTATCATAAGGACACCACCAAGGTTTACAGCTACTTCTAGAGCAATGATCCCAACTGCATTTGTGCCCACCTAAGCCACAGCTGGAGTGACTGAGGACGGCGCGGTGCTAGAATATGAGGAGCAGAGACTTAGGGTGACCCTGAGCAGTGGGTTTTGAGCACCCTGAAAACCACTTTGCCCTCAAAGCACTGGCACTCAGAACATGTGATAGATGTGGCATCCTCAAAGATCTCTGCAATGCCTAGGGTTATTCTCCTATTGTCTGGATGAATAGCACCTGGCTTCCTTCTATTCATACTAATCTCCTCATCAAAAGGTCACTTGGTCACAACCTTGGTTTTCTCTCCTAAATATGCTTTTCATTCTTTACGCACATAGGCTATGAAGTTTCCAAATCTTTAAATTCTGCTTTCCTTTTGATTATAAATCTCATCTTTAAATCATTTCTCTTTTTTTGCATTTTACTATAAGCAGTTAAGAGAGACCATGTGGCTTTCTGAACACTTTGCTGCTTGGAGATTTCTTCCACAAATATCCTAGTTAATCACTCTTCAGTTCTGCTTTCCACGAAGTCCCAGGACATGGACATAATTCAGCCAAGTTCTTTGCCACTTTGTAGTAAAGATGACCTTTCTTCCAGTTTCCAATACCTTTTCCTCATTTTTAAGACCTTATTAGAATGGGCTTTACTGTACATAGTTCTACCAGCATTCTGATCATGACCACTTAAGTAACCTCTGAGAAGAATGAGGCTTACCTTACAGCTACCCTCTTCTTCAGAGCCTTCACCAGAATCTTCCTAATGTTCTGTTCACAGCAATATTCCACTTTTACTTCAAGACTCTTCCAGCTTCTACCCATTACTCAGTTACAAAGCTGCTTCCACAGTTTTAGGTATTTGTAATAGCAACATCCTACTTCTCTGGTACCAATTTCTGTCTTCGTCCTTTTATGCTGCTATAACAAAATATCACAAACTGGGGAGTTTGTAAAACACACAAATTTATTTTCTCACGGTACTGCAGGCTGGGAAGTCCAAGATCAAGATGCTGGCAGGTTCAGTTGTCTGCTAACGGCTGCTCTCTGCTTCCAAGAGGGCACCATGAATGCTGTGTCCTCTGAAAGGGAGGAATACTGTGTCCTCATGTGGCAGAAAGTGGAAGGGCAAAAGGGGCAAACTCCTTTGTCAAGACCTGTTATAAGAGCACCTAATCCTATTCATGAGGATGGAGCCCACATGACTCAGTCTCCTCACAAAGGCGACACCTCACAATTAATTTACCTATATTAAAATTAAAGTATTCTGTATGCCAAAATACATAACTGGAGGGACTTTTGGTTGTAAAAAAAAAAAAAGAGGGGGTCAGTTATTTATTAAAAATAAATATAACACTGGACAAAATTGTTAAAATCAGCCATGCAAAGGTTCTGGAAATGAATCAAAGATTGACAATTAGTTGAGAAGCATTTATTCCTGTGAAGCCACCAGAGCTTCGGATAAGAACAGCAGGAGTCTCTGCTCTTCTTGCTCGAAGCTGCCCTCATCCCTTGCCCCAGTTTGGTTGGTGAGAACTGTGGTTTTGCCGGTGCTAGGCTAAGGTGAAAATCCAGAAGCCTTGCTGCCAGAGGAAGCCAGCTTGAGTCACCAGAGTGGTTAGAGGGGTGGTTTGAGGAACAAAAATCGAGGACTTTTCCAGTTAAAAATAGTTAATTACATAAGCAATAAATGGGGAGAAAAACCCCACAGTAGCTTGCTAATTTAAAATTGCAAGTTCAGTTGCAATAGCGGATCAGCCATAAATTTAATTGGGAGATATTAGAAACAAGAAAGCCATAGAAAAGCCCAAATAAATTCTATTTACTTTTGAGACTGGGAAATAGACGTGTGCCAGGGACACCCAAGAAAGTCTGGAGATAAAAGCCAAGGAAGACTTCAGAACTGTTTGCAAGCCTAAATGGTTTCCCAACTCACACACAGGTCAATCATCACAGAATAAAGCCTTCCCAAATCAAGCACAGTCTCTACGCAAATCATTGGCTGACCACTAAGCTATATAGACACAGGAATCTGGTATAAAACTTAAAGACTTGAGTAGATACATCAGTGACTAAATATCTTAGAGGAAACAGTTTCTCCTCATCCTCACCAAAACTTAGTATTGTTCATCTTTTTTATTACAGCAATTTTACTGAGTATTTTGTGTTATCACAGTGTGGATTTTATTTGCATTTTCCTATTGACTACTAATGATGTTGGGCATCTTTTCATGTTTTTATTAGCCGCTCATATCCATTTCAGTGAATTCCCATTCAAATTATTTGCTCATTTTTAAAAAAACTACATACACTGCTGGTAGAGATAAAAATGGTACAACCACTTTGAAAAATGTTTGGCAGTTTCTTAAAAAGTTAACCACAGAATTAACATCCAACTCAGCAATTCCACTCTATACATCCACCCAAGGAACATCAAAACATCTATCAAACCAAAAATGTGTACACAAGTGTTCGTAACAACAGTATTCATAATAATTTAAAGCTGGAAACAATCCAAATGGTCAACTGGTGAGTGGATAAACAAATAATGGTACAGCCATACAATGAAATAGCATTCAGCAACAAAAAGAAACTAATGTTTTATTTAATATCATGGATGAGCCTCTAAAACACTGTTCTAAATGTAAGAAACCAGACACAAGAGACAACAACATATTGTGTCCCTCCATTTATATGATACTTTTAGAAAAGGCAAAACCAGGGACCTAAAGCTGATTAGTGATTGGCTAGGGCTTGGTTTAAAGTAGCATCTGTGTTATATTCAAATGGGTCTCAATAGCTTTAAATGGTAAATATGCTTTTATATGTGTTCAGTGGGGCACACTGATTCCTGGTCCTTGAAAACTTGTAAGGCCACCTTAGCTTATCATGACAGAAAAGAAGACCAATTATGTTATGGAGGTCAAAGTAAATATTTTGGCCCTTTGTTATTTAGTTTGAAAGGGACACTCATTGCAAATGAGGTTAAAATGTGGTTAAATTTAAGGGTATGCTATAACATTCTTCTATTACAAATGAATGTGAGGTTAAAAGTCAGGTTGGTCAGAGAGAACCCTAACCAAAAAAAGATTGTCTAAATGGACATGCCAGACAGACCCAGATCAAAATTGGGAACCACACAGAGGCAGCAGAACTTTGAGTAGAGTGGAACTCAGTAGATAGAAAAAAAGAAAATCTCATGCTCTAATCCTGGTCTAGTCACTAACTTGTGGTGTGACCTCAGAAAGTTCTTTCATAGCTCTAGCTGTTGCCATGGACTTACTGTTCTGTCCACTCTAGACCTGGGTTTCTGAGGCTCATCTCTTTCTCAAACCTTCGTTGTAGCATCCCAGTGAGCCTGGTGAGACCCCTCAAAAAAGAGAGAGCCATACTGGGTGTAACAGAGAGAACTTGATAACAATGGAGAATGGGAGACAGGGAATAAAGAAAGGAAGTAGAAGACAGGGGACATATAAAAATGCTGCACTTAATTGGAATGGTTTCATGTCCATGAAATCAAAATAATGTCTTCATAAGTTCATGGAGGTATGAATATGCTAGAAAACCTATATTACAGTATTAACTTAGACAAACCAGCTGTATGACTCCTTTAGTTTCCATATTTTTCTCTATAAAACAAGAGGTTTTGGCCAGGCACAGTGGCTCACACCTGTAATCCCAGTACTTTGGGAGGCCGAGGCAGGCGGATCACGAGGTCATGAGATGCAGACCATTCTGGCTAATACGGTGAAACCCCATCTCTATGAAAAATACAAAAAATTAGCTGTGCGTGGTGACGAGCGCCTGTAGTCACAGCTACTCGGGAGGCTGAGGCAGGAGAATGGCGTGAACCTGGGAGGCGGAGCTTGCAGTGAGCTGAGATCCACCACTGCACTCCAGCCTGGGTGACAGAGCCAGACTGTCTCAAAAAAAAAAAAAAAAAAAAAAAAAAATGCAGGAGTTTTAACACATAATGTATACATAAACCTTGAGGGACCTGGGAGGAACCAACACATGCTTCAAAGTGGGCAGGGTTTCTATCTCAGAGCCTCCCCATCCTCCAGAAAGTGGGCCCCTCCCTGTCAGACTTCCCAGACTGCGCTGGCGTCACCAAAGTGCTGCTGGGAATTTCTCTGCACAGCCCTGTTCCTAAATCAGCTCCCAGGAGATTGGAGGATGAAGGAGGGTGCCAGTTTAAAGCAGGTCTGATATGATCCAGGACCTGATAGGGTTTCAGCTGCCGGCTTTCTGGCAATTTGCAGAGAAATTAAAGAGATTCTTACAGAGGTTAACTGGCTCAAGTACTAGGGAGGGGACGCTGTTGCTCAGAAAGAAACACAAAGACTAGATTCATCTTGTTCAAGAATTATAAATAGAACAGTCAGATTAGATTCGGCAGAGGAATGGGGGCACCACGAAGGAGCCAAGTTCTCTCCAAATAAAGAGGCAAGGCTCCAAAGACTCCCAAAGCCCTGAAACAAACATAGCAGGCTTTCAAAAGGGGAAAAAGGAAAGATAGGAAAGAAGAAACTTCAAGAAATAGGCCTTTTCTTTTAACCCACAACTCTTTTCAGGCAAGAAGGCAAAATCATCAGGTCCTGAAAGAGGTTAAAAGTAAATTATCACCCCATAAGGAGTCATTCATTGTAAAAGGAATGAAAATAGTTTACTGCTCTATGGAAAATGCAAGCTGCTTCCAAACTTTAGGTTAAAAACTTGGCAAAGGGAGTCTGGCCTCTCTGTGCGTCTGTCTTGGAGATGTTTATCCAGCGGATGGAGATACTGAGATGGGCCTGGCTTTTCAGGTTTGTTTTTTTGTTCCACATAAGGTTTCCATCAGATACAGTCTGCAAATTGGTGCAAGCCAGGAGGCTGCTGGAGGAGAGGCCCTGATTTAACTGCAGCGGGCCCTGTCTAAACTAGAAAGAACCCTGTTTGGTAAGAACCAAGTGACCGTGCGCAGCCCAAGCTGAACGCAGCCCTGGGAGCTGGTGGAAAGCCTACCAGCTCCTGCTTTCCAGGTCTCCTTCCAGCGCTAAATGCCATATGGTCTTAGACAAGTCACTCGACCTTGCTGGGCTACAGATTCCCCATCTGTTTCACACTGAGTCTGGCTTCCACCTACATCTCAAGGTTGTTTTAAGGCACTCATATAAAATGAAAGTTCTGTAGAAATGCCTTTGGTAATGTAGGCAAAAAATAGTTCCCTTCAAGGAGGCCTTCAGTGCTTTCTACAAACCCAGAGATAATGGAGACTGCTCAGTCACATCAAACATTTCCTGTTCTCCACAGGATGTCACCTAAGTACCTCCAGTCTTCCATCTTCTAACAGACAATCTACAGAGGCAGTGAAACACAGGGATTCATAGCATGGGTTTTGGTTTAAGACAGGCTAGGATTTGAGCCCCTGCTGTTTTACTCATTAGTAGAATAACATTGGAAACTTTTCTTAAACTGTATCTCAGTTTACTTCACTGTTAAATGTGAACAATGCTGGCCTCCCAGGTTTTCTGTAAGGAATAATACAAATGGAGAATACATACAAACCACAAAGCATGTGCTTAATAACAAGTGGCTATTATTTTTAATCATTACCCAGTACCATAGCCACCAATTTTATTATCTCTGTATTGAATCAGACAGGCACGTTTTGATTTACTCAAATGCCTCTAGCTGTAATTTAAGTCATTTTGTTTTGTTTTCTTAAAATATGTATGTTTTTCTTATTATAAATGTAATCTATGGATATAATTCTGCTTCCAGGAAGATGAAGAGGGCATAACTTTCCATATTCTTCCTGCTAAGTATAACTAAAAGCACGGGACAGAATGTAAAACAAACACAGACGGAGAAAAAACAGTAGACCACCTGGGGACCTCAGGGCTCCCCAGAACAACACAATTTGAAGTTTCTTGCTTTCTCTTTTTCTTCATATATCCCATATGTAGAGCTGAAGAAGCCAAGAACCCAGAAATACCAATGGGCAGAGATTAAAAACAGCCTCCCTATCCAAAGGACCAAGAAAGGAGTGGCCTAGGAAGATAGAAAGCTTTTTTAGATAATAACCACTCTGCTCCCTCCAAAAATTTCAGAACCTACTGTGGCCCCATCCCACTCATGCCAGTAAAGGCCAATGGGAAGCCTAGACTTAGAATTATATGACAAAGGTTTTTAAAAAGAAATGATAAAAATGCTTCAAAAAACAATAACAAACACACCTTTTTTTTAGATGGAGTGTCGCTCTGTCACCCAGGCTACAGTGCAGTGATGTGATCTTGGCTCACTGCAACCTCTGCCTCCTGTGTTCAAGCGATTTTCCTGTCCCAGCTTCCCGAGTAGCTGGGACTACAGGCACACACCACCACGCCCGGCTAAATTTTTTTTGTATTTTTAGTAGAGACAAAGTTTCACTGTGTTAGCCAGGATGGTCTCAATCTCCTGACCTGTGATTCACCCGCCTCGGCCTCCAAAAGCGCTGGGATTACAGGCATGAGCCACTGCGCCTGGTAACAAACACACTTAAAGCACATTTTTTAAAGCCTCAGCAGAAAAATAGAAGATATATAAAATAACTAAACGGAAATTTGAGGACCGAAAATAAATTAACTAAAATTCAAACTTAAATATAGATGGATTAATATCTTCAACTAAAAAAACAAAGATCACCAGCCTGGGCAACATGGTGAAACCCTGTCTCTACAAAATATTTATAAATTTGCCATGTGAGGTGGTCTATGCTTGTAGTCAGGACTACTTGGGAATCTGAGGTGGGAGGATCACTTGAGCCCAGGAGGCAGAGGTTGCAGGAAGCTGTGACTGTACCACTGGACGCCAGGTTGAGCAACAGAGTGAGATCCTGTCTCAAAAACAAACAAAAAAGCAAACAAACAAAAAATCGACAGATTTAAATTTAAAAAGAAGACAAATATGATTCAACTATGCTGCCTACTATTCACTTTAAATCCAGAAACAAATAGGTTGAAAGTGAAAGAACAGAAGATATTCCATGCAAATAGTAACAAAAAGAGAAGAGTCGCTATTATGCCAGAAAAAAATAGAATTAAAAAAAATTTTTTAATTACGGGAGTAAAACAAGAATGTCATACATTAATAAAAGATTCAATGCATCAAGCAGATACAACAATTGTAAACATATTCACATATAATAGCAGACCATCAAAATATATGCAGCAAAAATTGACAGAATCGAAGAGAGTAACAGTATAACAATAGTTGGAGGCTTTAATAATCTGTTCTCAGTAATGGATATAACAACCAGACAGAAGATAAGTAAGGAAACAGAAGACTTGAGCAATAAAATCAACCAACCAAATCTAACAAACATATACAGAATACCCTAACCACCAACGACAGACACACCTTCCTCTCAGGTGCACATGCATTCTCCAGGATAGGGCATATGTTAGGCCCAAAGTTAAGTGTCAGTAGATTTTAAAAGACAGGTATCTTACAAAGTATCTTCTCCAACCGCAATAGAATGAAGTCAGAAATCAATAATAGACCAAAAATTGAAAAATGGGCACATTTGTGGAAATTACACAACATATTCTTAAACAACCAGTGGATCAAAGAAATCACAAGGGAAATTTAAAAATATCTTGTGACAAATGAAAATGAAAACACAACACAACATATCAAAGCTTAACAACACAGTGAAAGCAGTCCTAAGGGAGTTACCTATCACCATTAACACTAATATTAAAAAAGAAGAAATATCTCAAATTAACAACCTAACTTTACAATGTAAGGAACCAGAACAAGAAGAGAAAATTAAACTCAAAACCATCAAAGGAATAAAATAATAACGATTAGAGCAGAAATAAATAAATAAGAAGGAGAAAAACAATAGAGAAAATCAACAAAACCAAAAGTTGGTCCCTTAAAAAGATAAACAAAATTGACCGATTTTTAACTATATTGACTTTATCTCTCTTTTTTTTGTCCTTTTTCTTTTCTGTTTTGTGGAGTATGCAGTCTTGCTATATTGCCCAGGTAGGTCTCAAACTCCTGAGCTCAAGCTATCCTCCCTGCCTCTGCCTTCCCTTTAAGTGTTGGGATTATGAGTGTGAGCCACCATCCCTGGGTAGCTATATTGACTTTAGAAAAAAGAAGACTTGGCCAGGCTCAGTGGCTCATGCTTGTAATCCCAGCACTTTGGGAGGCCAAGGCAGGCGAATCGTGAGGTCAGGAGTTCAAGACCAGCCTGGCCAACATAGTGAAACCCCGTCTCTACTAAAAGCACAAAAAAATTAGCCAGGCATGGTGGCATGTGCCTGTAGTCCTAGCTACTCGGGAGGCTGAGGCAGGAGAATCGCTTAAATCTGGGAGGCTGAGGTTGCAATGAGCCAAGATCACGCCACTGCACTTCAGCCTGGGCAACAGAAGGAGACTCCATCTCAAAAAAAAAAAAAAAAAAAAAAAAAGACTCAAATTACTGAAATCAGAAATTAAAGTGAGGACATTACTACCAATACTACAAAAATAATTGTGTGCCAGCAAATTGGATAATTGAAATAAAATGGACAAATTTCTAGGAACACAAAACCTACCAAGACTAAATCCTAGAGAAATAGAAATACTGAACAGATATAACTAGTAAGGAGATTCCACTGGTAATCAAAGAACTCCCAACAATAAAAAGCCCTAGACCTGACTACTTTAGTAGTGAATGCTCTCAAACGTGTAAAGAGCTAACATCAATCCTTCTCAAAGTTTTCCAAATAATTGAAAAGGAGAGAACATTTCACAACAGTACTTTCCTAACTCATTACATCAGGCTAGTACTGCCTTGATGCCAGAGCCAGATAAAGATACTACAAAAGACAAACAAACAAAACTATAGATCACTATGCCTAATGAAAATTGGTGCAAAAATATTCAACAAAATACTAGCCAACTGAATTTAGCAGCATGTTAAAAAAACATTATACATCATGATTTATTCCTGGAACGCAAGACTCAACATATAAAAATTGATCAGCGTAATTCACATTAGCAGAATGAAGAAAAAAACAAGTGGAGTGAATACCACATGACCATCTCAATTAATGCGGAAGAGCATCTGATGAAATTCAACACCTCTTCATGATAAGAATCAAACTAGGAACAGCAGAAAACTTCCAACAAAATAAAAGCTATAAATGAAAAATTAACAGCAAACATCATGATCAATGGAAAACAAAACTGAAAGCTTTTCCTCTAAGATTAGGAACAAGACAAGGATATACACTTTTGCCAATTCTATTCAATAAAGTACCAGAAGTTCTAGCTAGAGCAATTAGGCAAGAAAAATAAAGTCATCCAAATTGGAAAATATGTAAAATTACCTCTATTTGTGAATAATATGATCTTATATATAGGAAATCCTAAAGATTCCACAAAAAAACAAAAAAGGTTAGAACTAAAAAACAAATTCAGCAAAGTAGCAGGATACAAAACCAACACAAAAAAAGACTGCAGTTTTACAGACTAACAATGAACAATCTAAAAGGAAAATTAAGAAAATAATTCCATTTACAAAAGCACCAAAAGAATAGAGTTTAAGGATTACCTTAACCAAGGAGGTGAAAAACTTATACAATGGAAACTATAAAACATTGCTGAAAGAAATTTTAAAAGACATAAATAAGTGGAAGGATATCCCAGGTTCATGGTTTGGAAGACATAATATTATTTACGTTGTCAATATTACCCAAAGTGATCAACGAATTAAATGTAACCCTTATCAAAAGCCCAACAACATGTTTGCAGACGCGGAAAAGCCCATCCTAAAATTCATGTGGAATCTCAAGTGACCCTAAATAGCTAAAACAATCTTAAAAAAGAACAAAATTGGAAGACTCATACATTCAGATTTCAAAACTCAAGACAAACTACAGTAATAAAATAGTGTGGTACTGGCATAAAGACAGATGTTTAGACCAATGAAACAGACATATAGACCAATGAAACCATAAATAAACCGTCATATATTTGGTCAAATTATTTTCAACAGGGGTGCTAAGGCCAATGAGGAAAGGACAGTCTTTTCAACAAATGATGTTGGAACAACTGAATATAAGCATGCAAGACAATAAAGTTGGACCCTTACCTAACACCATATACAAAAATTAACTAAAAATGAATGAACTAAAATGATAAAACTCTTAGGAGAGAACCTAGGACAAAAGCTTTGCAACATTCTATTCAATAATGGATTCTTGGATACGACACCAATGACACAGATAATAAAAAAAGACAAATTGTATTTCATAAAAATTAAAAACTTTTGTGCATCAAAAAAGTTTTGATGTTTTGAAGTTTTTGTGCATCATCAAAAAATGAATAGACATTTCTCCAAAGATATACAAATGGCCAGTAGGCACATGAAAAGATGCTCTACATCACCAATCATCAGGAAAATACAAATCAAAATAACCATAAGATACTACCTCATACCCATTAGGATGGCTACTATTGAAAAAAGAGAAAATAAGCGTTGGAGAGAATGTGGATAAAAGGGAACCATCGTACACTGTGGGTGGGAACGTAAATTGGTACAGCCATCATGGAAAACAGTACAGATATTCCTGAAATATTAAAAACAAAATTGCCATATAATTTAGGTATTCCACTTCTGAGTATATGTACGCCCCAAAAATTGAAAGCAGGGTCTTGAAGAGATTTGTACATCCATGTTCATAGCAACGTGATTCACAATAGCTAAAACATTGAAGCAACCCAAGTGTTCATCAATGGATGAATGAATAAACAAAATATGGTATACACATATAACAGAATATTATTCTGTCTTAAAAAGGAAGGACAATCTGAGCCAGGCGTGGTGGCTCACACCTGTAATCCCAGCACTTTGGGAGGCCAAGGCAGGTGGAACACAAAGTCAAGAGATCAAGACTATTCTGGTCAACCTGGTGAAACCCTGTCTCTACTAAAAATACAAAAATTAGCTGGGCGTGGTGGCACATGGCAGTAGTCCCAGCTACTCAGGAGGCTGAGGCAGGAGAATCGCTTGAACCTGGGAAGTGGAGGTTACAGTGAACCGAGATTGCACCACTGCACTCCAACCTGGCGACAGAGCAAGATGATGTTTTAAAAAAAAAAAAAAAAAAAAAAAAAAAAAAAGAAAATCTGACACTAGCTACAACAGGGATAAACCTTGAGAATATTATGCTAAGAAATATAAGCTAGTCACACACCCAAAAAAAAAGACAAATATTCTAAGATTCCATTTATATAAAATCCCTAGAGCAGCTAAATTCATTGAGACAGAAAATAGAATGACAGTTTGCAGGGATCGGTGGAAGGGAGAATGAGTAATTATTGCCCAATGGGTGTGGAGTTTTAGTTTTGCAAGATGAAAAGAGTGCTAGAGGTGGGTGCTGGTGACAGTTGCACAAAAATATGAATGTACTTAATACCACTGAACTATACAGTTTAAAATTCTTAAGATGGTCAATTTTATGTCATGTGTCTTTTACCACAATAAAAATGTATTTATTTTAAGAAACAAACAAATATAAATGTTTTAAAATAAAAATTCAGTGGATGGGTTCAACAGCAGAGTAGAGAAGACAGGGAGGGAGATAATCAGTGAGTTGGAAGATAGAAAAATGGAAATTATTCAATCTGAACAGAGGAAAAACAGAATGAAGAAAACATGAACAGAGCTTTAGGGACTTCTTCGGTAATTTAAAAATTATCAAATATTTGTGTCATTAGAGTCCTAAAAGGAGAGAAAAAGTAGGGTAGAGCTGAAATGTACTCAAGGAAATAATGGTTGAAAACTTCCCAAACTTGGCAAGAAACATAAACATGCACATTCAAGAACATGAAAGAGCCCAAATAGGATAAATTCAAAGAAGTTCACACTAAGACACATGACAGCCACACTTCTGAATATCGAAGACAAAAAAAATCTTAAAGCAAAGAGAGTAAAACTACATCATAGCAATAGAAGAAAAACTCTAGTTGAATGGCAGCAGATCTCTCATTAGAAACTGTGGAGACCAAAAGGAAATGGCACAACATTTACTGCAAGAAAACTGTCAAACCAAAAATCTACGCTCAGTGAAAATATCCTTCAGAAATGAAGAGGACTAGAGATGTTCAGAGACAGGAAAATTAAGAGTATTTTTTGGCAGAAGACCTATTCCAAAAGAGTGACTAAAATAAAATCTTTAAGCAGAAAGGAAAATAAAAAGAAAATAAAGAGGGAATCGTGGAACATAAGGCATGAAGAAAGAACACAGTAAAAAAGTATATGGGTAAATAAGATAAACTTTCCTTCTCAGGTTTCTAAATTATGTTTGATGGTGGAAAAAATAGTGTCTGAATGTGGTTCTAGATGTATGTATAGGAAATATTTCAGACAATTATACACAGGGAAAGGTAAAGGGAGGTAAGCTTTTATACTTCATTTCAACTGGTAAAATAATTATGTCAGTAGACCATGATATGTTATGTATAAATAATATAATATCTACAGCAACCACCAAAAATAAAAAAGTTATACAAAAAGATACATTCACAAACACTATAGGCAAATCCAAATGGAAATCTAAAACCATGTTCAAGTAACCCACAGAAAGGCAGAGAAAAAAAGGAAATAAAAAACAGAGAACAAGAAATAAAAATTAAAATGGTAGACTTAAGCCCTAATATATCAATAATTATTTTAAAGGTAAGTGGTCTAAATACATGAATTAAAAGCCAGAGATTGGTAGAGGTGATTACAAAACATGACCCAATTATATGCTCTATAAGAAACTCATTTTGAAAATAGCAATACAGAAAGGTTAAAAATAAAAGGACAGAAAGAAAGATATATCCTGCAACCAGAACAAAGTAGGAGTGTTTATATTGATACTAGACAAAGTAGACTTCAGAAAAGAGAAAATTACCAGAGACAGAGGGGGCATTATATAATGTTGAAAAGGTCAGTCCACCAAAAAGACATAGCAATCCTAAATGTATATGTATCAAGTAACAGACCTTCAACATATGTAAAGCAAAAACTTATAGAACTGAAAAGAGAAATGGATAAATACAGAATTGTAATTGGAGACTTCAAAACCTCCTGCATGACAGCTGATAAAACAACTAGACAGAAAATCAACAAGATATAGAAGAACTCAACAGTATTGACCAACAGAATTCAATATATATTAATAGAACACCCAAAATAGCACTTCTTTTTAAGTGCCATAGAACATATAACAAGATTTACCATATCCTAGACCATAAAACAAACCTCATGTAATGTAAAAGAACTGAAATCATAGTGTGTTTGCCAATTACTATAGAATCAAACTAGAAATCAATTTTTTAAAATGCAACAGGAAAATCTCCAAACTCTTGGAAAGTAAACACTTTTAAAAAAATTAATGGATCACAGGTGAAGTCTCAAGGTAAATTTTGAAATAACATTGAGCTGGAGGAAAAACACATAAATGTTTGTGGAACACAGCTAAAGCATGCTGAGAGGGAAATTTACATTAAATGCACACATTAGAAAAGAAGAAAAGTCTCAAATCAATCATCTAAGCTCCCACCTCAAGAACATAGGAAGAGCTAAATAAACCCAAAACAAACAGAAAGAAGGAAATAAAAACATATAAGAGCAGAAATCCATGAAATTGAAAAACAATAGAGGAAATCAATGAAATAAAGATCCTGTTCTTTGGGGAAAAATCAATAAAATGGACAGACCTTTAGCAAGACTGACAAAGAAAAAAAGAGGACACAAATTACCAATATTAGGACTAAAATGAGGATATCACTACAGACCTTGCAGACATCAAAAAGATAAGAGAGTACTATGAACAACTCTACAAACCAATTTAACAACTTTGAGGAAATGGATAAATTCCTTAAACTACTACAACTCATCCAATATGAAATAGATTATTTAAATATCCTTGTATCTATTAAAGAATTGAATTTACAACCACGAAAATCCCCAAAAATGAATTTCCAGGCCCAAGTCATTTCACTGGAGAGTTCTACCAAACATTTAAGGAAGAATTAACACCACTTCTATGCAACCGTTTTCAGAAAATAGAAGAGGACACTCTAACTTATTTTATGAAGCTAAAACAATATTACTCTGATCAAAGAAAACTATAGTCCAATATATCTCAATAATATGAATACAAAAATCTTTAACAAAATATTATCAAATAGAATTCAGCAATAATAAAAAAAGAATTGTATACAGTGACCAAGTAGCATTTATGCCAGAGGTGCACTGTTCAATATAAAATATCAATATTCAAATATCAAAATTCATATAAATCAATATAATATAGTATATTAATAGGCTAAAGGAGAAATGATATGATCATATCAGTCAATACAGAAAAAGCATTTGATAAAATTCAATATCTCTTCACAATTTTTTTTAGCTGTCAGAAAAAAATAGGACTAGAGGAAAATTTCCTAAACTTGATAAGATAATCTACAACAAACCCGTGGCTTTCATTATGCTTAATAATGAAAGACTAAGTGCTTTCCTCCTAGATCAGGAATAAGACAAAGATATCTTCTCTTCAGTCTTTTCAACATAATGTTGAAGGCTATAGACAGTGCAATAAGGCAAGAACATGCCTATTCTTGTAGAAAATCCCAAGAAAGTTAACACAAACCACCTAGAACTAATAAGTGAGTTCAGTAAGGATGTAAGATAAGCATTTAAAACTCTTATTATTTTGGTTTTTAATATTTATATAAATATGTTTTATATTTCTATATACTAGCAATGAACATATGGACATTGAAGTCGAAAATACACCACCACTTACAATTAGTTTAAAAAATGAAATCTAATAAAACTTGTACAGAATTTGTATGCTGACAATTACAAAACAATGATGGAATAAATCAGGCTGGGTGCAGTGGCTCACACCTGTAATCCCAGCACTTTGGGAAGCTGAGGCAGGCGGATCATGAGGTCAGCAGTTTGAGAACAGCCTGGCCAATATGGTGAAACCCCATCTCTACTGAAAATACAAAAAAAAAAAAAAATTAGCTGGGCGTAGTGGCACGCACCTGTAGTCTCAGTTACTGGGGAGGCTGAGGCAGAAGAATTGATTGAACCTGCGAAGCAGAGGGTGCAGTGAGGAGAGACTCCGTCTCAACACACATACACACACACACACACACACACACACACACACACACACACACACGAAAAAAAAAAAAAAAGAAAAAGGAAAAGAAAAGAAATCAAAGAATGTCTAAGAGGAGGGACATATCATTTTTATGATTTGGAAGACTCAACATAGTAAAAGATGCCATTTTTAACCAAATTTATATACAGGTTTCATGCAATTCCTATAAAAATCCTAGAATGATTTTCTGTAGGTATAGATAGGACTATTCTAAAATTTATATGGAAAGGCAAAATAACTAAACAAAAACATTAGCTAAACAAAGAAAACCTTGGAAATGGAGAATAAAGTAAGAAAATCAGTTTACCTGTTTTCAAAGCTTTTTATATAGCTACAGTAATCAAGACCTGGTATAACACATAGATAATGCAATAGAACAGAAAACACAGAAATAGACCTGCACAAATATGCCCTACCGATTTTGGTAAAGGTTTAAAAGCAACTCCATGGATGAAAGACAGGTTTTCAACAAACTGTGTTGGAGCAATTAGACATCTATAGACAAGAAGGAGGAGGAGAAGAAGGAGGAGGGGAAAGAGGGGCAGAATAGGGGACAGCAAAGTGAAGAAGGTGAAAGAGAAGAAGGGACAGGAGGAGAGCAAGGAAGAGAAGCAGGGAAGGAGGAGGAAGCTGTTCAACCTCAATTTTGGTCTTTAAGCCAAAATTAAGCAAATTAAATCAAAACAAATCACAGACTTAAATATAAAAGGTAAAACTATAAAATTATTTTTAATGGGAGAAAATCTTTGAGATTTAGGGCCAGATAGAGATCCTAGACTTGACACGTAAAGAACAATCCACAAAAGGAAAAATTTATTAATTGAAATTCACCAAAATTACAAACTTCTGCTTTATGAAAAATGATCTGTTAAGATAAAAAGACAAGCTACAGAGGATGAGAAAATATTTGGAAACCACATATTTGACAGTTAGTATCTGGAATATACAAAGAACTCTCAAGTCTCAACAGTAAAAAAGAAACAATCCAATTAGAAAATGTGCAAACATGAAGAGACATTTCATCAAAGAGAATATATAGATGGCAAATAAGCACATGAAAAGATGTTAGCTATTAAGGCAAGGAAAATTAAAACCGTAATTAGATAACACTATGGATCCCATCAAATGCTGATGAGGATGGAGAAAAAACTGGATCATTCATATCTTGCTGATAGAGAGGTAAAATGGTACAGTCACTCTGGAAAAGAGTTTGGTAGTTTCTTTACAAACACTGTATGACCCAGAAATTGCACTTCTGGACTTTCATCACAGAGAAATGAAAACTTATATTCACACAAAAACCCATACACAAATGTTTATAGCAGCATTACTCACAATAGGAGAAAACTGGGCACAACCCAGACCCTTCAACAGCTGTGTGGTTAAACAACCTGTGGTACATCCATACCATGGAATACTACTCAGCAATACACAGAAAAAAAGTTACTGATACATACAATGACATGGAGACTCTCAAAAGAGTTACATACCGTATAATTCCATGTACATAACTTTCATAAAATTATGAAACACAGGCATAGAGAACATATTAGTCTCATTGCCAGGGTTAAGGAGGAGGTGGAAGCAAAAGGGTAGTGGATATGGTTAAAAAAGGGCAACGTGAGAGAGCCTTGGGATGATGGACTTATGTCAGTATCCGGATGATCACTTCTAATACTCAGGCATATTTAACCAAAGTTTCAAAACTCTTCCTGAGCATGAATGATTTCAAGGAAAGATAATTTTTATTCCATAGAAGTGGTCCCATATCATACCTTCTCAGCATAAAAGCTATTTTATTTCAGAACTCTTTCCAGAATGTCCTAATCCCACTCTCTGCCCCACTTGTGAATTGCCATCCCTTCTTTCTCAGTGCTTTGGCTATTCCTGAGAGGTTTCTCCTCTAACTACAGAAGAGACCAAATTCAGCTTTGTTCATAAGAGCCAGTGAAATCATAGCAGTGATGCTCTGGTTTTGTCTGTGGTATTTTTTTTTAAGCCAAATACCCTACATCTGGAATATACCACAAGGGAGTTACTAAGTGTTAGCACCAAGGTGACCCTAAAGGGAATGGAGTGCTTATTCTGTGATATCTGAAGTGAGTGATGGAGTGGAGCAGAAAATGGATAGTAGGCATACAGATAATGGAACCTGGGGCCTGTCATGTCTGTCGTTTGTTCATTTCTTCTGCCCTCATCATCTCAGTATGGGTGATGCGGATTAATATTGGGACATTGTAGATGAGTCTATTCTACAAAGAAATTATTGCATTCCCTGCCACCACTCTATACCCCAGCTTCTCCAACTGAAACATAAGCATCTTTGATCTAGCTTTGGTTCATAGGAGTATTAAGAAGTCCAGTGATGTTTTTGCAGCACCTCAACACCTTTTTTAAAAACCTGCATAAATAAATAAAAGACTACTCTGTAAGAAACAACTTCAAGTTCATTAATCGCCCAGATCCTTGTAAGGTTTTCTATCAATATTTAACAAAAGTAGACAAATGGTTGGCAACATGAGGATTCAAATTGCAATAGACTTTGAAAACAAAAAACTCACAGAAAACTAAGACTTAAATGGAGCACCCAATAAAGGTATTGCATTCTGGCCATACAGTCCTACTGCTCGAAAGACCAGTTCCCAACGGCGTATTTCTCATCACATGCACCTCACTCTATGATTCAGCAATCCTACTCTTAGGTACTCAACCCAAATAAATGAAAACATGTATCCACTAAAACATTTGCACAAATAAATGTATAGCAGCCTTATGCATAAAATCTAGAGAAGACCCAATTGTCAATTAACAAGTCAATGAATAAACAGACTATGGTATTTTTATACAATAGAATACTACTTAGCAATAATTAAAGAACAAACCACTACAAGGATATATTTTTAAAACACTATGTGGAGCAGAAGAAGACAGACATGAAAAAGTACATACTGCTCTTTGATTTCATTTATAGGAAGTCCAAGACAGACAAAACTAACCTGTTGTGAGAGAAATCAGAACAGTGGTTGTGTCTGGCAGGCAGTGGAGGTGGGGTTACAATTGGTGGGAAAGTAAACAACTGGAAAAGAATGAGGATACTTTCTGGGGTAATGGAAATGTTTTATATTTTGTTTAGGTGATTTCACCAGTGTATACAATTATTGAACTCATCAAACTGAACACTTAAGATCTGTGCATACTATTGTATGTAAATCTATCTTAATAAATAGGGTTTTTTTAAAGTGTGGGGCCCATTCATTTCCAAGGGCAGGGAAACTTTATCTCCGCTGAATAAATGTTGAATGGGCAGTGGGAAACAAAATAAAGTTTTGTTTTGATCACATCCTTCGATTGTGCTTGTTGAAGATATCAGTTAAATGCACTACTTATTTTGTCCAAGAAAGGCGGAAAGAAAGGAAGAAAGGGAATGCCTGACACCTGCCCTGACTTTTCCTGTTTTATATACTCACTTCCCTCCCTCTCCACGCCATTATTCTGTCCATTGAGCATTTCCTCAGGGACTCCTCACCTCCCTTCATCCCAGGTGCTTAATGCTCCCCTGGACAGCCCTGAGGGGGTTGGGTGAGTAGAGATACATGCTTAAAGCACACAGAGGGTGGCACAAGGTGCTGTATAATTAAGGGTTGATTTGCATGTGCCTGGTCTAAGCCCCAAAACTAACTTAGGGGAAAATTCCTCTTCTGAGGGGAATTAGCAGGGAGGTTTCCCTGAGCTAACGGGGTGAAAAGATTTTGAAGAACTGAGAGAATCTGATCAGCAGAGACGCAGAAGAGGACAATTTCATAAAGAGGATGTCTTCACCAAAGGCACAGAATCAGAAAAGCATCAAGCATATGGGGAAAATAACAAAGTATTAGATATAGCTACCATTTGTTGAGCCTCTTCTCTTTACCGCCAACTTTATATCTACTTATGTATTCAAATTCAGGCCATCTCCTAATTTTACAGAGAAGAAAATGAAAACATAGGATGATTAGGGAACCTTTTCAAGGTCTCCTAGCTAGCAGATGCAGAGTGGAACTTTGCGTCCAGGTCCTTAATTCACACACTTGCAAACCACAGCATGATGCTATTGCCCCAGGTTTCTGCAGATGAGATTGCAACAGGGTCTTAAGTAAGGCATTTGTTGTCTACAGCGAGATATCAATTAATTATTAATTAGTTAAAACAGACAAAGGAATTGTTTAGAAAAATTGAGATGATGTAGAATGAAAAGTAGGGAGACAAGAACATAAAGGACTTTGAATAACATGCCAAGGAGTATCAATTTTATTACAGTAGAGGGAAGTCATTAAAGTTCCTAGAGTAAAATCATGTGAATGTTGAAGAAATGTTTTCAGATCATTCTGACCGTGATGAACAGAGTAAACTAGGTGGGAACCAACAGCAGGAGTAGGGAGTAAGAAGATAATAGTATGCTGTATTGGTTCCAACAACGGTCCATTTCAGTACCTAAACTAAGGGAACAGTAGTGAGAAAAAAATTTTGGAAAATATTCAAGAGACTTCATGAAAGAAATATGCTAAGGCCTAGTGTCCAGTAGAATGAAGGACTGAGAAAGGTGAGCTAAGAAAAGAGAAGAAGGTTCTAAGGCTGAGGCCTTTGTCCTGGGGAAAATAGTGGATCTGTGACAGAAGTCAGGACAGGGAACCGGAATGAGGGTGGTCAGATCATCAGTACAGCACATTTGAGGCTTGAGATCCGATGGGACATGCAGATGTTGTGAGATCTGTACAATAGTAAAAGAGCAAGGGATTGAGATCAGAGAACCAAACCTTGGGCAACAGAGCAGATGGTTAAGTGCTTGAACTCTACAGCCAGACAAAGCAGACCAGGATTTGACACCCATCAGCTCTCTGAGCCTTGGGTCCTTCCTCTATAAAATGAAACGGTTAATGTACCTGGTTTATAGGGTTGATGGGAGGATTAAAATGCACAATAAGTACTCAATAAATGTCAGCTCTGATTATTGAGGCATGTGCATATTTTAGGAGAAGGACAAGAAAAAGAAGCCTGGGAGACCCAGATGAGCAACAGCCAGAGAAACTTGGAAAAGACTTAGAAAGTGCCACACGGCATAGGCCTCCGGGGACTTAAGGAGAAATTGATAAAGATGGGATCGGAATGGGCCGCTGACATTGTCTATCAGTGGACTAAAGGAGACAAAGCTGGATATCAGGGGATTGCAGAGATACGGGTAATGTCACAGCAGAGGCAGTAGATATAGACAAATGAGGTAGAAAGTAAAAGGAAAGAATTACTAGAAAAAGAGCAAACTCAAATGAAGATTTATTTTCAATATCAAGAAGACTGGATTGTGATTGGACAGAAGTAAATCAAGTAAAGCTCCACTAAACAAGGAGATATAAAATATACTTATGAGGAAAAAAATGATAACTAAGGAGCAAAACCCCTGATGGAGGCAGAGGGCAATGAAGTCAAGGGCAAATGTGGATGAATTAACCTGGGAAACAGAGAGGGAAATCTTACCTGCAGAGCATGGAGAAGAGACAGAGAGAGAATCGGGTATGAGAAGGAAAAATGACTTGCGTTCTGAGGCTCGATGGATGGCAGGAAAACATTTGACTCTACAGCTAAGACACTCCAGTCCTTTCCTCTTCCTTTGGTATTGACTTGTGAGAAGCAGAACCAGTGGCCTCAGACAGCAAGCTGGTCCCATCAGTCATTCCCACCTGGCCCCCAGTGGAATACACATACATAACCTTACTGACAAAGGGAGAACATTTTTGTTCCATACAAGTAAACGGAATCCAAACAGGCTGTTCTGCGAGCTTCTCTCAGTTGCCACCTCCCCACAATACTGTTCTAGATGCCCGGTAATAAGGGATCCCCAGGGTATTCCAAAAAAACGAAAGAAGAAGTTGAAAAGTTTAGATTGTGGACTTGGTGAGGGGTGTGGTCCTCACTGAACAACCTCTGGATCAATGAGTTCTATGAAAACTTTCAATGCCTCAGTTCTGTGATGCATGTGGCTTTGAAGGCTTGAGTCTCACAGGGGCCTAATTCAACATTTGGCAATCCTTTAGAGTATGTGGTGCTTGGCATTTTCATTGCTTCATTATTTAAAGGGCAATTCATTATGTGCAATGGAAACAAATAAAACTATTTCTGACATTTCTAAATCTGAACCCTGAACCCTCAATAAACCTTCCAGTTTCAAAATAATTATTTAAGCAAAGCCCTGGTGTATTCACTCCAAACCATTGACTAGTGTTCCTAATGGTTGGTGAGGCAGTCTCCAATGCTGAGACTTGGGTATTGAAACTTCCCTGAAGAATATTAAATAGTCCCCTATGCTGCAACCCATTAAAGGCAATCTTGTCCTCACAGGCCTCAATCAAATTTGCACAGCAATTAGTCCTGCACGGGGTTTGATACATTTCTTAATTATAAAACAACTTTGTACTCTATTGGCCTGTTCGGATGGGTTAAGAGAACATTAATTACCTCCTCCTGAGACATCAAAGAGTTTCTTTTTTTAATCCCCATTTTAGGGATGAATAAAGCAAGATGTCACGATGAACTAATGTCTATTGAGCACCTACTATGTGTTCAGTGGACTTTGTGGTGATTTACATACATATAAATAAGCATTGATTATGAGGTAAATTATTACCCCTGTTTTACACATGAGGAAAACAAGTTTAGAGAAGCTAGATTAGCTGACGTTGTTCACATTGCCAGTACATCGGTTGGTCTGCCTGAAAATCGTGTTTTGTATGTGGTGTCTCTTGAAATTGATGATGTCCTCCCTGACTTTCTAAAATTATTGAGGTCTGGCTTGGCGGCTCATGCCTGTAATCCCAGCACTTTGGAAGGCTAAGGAAGTCAAGGTTACAATGAGCTATAGTCCTGCCCCTGCACTCCAGCCTAGGAGACGGAGCGAGAGTGAAAATAAAAATAACACTGTTATTCATCCTGCTTTTTTTGAGCACTTTGTGTATGCCAGACAGTGTGCTAGGGGCACTGAAGAATGAAATGACTGGGTCCCTGTTCCCTGCGGAACAGCCGTGAGACAAGCATCTCCTCTCTGGCGCTTCTGTAATGGAAAAGCTGTGGGAGTGCTGAGCAGGGAGCCCGCTTAACTCAACCAGCTCAACCCGGAGTGGGCGCGGCCCGCAGAGTTCACACAATCTAAGGTGCGTCTTCCCCGGATCCAAATCCCCTGGAAATCGTCATCTCTCCGTCTCATCCTGGTCTTAGGCATTACACAGGGAAGGAAGTTCAAACATGTCAGGAAAGAGCTCCGGCAGAAAAAGAACCCAGGCATTCTTGTGGCCCCGGCTTTGGCATCAGAGTCCCAGCCTCCTCCTTCCCTTCGTTTGACTCAGGCAACCCCTCCCCGCGCTCTCTCCAGCATCCCTCCCCCACCTTCAACCAGCCTGGATTCTTTTTTTTTTTTTCATTGTAATCTTCCTAAATTGCACATTTCATAAGACCTTCAGGAAAAAAGTCAGGAAATGAGGTTTAGAGGAAGAGGGAGGCGGAGAGTAGGGGGCCGGGTGGGGAGGGGGGGGAGGGGGGAGCAAACTCCAGGAGAGCTAGTCTTTCATTATCACGACCTGTTAGGCGCACATCCCATCCCTCTCCCTGTGCCACCCTCTCGCTGGATGCGAGCCATCCTCCGGGCTAATGAGCAGAGCGCAGGAGATAACTAATCCTAATGCAATTACCGCTCGGCATTACACTGATAGGTTTGAGGCACTCCCTGTGTGCCCCGCAGCCTGAGACAGGCTCGTGCAGATGTGCCTTCGTCTCCTGTCGGAGACGTTTTGACAGCTGTATACAGTGCCGGGCCCCCTCCCGCTCCGATCGCATCCCGGGAGAGTGATCTTTTAACAGCGAGTCCCCATGAAGCCTGTCGGAGGTGAAATGAAATCTTAGCAGCTTGGGGGAAGCCTGGTCGGGCCGTGCGCGTTCAGATGCTATTTCCAGGGCGGTGATGGAAACGGCGGAGACGCGGGCCCCTGCTCTCCGGCCGCCCCCCACCCCCGCCGCTTCCTGAGAGGCTCACGGAGTGTTTAAACTGCGGTGAAAAATTAGAGTGCGCAGGCCCAGCCCTCTCCTGGCGGAGCTCGGCGCTCCCGTGATAGGGGGATGGTTTGCAGCACACATGTTCCTTTGTTTGGCGGGACCACGTGCTCTGTTTGCACAGCAGCATGTGGTACCACTGGAGGAAATCGAACCAACACTGAAAGTTCAAGGAACAGCCAAGCTCTGCTGGGAAGCGGCTGCGTCAGGGCCGGGATGAAGTGAGGAGGCAGGAGGCCGGCTGGACTCCCTCCCTGAGAAGCAGGGGGTGGTGGGAGGGGGACAGTGGGGCCAGCGCTATTTGGGATAAAGTGGCCTGCAGGTTGCTGGCACCGAGCACTCACTGGGAGGGTTTTCTGCAGTAACCAACCAGACCTGCCTGGGATGGGAAGTGCACTTTGATTATGATTATAATCGCTTGTATTTGAAAGAGCTTTATAGTTGATAAAGGCTTCTCGCAACCATTTTTCATTTGATCCTTGTAAAATCATGTGATGCTAAAGTAAGTGCCTCTCCTTCTTGGGGTAAAGAAGGAGAGGGGAAGGGCTGGAACCCGTGAACACTTGGCCGAGTGTCTGACCTTCCAGGAGGCCTAGTGGGGCAGCTCTGACCACGCTGATAACAAAATGCATGAAACAGTTATCGTTTGTCTTCTGCACATTGCTCGCTGTCTCTCACTCTCTCTCGCTCCCCACACACACACCCCACCCTCTGTTTAATTACGGAACAGTATATGCTGTGGGTAAAAAAAATCCAAACCATACAGAAATATGAGATACATACATATATGGTATAAAATGGAAAGTCTCCAAAATCAAATTTCCTAAATAGCCATGGTTAAGAATTTCAGTCATTTCTTTATTTTTCCACACATATCTGAACATATTTATGCAATTTATCGATACATGCATTTTTATCTTAAAAAATAGGAAATTACTACACATACCATTCATTTTAACCATGTATCAAAGATGTCTTTCTGAAACAGAATATATAAATCTGTAGCACTGTTCTTTTTAAGAGCTGCATTGTATTTCTTCGTATGGATATACCATTATGTTATTGAATAATCAGATGGTTTCCAGTTTTTGTTTATACAATGTCAAACTAAAGACTTCAACATATGTTGCACACTGTGAAAGTATTATTTTAGGATGAATTCCCAAAATTGCGCATTCAAAACAGTGTTGAGTTAAAGTGAAGACACATTTTAAATTTAAAAAGACATGGCCAAATCATTCAATAAAAATGTGACACTAAATTATAAGGCACGTAGTGAAGTAAACTGTTAGTGTATGACATTAGTTTATGAAAGTTAACTGTTTCCATACACACCTGACCTGGGTATTGCAAATTCAACAGAATGAAAAACTGATGTTTATAAGAATGAAGTTGAGCATATTTCTTTTAAAAGTTTTAGTGGCCGTTTGTCAGTTTGAACCTATAAGTTACTGTCTCTTTTGCCTATTTTTTCTATTGGTCTGCTCATCTTTTCTTATTAATTTGAAGAAATCCCTTTAATATTTTGCAAAGATTTTTCCAGTTCATTTACTATCTTTCAATTCTGTAATAGAAATATTCAATACTTAATACCGTCAGATTTGTCTATCTTTACATTGATAGTTTTAAAGTTTCATGCCATGGTTAGAAAAACTTTCTCAAACTTCCAGAAAATTAAAATACTCTGCTATATTTTCATTTAACATCTTTTTTTTATCATTTTATTTAGCAGATTTTTATTGAGCAAGTAACATAGGCCAGACACGATTTCAGAAATTGGGTATATACACCTAGTTTCTGAATTAATGGAGCTTGTATTCTAGAATGGGAGATAGGCAATAAACAAATAAATGAGTAATTACAAAATTCAAAGCACTACGAAGAATTAATGGAGAATAACAGAGAATACCTACTTAGGGAGAGTGGTCACGGAAGGCAAGATTTAAACTAAGATTTGAGGAATGAGAAATAGTCATGGAGGTGAAGATCAATCCAGGCCGAAGGAACAGCATATGCAAAGGCCACGAGGAGGAAAATAACTTGGAGTATTTGAGAAGTTAAAGAAGGCCAGTGTGACTAGAACCTAGTGAGCAAAGTAGCGAGATAAAAAGCCTTATAGACCAAGATGAGGAAGAAAAGAGTGGCTGTCTTACAGACCCAGGTAAAAAATCAATTTTATTCTAAATGTAGTAGGAAGCCACTGAACAGCTTAAGGGGGGATATTAGTGATCTCGTTTGTGTTTTGAGTTATTTAAAGGAATGTTCTGGCTTCTTTAAGAATGATGTAAGGGGTGTAAGAGACTAAGCAGTGACCAGGAAGGATTCTGGGAAAAAGGACGGTGGCTTGCTGAATGGTGGTCATAGGGAGGTCATTGCCATGACTTTTTGATGAAGTGGATGCAGGTGAAGAGGTAGAAGTAGTCATCCTGCATAACTGCTGGTTCTAGTTTGAGTAATGGGGTACACGGTGATACCATTTCTTGAGAAACTTAGATTTGAGAATGATGTGGGGATGCAGAAGTGTTTAGAGATCACTTCTAATGTGTTGAGTTTAAGGTAATCATGAAATATCCAAGTCAATCTATCAAGTAGGTGGTTGACTGCATAAATCTGGTGCTCAGAGGAGAAGACTAGGTAGGCTGTAAAAATTTAGCAATTGCTGGTCACTAGATATTTAAGTCTATGAAGAGAGTATACAAGGAAGAGCAAGGCCTGACTACAAGCCCTGGGAAACTTCCTTATTTGGAGTTGAATGGAGAAGGAGAAGCCAGCAAGGAAGAAGGAATGGGAGCAGTCAATGAGGTAAGGAGGGAAACAAGAAGAGATTGACATCTCATGGATTGAGAGGAGGAGTAGTAAATGGCATCAAATGTTGCTGAGAGGATCCATAATATGAGGACTAAAATAAACCCATTAGAGTTGACAACATAAAGCTCACTGATGATATTGACAAGAGCAGTTTTAGTAGAATGAGGAAGTAGAGGCTGCCTTTGGAGAACCAGGGCAACCTCCCTGAGAGAAGACTAGAAATGTAATAGGACACGTCTATAGATATAACACCTTCATCTTGTTTTTCTTAAACTATGTTGTGCATTAGACTCATCTAGTGAAAAATACACTTGCCCAGGCCCCAATCCCAGAGATTTAGTAGTTCTGGGTCAGTATTTTAAATAAGTACTTCAAGGGACCCAAATGCATAGCAAAGTTTGAGAATCATGGCCTTAACCTGAGGTTAGATTTCTCAGAATGGAATGTCAAATTGCAGGCCTGATTGAAAGAGGAAAAGATTTGAGGACAGAAGGCCTTTCAGTGACTTTCAGGTCACGTCACATAAGCAACCACCTACTCTCACGAAAATAGTGACTGCACAGCCAAATATATCAGTTGGCCTTACAGTCAAGAGTTTTGACCTGAACATAAATTGGATTCACTAACTATAAGCTGAACTCTTTACTTCCCCTCCTGCCTCCCTGTTTGGGTACAGCTGCAGGTAGACTAAAACAAAAGGGCACGAATGGATTTTTTTTTAATGAAGTTCTCCTGAGAATTCAAAGATATCTCTTCTTCTGTTGTTCTTCCAGCTGACTACATGGTCTAAGACTGAGACCATGTCCCTAAAGGCAGAATAACTTCAGAATTCAGAGTCAACTCCCTTTTATTCAGCATAGACATTCCAGGCAAGCACTTTTATATATGTTATCTCAAACAATCCTCACATGAACCTTTTGATGCAATTATTTTTATTTCTATTTGGTGGATGAAAACCTGATTGGAATAAATGGTGCTGAAAACAGTAAATATGTCTCAAAAATAGCACTCATTGGCTATATATAGATTTAGTCTGTGTTACTCTGGACTATTGAAAGAAGTGTGGGTCGTTCATTGCCCAAATGATTCCGATATTTGCCTTACCATACCCTCCTGGCCCTGCTGGGTAGACCTGATTGTTAATAGCCTGGGATCCATTACCAGCGGAATTTTCATGCTTTCCCAATTTGAACATGGAGCATGGTGTAATGCAATGAATATGCATGAACTCTGGGTCCAAAAAGCCAATGGTTCAAATTCTGGCTCTTCTCCTGAGCAATTTTGTTGCCTTGGACAAGTCATTTAACTTTTTTAAGCTCCATAGTCCTCATGTGTAAATCAAGGAGATCTCATGCATATTAAATATGTTTTATATACTGTATGTTCTATACTCAATAACTGTTATCATTTATACCAAACCCCCTTACACCCCTCAATCAAGTCTAAATTCCAGCTAAATCTCCCATAGGCTATCTTGCTGAAATACTCTTTTGAGAGGTACTGCTATTTCTTATTCCTTTCTAACCCCTGAAGGGTATTATTTCAACCATGTTCTGCCCCTTCCCCAAGCCCAACATAGCTGCCTCTCCATCACAAGATCTTATTTTGGATCCTGAAAGAGATGTTGTGTTCAGACCCCTTCTACTCCACTTCTTTCTAAATCTAGTATTTAGGTAGAAGAATCTATCTAATGTAGTATTTACACAACTACCCAGAAAAATTGAAAAGAGTGAAGGACTTTTCCAAAATTAACTAAATTCATAGCAAATATATCATCAAGTCTTTAGCATGTAAAAATACAATATTTTCCAAAATCTATCACCTGGCCATGCAAACAATGGTTGGGTACTTCTACAGATAGAGAACTCTTTACCTCCAGAGCAACACAATCATTCCATGGCTCTGATTAGTACAGGCTTCTTTCTTACGTCCATTACAATCTAGTTCCTATGGCTTCTGTCCTACCCTTCGAGACCATAAAGAACTAGCCTTTCAAATATTAAACAATAACCAGCACAGCCTTCTTGAGTTTTCTGTCTCCCAACTATGTATTTCCAGATTTTTCAGTTACTTTTTATATAACATGGTTTTTGGGCTCTTCATCATCATGTCCACCCTCCCCAAATGCATCATCTATCTCTTTCCCTCTTAAAGTGGGCTACCCAAAACTAAATGCAAAGATGAGGTATAACCAGCATAGGCAGCACACTTATCCCCACCTCTGTTCTAACACTATGTTTCTCTTACCCAGCTGAACGTGATATACATTTAGGTACACCTGCCAGATTTTGAAGGTGGAGGTGAGTTTCCCTGAATTCTGCCACTGCCACCAACAAGTACAGCTCTGAATACTTTGGAATTTTCCGCAGCAACACTTGGAATTGCCTAATCACTAGCTTTGTGGGTGATTAAAGACAGTTGCAAAGACATCAGTAGTAGCTTTTGGGTTCCTGCTGTGAAATTGGTAGTTCCAGTAGTAGCCTACTGATTCCTCTTCTTCCTGACTGTGGCAGAAGTAGAAACTTTCCTGGCAGACTAAATCCATGGTGCTCTTCTAAGACTCATTCCTGGAGGCCCCACCTAGAGTCTGCTCCTCCAGCACATCCGACAATTTTGTAAGTGCAGATGGTCCCCAACTTAAGATGGTTCAAAGGTAGGACAGTGTGAAAGTGATACACATTCAGTACACTCCTCAACTTATGATGGATTTATCATAAGTAGAGGAGCATCTGTACTTATTCCTTGTGTTAAATCCCTTGCTGCTTAAAATGGATAGAGTACTCTCTGTTTCCTGCAATGGTATGGTGAACATTTTGAACAATGAGTAGGATTTCACAAGACAAAGCAATGAAAAGATATTGCTTTATATTCATAAATATGTAATATCCATAGGGCTGCAGAATGGATGGACAGATGTATTAAATTTGTGGATGGATGGTTGGATGGACATGGGAAACATTGTCTTCCTGTCTCTATATGCTTATTCCATAAAGTCACAGGTTGGCAACACTGGCTGGCATCTATATTACTGATCAAAATATGTAGTTTGGCTACAGTGAAAAATATTACCATATTGATCAGGACTCTGGGTTATCAGGCACAAGAACACACCTTAAAATGATTCAAGCAAAAGAGAGGAATTAGTAATAGCCCAACAACTAAAAAGGCAGGTGTGGATATGGCTTTAGGAACAACTAAGCCAAGGATCAAAGGCTCTAAGGAATCTCTCTCTTCGTCTCTCATCTCTACTTCTCTCGAAATACTAGATATCTTCTCCCAAACCACCTTACCTAACAGAATGGGGCATGACTATCAGCTACTCCAGATTTAGATCCCAAATGCTCCAGAACCAGAGATGAAAATAAAGTCTCTGTTCTCCCAACTGAAATTTGAAAAACCCAAGAGAAAAACTCAGATCACCCTGGTTTGGACCCTATGCTCATCCTTGGTCCATGCTGTGGCCTGTAAGTGAGGCACTTAGATTGGCCCAGCCTGGACCACATAATCATTCCTGTAGCCAGGGTAGCCACATCAACTGGCAGGAGAATAGGCATGGGCAGACATAGCAATGCTCACCCCCACAGGCCTGACATGATCTGAATGACTCACCAATTGCAGCTGTTAGTCTTTTAGATGTTAACTCTTCTCAGAGGATTTGAAACCACTGACATGACTGGTACATTGAGAAGTCGGTTTCAGTGTTACTACTTTGACACACGTGTTTCTTAAATATTTCATCCATGGAGGACTTGGGCAATAAAGCATGTATTTCAAGGTCAGCTATTTGACCACATCAATGGTTTAGAATCCAGAAATAATGCACATGTACCCTAGAACTTAAAGTATAATAATAATAAGAAGAAGAAGAATCCAGAAATAAAAAAATAGCCTTTGAATATGTGGATGTTTTAAAAACTTAGTTATAGGGATGATGAAAATGTTTTAGAAATAATTGTGATGGTTACACAACATTGTGAATGTACTAAAAGCCACAGAATTTTACACTTAGACATGGCTAAAATGGTAAATTTTCAACACATATTTCACCACCTTAAACAATAAAAATAAAAATAAAGCTATGAATCTAATTCACTGATCCATTCATGCATTCCTTCATTCACCATTTATTTGACTTTAGTCTCAGAGGAAAATCTGGACTGTATGGACGTATTTATGGAATAATGGGATCTAACATGCTAGAATTGAAATGATTCTCAATGCACTAAGCTCTCCAAGTGGAAATCCATGATGCCAGAGAATTCTTGGGCTGAAAGTGTTAGCACAGATCATCTAGCTAATCCCCCACTTGTCACTAAAGAGCATTTCACTCCATCCATCCAAGACACCTAATTCATCCTAGACACAGTTGCTTGAACTGGTTAGAAACACCACTGACAGCAATTGCCCTCCCTTGGCCTCATAAGCAAAACTTAGGTGTTGCTTTCCAGACTGGAAAGAAATTCTCATATGAAGAATGTTAGTACCGTGCCCCAATCCCTGCCACATCATAGTAAGCCAATGGACATTTACCACCCTGCTCCCCCAACTAACAGAAACCTCATTAGAAGAAAAGTGAAGGCTTTCCATTCTCTATTATAACCTTAAGAACCTGAGACTGTTCTGTAAGAGGAACGAGAAGACATCATGTTTTTTCTTCCTTAAATAACAGACAATGCCAAGCTCAGAGAAGGCTAAGCTGTACAGGTGGAGATTGTCTACGACCATTTGAGGTTTTAGACACTGAGAGATTAAAAGTTCAACACTATGCTTCTTTTTCTCTCAGTTCTGACTGTTGGGCTTCAAAGTAACTATTTATTTCTTAAGTGAGACAGAGGTCTTTATGGAGAAGCCACATTTGCAGAAAGAATTTATGACATTTCTGTACCATTGGGTTAAATCGGAGAGATGCTCTGTAGTTAACTGACCAAAACCTGCCATTTCATGTCATTTTCACTTTTAGATTTCCTGGAACCTCTTTCTTTCATTAAAAAAAGAACAGATTCCTATAGTTTATTGTTTATATACATTATGGAAAAATCAGAAAGTAACAGGGAAAAAATGGGGGAAAAAAGTACAACTTCTATCATCTATTCCCTTAACAGATATTTATTGAGGGTCCACTACATGTCAGGCTGATGCTGCAGTTATCCATTGCTGTGTAACAAACTATCTAAAAGCAAAGTGGCTGAAACAAGTATTTCATTGTGTCCACAATTTTGTGAGTCAAGAATCTGGGGATGGCTCACCTGGATCCACTTGGCATCTGATGAACTAATGACTGGAGAATTCTTTCAAGATGGCATCTTCACTCACGTGTCTAGAACCTTGGTGCTCCTTGACCATGTCTCTCTCTCTTTCTATCTCTCTCCCTCTCTCTCTTCCCTGTCTTTACATGCTGTCTCATTGTCCAGGGTTTCTTCACTTAGCTTGGATTCCTCACAGAATGCCTGTCTCACAGTAGTCATATGATGACTAATTCCCCACACACATGCTCCAAGAAGCCCAAGCGGAAGTCCTTGGGCATCACTTCCGCCACATTCTATAGGTCAAACTGAGCCATGAAAGCCAACCCAGATTCAAGGTGAGGGAAGGAATAGACCCCACCTCCCCATGGGCATGTGGCATGCAGATACAGCGAGGACAAGACTCCATGGTGGCCAACTTGGGAAGAAGCTGCCACATATGGTGCCATCAGAATCTGGAAATGGTCTCTGTTCTCTCTCTCTCTCTTTCTCTTTGTTTTTCAGAAATGGAGACTCACTATGTTGCCTAGGCAGGTATCAAACTCCTGGGCTCAAGCAGTCCTCCCATCTTGGCCTCCCAGTGTGCTGGGATTACAGGAGTGAGCCACTGTGCCTGCCTCACAGAAAGAACAGGTAATACAAATAAGTAAACAGGTAATTACAATGATGGAAGATGTATGCTGTGGAACAGGAGCACATTAAGAACCCAATCCAGGCTTTGGAGGTCCAGAAAGGGGTTCTGGACCAGGAAATATTTTACGTGAGACTTGGGCTAAGCTTGATTGCAGGAAAGAGAAAATGGAAGAGATGGTGTTCTAAAAATGGAAAAAATATGCTGGATGGTCCAGTAGAAAGAAAGAGTATTTGCATCTCAAAAACTGAAATAATTTCATTATCTCAATAGTAGAGTGAAAAGGTGTGGATGTTGAAAGACGAAGTAAAGGGAAAAGAAGGGACCAGAACATAAATCACCACTCTTTCATATGTGAAGGTAGACATGCATTAAAAAATGCTTTTTTACAAAAATGGGCCCGTGCCATTCATAAGGTTTTGTGATCTACATGTTATCATTTAATGTTGTTAGCATCTTTTTCTCTCGATGAATACACTTCTAAAATAGCACTTTAAAAAATAAATAGTATTTATTTGTTGGTTCCATGTTGCTTTATTTATTGAATCTGTGAAATATTTGGAGTGTTTCTCATTTCTTTTGACGTTTATCTTTATAGCTAAGTCTTAACAGTTTTCAATGATAACTTCCTAGGTACAGTTTTTGGTTCAATGTGTATAAATAGGTTTCTTTGTTGCTGCTTTTTGTTTTGTTTTTCTGTTTGGTTGGTTGTGTGTTTGGTTGGTTGGTTGGTTTTGAGATGGAGTCTCACTCTGTCACCCAGGCTGCAGTGCAGTGGCTTGATCTTGGCTTACTGCAACCTCTGCCTCCTGGGTTAAAGTGATTCTCCTGCCTCAGCCTCCGGAATAGCTGGGATTACAGGCATGTGCCACCATGCCAGGCTAAGTTTTGTATTTTTAGTAGAGATGGAATTTCACCATGTTGCCCAGGCTGGTCTCAAACTCCTGACCTCGGGTGATCGGCCTACCTCAGCCTCCCAAAGTGCTGGGATTACAGGCGTGGGCCACCACACCTGGCCATAAATAGTTTTTTAAGGTTTTTGGTACATGGCACCAAATCATTCTCCGGACATTTTTATGAATGTATAGTCCCATGAGAAATTCAGGAGCATACATACTTCTACATACCTTCCACCAGTAAGAAAAATCATTTTGTTCCTATGTTTGCCAAATTGATAAGTTTCCATTTACATTTCTGCCATTACCCCAGAAACTGAACTTTTGTATTCTGGTAGTTCTTTTTTAATGTAAGCTTCTTAAGATAATAAACATCAAAAACAGTTAAGTGGCTAGACTTCAAACTTTAAAATTCTATAAAAATGTAGTATCTGGCAACATTTAATCCATTAGAAAATTGAAACTATGGTTTGACAGTACCTCTGTCTCCCTTTGTTTTCTCTTAAATGCTTGCCTTTGAACTATTCTGAAATAGTCACAGTGGCTAGGTATAGAAAGAAGAGGAAGTCAAAGGACTGTGGCTATATCAGAGACCCAGACTGAGTTCAATTCCAGTTAAATAGGTGAAGTGGGGTGAGTGGGGACCTTATTTCATTCATGATAGCTCGTTGGCTCCCTCCTTTAATGCATTTAATGATCCTGTGAGCTTAATGACTGTTGCAATTAAAGTCACCCTACTTAAGCATTGTGAATTACATTATGCTTGTTAATGGCTGCCTTTGATAAAACATAATAGCAACTCTTCCCTCTAACATCATAACTCATTTTAAATATTGCTTTTCCATATCTGTCTTCCCCAGTTGATTTATTACCTGGTACTCCTAAAAAGTGTAATAAAAAGAAAGTTAGGACTTGAGTAATTCTTCCAGTGTCTGGAGAAGCAGGCAGCCTGGGGGAGATGGCCTTCTCATTGGCCAGCCTAAAAATGGCGATGGAGATGAGGGTAACTCATCTAATTTAATCAGGAATGACATTAGACACATACAAAAGGAAAATATTAACATTCCCTGGCCTCTTTGCCGTCCCTTTCTTTGGATAGGCAATCAACAAAGGCGAGGCCTCCACCAGGAGAATTTGAGATATTTACCTATCTAGAAAAACCCAGGGAATGGATTTGAGGGCCAGGACTGGGGTAGGGGATGGTTAGTGTTGCATGCCTGCTCTTGTCTACCTAACTTTACCAAGGAAAGTTTCAACACGGAGATTCACCATCAAAACTGAGCAACAAGCCGGTGAAATTGATCAATGAAAAAAGGCTGGGGAAAAAAACAACCAAGATCCTCATGTTGATTTTTTGTTAAGTTCCCTCCACGCTCATCCCCAAATCACAGGAATCATTGTTTCATTCTCTTCCTCACTTTGTTCTTACAAACCAAATTCCAGTCTTTTGGCCATTGAGTCAAAATATTTGCTAGAGAAAAGCCCACCAAGGCCTAATATTGTTTTAACATGAATTCATACCCCTTTTATCCAGAAAACTTCTTCCTTACTCATAACACTCACACGGGATGCATTTAGAGTTGGGAAGGTATTCATTGTAATAGGTATACCAAAGCTAATGATTTACAGTAATTCCACTCTGATGAGTGTCAAGTGACATCATACAGAATTATAGGTGGAAAATATCTCTTATACACCATCAAGTTCTTGGATACCAGTGGAGGAATTTCCCCCACGTATTGTTTTAGTGTTTCTGTAGTCAACTGCAACTGACTCCACCACGATGTCTCCATAAATAATAGAATAAAGCGTATTCCATTTTATATACACCAACTAAAGATCTTGGGGTAGCAGATAAAAAGAAGAGTTCACAAATTCTTGTACTATATTATCTTCTAATAAAATAACTTTTTGAGAAGAGAGTGATTAAGTAGAATATGTACTACAGTAGGAACACGGAACCCTGTATATCAGACTCATTTGTGGTACCACTCTGCTGTCTTCCCTTAGATAAATTATTTTAACTACAACAGAGCTCCGTTTCCTCATCTATGCAAAGAAGGGTTAGACTATACTATCTCTAAATCCCTTCAAGCTCGTAATGACTATGATTCCACATTGCTATTCTGATCACTTCTAATGTGTTTGTGTTATAAATTTAGTAATTTTCCCTTTCAAGGCATTTTTCCATGAAGATGTGCATTCTGAAAGCATTTGTCCTATCCTATTGAGAAAAAGTAAAACAGTGATGTAAAAGCTTTAGAAGCAAGTCAAATATAATTATATATGTGTAATATTGTTATATATTACTATATAATTATATATTCTATTAATTAACAGCATTTATATATTAATTTTATCTATATATAATGTAGAATATATTATTAAAATATAATATTTATATAAAATATGTTAATTAATATATATTATATTTCTATATTATATATGTAAATACTGCTAATTAATATATTAATATATTATGTATAATTATATTTGACTTGCTTCTAAAAGCTTTTACATCATTTTATATATATAAAGTATGTATCCATGCCTTTTTGGTGTTGAACTTTTAATTTACTCCCAGAAAAAAATGAACAATATTTAGTAACACAATTAACTGAGTTCTCCTCTTCCATTTTTAATGTATGCTTGAATTAATTCTTCAATTTTAACATAATTCCTTACATTACTGTGGTCTACTGTTTTCTTCCTAATTTGCTATAGTATACTTATCACAGACAAGTCAGTTGCCTACATTTTGTTTCCCTGGAAATAACAACAACAAAAAAAACAATGATAGCTCACACTTGTGTACCACCTATGGCCACTTATTAAAGTTTTTCCGATAAAAGGAGTATGAATTCACGTGTTATTTAAAATTAACGCCATACTCATCAGGATTATTTATATTGATAGCACCACATCATCAGTTGAGAAGCTATCATCTATCATTTCACCAAACATTTCTCTAAACATAAACTATTAACATTAAATATCATTTATTAAAATGGGATTAATCCAAGAGCACCCTCTTTAACAAAGTCAACAAAGCAGTTCAAGTAATAAAATATAGAACGAGTACAGTGAAATTGGCACTCACCCATGAATGAAAATATACATAATTGGTATAATATTTCTGGAAATAGGTTTGGAAAAATGTACCTATAGGCTTAAGAATATTCATACCTTAGTGATTCTTCTTCTATTACTATATCTCCAGAAAAAATCTAAAACACAAAATCTTTTCTTAATAAAAATATTTATGTACAAATAATTTTTAATAAAGGAAAATTGGATCCAGTCTAAATGACCAGTACAAGGTAATGGCATGGTAAATTAGGGTCTGTCCATATGATGGAACAGTATGTAGTTAACTAAAAGTATATTTTGTCAGAATTTTTAATGACATGGAAAATGCCTTTGATGTTCTATTAAGTGAAAAATGTCATTAAAGTGTATATTAAAGCTTAATCTTGAAAATTGCATACCCCATAAAAATAGAACAACATACTTCAATATTGTATTATTATTATTTTCTTCTTTAAACTTTTTGTAGTTTCCAACTTTTCCAAATTGGGCATCTGCTACTTTTAAAATCAGGGAAAAAAAAGGTCCATAGAAATAAAAAACTAATATGAAAGACTTCTTGTATTGTGAGACCTGGAGTCGCCAGAATACTCAGAGGAAGGAAATGTTTTTGGTGGATTTACTGTTGTGACAAGAAAGATTAATTAGGAATCCCTTTCTGAAACTCTTTGCTGAAAATCAAGCAATCAGCCAATAAGTATTTTCTGAGGATCTATAAGATACTTTAATTCAGGGCTCTGCCAGCTGTTGTCATCCAGACCAGACCAAACACCTTGCAGGGGTTCCAAATAATTGCCATTTCCGGAGCACAAACAGGTGTCAGGCAGACCCTGTGCCAGGCAGTGGGGATACCAAGTTAAATAAGATTGTGTCCTCTGTGCTGTCCCAGCCCTAACTGAAGATTAGATCTATAGCAATTAACTCAGAAATACAGAGGCAAATGTCAGACTAACAAAAGCAATAAAGTTTTGCGGAATAATTGTGGAAAGAAAATTTCACCTGGAGAGCTCAAAAAAGTCTTTACAGTAGACAAAAGAAAAGCGAGCCTTGCAGAATGGACAGGATTCCAACAGAAAGTAAGACAATACCCTCCTACCCCCTCATCCCACCAGGCCAAAGAACAAGATGGACCAAAGCCCAGAGGTAGGGAGGAACCCAGGTGAAGAAGGGATCTTCCTGGTAAGAGCAAGGGTGCTCTTTGGAGTGGTGGGCATGTTTTCCCGAGGGCATTAATTCACTTTCTAAATCAGTAAATGATGGGCCTGAGTCTTTGCTTAATTATTGCAGACATTTTGGTGCCTTAATAATCCATTGAAACATTAAATACCACAATATACTTCCATAAATGCACATGCCAAAGGCATAAGATATTGTTCTAAATAATAACTGTAATCCTCCACCTTTGTATAGCACCATTCCATTTACAAAGCTTTTTCTCTGTGGTTTATCTCATCTGCTCTTCACAGCCACCCTATGAGATGAGCCTTATTATCAGCATTTTACCGATAAGGACAAACACTCAAAGAGCTCAAATGAATTATCCCCCAGTTACATCACTAGTAAGTGACAGTTGGGTTTCAAACCTTCTAACTCCATTGCATTTTTTCCTGCACCACAGCTGCCTGTGACCTGGGGACACACCCTGGAAGTCCAATTCTATGTTACCTCGTTCTCAATTTCATTTTAATCACTGTCATCTTCTTCTTTCTTCTTGGATTACGGAGTACAGAGCATTCTGTTTAGATTGGGTTTAGAGTCATCAAAGCCATTCTCCACTTTGAAAGTGCTTTCACACCTCATTCATCCTTACAACTTTTCAGGTAATTCAGACAAATTGAAAACTCTACTTTAGTCTAAATACACTGAGGACAGAATAGGAGCCAAGGTGGTAGAAGCAGGCAGAGAGAGGAAATGGAGTCAGGAAGAAGCAGCTAATTTGCTGAGCCTTTTGAGTCACTTTGAGCTGCACAGACTTGGATAGAAAAGGGCCCTACACATGCTGAGGATGTTAACAAGTACTCCGTACTTTTGTCCTTCCAGGTTGACAGACTCCTGGAAATATAAAAGGTATAAAATCCCTCTTTACGAATTACATTTTTGTTGCACCACTTTTACTACCAAAGCCTTTTTCAACATTTGGTTCCATAAGTAAAACAGTTCTGTCATATGGTTTCAAGTAATCTTCACACTTCTAAAATTGAATATGGCTGCCAACTAATATTGCAAGAACTAAATAGATGACATCTGGAAAGAAGAATTTTAAACCCACAGTTTCATTACCCCCACCTGTGTCTTTATAGGCAGTGTGAAAGGGAGAGGTGAAGCAGCAAAGGGAGTCTCTGAAACTTACTTTGGAAAAAGATAGGAGGGAGAAGCTGATGTGAAAAGTCTGATGTATCATCTGCATTGTCCTGATTCACCAAATGCATTTCAAACAGGGTGAATAAGAAGGTTGCATATGAAACCAATGCTTTTAGGATAACTTTACAACCAATCATCTCCCCAAAACACAAATGCTATTGCTTAAATTATCATCCTGGCCATGGAATTGAGCTAGAAATAAATGTACAGATAAATCAATGACACTTATTGAGTACCTCCAATGTCCCCGGTCCGTGGAAAACATGGTACAGTGTAACTTTAGGCAAATCATTAAATACTTCTTACTCCCAATTTGGATAGTAATAATACTGGCTCTTCCAACCTGACAGAATTATTGTGAAGCTCGAATATGGTAATATATGTGGAAGGGATTTATAAGCTCTAAATGCCAGAGAAATGTAAAGTGTCATTATTACACAATGAAGCATTGCATCTGACCCATGCTCATAAAGGAGCTTGCAACCTATTTGGAAGAACAAAGCATAAACACATCAAATTTCAGTAACAGCATAATGATTAAATTATAGAAATGATAACACTACAAGTCATTTGGCAAGATAATATGTAGCTATTTGCAAGTGAGAAGTACAGACAATGAGATTTATGACTTTCAAATGGATAACAATCTCAGCCAGCTGGAGTGATGTGGGCAGAAGAGACTCTGGGTCTAGTCTTAGGTGGTGAGTAGAATGAGCAGGAAGAAGCAGATGAAAGCCCTGTAGCAGACCCAAGCTCCTACCTAGATCCGAGTGAAGGCATGATGATGGGGTATTAACAAACCACCCTTTCATGTGGTCTACTGTCTGGGGCCAGCCGAGGTCAGATGTCGCTGCATCAGGACACTGGGTGAACTTGGAAAGAAGTCCATGAACACTACTATCTCACAGAGATTCAATTTGGAGTCATTTGGCCACCCATAACCAAGAACCACCAGGACCCTCATGCTCTTCTTTGCCACATCGTTCTCATTCACATTTGCCTCATCCAATAAACTGCAAGATGTCTTACAAGAAGAGAATATAGTTTGCCAAGCATGGTATTCCCTACGTGGGGCAATCGTATGTTATGCTGTAGTTGGTAAACTAAATTCCAAGTAGGAAACATGGAAGCAGAGATAAAGAGGGTGAAAACACAATATGTGACTCATTTTAAAACCATTCACAGGCCGGGCACAGTGGCTAACGCCTCTAATCCTAGCACTTTGGGAGGCCGAGTCAGGAGTTTGAGACCAGCCTGGCCAACATGGCGAAACCTCATCTCTACTAAAAATACAAAAAATTAGCTGAGCATGGTGGTGGGCGCCTTTCCCAGCTACTCAGGAAACTGAAGCAGGAGAATCGCTTGAACCTGAGAGGCAGGGGCTGCAGTGAGCCGAGATCATTCCATTGCACTCCAGCCTGGGCAACAAGAGCAAGACTGCATCTCAAAAAAGAAACCAAAAATTTCACTTAGCTACACCTATGTCAGAAAACTCTATTTATGAGGATGTGCTGGGTCCCAGGCAAAAGTGGCATCAGGAGAGTACGAGGCATATTTGAGTTGGTTAGAACAAGGTGGTAGCGTGACCAAATTTAGAGCTTCAATCTTCTGTTCATTCATCCACAGACCAAAAAGCAGTTAGCCATCACAATTTGCTGGATGAAGGAAGCTATACAATCCCATCCAATCATCCCACTGGTACACAGTGTGGGTCAGAGGGTCATGTCATTCAGAACAAGGCGCAGATGGCTCAGTACAAACAGTACAATGCCTAACACGCTTGGAGAGCATGTCAGAGCCCATAGCACTATTCAGTCCCTTTTCCTCTCCCAAATATGGTTCTCCATTGGCCCGCCATTGTCTCCCACTGTGTCAGAGACATGTCCCCATCCACATCTTCGCTCAAGCTCTCTCTGTCTTGCCCCTTTGAACTTCCATTTCTCTCATGGTTCAAACTGTCTCTTTTCACCAGGACTCAAATTTTAATTGCTGCCTCCTCTGCAGGGCCATTCCTGATGCCACAGTCCCCGGAGTGTTCCCATTGTCTGAACTCCTGGAACACTCATGGTGCCTTGCATTTTGGCCCTTGGATAACTTCCTTGAACTTGGCACGGCACTTTGTATACAGTAAGTTCTTTTTAAATGTGTGTTTAAGAAAGTAATTCCAGTTACATAGGGTGGGAGTAGGGGTGGCTAGAAAGAACAGGCTAAAACATTGTTTTGGGCTTATGTATTTGGAACATAAATGTCTTATCTTCCAAAACACCTGTAGTGACATCAGTAATAGTAATGACAGTGGGTACAGTAGGATGAGGGAAAGGAATAGTGTGATCCCTGGATTTTTAAATAATATTGACAGGAAGACAACATTTGGGTTTACCAGTACAAGGAAGGATATCCACAGAATTGAAGACATTATCTAAATAATTGGAGTAAACAAACTAAACAAGGAAACATAAAAGGCATAGAAGTGAGAGATCATTATCTCCTGTCCCTGTCCTTTCCCTCTTCTCCAAAATCCAGTCAGTCTCAGGTCTTAATGGGTCTCCCTCTAAAATCTCTCCCGCATCTATCCCCATTTCTAGATCATCCTTCTATCTGGACTGTTACAAAGACCTCTTACCTTGTCTGTGCCCCTCTAGCCTTTCCCCTTCTTTAAGGTAGCCTTTCAGGGCAGACAATGACTTCATAATACTCGTATCTGAGCGTGTCCCTCCTTGGCTTACTAAGTCATGAAAAACCCTCATCCCACCCTATTCCCTTAAGGATGAAGGCTGTACTCCTAGGCATAGCTTCCTAATTTGGTCCCAAACTACCTTTCTGGTTTTATTTCTCCCTATAACCCCTCACATCCTACCCTCTAGATACATCAGTCCAACTGGTCACCACGCCCCCCACTCAAGGGTGTCCTTTCACGTTGTGCCAGCACCCGTACTGCTCCCTGTGCTTTGCAACCTCCTCCTCACACTCCCACTCACCCCCAAAAACCAGTTTCCAAGTTACTTCTAGGAAGCTTCTCCCACCACAGCTCCCACCTTATACTCTGGCTCCTTCCTCAGCTTCCTCACACAGGATGATCACAATTACTTGCTGACATGTATCTTTAATCTCACTGCCCTGAGGTCCTGCAGAGGTGGAGGCTGGGTCTCATTTATCTCTGCATCCTCAGGGCCTGGCACAAAGAAGGGACTCAGCAAGCATCTGTTGTCTGTTGAGTGAATTCAGCCGGGTGGGCTGTCCACTCTCATCAAATCCGGATCCCACAGTCAGCTCTTCACTCTGCTTTGTCCCTGTAGCTGCGTGTTCTTTGCCTTACTCATAGTTCACCCTGATGTGCTCATAAGAATGAGAAATGAATGAAAATGAAATGTTCCGTGGGATGAACAGAGAACACCAGGTCCTTGATGATCAAACAGAGCCTTTCTAGAAGAAACTTGTGTGCCCTGATTCATTGTTCTTTTTCCTCTTCTCCCAAATCTAATCAGTCGCAGGTCTTACTGATTCTCCCTCTAAAATGTCTCCCACATCTATCCCCAGTTTTTAATCATCCTTGAGCCCTTGTCTTATCTTCTCTGGGGCGAAGTAAGGAGAAATATCTTGGCCTGAAACTCCTGAAAATGTTCTCAGATTCACAGCCTTCCTCTGTCCTGGAGAGCAGTACCTAAAATACCTGCTTCCCTCATGGGCCTCCTTTGACACCCCTCTCGGATCTTCAAGGCGATATGATGAGAGGGGGCACTGGGTTATGAACCCAGACACAGAACTTCTAGTTCCACCGCTGCTGCTGATACTGGGTATGACTTTGGTCAAAATGTTTCCCCTCTCTGCTTCTCCATTTCTTTTCCCACTGTCAACTTGGAAAAAGCCTCCCATAATAAATCAATCTTGATGAGGTTTTCTAGCAGGAGATACAGTCCAAGGAACTTTAGTCCTAACACTCAGGCTCTGGAATCCCATACTTCTCATTTCCCTGTCCCCTTGCTCTCCTTCTCCTCTCCTCCCCTCCGCACATGCCCCCACCAAGACCCACCAAAGCCTTGACATTTTATTAGAATTTATTTCATTATTACCTTTGTCTCAAGACCTCCTACCAGAAATAGGAAGGATGAATATAAAAAATCTATTTCCTTTCCATTGTGTTTTCCCCTCCCCTTTCTAGTGAAAGTGGCCTATTTGGAGAAGCCAAAATGCCTTTGAATTGAATTCACCAAAGTCGTATACACAAGGTTTTAATTTACAGTTTGGGGTCTCCAGGCCCCTGCATATGAGTTCTATAAATGAGACGTGTTGCTACAATCAGTCCCATTGGGAGAGGCTGGACTTAGACTGAGAACAGCTGTAGAGCTGAAATCCAACAAAGTCAGCTTCTGAATCAGATATGAATTATTGGTTCAGTCACAAAGCTAAGGATATGCTTTCCCCACAGGCACTCACATATGGCTTTTGGCAGAAATGAAAATATCTTCTCCCGCCTTTACTGAGTTTGGTGAATAATGAGCCATTATTCTGCATACTTTCTTACATCTTAACTTTGCTTCTCTTTGTTCTCATTCTGATTTCCTCGCCAAAGCCTCAGAACAGTCACCTGTACAAGGTGAGGCTAACAGCTCTTGTGAACCATTTAAAGCTCATGGAAGCCAAAGCATTCAAGAGAGGGGTTCTCAGCCTTGGTTGCACACTGGGAACACATGAGGATCTTGCAGAAATCCCAGTGCCCACACTGCACCCCAGACCAATTAAATTGGAAACTCTGGGAATGAGACCAAGGCATCTGTATTTTTTAAGCACTGAGGTGATTGTAAGATGTAGTCAGCACAAAACCCACTGCTTTAAACTCAACTATGTCTAAGCCATGATCAGCCTTCTCCCTATCCCCAAACAATGTGTAAGAAATATGGGTGCAAAATAGTTTCTTCTTGAAACTAAAATTTATAAAATCTTCAGGTCCTGAGACCAAGACTTGTTTTCTAAACCAAGGTGTGTAGCCGAAACCTCAAAAAAATGTACCTAACTATTTTAACTGTTGCAGTTAAACTTCTGGAGTACCCAACTATTTTAACTTTCTGGCCTTTGAAACATTTGGTTCTGAAAACTGGAGGCTAACAGGGAACAATGGAAAATGTATAAGAACTGAATGACAGGTAGGCTAGGTCTGGCAAAGTCTGTTTCTGACACTAGTGTCAATAGGGAAAAGTCTATTTGAATTTTGGGACTTCATTTTTGTCATCTGTTAACCAAATGTGGAGGTTGAAAGTCTTTCAAATGGAAAATATCAGGTTGATCAAAGATGTAGGAAGTGCTACTCCCTGTTAAGCACCACCCATCTAAATATAGCCATATGCCCTCAAGAAATAAACATAAAAATAGTAAATAAATAAACCTTGCCCTTCCAAGAACTGCCAAATATTTGGAGAGAAAAACTGAAGGAGATTTGGATCAAATCATCCAGATACAGGATCTTCATCTTGACATTGGACAATAGAACAACAGAGCAATCACTGTCTTTGTCATTTCAGCCATGATAAGAGCAAGAATCTTTCTGTCTAGGTAGGGAACACAAATCCCTCTGAGCCTCCTCTCCTTCCACTGCTGTAAAGGACTGAGCTCACCCATGAGTTGACTGAAGACCTCTAGTTTCTATATGACCATCTTCATGACCTGTTGCTATAACTGTTAGTTCTGAATCATTCAGATCAGCTTGGGCATGACCTATACTTAAGCAGTTAGTTTTCTCCTTTTCTGAATGACAAATAGATGGTGTTACAGTTGAAAATATCATGCTCTCCTGCCTGACTCATTGTCAAATACAATGCTAGATTCTTCTCTCTACCTTGAACTTGGCACACAATTGTTTCTATAGTTAAATAATCTCCTAAATCTCTTAAACCCACGTCTCCCTTTTCATCTCCGTTGCCACTGCCCTAGTTCAGGTCCTCCATTCTTGGGGAACTTTCTTCCCTGGACAATTGCAGCAGCCTCCTGATGACCGCCTCATCCATTCCCACCTGCAGTGCTTTGTGAATCACTGACATATGAAGCATCATGCTTGGTGCTTAAGATAAATCACTCTGATCTTGTCTTCCAGGAGCTCCCAATCTAGCAGATGAGATACAGACAAGGAAACCACTGCTGTGATTTGGTCAATTTTTTGCTATGGTATCAAAAATGTGGCCATTTCTGGCTAGCAAACTCAGAGAAGGCTTCAGAGCAGAGGGGCTGTTTGAGTTGAGGGGCATTCCAAAAAGAAGGCACAGCATGTACAAAGGCCCGAAGGTAGAAAGGATGAGAAGTCATTATCAGATTGCAAGTAGCTCGATCCAGTGGGCAGACAGAGGACAACCTGTTATGACCGGGGCTAAGAAAGGAGGCAGAAGTCATATCATTAAGAACAACTACAGATCCATATTGCAGTGAGAAATTTGGATTTTGTCCCAGGGTCTATGAGGCGCCATTGGAGGATCGTAAGTCGGGAGTCACGTGATTATATAACGCTTTAGGTTTAGAGCTCTGTCTTTGTTAGAAGATGGGAAGATGCCCTGAAAGAGCCAAAGCATGGGAACAGGTGATGCTGACACAGAGAATGTTGCAAAAGTCCAAGTGAGAAAAGATGAAGCCTAAATGAAGGTGGTGACAGCAAGACTAGGGAGGAACAACAACAACAAAAAAAGCAGCAATTTGTCCTGATTTCCTCCTGGAGTGTGGGTCTGGCTTTTGTTTTTGCTTTTTAACATGTATTGACTACTTCCTCACTTTCACACATACACATATATTACTTAAGCCTCAAAACACTGCTGAAAACTAGGCATTTATGTCTCAGTTTTACCAAGGAAGAAACTGAATCAGAGAAGTTAAGTAACTCACCCAGAGTTACACAGTGAGAGGCAGCAGCAAGCCTGGTACCCAGATTTTCTGACTCCAAGTGATGTTCTCTTTCAAATGCATCTTCACTAAGCAGCCTCAGACTCATTCTTGTTCTATGTCTTTCCCATGCCACACTGAAGCATGGCAGATAAATCACTTGTCTGGGCATAACTTTGTTCATCCAGAAGGCAGCTGTGGCTAAGTGCCTACCTCTGGAGTCTGAGCAACTTGGGTCTTATTCCTTAAGCAGTAATCCTCAAACCTTAGACTCCTCATCTGTCACAAGAGGACAAAAGCATCATCCAGCAGGATTGCTGCAAGGGTTAAACAAGATCAAAGCACCTAGTACAATGTCTGGTACTGGTCTGCTCTCAAGAAATGGGAACCATTTTTTTTTTCCTCAGAATAGTCAGGAAAGACTTGAGCCATAACCAGAAGAGATATATACACTAGTGGAAGTAGGAAATAGCTACAAGGCTGGAGCCGAGAAAAAATTTTTGGCCTGGTTTTAATAGCTTTCCTGTCACCTCCAAGATAATTATTTCCATTTCTATTTGTGTCACTGAGGTCACTACAGAAAACGCCCCCTAACACCCTCCCCAAACAAGCCTAATACCAAGCTCAGTAGATTTTTGTGCTAAGCTACTTTGGGGGGTTTTCTGTTCTTTTTATTTTTTTTCCCTCTCTCTTTTCACACTAGAATTAAGAAACCTGTAACTTGCTGCTTATCTCATTATCTCCAGCCTTGCATTTTAATGCGTCGCCTCTAAAAAGACCTCATTGATATTCAAGTTATGTGTGTGTTTGTTTGTGTCTCTCGGGAAAATTTGCTACCGATCTTCCAAGCTGAGCACCAGTATCTTCCCAGCTCAAAGTTGGTACTCTCTTTTGTAGAAGGAAAAAAAAAAAAATGGAGATGGTTTGAATATTTTGCATCTACCAGCAGCTGTAAATAGAACAGCTCGAGAGTCTCCATCCAAATCTATGCACAAAAAGGCAGGTGAAGAATTGGGAATCTTCCCGGGATGCTGGGTTATGTCGATGAATAATTCAAGTCCAAAAGCTCTTAAAAGGACACAGTTACCTGGTTTTCCAGATAATTAGAGACCCCGACAGAAAAGGTTTTAACCTAATTTAACCAAATAATTAACCAGATCATCCAGAAAAGAGCAAGCTTTTTATTCTGGCTAAATTATCCAGAGTTTCATCATTATTAGGTAACTAACAATCTTCTCCATTACTGCTACGTAGACTCTACGCTGTGGACGGGGCTGAATCAAGCTTGGAGTTAACAGGTGACATGAAGAGAATAAGGAATTATCTAACAAAACCTAGTTGCTCTTTTCAAGTATATAGAGCATGGCTACCTCCACAAAAGCACGCTGGAAGTGCCCAGGAAAGCTGAGGGAATTATCTTTAACAAAGCAAAATATCCCACCATTAGGAAAAACTGGATATAATGGATACCCGATTTACTGACTTTTTTCACAGGTTGAATTCTCTGAACAATGTCTTGCTTCAAATGACTGCTTGTGTATGAATACTGGGAGATGGAAGTAGATAGACCATTTTTATGGATCCGATGTTATGACTATTACTGCAGCTGGTGAAACCTTCCTATTTTATTAATCAGCTTCTATGTCCCCCAAGACAACTCACTGAGATCCTTGAGGAGTTAACCATGCCGCTAGTTATAAAACATAACATTTACTAAGTGCCAAACCTATCCCAGGTCTTTAACACGTATTACTTCATTTAAAGGCAGAAAAGGCCCTTCAAAGTAAGTTTCTATTATTCTCATTTTGTTGATGAGGACACTGAGATTTTGAGCAGTAATGGAATCATGAGAGGCAGTGACAGGAGGATTGACTCCAGAATGAATGCCCTCTGCACGCTGCCCTGAGTCTACCTGTCTAGAGCACTGCTATATGAACATAAGGCTTCACTAACTTTCAGCATTGCCTATACCACACATTCAAAAACAGTGAATAGAACACTAAAGACAATCATAAAAAAAAAAAAAAGGTGGATACAAAATTTGTCATTACTTTTCACTCTTTAGAGGCAAATACAGATAGGACAACTTGTTGATTTAAACTATGGTGGTCAGAGTCGACCTGGATTGAATTCTTTTTTTGTTTGTTTGTTTGTTTGAGACACTCTTTCACCCAGGCTGGAGTGCAGTGGTGCGATCTTGGCTCACTGCAACCTCTGCCTCTTGGGTTCAAGCGAATCTCCTGCTTCAGCCTCCCAAGTAGCTGGGATTACAGGCACCCGCCACCATGCCCAGCTAATTTTTGTATTTTTACTAGAGAGGGGGTTTCACCATGTTGGCCAGGCTGGTCTCGACCTCCTGATCTCGGGTGATCTGCCCACCTCTCAAACTGCTGGGATTACAGGCACGAGCCCTGCCGACCTGGACTGAATTCTAAATCTATTATTTCTTAGCTATGTGATCTTGAACTAGTTACTCTCTCTAATCTCAGTACTCTCCTTTGTAAAGTGGAAAGCTGTTTGTAAGTATCAGAAGAGTTGGAGTATGCACAATATCTGACATGCAGTAAATGCTTAATAGTTGTGATTATTAAACATGAAGTAGAGCAATCATTCCTAAGAATGCAATGGATGATGTACACAACTCTTCACCAGTAGGCGATGATCTAGATAATTTAACTGGTGACAGTTAACATTTATACAGCCGGGCACTGTTTAAAGGGCTTTGCCCATAGTAACTTGCTTAATACTTGCAATAATCCTCTGAAATGATCAACTATTATTATGCCATTTTACAGATGAGGAAGCTCCTTAAACTCTGAAAAATGGAGAGATAAAAAATGGGCCCAAGTTCGCACAGCTAGTCAGTAGCAAAGCTGTGATTTGAACCCAAGAAATCTAGCTCCACAGTCCACAATCTTAGCCACTATACTCTACTGCCTCCCCCAACTAAAGAAGAGTGAGATTTTTACTACATTGTCATCACAGTCACCATCATCCTCTCTCCACTGAGTTTTTGGCCACATCTTCCCTTTTTTGCCCAGCACTTAAGCTTCCCCACTCCTTCCATGTAGATGGAAATTCTGACTATAGTATCTTAGGTTTGACTTTTTGCCCCCTTGCACTAGTTAAATCAATAACAAAAGACAAAACATAATTCTATATAGCCACAGACTCTAGCCATGGTGTGGTTGCTAGAGTATACATATTAACAAGGGAACGCACTATGCCTTGACAAGAAGTAGTGGAAGAGAGCCAGATGTCCCATTAAAAGTCCTTTCTAACCTAAATGAGCTTGTGACTATGTGTGTTTATACGTGTGAGGATGAAACACACTGTGAGCACCGTTTCTCCTAGTGTCTAAGCTGTTGTCAGAGAATGAGGCACTTCAGGAGGCTAATTGAGCACTGGAGGCTGTCTATACTGGCAGAGCAGAGAGGAGAGGGAGAGTTGGAGCCCCTGCCCCCACCCCCACACACACACATATACACACACTCTCAAGAAAAACTGAATTCCTTAGGCAGGCCAATCTCATCTGAGAGAATCAAATTAAACTTCATTTTGCCTCTACAGACAAAATACATTTGTTTTCAGATGCCCAGACAAGCCTCAGCTTCCCTAGTCTGGGCAATGGTCCTCACAGGACTTCTGAGTAAACCTCTCATTCTGCCCGTTCAGCTCAGACTTAGCCGCCACGACGTTCCGGCATTGTCTTCCCCAGCCATACTCTTCCAGTCCCTGCCATTCTGTTATTTAATAGCGCGCAAAAGAAAAAAAAAATAGGTGAAAAAGAATCATACTAAAGGTCAGTCCCATATTTTGTATAAAGATATTATTTTTTCATTCGTTATTTATTATTCTTGGCCTTTTTGGATTAATTATAGCACCGTTTTTGTAAGTGGCAGAGGCAATCTGTCACCCAGAATTACACAGCAGGCCACCCAAGCTCCACACTTCCTGTTATCCTGCTGTAAATCAGTGTCACTCGCCGGAGAGCATGCCACACGTACCCACGGCCGGGCCGGCCCCTGTCACAATCAATGCAGTGCCCACCACTCCCCTCTTCTCATTCCCGAAAGGGTCCTGAAAGAGGATTTGTCCAGGAATGCCACAGCCTCGCAGTGTGCTGACTTTATAAAGAGACGAGGTGAAGTAACACTTTTCTTTTTAATACCCCGTGGTGTTGAACTGAAATTGCAGCCTGCTTCTATTTTCAGAGGCCTCCTTGGTAAGAGAATGTTTTTTATCTGGAGATACAATGACCGTACCCCGTACCCTGCAGTTCCCATGAAGCCGTTGCCAAAGTCCATGAATGCTTGCTTTATGAATTGGTCTTGCAGGTGTTCAGGGGGGTATGTAATCACTAATGAATAGTCGAAAAACACAGAAACTCTCCGCAGCCTCTGGCACCGAGAGCTGCTGGGCTTTATAATGCTGTGAGAAAACATGCCTGCAACTAAAGCTTTCCCTGGGCTCCAGCATTGCCCGAGGCCAAATATTCGTCACAGCCCATCCCTGGGCTGGTGGTATGTTCCAGAAGGGAAGAGAGCTGTAGTCGCCCTGTGGGCCGGGAAGTTTGTGGCACTTACACAATTTCCCTGCCCTGACGTGGCACATTATTTTAGCCAATAGTACCATCTTTATTTAAGGACCATTTATGGAACCCAGCAGGCCAGACCACCTGGATGTTTTATGAAGACCTTATGGGCCTAGGCCCAGGTGGGCTTGATGCCCGGGGAAAGGAGGCATTGGGAGGTCAAAACCAAATCACCTCAGATAATCTGCACCAATGCTTGGGCAGGAGGGACTAGAGCTATGGAGAGTCAAGAATAAAGTATTGGCCGGGCTAGGTGGCTCACGCCTGTAATCCCAGCACTTTGGGAGGCCGAGGTAGGCAGATCACGAGGTCAGGAGATAGAAACCATCCTGGCTAACACAGTGAAACCCCGTCTCTACTGAAAATAGAAAATATTAGCCGGGCGCAGTGGCAGGTGCCTGTAGTCCCAGTTACTCGGAAGGCTGAGGCAGGAGAATGGCGTGAACCCGGGAGGCGGAGCTTGCAGTGAGCCGAGATCACACCACTACCTGGGTGACAGAGCCAGACTCCATCTTAAAAAAAAAAAAAAAGGGATAAAGTATTTTTCAACCGGGCACGGTGGCTCATTCCTGGAAGCCCAGCACTTTGGGAGGCTGAGGCAGGTGGATCATCTGAGATCAGGAGTTCGAGACCAGCCTGGCCAACATGGTGAAACCCCATTTCTACTAAAAATACAAAAATTAGCCGGGCACTGTGGCGGGCACCTGTAATCCCAGCTACTTGGGAGGCTGAGGCAAGAGAACTCCTTGAACCCAGGAGGCGGAGGTTGCAGTGAGCTGAGATCACGCCACCGCATTCCAGCCTGGATAACAGAGCAAGACTCCGTCTCAAAAAAAAAATAATAATAAAGTATTTTTCTCAAGCAGGCTAGATAAGGGGGATGTGCATGGGAAAGAAAGGGTCTTGGTATCGGATGCCCACAGAGCAAGAGGCTTTAAATCTAAAGAGAAACTATCACGTCCCCTCCATCCAAGAAGAGTTACCTGAGAATCAAGACTTACAGGAAGAGGATTTTATTAGAGCTAATCGAGCTTGTTCTTCCCAGCCTCAGCCAGGGGAGGAGGGAAGAAAAGCTAAAACATTTTAGATTTGGAAGGCAATACTTGTTATTCTTCTCATTTTCCCTACCTGCCCTTCCTCTCTTTCATGAGCCCTCTCTGAGCTGATAACTGGAAAAATGTAAGAGATCAGCTCTCCAACCCTTCCACAGGCTGGAAAAAAAAAGAAAGAAAGAAAGAAAAAAACTCGTGAGAGATATCCAGATTCTCTGGTACTTTGAATGGGGGTAGTAAGATCTCTTTATTAATACAGGCTCCATCTCCACATTGAAAACACAACATCAGGGCATTGGAAAATACAGAAGCCTAGTATTAGAAAAATAGAATATTGGACAGTAGCATGTGGCACCTTCCAGTATCCTCCATAGCTGGGAGCAGCCCAAATCCCTAACAAACACCAAAAGCCTCGAGGCACTGATAAAAGAAAGTGGGGGCTGGCCCCTGACGGGGCCATGTCCCTGAGAACAAGCCTTCTGGGGACACTGAGTGTACTCTTTCTCAGCCAGAGCCAATAGGAGTGGTCCCAGAGCAAAGCTAGGACTGGAGTTCAGAAGCAGAACTGTCAAGGCTACTTATAAACATTGAAAAATACTAACTTCTGCACTTTGGGGGTGAAAGAATTTTGAACTATGGGAGCTACAAAAAGAGCAGACCCTTTCTCACAAAATACTTGCCTTCTCTGGGTTTTCACACCTCTCCTAATTCATGTTACACTAACATTTCCAATCATCTACACTGACACCTGAGATGCCAAAACTACCCTGATGGGTCAGTTACAGTTAGATGGGATGGGACATCTTGGAATTAGTGATATTTCAGGAACATAATAAAAGTTCTAGCATGCTATAGGAGGATGACTATAGTTAACAATAATATTGACTGGGTGCAGTGGCTCACGCTTGTAATCCCAGCACTTTGGGAGGCTGAGGTGGGTGGATCATCTGAGGTCAGGAGTTCGAGACCAGCCTAGCCAACATGGTGAAACCCTGTCTCTACTAAAAATACAAAAATTTGCACACACACACACACACAAATATATATATATATATAAAATATTATACAGCTTCGAACAGCTAGAAGGAGGATATTAAGTGTTTCCCACACAAAGAAATGATAAATGTTTCAGAAGACGGATGTGCTAATTACCCTGAACTGATCACTACATATTATATTCATTGAAACATCACTACGTACTTCATGAATATGCACAATTATTACTTTTCAAATTTTTTTTGAGACAGGGTCTCACTTTGTCGCCCAGGCTGGAGTGCAGTGGTGTGATCTCAGCTCACTGCAGCCTCAACCTCCTGGGCTCAAGTGATTCTCCTGCCTCAGACCCCCAAGTAGCTGGGGCTACAGGTATGTCCCACCACATCGGGCTAATTGTGGTATTTTTTGTAGAAATGGGGTTTCACTATGTTACCCAGGTTGCTCATAAATTCCTGAGCTCAAGCCTCCCTGCCTTGGCCTCCCAAAGTGCTGCGATTACAGGCATGAGCCATCGCATCCAGTTCATTATGTGTCAATTTTTTAAAACAATTCCAAGACATTTTATTTCCAAAAATATTTCCCAACTTAGCACCCTGACACAAGAAATTCCACAATTAGAGATGTGTTTCTTTGGCCTAATTCAAAATTGCACTACTACAAACATTAATTTATTTAGCAAATATCTACCAAACACTCTATGCAATGCACAGCGCTGGGGAATAGATAGATGAGGTAAATAACATGTACAGGGTTTCTGCCCTTGTGGCACTTCTATTAATCTATATCAGTCATTTAAGGATGAGTTCACCAAATTATTTCCTGGAAACACATAAAGGGGGGCTGGCTAGTGACGGCTGTCCCTGAACCAAAAGGCGCAAAGACCAGGATGTCAAGACAATGGCCACTGAGGATAAATTTCACCTACTTCATTCATTCACCACTCAACAAGTATATTTTGAGCATCTCTTTTGAGCCAGATACTAGAGATATAACAGCGACCAAGGCAGACACAGTCCTTTTGCCCTTGGAGTGTTTTTTGTTTTGTTTTGTTTGGTTTGGTTTGGTTTGGTTGGTTGTTTTTTGAGATGGAGTCTCACACTTTCGCCCAGGCTGGAGTGCAGTGGCACTATCTCAGCTCACTGCAAGCTCCGCCTCCTGGGTTCACACAATTCTCCTGCCTCAGTTTCCCGAGTAGCTGGAACTACAGGTGCCCGCCACCATGCCCAGCTAATTTTTTGTATTTTTAGTAGAGACAGGTTTTACTGTGTTAGCCAGGATGGTCTCAATCTCCTGACCTCGTGATCCGCCCCCTTGGCCTCCCAAAGTGCTGGGATTACAGGCATGAGCCACCGCGCCCGGCTGGAGTGTTTATATGTAATATGACAAGCAAGTACCTCAATTACAGTACAACATAACTAGTGCTATTCGGGGTGGGTACAATACACTAACAGGGCACACATTAGGGGCACATACACTGGACATGGGGAAAGGAGTGAAGCAGGGAAAGCACTGTGAAATCATAGGAGTGGGGGTGGGGGGCCCAGTATTCCCGAGAACAGGAACAGCTTATGCACAGTCCCTGAAACAAGAGTTCTATTGTGCCCCTCAGTACCACAGTTGGAATGTGGAGCATCAAAGCACAGTTGAGGCAAGAGAGCACATCAAACTGTAGGTTGAAGCCAGGTGTCAGCTCCCTGCTCTTGCAAAGGGCCAGATGGTAAATATTGTAGGCTCCATGGTCCACAGGGTTCACTGCATCTACTCAACTCTCCCCTTGTAGCAGAAAAGCAGCATAGGCAGTGAGTAAGCAAGTAGGCATGGCTGTATTTCAACGAAACTGCATGTACAAGAAAAGGCAGTAGGCTGGATTTTGCCCTTGAACCAGAGTTTTTCAAACTGTGGTCTAACCAGGATTTGGAGCCAAACAGAGGAAACTAAGGAAATCTTGTCTGCTGGGGTTGGCTTCCCTAGAGAAGGGTGATATTTGTGGCAAAAGAATACTAGGGTAGGGAGCCAGGAGATCTGGATTCAGCTCTTGGTTGGACCACAGTCTCTATGATAATGTCCCTGAAGCAAAGTTTCCTCATCTATAAAACTAAAGAGTAGAAAAGAGTCTCTAGAGCCTCTTCTCTGAAGGTCTAAGCAGAGGTACTTAACTTAGGGGACAGGGACATCCCAAGGAGTCCATGAATAATATTGAGAGGTTCATGAACTTAGAGCCCCGTTACATTTGTTTCATAAATTTCTAACGGAAATGTAGTATTTACTTCAATTACAACAAACCACAGTATCGTTAGCAGTACCTATAACTTTGTCTCCAACAGAAATCATAAATATGTTCCTATGTTACAGTTGGTGCATATATCTTGAAATACCAATTATATCCATAACTTCTTTTAATTTATGGTAGCTATTAGACTTGCAAGTAGACCTTGTTATTTAATATGTTAATAGAGACACACACATTTCTGTATCACAAATTGGGTTTTTAAAAATATGTTTGACTTATTTTCTTTTTTCTGCATCCAAGTATCCATTATTCGAAAAAATTGATAACTGTATTTCAATATAATTGGTTTTTGCTTTGTAATCCTATGTAATTTATTTTGCTTATTAAAAAAGGAAAAGTATTCAGGCTTGGCATGGTGGCTCGTGCCTGTAATCTCAGCACTTAGGGAGACCAAAGTGGGTGGATCATCTGAGGTCTGGCATTGGAGACCAGCCTGGCCAACATGGTGAAACCCCATCTCTACTAAAAATACAAAAATTAGCTGGGTGTGGTGGCGCACGTCTGTAAGCTACTCAGGGGTCTGAGGCACAAGAAACATTTGAATTCAGGAGGCAGAGGTTGCAGTGAGCTGAGATTGCGCCACTGCACTCCAGCCTGGGTGACAGAGCAAGACTCAATCTCAAAAAAAAAACAAAACAAACAAAAAACCAGTATTCTGAGAAGGAGTCCGTGGCCAAAAAAATGGTTAAGAATCTTGGTCTAGAGCAATGAATTATTAATTTATATCAATTATACTTATAAAATATTTCTTACAAAAAGAAAGCACACCCTTTTGGGTAAAAATGTGGCAAAGAATTAGTTTCTTACACAGTTTATGAAAATATGAATTTTTACAGCCTTTTAGAAAGTAATGGAGCAAATATTTATTGAAATTTTAAAATACATATATACTCTGTAATCTCAGCCCTGAGACTTAACTTAAATAAATAAAAACACCAGTACAAAAAAAAAGACATAGAGACAAGCATTGTTCACAGTGTCAAAAAGAAACAAATACACACACCTAGAAACAAAGTGAATGCCTACTGCTAAGGGACAGTTGAGAAATGATGATATACCAACAAATAGAATATTATATAGTCACTAAAAAGAATGAGTTGGACAGCCTGGGGCAGTGGCTCATACCTGTCATCCCAGCACTTTGGGAGGCTGAGGCGGGTCGATCACCTGAGGTCAGGAGTTCGAGACCAGCATGACCAATATGGCGAAACTGCATCTTTACTAAAAATACAAAAATTAGCCAGTTATGGTGGCATGTCCCTGCAGTCCCAGCTACTCAGGAGGAATTGCTTGAACCCGGGAGACAGAGGTTGCAGTGATCCAAGATCTCACCACTGCACTCCAGCCTGGGTGACAGAGTGAGACTTCATCTCAGAAAACAAAAAAGAAAGAGTTGGAGCTATACTAGATGCCCTGGTGGAATGTCCATGCAGTATCATTGAATGAAGAAAGGATAGAATTTTACTACATTTAATAAAAATGCACTGTGACAAAAGACATGTTATATATGGATGATGATGATGATGTGTGTGTGATTATGTGAGGATGGAGAAAAGTGAAGATGGAAATATATTAGTATGCTAATATGTACATCATGGGCAGAGGTCAAGGTGATGGGAACAAGAGTGGGGAAAGGAAGAGCAAAGCAAAAACAGAAAAGGAAAACCAGACTTACAATAGCAACAAAGCGCATGTATAGTATCATTGCATTTTTGTGTTGACATAAAATTCTATTTGCATGGTTCGAAGGAGAAATCATTCTCTCTACCCCTCAGAAAAATCTATGACATCAGATAAACAGAGGGTGAATCCTCCTTCTCTGCTACATGACATTATCAGTTAACTTTTAAATCACCAAGTATTTATTGAATCCTTCTTTGTTCCGAACTGATACCTAACATCTTCGGGCACCTTATTTGGGAACTTAAAAGATAATCACAACACCAAAATGGTTTTATTTTACAAACGAATATGTCTATTTTGATTTAAACAACTCATTCACTCATTCCTACATTTATTTCCAAAGAACCATAAGTGCCAGGGTCTCTGAATAAAAAGGAGCAAAAAAATACAGGGAGGGAAGAGTATCTTATATTTTTCCCTGTCTCTAGTTTGTTTGATTGTTGTCATTGTTAATTAATATCAAATATATACTTTTTCTCATTTCCACTACTTACTCCTTTGTGGGCTTACCAAATTCTCATAAAGATCAGACTCATGCCCAGCACATCACAGATACTCAATAGAGGCTCACAGAGCAATGAATGCAGATCCACTTGTCACACCTTTCAAGGTCAGAAGAGAGCAGCGGTGGCTCCGGCCAGGCGCCATCCTGCCCAATGACCTAGATGCTCAGGAATCTGATCAGGCCACTTTGCAGAGGCCGTCCACCCCACCCACTGCCCATCAGTTTCTATTCTGATGACCAAGAATGAGAACAAAAGAAATGAAATGCCAGCAGCTTTCAGTCTTTCCTCATCTGATTGGATGGCCTTTTTGTTTTTACCTATTCAGATCTGTTCTGGGAACTGTTAACCAAAGGACAGTCTAAGCCTCTCAAACTGCCGTTCTTAACTTTTAGGAAGAAAAAGATTTGCACAGTTTTCTCCTTGCACAAAGTGGAAATTGAGGAATAATCCTGGGCGTACTGGATCCTCTATTAGAGATGGCAGCTGTTACCACCTAACGATCATTCTGATTCCTTACAGCCAGTGCCATACATTTCAAAAGATTCCCTTCCACCTATAAAATTCCATGAGAGATAGGTAGCATGGGCAGTGTTAAACTAGCAATCGGTGAAGAATCTGAAGCTAGGTATAGTGCAGCAACTTGCTGGAGATGACAAACTAGTGATCTGGGAACGAGGAGTTGAACCCTGGTCTTTCAAATAGAAGTAGGAGTACAAGAGCAGTTGGCATTTTAGAGAAAATAAGCTGATATAGATCAATGCTGTTCAACAGAAACTTCATGAGAGCCACACGTGTAAGTTAAACATTTTCCACATTTAACACAAATCAGCCACATTAACAAAGCAAAAGGAAAGAGGTGAAATTAATGGTTTTTAAATGCCAATATATTAAAATGTTATCTTCTCAACATACAGTCAATATAAAAATTTTTCATGAGCTATTTGACATGCTTTGTTGTAGATAGAGGACATCTGAATTTGAACTGGCCCCATGTCAAGTGTGCAATAGCTACATGTGACTGATGACTGCCAGACAGGCCAGCATGCAGGTAAAGTAGGAAGAATAAGACAATACGTTGCATTTACAAATCAATTGAAATTTCCTTTAAAAAAAGAAATTGTGTTGTAGAAGTGTTTCACCAGAAACGGAGCTGAGGAAAGTCAGCATCAACCCTTCTTTAGGCCCCAAAATGTAGAATTTAAAGCCGTGGTACTGTAGTACATCACAGGTCACCCAGGAAAACAATATCTAGCCCTCAATGATAGAAGCAATGCCTGGAAAGGTTATGGACAAGCTGCTCCCTGCGGGATGGAAGCAGGGACAGACATACTGGGGGCTTATAAAGCCTCTGTCAATAAGAAACCGGGCTCCACAATAACTTTAAACCACAGTGAGCCTGACAGGAAACTGACCTAGTAAACCAGACAAATTACTGCTGCAGCCAGGCCAGCCTGCCTCCCACTCCAACCCGCAGTGAAACTTGAGCTGTTTGAAAGCTTTCTGGAGGGTGAGAGAAGAGAGGCATGCAGAGAGACCATGAGTGCTCTGGACAGCCTGAACCATGAGCCCTGGAGGTCTAGGTCACGGTCATTTCCCTATGGGAGCAAGTACACGGGGGTGTGCACTTGAAGGCAGTCAATCCTGACTTGCTGGGTGTCTCTGAACTGGCTGGTTCCCCTCTCTGTCCTCTCCCTCACCCTGTCAGAAAGTGACTATAATAATGTCTGCTCATCTGGGACCACATTCTTTAAGTTGGTGACCTCCTCCGATAGCAAAAGACCATTGTCATAACATTTAAACTACATTGGGATAAAGTGTCCTGTTAGAAACCTTGGAAAAAGTCAGAGGTATCACACTTACAGCACACTTCAAACAGTGCTATAAGACTACAGTAACCAAAACAGCACAGAACTGGTAAGAAAAAGGATATATAGACCAACGGAACAGAATAGAGAACCAAGTAAAAAAGTCACACACTTACAGCCATCTGATCTTCAGCAAAGTCAACAAAAATAAGCAGTGGGGGAAAAGACTCCCTATTATTAAATGGGCTGGGATAGCTGGCTAGCCATATGCAGAAGAATGAAACTGGACCCCTACCTTTTACCATATGCAAAAATTAAGATGAATCAAAGATTTAAATGTAAGACCTGAAACGATAAGAATCCTAGAAGAAAACCTAGGAAACACAATTCTGGATATAAGTTTTGGGAAATAATTTATGACTAAGTCCTCAAAAGCAATTACACCGGAAACTAAAATTGACAAGTGAGACCTAATTAAACTGAAGAGCTTCTGCACAGCAAAAGAAACTATCAACAGAGTAAACAAACAACCTACAGAATGAGAAAAAAATATTCACAACTATGCATCCTACCAAGGTCTAATGTCCAGAATCTATAAAGAAATTAAACAATTCAACAAGCAAAAAACAAAGAGCACCATTAAAAAGTGAACAAAAGACATGAACAGACACTTCTCAACAGAAGACATATGAGCAACAAACAAATATATACAAAAGTTCTCAACATCACTAATCATCAGAGAAATACAAAACAAAACCACAATGAGATACCATCTCACACCAGTCAGAATGGTTATTATTAAAAAGTCAAAAAACAACAAATGCTAGTGAGGCTGTGGAGAAAAGAGAATACTTAGACACAATTGGTATGAATGTAAATTAGTTCAGCAACTGTGGAAAGCAGTTTGGAGATTTCTCAAAGAACTGAGAACAGAATGACCATTCAACCTAGCAATCCCATTACTGGGTGTATACCCAAAGGAAAATAACTTGTTCTTTCCAGAAGGACATAGGCACTCCCATGTTTATTGTGCGCTATTCCCAATAGCAAAGACATGGAATCAACCTAAGTTCCCATCTACAGTGGACTAGATAAAGAAAATGTGGGACATACACACTATGGAATACTATCTGGCCATAAAAAAGAATGAAATTGGCCGGGCATGGTGGCTCATGCCTGTAATCCTAGCACTTTGGGAGGCTGAGGCGGGTGGATCGCCTGAGGTCAGGAGTTCGAGACCAGACTGGCCAACATGGTGAAACTCCGTCCCTACTAAAAATACAAAAAATTATCTGGTCATGGTGGCGGGTGCCTGTAATCCCAGCTACTCGGGAGGTTAAGGCAGGAGATTCGCTTAAACCTGGGAGGCAGAGGTTGCAGTGAGCCAAGATCGCACCATTGCACTCCAATCTGGGCAACAAGAGCAAAACTCCGTCTCGAAGAAAAAAAAAAAAGAATGAAATCATGTCCTCTGCAGCAGCATGAATGCAGCTGGAGGCCATTATCCTAAGCAAATTAACACAGGAACAGAAAACCAGATAGTACATGTTCTTAGTTATAAGTGGGAACTAAACATGGGTACTCATGGACATAAAGATGGCAACAATAGACACCAGGGACTATTAGAGGGTGGAAGGAGATGGGGAGGGTTGAAAAACCAACTATTGGCTACTATGATCACTACCTGAGTTATAGGATCAATCGTACCCCAAACCTCAGCATCACACAATATACTCATGTAGCAAGCCTGCACATGTACCCTCTGAATCTAAAATAAAAGTTGAAATCATTTTTTAAAAAAAGAAATTGAAAAAAGAATTCTTGGGACTCGATTCCTGGCAAGAAGGCTGTAGGGATGCAGAAGAAACCGCTGGAAAACAAAAGTTATAATATAAAAGTGTAAAAATAGATTTGGAAGGCAGCAGAAGGTCCAAGTGCGTAGGAAACAGCCTTTTTGTCTGGAGTTTACTCCATCTCTATCCCCTTTGTAGACAGGAAACCCGGGGCCCTGCTCGATGATTATAAACAGCAAACTGTAAACTTGGACAAAGGTGGGGCAAATCAAAGTCTACTGAAATAGGACACCTGGGATTATTCAAATGGCACTGGGCTGGTTAGTTAGAAGACTTGAAGCGAATCCCAGAAGTGCTCCAAGTCCCTACAAAGTGCGTAAGGATGCCTTCCGCCTCTGATGTTCTCTGAATCTGTTTCTGAACCCTTTGCACGTTGTGTGCATGCCACAGGCACTTAAACACTCACTAAATGGGAAACCCAGTGTATTCCACACAGGACAGCAAGATGACTCTAGTATAATATTCTCCTGACTCTCACTCAAAATACCAAGATCCATTCTATAGGAAGGACCAGGTACATTGTGGGAATGGCCAGAGCTGAGCTCAAGGAGCTCATGTGAGGAGCTCAAAGCCTTGGCACCCCTGGTACTGCTCTCCTGTTTCCACCTCCACCTGGGTCCTGAGCTCCAGAATTGGGTTCCTTTCAGTCTATTTGTGTCCCCTCAATCTGTGGAATTTCTCAAATGCTCCAGATTTTCTGGCTAGTTTAACAGCCTTATGGAAGGATTGAAATCTCAAATTTAAACTGTCAATGCTGCTTAAGATCTAACAAAGCCTCAACGACCTAGCTGAATCCAGGTCCCTTACAAGGATACAACTGAATGCCACAGTCATTTGGTTTTTGCAAATTCTTCTCTTTCTACTGATGTTAAGAAACTTTGACATAATACGAGAAGGCAACTAAACATACAATGAAAATAGAGGCAATGCAATTTCTTGGTAAACCCTTGAACTCTAATTACTATCAGTCATGAAAGCTCAAACCAGTGATTCCGGGAGGGAACTGTTCTAACATAACCTGTGGGCACCATGCTGGGAGAAACTATCAAGACACCCACCTTCCTCATGTGTCTTCACCCTGATTTCTGATGTCAAACTGCACAATTTTCTTGAATCCCTGAGCCTCAGTTTCACCATCTGCAAAAAGAAGACAGTAACCTATTTTCTACCTAGCAACCTATGAATATAATTTATTGTATCAATAATATAATATTAGAGTAACTTGAATTGAGTTAAACATTTTGTAAGGACTGTGATAGGTTGATAGAGGGATTTCTTTCTCCTTTATCTTTCAACAGTTTTGAAATGTAATCATTTCACCCCCTCAGAATTAATTTTAACATAAATTAATTTATCATAAATTTTAACATAAAGTAACTTGAAATTGATGAATGCCATATGAGGGCAAATCACAGCCGAACCTTAATTATTCATTTGCCACTGGATTCACAAAGTCTATTATCTACAATTAATTTTTAAAATCCAAATGGAATTTCCCTGGTCACTAAGAATACTTCAGAGACAATCTCAGTCGGTCAATCACAAAATATGAATACATGTATTTATTTTGAACTGTGAATTCAGCGCTGCAGAAAACATCTGAGAAGGAAGGAGAGGACCTTCGGGTCCTGACCTGAAGGAATCCCAGTAATGTTGGAAAAACAAGACTAAAAATTATCACAAAATGCAAATGGCAAGACTGTGGCTACAACTAAGGGCCAAACCGTAGGGAACAAATTCTAGACATAAGTGGATGTTCAGAGCAACTATGTACAATGCTATGAAAGATTGCGATTAAGTGAATCCTTGAAAAATGAATAACATCTATCTGTGAGATAGAAGGGGGGAAAATAAACTAATATTTGCTGACACCTACTATTCCCCAACACTGTTGTGGGTGATTTCACACATGTAATATGACTGGCTCCCCACAACTTCCCTATGAGACAAGAATTTTTAGTTTCCATTTGACAGATAGGGAAGCTGAGCCTCAATTATTGTGCTGTGTTTATGGTATAACGCAGGAACCTGCCTGATTATCAGGGGTACTTGTACCCTATGCCTGGTGACATAATGAAACCTAAGTTATCACAAAGAGGGCCCAGATAATAGAGAACTGTGAGGTCCAATATGGTAGCCACCAGCCAATGTGCCTTTGGACAATTTGAGATGTGTCTGGTGCAACTAAGGAACTAAAACTGTGTGAAATATTTTTCTGCTAAACACAACTACATTATTTTGATAGGGCTACATATTCCTTTAAACATTGAACATTTAGCTTCCAAATTAAGAAGTGTTATAAGTTTTAAAATACACACTGAGTTTCAGAAACTCTGTATAAAAAAGGAATGTAAAATATCTTATAATAAAATTTTAATATCGATTGAATGTTAAAATGATACTATTTTGGATGTGTTGAGTGAAATAAGATATTGTAAAAAAAACCATTTCACCTATTTCTTCTTACATTTTTATGTGACCACTAGAATATTTTCGGTTACAAATGTGGCTCTCCTTATATTTCTCTTGAACAACACTGAAGCAGGGGACTTCAGACGTCAGGCAGTGGCAGGATGGAGAATAAAGCACAGCAAGGAGTAAGAGTGATGGTCTGTCTTCCACTACAATATGAGATCCATATATTCTCTATTCAGAATACAGTAGAGGCCTTGTTTCTGTTCACTGCTGTATCCTCACTACATCCTCTGGCATATAATGAATGCTCAGTACATTTTGACTCTGAATTCCTGCCATTGGTACCACCACCATTCTAACCACTGAAGCTAGAAAGCTCGGTGCTCTGTTGGCTCTCAACCGTCTGCCATCTTTCGTCAGTCCCAAGACCTATCGTTTCTCCCTCTGTGAGAGCCCTAATGTCTATCCATTGTTTCCTATTTCCTATGTCTCCCACCCCTGCCCCACCCCACATCCCACCCCACTAGGTACTAGTTGCTAATTTACCTTAATTGTTTCATAACTGCTCTCTCTGCCTCTCTCTCCCTCCAATACACTCTTCTCATCACTGCCAAATTAATTCTTCTCAACCATCACTTTCATTTTCAAAGTTCCTTAAAAGCAAGAAATGGGTCTTATTTATCTTATACCCTGTGCATGGCACTCAGTAGGTGCTAAAGAACTGTAAAAATATGTTTCGTAAATTTATTTATTTATTTAGAGTCTCACTGTGTCACCCACGCTGGAGTGCAGTGGCACAATCTCGGCTCACTGCGACCTCCGACTCCCGGGTTCAAGAGCTGGGATTACGGGCGTGTATCACCACACCCAGCTAAATTATTTTGTATTTTCAGCAGAGACAGAGTTTCACCATGTTGACCAGGCTGGTCTCAAACTCCTGCACTCAAGTAATCTGCCTGCCTCAGCCTCCCACAGTGTTGGGATTACAGGCATTAGACATTGTGCTTAGCCGTTGTATAAATATGTGTAACTCAACTTTGTCCATAATGACTAAAAATTACTTTTATCCTGTCAGTTCCTTGCTCAGAACCCTTTAGGATTCCCTAACAACCAACAAAACAAAGTTCAAAATCAGCCTATGATTCGTGGCCCATTATAATCTGGGGATGCCCACCTTTTGGTCCTAGCTCCTCCACATTCAACCTTCCCTCCCTGATAACATCCCTCTCTCCTGCTTGCTTCTGCTGATGCCGTTCTTCACTCCCTTGGGGCACCTTCCCTCATCCATTTATCCAACTTCTACCCACCCTTCAAAGTCTGGATCAATCCCCACTTCTCCATCAAGGACTCTCCAAATCATATCATGCAAAAATGAATATACCCTGCCCTGTCCTCCTGGAGATCATACTGGTAGCGTTAGTCGTTTGGCATTTAGCATGCCCTGACATTCGTTCATCATTCATTTATTTATTCAACAGATACTTGTCAGACCGCTATCACATAGTATTAACATTTTCTACCCATACTTGTATATTATCTATTCAATTATGTTATAAACTCTTTGGAGGAGAGCACTAAGATTTTAAACCTATTTGAATATACACATTCATATATATGTTACATTACTGATCAAAGAGAATGTGGTCTGTTTCATGCCTCTATGGTGTTATACATATTGTTCCATTTGCCTAGAACATCCTCTCTCCAGCTCTCATGATTCCCATCTGTCAGGCAAATTCTTACTCATCTTTAAATAAACAAGTGAGTCTGATCTCTCCCTCCTTTGGGTGTCTTCTACCAACAACACATTACACTTGTCCAGCTCTTATCCTCATGATTTTCTTGTCTGTCTTGTTTGGTGAATGATTCTCCCTCCTAAAACCACTAACAATAATATTTTATGATATACTTAAGTACTATATGTTCTTCACAGGAAAAGCATTAATTAAATTTATTCAGGTGTTGTAGTCATGGTTGTACCAAATATATCTATGAACTTTAAACATACATTCTCATCACTAGCCCCTTGTGTAGTAAAATGTGTTTCCTTCCTTTCAACCCTCTCAACATCCATGTAATGTTACTACAAAACATCCCCATATTGCATTTGAACTAATGAGTTCTGCAGGTTCATGCTTCTTTTGCTGTTTTTCATATTATTGCATTTGCCTGGAATGCCCTAAGAACAGAAAGAGATTAAATGAATCAGTAAAACATACTCAATGTACACTGAACGGATCAGCCTGGCCAACATGGTGAAACCCTATCTCTACTAAAACTACAAAAAATCAGCCAGACACGGTGGTGCACATTTGTAATCCCAGCTACTCGGGAGGCTAAGCCTGGAGAATTGCTTGAACCTGGGAGGTGGAGGTTGCCGTGAGCCGAGATCGTGTCCCTGCACTCCAGACTGGGCAACAGAGTGAGACTCCATCTCAAAAAAAAAAAAAAAAAGTACACACTGAAGGACTCCATTTTTGTTCATATTTGGCATTCCTTGGGTACTTCAAATGATATTTACAAACAAAAAAAGAGTTAAGCTTTTTGGTTAAAAGAAACTTCTGAGAAATCATGAAGATCAAGATAGGTGATGTTAAGGATAGCCCAGTGGTTCATCTGGCATTTTCTAATCAAACTGCTTTGATTCAAATTTCAGTTCCATCCCTTTCCGGTTATGTGCCCTGGAGCATGTTATTTTATATCTCTAATTCTCAATTTCTTCATCTATTAAGTGAGGATAATAGAAGAACTCATATTATTGTAATGACTCAAAACTCACAGTATTACGATGACTCAAAAAGACGAAGTATATAAAACATTTAGCTACTTCCAGGCACACAGTAAGCACTTCATCAGCAAATAAATGTTATTTATAAATATTACGCCGAAGACCAAAAACAGACAAATATTTTCATATTTTTAAGAAGCAATTCCAAAACCTGCTTAACGGTGAACATTATATTCTCTGGAAAAATCCTTAAAACATCATTAAATGTCTGACTTAGGAAGAGAAAGAGATGTGATCCCTGTAGGCTAGCATGGGTTCATTTTGACTAAGTCAAATCCACTAGTCTCATTTCTGTTTGAAAAGGATTATTAGACAGGTGAATTAATGTGATCATACAGAGGTCATATATATTTTTTGTTGGTTTTACACTCTTTTGGTGATTTCTTTAGAAGAAATACAGACAAAATGAAAATTCTGTCATGTAAGCTGGTTAAACCTATGTCAATGGCCATGACGGAGTAACTGGTACCAGGTTTGCCCTCCTATAGTAAATAATTTAAAAACTGGAAAAAATAACAAAAAAAGAGCAAAAAAAAAATAAAACAATTATTTTCAAACATTAGAAGATAGGCAATGCTGGATTGTGATCTCTGAGAAAAGAGATGCAAACCAGATGAGCTATAGAATAGGATTGGCATTCTGTCTGGAAGCATTTTCAAGGAAACAGCAGAGAAGAAAGGAGCCCAAGCAAAGCACAGCATTCTTGCTGAATTGAGGAGGCAGAAATCAGAGTTTGAGCAGGTGGGGGCAGCTGGAATTTATGAAATAGAATACAACAGAGCAGGAATTCTACACAGGAAAACAGCTCCAGATATTTGCATAGTGGTCCCCTTGAGTCTTTTATTAAGTATTAACCTGCATATTTTCAGACAGAAGCTCTATGAGGCCAGGAAAACAACAAATATTAGGGAGTTGTAAACTAAACAATTTCCAGAGCTCACATGGGCTGGAAGATAGTTATGCTCCAGCCAGTCAGCATAAAGAGAGTTCATAGAACCTCAGGGCATTTAGCAGAGACTACAGAAGAATCACACCTTAGTAATAAGATAAAACTACCGTGAGGGTAAAGACTATTCTAGACCCAAGTTTTAAAAATTTTTAAACAAATCTCAACACGATCCGTGTGATCCACAAGTAACTTAATGGTCTGCCAAAACAAAATTCACCACTCTTTAAAGGAAGACAACAAAATCCAAGACACTCAACAATGTAGCTTTCACAATGTCCAACACCCAATGGACACCCTACACCAAAAATTGTTAGATATGGAACCCATAGTCAGTTTAAAAAAAAAACAGGCAATAAGAACAGTGGCAGAACAGATAGAAATTATGAAAGTAGCAGACAACGGCTTTTAAATGGCTAATATAAACAAGTTTAATGATATAAGACAGAATATAAAAGTATAAATTAAAAATATGAAAAAAAAATCAAAATGAAACTTCCGGAGCTGAAAAATATTATATCTGAAATAAAAAATTTACTAAATAGACTTACTTAAAGCAGACTAGACGTTGCAGTAAAAAAGACTGGTTCTGTTTTAAGAACTTGCCTGAAGTTCTTTTAGGCAAGGCAATAGAGATTATCCAAATTGAAGCAGAGGAAAGAAAAAAAGAATTAGAAAAAAAATGAACATAACATCAGTGACTTTCAAGACAAGAGGAAGCAGTCTAGCACGTATGTAATTTGAGTCCTAGAACGACAAGCATAAAATAATGTTTAAATAAATAATGGTTAAAAATTTACCAAATTTGATGAAAATTATAAATCCAGAGATCCAGGACACTCAACAAAGAACACGTAGAATGAAAATAATTGGACACACTATAGTGAAATTGTATAAATCAAAAGTAAAGAGAAAATTGCAAAAGCACTTAGAGAAAAAATATATACAACGAAGCAAAATAATACTAACTGCAGACTTTCCTTAAAAAAAAAAAAAAAAAAGCAAGCCTGAAGGCTATTGAATGACACTTTTAAAGTGCTGAAAGAAAATGGTCAGTCCAGCATTCTATGTCCATTGACAATCTGTCTCAAAAATGGAGGCAAAATAAAGACATTTTAAAAAACAAAAGCTAAAAGAATCTGTCATCAGCATATCTGCATACAAAAATATTAAAGAAGTTTAAGCTGAAGGAAAGTGGCATCAAATGGACACTGAGATCTACACAAAGAAATGAAGAGCACCAAAATGGTAAATGTATGAATAAATATAAAATATATTTAAGTGAATTTAATTAAAGAAAGTCTTTTCAAAAACGTAAAACTTTCCCAAAAAGTAAACTCCCACCTCAGATGGTTTCAGTAGTCAGTTACATGAAACTTACAAGGAAAAAAATACTTTTCTCACAGAAAATTTTTCAGAAAACAAAAAAGGGGAACCTTTGCCAACTCATTTTATAGGACAGCAATAATATGATACCCAAACCAGATAATAAAATTACGAGAAAAAAATTCAAACTAATAGCCTTCATAAATATAAACACAAAAGTGTTAGCAAAATATTCACTAATTAAATTCAGCAATGTATAAAAATCATAATGCATCATAACCAAACAGGATTTATACCAAGAATGTGATACTGATTTAACATTTGAAAATCAGTCACTGAAATTTGCCATAAAATTTTTACCATAAAATAAAGGAGAAAATTACATGATCATCTCAATAGATGTAGAAAAAGCCCTTGACAAAATTCAACATTCATTCATGATAAAAACTCTCAGTAAACTGAGACTAGAAGCAAACTTTCTTCAACCTGGTAAAGGATGTCTATGAAAACCTACAGTTAACTTCATACTTAATGCTGAACACTAAACTCTTTCCCCCTAAGATTTGTAACAAGGCAAAAATATAAGCTGTCACTACTTTTAGTCATCTTTCTACTGGAGGTTCCAGCGAGAGAAATGAGAAAAGAAAAAGACATAAAAAGATAGCTGTTGGAAAGAAAGGCGTGAAACTGCTTTTATTTAGAGGCAATATCATGTACGGAGGCAATCCTAAGGAACCTAAGAAGTCGTCGAAACTAAGTAAATTTGGAATGTCAAAGAGTGATAAGTCAACACACAATAGAGGATGCTAGGTCAGAGGATGCCAGGAAAGAGTCAGTTATATTTCTATATACAAAATTAAAAATAATACTTAAAAGCAATATAATTTTGCCACAACATTCAAAAACATGATATAATAAGGGATAAGTATAAAAATCTTTTCAAGACCTGCACAATGACAAGAGCAAAGCAAAAGCATTGTTGAGAGAAACTGGAGAAGAACGCCAAGATGTGCCACTTTCATGGATTGAAAGACTAACTGTTATCACTCTCCCAGATTGGTCTACAGGATCCATTTATTTATTTAGAGATGGAGTTTCACTCTGTTGTCCAGGCTGAAGTGCAATGGCGCAATCTCGGCTCAGTGCAACTTCCTCCTCCTGGGCTCAAGTGACTCTCCTGCCTCAGCCTCCCGAGTAGCTGAGATTATAGGTGCGCACCACCACGCCTGGCTAATTTTTGTATTTTTAGTAGAGACAGGGTTTCACCATGTTGGCCAGGCTGGTCTCAAACTCCTGACCTCAAGTGATCCACCTGCCTAAGCCCCCCAAACTGCTGGGATTACAGGCATAAGCCACTGCATCCAGCCAGGATCCATATAATTTTGAGCAAAATTGTAAAAGTTTTTTTTTTGTAGAATTTGACAAGCTGGTTCTAATATTTATAGGGAAATTAAAAATCTATAATGTATAATATAATTTTGTATAAAGAACAAAGTTGGAGAATTTATGCTCTCTGGTTTTATATTTACTAGAAAACGACACTAACCGGTGAGGATTGTGCTCACACATTGGTGTGAGGTTGGGCATACAAATCAATGGAGAGTGCATAGGGTCCAGAAATAGACCCACACTCACATCTGGTCAGTTGATTTTTCAACCCTTTGGTCAGTTAATTCAAACAGTTGAACTGCCAAGGTAATTCAATGGGGGAAAACTCTTTTCAAAAAATTGTGATGTTTGTGGAGAAAAACATAAGTCTTGGCTTTTATTTTACCTCACATACAAAAAAGTAGCTCAAAGTTCATCACTAAACTCAACTTATAAGTTACAACTACAAAACTTCAAGAAAGAAACAGTAGAAAATGTTATCAATCTCAGGGTAGGCAATGACTCCATAATAAGGGCAAGTAAAGCATTAATTATAAAAGAAAAAATAATAAATTAAGCTCCATTAACATTAAAAATGGCTGTTCTGATCTTTGAAAAATATTGTTAAGAAAAAAAAGAAAAGCTACAAATCAGGTGGAAAGAAAAAAAACAACGACTTTTATATATATATATATATATACACACATATATATATATATACACACACACACACACATACACACATAGAGAAGAGAGAGAAGCTCAACCTCATTAGTAATCATGGAAATAAAAATTAATTGCCCAAGAAATTATCACCACACACAATACCAAACATTGGCAAGTATGTAGAACAACTGGGACTCTCAGCCAAGGCATGACTGAGGTGAGCTGCAAACTCCAGGTCAGGGCTAGGCACCGAATAGATCTGTTTTCTGCCTCTCCAGAAAGGCATGGGAGAAGGTCTCAAGGGCCCTTTCCCAGCTCATGCCGCCAGCATTTTGCAACTGCTTACTAGGAAACCAGGAAGCCAGAGTGCATAGGTATTGGTGCCTAGGACTCAGGCTTCAGGGTGCTAGACAGGCAATGCAAGGTGCACTCTCATACACTGCTGACAGGAGGGTAAAAATCTGACGACTACTTTGGAAAACTGGCAGTTTCTTACACAGTTAAGCACACATTTACCTTATGACCTAACAATTCCTCGCTTAGGCATTTACTCAAGAGAAGTGAAATGTGTGGACTCATTCACATGGACACACGGACTCACAAGGACTCATACAGGAATGTTTGAGACTGAGTTAATCATGATAGCCAAAAACTGGACATAACCCAAATGTCCATTGACAGGGGAATGCATAAACACATTGTGACAAATTTACACAGTGGAATATTCTTTAGCAATAAAAAGAACAAATTACTTATATATGCTACCTCATGAGCGAGTCTCACAAACATTATGCTGAGTAAAAATGGCTGGATACAAATAGTATATAATGTCTTATTCCACTTATGTGAAATTCTAAAACAGGCAATACTGTACTAATCAATAGTGACAGAAGACAGAGCTGTGGTTGCCTGGATCCAGGAAGGGGTGAAAACTGCACACAAAGTGACATGGTAGGTGGCGGAAACGTTCTGTCTTGACTGTGGCAATGCTTGCAGGGGTGCATGTGTTGGTCAAAATTCATCAAAATGTGCAGTTTCAATGGGTTCATTTTAATCTATGTGATTTATATGTAAATTATACCTCAATAATATTAATTTTAAATAATCAAAAAAGATTCTATAAAATGGATTAAAAGTACAAGGCTTTGTTCTTGACCTTTGCCCTATTCCACATTTTCATATGGCAAGAAATCCTACTTATTAGATTTACTGGTGGCACTTAGTTGTGAGTTTCTTTTATTTGTTTATCCAACAAATGTTCTTTAAGCATCCATGTTGTGCTAGACACTTAAGACAATAATGATGAAGAAAAGAATGAGGTTTCTATTCTCATGGTATTACCTTCTTATAGGGGAAGCAGACATTAATTGAACAAGTAGAATGTATGATTTCAAGGTGAAAGAAGGTGAACAATTCTATGGGACCACATACAAAGGGAGCTGGCCTAGCCCAGAAGAGCAGGGGAAGCCTCCTTGAGAAAACGACCATCCAGTTAGACACTTAAGGATGAGTAGGTATGACTTTATCCAATTGGGGGAAGGGATTTTGCATTTGCAAAGTCTCTGTGTGGGAGAGAGAAGCATTTTGAAGGAGGTATAGGAAGATCAGTGTGGTTGGAACTCTAAGAACAACAAAGCAAGATGAAGTGCAAAAGACAGGAAGTCATGTCCAAGCCATGTCCTGAGAACCATGAAAAGCTAGCCAGGGGTCCTACGCAGGAGCAAGAGCATTAACGAAACAGTCTGGGTGAGAGAATTGGCAACTTCTACTAGCCGAATGGCCGTGGAGAGGGAGGAAGTGGATGCATTTGAAAAACAGCTAGGAGATAAAAAAGGACAGTTAGTGAGGGATTAGATTTGGAGGATGAGAGACAAGGAGGCGTCAAGGATGACCACCAGCTCTCTTCCTTGGGCAACCCTGAATGGAAGCATCTCCATTGTATATGAAGGTAAAGAGGCACTCAGGGGATTTTGAGGCAAAGATGAGGAACATATTAAACCTCACATACCTAGAGGATGCTGATAGGAAAAAGTCCAGATTACTCCACACAGGGTCCTGAAGTTTGGGACATCCGGGCTGGAGGTATGGAGATGGCACCCATCAGAATAGAGCAAAGCCTTTGGGAGGATGAGGCCACAGAAACAGAGATGTAAGGAGAGAAAAGTAGATCCTGTAACAGAGCCCAGAGGATAACCAGTCCTTAAGGGCCAGGCCAGAAAGAGCAGGGCCCACAAAGAACAATGAGAAGGAGTGCCCAGGAAGTGGGAAGAAAAACAGAAAAATGTTATACTGCAAAATCTAAGAGGGTGCAGCTGGGAATGGTGTCCCTTCTAACTCAAGGTTCCAGAACCATGCAGAAGGCGAGTGGGAGGGTAGTGATGGCAATGTCTAAGATGACTGAGTGCTTACTGTATACCCTGGCACTAGTCTAAGAGCTTTATGAGAATGATCTCATGTCATCCCAACAGTAGCATTGCATAGGAAAAGGGATCACACTCCTCTAGATCTCCCTGCCAGAGCCAGGATAAATACAAGACTCCTGACTTCTAAGCCAGTACTCCTTGCTCCTCTTGCCTTTTCATTGGCCTAGCCTACCTGGCCATCTCTTTCTCCAAAACTGCCCCTCAGGCTAGGTGACCTAAGTCTTCTGTACCATGGGATGTGATACTCATCAAAGAGATTTGAGACTTCGGACTTCAGGGTCTTCTTCCTGGCCCACCTTGAAGCCAACTGATTCTGCCCAGAGGGGGAGCCACTGTCAAGTAAGTCACCATAGAAAGAGCATCTACTCCTGCAGGAACCTGGTACGGCACCCCATCCACCTACTCCCTTCGGGACTCCTCCTTTATGACGCAATTGATGGCAGACTTTCTGCAGGAGAAGTTACTGCCACTGCAACCTGCTGCGGGTGGATAAAGGGGAATATCTCTAGCTCAGCACCAAAAGTGGCCTCCCTTGCACTCTTCCCATTCTTTCACCATCCCATCCCTTAGGTTGGCATCATTCTCTTTCCTTCCCAGGCCTTATATAGTCACAAAGTTTCACAAGAACTCAGGCTGACTGTGACTGTCTGCCAGCACCTCTAACCACTCTACTGCCAATGCATGGCTGAAGTGAGCTGCAAACTCCGGTCAGGGCCAGACACTAAATAGATCTATTTTCTGCATCTCCAGGCACCCGAGAAGGCCTCAGGGACCCTTTCCCAGCTCAAGCCGCCAGCACTTCACACATGCTTACAAGGAAACCAGGAAGCCAGCGTGCATAGGTGCTGGTGCCTAGCACTGAGGGGCCAGGGTGCTGGGCAGGCAATGCACAGTGCACGTGGATGCCTGGCAGGTGCTGAGCACCCGCCCTTCTCCCGCTTGCTGCCTGCACAGGCTGCAGTTCTTTGTGTCTGAGTTTCTGCTCCCTGTCTGCACTAGACTGGGTGGGGTGGGGAAGCCGGAAGTGTCAAATCAGCGTCTGGGTCTTGAGAAATGCCTAGAAGTGGACATTTGCATTAGAAACTCTTGCCCGTTTGGACAGAACAAGTTTGCCTGTACAGTTGCTTTCCTCTCCTGGCCTCCTTCCCTCCCCTGCACCCACTCCTTATCACCTTAGCTCCCCTTTCTGATTTCTCTACCAACCCCCTCCTTCCCTGGTCATCTGGATCTCGTTGTTCTTGCATTTCCCCAGCTGCCTGTCTGCATTAGCAGCCCTGCACGTGCACAGACACACACGTGCTCCCGGCACCCCCACCCTGTGGCTCTTTACCCCAACAACTCCACACTTTTTGCAGATTCACAAGGCAATTCCTTCCTTGGCTCCAGGACCCCCTTAACAGAATGGATTCTTTATTCCAAAGTAGGAATAGAAAGGGCCTTGGGTATAGTTAACTTGAGTGAGAGAAGCCACCAGGAAGGGGTGCATTTTTGTATGGGAGAGTGGGTGGGCGACTTGTGTGGTTTGCAATATTTTAGTCCTGTCTCAAAGACTGTACCATATGAACAATCTACTTCTCCACTTCAGGGGCTTCCCTAAATGAAGACTGTTAAAAGGAATATATAGGGAACATCCTTAACAAAATGTGTTTCCCTCACTTCACCTAAAGGCCTTTTGCTGCATTCAATCACTGTTCATTTTATATTGCTTATGTTAACCAATGTGTTGAAAAAGATCAGCAAAAATCTAGGATATTGTCGCTTTAAGAATCTAGACTAAAACACCTTAAATGAACTCTGCAGCAGACAGATGAAAAAAAAAAAAAAAAAAAAAAAAAAAGCCCTTCTCTGGCCCTTGCTGCTTTTGCCATTATTCATGATGTAATTTTTCAGGTGTTAGTTTGGCAGAGAAAGATTGGAACAGAGCTTGTTGCTAGGACATGAATGAAGAAGAAGGATCCCATTGGTTCTTTGGGACTTGGCAGAAACCAATGGGAATGAAGAGGATGGAGGGGGGAAAAAAGCCACCAAAAGAAAAAAAAAAAAAGAAGACTCTCCGGGCTGGACTATTATTGCGTTTTCTATGTTAAAGTGGGGTATTGTAAATTTATGGGAGGTTTCGTTGGTCTATTTTTTTAAGGTGTAGGTGAGTAGTGGTGCCCGATGGACCAAAGCTGAGAATGAGCAATTAAGAGTCAGCTTTGTTCAGACTGTCCTGGGTTTCACTAATAGCTCGCTGTTACTGGCAGTCTGGAGAGGTATGCAAACGAGGCTGGGTACATTTCACACCCTCGCCACGCTGCCACACACCGTTTGGGGAATACAAGTATGCTAGAGCTGGAGGCAGGGAAGCAGGGATGAGGGTGGAGGGGCATCAGGATGCTTCCTCCAGTCTCGAGATTAGGTAAACCCCAAACAACCTTTTACAATGTAAGTGAAACAGCTCTGTGTGCGGAAACAAGGGGCCCAGCGTGTTCCCTGCCCAAGGCTTCTGAGCCGCCGCCCAACACGCTGCCCTAAGCATCTCACTGAGTCAGGGCAAGATGTGGCCCAGCAAAACCTCTAGTTCTGATAACAAGCGTGTGGGCTCATGTGTTATCAGTGCAGCAGAGAATGTCACTGGGACTTCCAGACGGAGGCTATAAAACGTTCCCCCACTTAAGCCATTTGCGTCTCAGCCTCCCAGCTAGCAAAGTAAGCAGTTCCGTGTGCCAGTCACGCTTAGCTGCTTGATTCTAGGCAGAGCCTTGCAAATCTGGGCAGGAAGAGAAATATCGATCTCCACAGGTCCCCCTCACCTCCTCCATTGACTGTGTAGACTTGACAATCATTGTGGGGCCTCCGTTGCTATATTCCATTGTCTGGGCTCCGGCTATAACCCACACCCTTTCTTTAATACATGGGCAGGGTTTGGGCTGAAGCACACACACATAATGGATTGACTTCTATTGGGTTATAGACCTGGCCAGTTTATTTACACCCTGGAGGGGGCTCAACCTCTGCCAGATTCCTAACATCAGAGATTTTGTGGCTGGAGTCCAGCAACATAAAAGGATTTCTTTTTGTAATCGGAGCACTTCCTAAGACCACAGGCAGTTTCAACCAATTAACATCTCTGATTGCAATAGAAAAAGTTTAGGAGACCCGCAAGGACTAGGAGGGTTTTCATTCACAAGCCTTTATTGAATCCATGGCATCCAGGAATTGATCTGATTATTGATTTATGATGATCATCCAGGAATTGATCTGATTATTGATTTATTTCTTACTGATTTCTGTGACTTTTCAGGTGGTTGGCGATTTTGGAAAAAGGAGGGTGGGGTGTGGGCAGAAAATGGGAAGAAATGAAACAAAAAGGGAATTGTTTTTAATAGACCTTTCTTGTTCTTTCAGCCAAACAAATCCCACGCACTGTTCACGTCCACCCCTCAGCATTGATAGAAAACATAGCTCCAAGTACAGAGCTTAATTGCGCTCTTCAGGTGACAGGTAGCAAGTGTGCCTCAGTTCAAAGCCAAAGTCCGGGTTGAATAAATCTGATTTCAGATAGTCAGCATTTTAAAATAAAGGCATTCACCCTGAGCCCCAAATGGGAGGTCTCTCTGCAGCTTTTTTGTTTGTTTGTTTTTTAACCAGGAATTCTGTGAGATGCACTGCCGTCAAGTCTCCACTCAGACCTCACTTTGTTCTCAGTTCTCATAAAACCTCAGACTGCTTACAAAGCCGCCTCACCCAAACTAAGCCGAGGCTTCAGAGCCTGGTGCCAGGGCGTGTAAACTGCACAGGAATGAAGTCGCAGGCAGCCTCCACCGAGCAGCCACTGAGGGGGACAAACAGGTCCCCGGAAAGAAGAAGGAAGGTGGCAAGGCGTCTCTTTCCCTGTATCTCAATGCATTAATGATTTATTTATTAATTAAGAACCTTTCTATATTTACTGGGGAAAATGTGTGGAAATCATAAGATCTGAGCCCTCCCTTTCATGGAAAAAAAAAAAAAAAAAAAAAAAAAAGACAAAAAAGACTATCAGACCAGTTGAAGAATCAATACTAGAGCTCTGTCATTTAAGCAAAATGGATTGTATTCGAAGCCAGGCCCTAACTTGAAGCCTCCAAATATCCAAATTATGTATTATTAACTCTATATAAAAGCATTGTCATTCCTGGGTGCAAGAAATTAACAAGGGCCCCACAAGTTAAGAGAGCTGCTTAGTGACACCCGATCAACCTGGGTCAGGAACCAGAGAGGAACACCTCCCACTTGGATCAGAAAGGACCCTCCAGCCACGAACAGACTTTAGAAATGGGCACATTCTCATTGCCTCTGCATGACCTATAAGCTAATTATGTTTTCCTGCAAGGGAAGCAAATTATATTGATTGTACAATAAAAGCTATTGTCATTCCCAGTATATTCATCATGACTCAGAAAGATGCAAAAATATTGACTTGCTCTAAATAGTATTTTACTTTTGTCTCCACACACCAGTTTTTAAGGCGCAGGATGACTAGAGATGATTTTGTTAACCAATCATAGGGAGGGAAAGGGACGGAAGAGAAAAGAGTTATGGGCATGACCTTGCCTACCATTTGTGAATGACAGAGAACTCTAAGGAAAAGAATATACATTTCTGAGTTCATGAAAGAGTTAACCTTGGTTATTACATATATATTTTTAAAATTCCTTAAAACTCCCAATAGTACCCACAGTAACAAGAAAATACGAAGCCCACTGACATCTTTGAAAAGAAGGTGATTAATTAAAGTAATTAGGCTGCACTGAATTATTAAAATATGAAGTCTTCTGTAGGGACGACCAAAAAAGGCAGAACATTTTTGCAGTTCAAAAATTAAAACCATATTCTGGTTCATTAGCTGAGACGGGAACTCACACATTTTAGCCTACAATCTTATTCACAGATGCGTAAGTGTCTAATATTTCACACCTTTGTAATGGCTCTTGTAAAAATTTAAAAAAAGAAAATACAACAACCTGACTTTAATTATTTTATTGCTTGTAGAGAAGAGGCAATCTTTTGAAAGAATGGCAACAAGCCTTTCGGGTTTGCTTTGAAAATGCCCCAGGCTTTGAAATGCCAGGTGTGTTGGGGCCGTGACTAGGCTCAGGCTGCGGACAGTGAAGAGCAAGGAGACGCCTCTTAACACATTGCTTGGCTGTGTCTTCAAAGCGGTCCATGTCTCTTTCCCTCTAACTAAATCAAACCGAACTCCTTCGTCTGACTTTAAAACCCCTCACCATGTTGCTTTGCCCTATCTGTCCCCACTCTATGAAACCTAGTCCCAACGCAGTCAAACAAATCTCACTATCTTGCTCCAATCCACATGTATTCCTTCTACCTCCCCAGCGGGCTTGTCCCTTGCCTGGAAAGTCCTTTATTTCTCTCTGATATGGTCATAGCATCCCCATCACTCAGAATCCAGCCCAAGTCCCCTTCTCCTCTTCTCCCATGTCTTCACACTTTAGGGACCTGGGCCATTTATGATTTAATTACAAATCTGATCACGTCACTCTCCTGCTTTGAAGCCTTCCATGGTGCCCTCTGCCTTCAGAGTAAATGTGCAGGTGCCTTAGCCTGGTGTTCATTGCCATCTGGAATCTGGACCTTACCTGTAACAGCACCCACTCTGGAGTCAGAAGGCCTGGGGGACAAGCTTAGCTCTGCCATTTAGTACTACTGTGGACTTGGGCAAATTAACTTAAACAATATTTAACATCTTTGGGCCCCAGTTTCGACAAAGGACTATTGAGATGATTAAATGAGTTACTATACATGAAGCACTTAAAACCCGACCTGGCATATACTTGGCACTCAGTTATCGCTGTCGTTCATATCCTTCCGCCTCATCTCAGATCCTGCCCTCCAGCAAACTATTTGCTGTTCTATGTTGCTTTTCTACCAGCATGCCTTTGTTCAAAGAGTCTATCAAAACCTACCAATCCTTCAGGCTGTAATGCCATGTTCTCCAAAATCCTGTCCTGGATTCAGTCCCACCAATCTGTCCAGTCTCTCAACTAACTCAGCACTTTATCTGTATCTCTCTGATGGTGCTTAGCACCATCTGTTTTGTGTCATAGTTTTGAACAGGAATTGAGGGTAGGGACTATATCTATCTTTATATCTACTCCCACGTGTCACAGAAACTGTTAGTGTTCATCAAATATTTCATGTATGCTACATTAAAGTTCAGCCACAAGATGGGGAGCTCCCATCTGTATGGGTCCCTGAGTGACTATGTGGAGCAGACAATTCCTTACACCCTTGTTGGATATATTATCTGAGCAAAATTAACCCTTTGTTGTGTTAAAGCTTTAAAATCTGGGGACTGCTGTTATTTCAGCACAGCTTAGCTTATCCTGCCTATTTTGCCACCCTACCTTTTCAACAACTGATATAGGACATTTAGCACATAGTGAGTATTTAATATTCAAATGCCAAATAAATCATATACCGAATTACTCCTTTTTTTTTTTTTTTGAGTTGAACTCTTGTTCTGTCACCCAGGCTGGAGCGCAGTGGCACGATCTTGGCTCACTGCAACCTCCACCTCCCTGGTTCAAACAATTCCCCTGCCTCAGCCTCCCGAGTAGCTGGGATTACAGGTGCACACCACCATACCCGGCTAATTTTTTTGTATTTTTAGTAGAGACGGGGTTTCATCATGTTGGCCAGACTGGTCTCAAACTCCTGATCTCAGGCAATCTGCCCATCTCGGCCTATCAAAGTGCTAGGATTACAGGCAGGAGCCACCATGCCCGGCCCAGAATTACTCTTTTTTATGAACCTGTCTAATCATTTATGTACTTCAATCCAACTTTAAGCATTTTATTTTGACTCCTTACCTAGAATGCACACCCTTCATGGGTTTTCTCTGTTGTCCAAAGGACCTAGCATAGTGCTGGACATGTGCTTAGTAAGACCTGTCGATTAATGGGTCAGCCTCAGTCCACCAGTTCACCAGAAGTCAACTCCATCTGAGACTACAAATTGGTAGTAAAGGCTCTGATGATAGCTGATTCCTTTGGAGCTACTTCTGGCTCCGCACTCTATCAGGGTATAGTGGGATCATGGCCATGCAGTGAGGTAGCTGTCCCAGCTCCAGAGACCACAACTCTCTGGTAGACAAAGAGGGCAAAAAAGATCAAACTGGTTTTCAGTATTTTTTAACCCATATCATATTAGTCAAGATTTTGCTAGAAGTTTTGCTAGTTTATATTATAAACATTCATTTTCTAAGCAGGAATGTATAATGAATATATTTTTCTGAAAAACACTAGTTTTTTTTTTCCTCCTTTGCCCACTCTGGAGATTCTGATATCCACCAGATGGGTGGAGATCGATTTGAAGCCCTGTTCACAGTGCAGCTTTCTACCATCTTCATCCAAGATGGATGAGCCAGGTATTACATATGATGCCTCCCACCCTCATAGAACTTCTCCCTGTGGTGGGAATCTGAAGACCCAGGTTCAAGTCCCAGATCTACCTAATGGATAACTCATTCCTTCTACATCTGTTACCATCTATTAAAGAGGTAAAAGGTGGGGAGGAGCAAGCTAGTCCACTCTCCTTCCTTTCCCTGTAGGATTATTCTAGTAAAGATTAAATAAGATACAATGGGAAATGCTTGGAAATAAGAAGACATGAACATTTTTCTTCGGGCTTTTAAATAAAATCCCCTGTCCCCTAGAATGCTCACAGGCACTTACCTGTTGGGGCTGTCACAAGCATCTGGAGCATATGAGATAGTTTATCTAATTCAATCCACCTTCAAGCACCTTATTTTGACTATTTACCTAGAATGCACACCTTTCATGGGTTTTCTCTGTTGTCCAAAGGACCTAGCATAAGAGCTCTCATCTGAGCACCTGATGAAAAAATGACACTCAGAAATCCAGGTATCATGTTCGCCTTCACTGTCAGGGTCATCAAAGTTGACACAGAGGGAAAGACTAAAATATTTATAGAATAAAAGCAACTCAATTCAGAAGAAGGGTAAATTTTGGAGTTTCTCTATTGACTGGAATTTAAGAAAAAAGCTAAGAGGGTTAAGAGGAGGCAAATTTCATCAGTTCAGCTGGAGAAAGCTCTCCATTCTGAGGTCATGCTCTGAACCAAGATGCCGTCAATCCAAGGTCACCCACTCTCAAAAAGGAAAAACATTGAAATTCTTTTACAGAAGGGATAGTTCAAGAATAGGCACTATCTGGGCTGAGATGAACTGACTAAGGTAGGCTCTTTTCCAGGACGTCAAACAAAGAGAGCATCCAGGGATTCAGGTAATTACCATCGCCCTGACTTGGAAAGTCCACCAATGGTAGACTATGCCACGGGTCCCAGCATCTCTGAACTGCCCTCTTAATTGGTTTTATCCTGTGCCAGTCACTCTCAAAGTCTCTAAATGCCAGTTTGCCCTGTGGGGCATTGCCCCCGAGTGGACAGAACTAGCTCAGAGCTGCCAGGGCCACCTGGATGTCAGGCTGCTCTGAACCACTACATGGGTAAGGCAGGATATCCCAAAGGGAAAGGGCTGGCTGAAGGCGACCAAAGGAAATCTCAGCCAGGAGAGATAGGCTTTGTCAGGTCACTGCTTAAAATGCAACAGGGAAGCAAAGCTGGTCTCTTGAGCCAGGTGGGAGCCAAGGCTGGTAATTAAGAGGTAAGAGACACTGGAGCCAGCGGGCTGGGAATTAACTAAGCAGATGGTGGAGGTGGAAGTGCAGTTGCTCCCCAGCCAAGTCCCCTTGTGCACAAATGACATTGTTGGGTACGTGTCCTACCAAGGGCTCCAGCTCTTTGACACAGCAGTGCTACTGTCCTGCCTCCTGCTGCATGGAATCATATCATACCATACCAGCTCCGACACTGTTCTGGAAGCATGCTAAAACAATGCTGTCTCAGTCCCTGAAGCCTCAGCTTTAAGGGTATTTTATTCTCCTGCTTGGCCTTTCAGATTCCTTCCCTTCCTTCCTTTCCCTCCCTCCCTCCCTCCCTCCCTTCCTCTCTCCCTCCCTCCCTTCCTTCCTTCCTTCTCTTTCCTTCTTTCTTTCTTTCTATTCATTAGACAATGAGCAAGCACCAATTATGTGCCCAGCTTTGTGCTGTGCCCTACCGAGTCTAAGATGAATGTGATTCCTGTACAGTCTGAACTTCAGCTGGACTTGGAAAATGGGTCTAGTCAGTGAGACAGACAAGTAAATATGTACATGAAGGTGATTTTGTTTCTAGGAGTGAAACTTTACATGGCTGACCAGTGCTCCCTTCTTAACATTGGCTTCTCTGGGCTTCAAGGACAACACAGTCACCTGGTTTTCCTCCTAACTCAGTGACACCTCTGTCTCAGCCTGCTTTGCTGGATCTTGTTCCTTCATGTCTCAGAAAGTCCTGTGGCTTATTCCCTGGTCCTCGCTTCCCCTGAGTGACATCCAACACAGTGGCTTTAAGTACCATCTATGCGCTGACAATTTTCAAATTTATAGTTCCAGCCCAGTTCTCTTCTGAGCTCAGTTCCCTACATCCATTCTCTCTGACATCTATGCTTGGATACCTAATAGACATCTCAAGCTTATTCGGGCCTGCTCCCACCTCCACCAGCAAATCCTCACTCGCTCAGTACATGGCAGGACACCCATCCAATCACTCAAATAGAAAATCCAAGATAAAGAAAATCAATCAATAAATCAATAAGTCCAAAATAAAATCCAGCATCTGCTACTTCTCACCATCTCTTATGCCCTAACTCTCACAGCGGTTGTGGACCTTATCCCCAAAATATGCATATATGCAACATTTTCCATATTATTTCAGAGGTTTCATAGACTCATTCACACACCATTGGGGGAGAGGCTTGTCAGTAGATTGCAGGTTAAGAACCCAGGTCACACTGGCTGCTACAGATGAATGTTTATATCTGTTTAACAGTTTTAGATGTTAAGCTACTTAGGACAGGGACCCTTGGTGTAATTATCTCAGTAGGGCACCCGGCACTGTGCCTCATACAGTTAATCCTTTAAGTCTTTTTGAATATAATATGGAGAAGAAAATTAACCATTCGTCCAATAAACATTTATTGAACATATACCATGTGCAGTGACCTGTGCTGGTTGTCATGAAAAATACAAAGATTTACACAAAACATAGAAGGAAAATCAGCCAACACCACAAGGAATGGCATGAACAGGAAGGGAGTACAGGGTAGAATGGGACAAGGTAGGCTTGTTAAAGAATAAGGCAACTCAGCCTGGCTAGAACAGAGGGTGTGGAGAGGGCTTGTTGGAGCCAAGGTTAGGAGGTGATGGAAGCAACTCTCGAGCAATACTTTCCTGTGGCTGAGTTGGCAGGAGGATCATTTGAAAACGTTCAAAATCCATGCACTCATTGAAAGGTTGTGGGCAGCTTCCTTTATTTCCCTGTTTTCATGTTGGAAGATGGAAAATGGGTTGGATCACACTCTTCAGAGGACAGTGTACTTACAGAGGGCACTGGGGCATCAGAGTGTTTACAGAGCGCACAGGGGCATTGGGTGCTTAGTTGTACGATGTATTTTTAAGTGTTTTACAGGCACATGTAAATTAATTTCAAACTTTTCTATTTCCCTGTTTTCATGCTAGAAGATGGAAAATGGGTTGGATCACACTCTTCAGAGGACACTGGGGTATCCAGGTACTTACAGAGGGCACTGGGGCATTAGGATGTTTACAGAGGGCATTGGAGCATTGGGTGCTTAATGGTATGATGTATTTTTGAGTGTTTTACGGGCCCATGTAAATTAATTTCAAACTTATCACTCCCCTTTAAATAGGGGTGCCTGAACTCCACTAGATAAAGACTACTAACATTTTCTTTTAGCCTCTTTAAAAACCCTGATTGTCAACATCTGTCTCTCTATCAATGGGTCCTCATCCAGTGCCCCTAGTTCCAATTCTCTGTTCTGTTGGCTGTGGATTCCCCACCAAAGTCAAGTGAAGAAGAATGTCCCAAAATAACGGAAGTACCATTTGTAGCACCTTTACCACCAGTCCTCTGAATGGCAGGCAGAGGGTGACTTTGTCTGAAGCCAGGGAATTTAGAAATGATAATATTTAGAAATGATATTTCTAAGGGAATGAGCCTTGAAAAATTGAATTCAGAGCCAGACTATTCTTTTGCATACCAACTTTTATTTAAGATTCTCAACTGAATATAATCACCACTCATATTCCTATTTTGTGGGGTCTCCTTCTTCTACACCCAATTTATCTAATAGAATCTGAAAGAGGAAATCAGTTCTGTGGTCCTACAAGAAGTTGGGGTAGAGATGGCAATAGACCTAGACAGCCTTGAAGAAAGGATCAATGTCTAGTTCATAATACCATGGCCCTATAGCACCTGGTGTGGCACCTTATTCCTGAGAGCACCTCAACAACAAATAATCACTGAATTTCACTGAGTCGAACTGAATCAAAATGGCTCTGTGAATACCGCTCAGCAGAGAGTGTGGTAGGTGATTCTTTGGTCACAGGTTTCATTATTAGTAGAGAGAGAATCCTGGTGCTCCGAGTTGGAGGAGATGGAATCAAGAGATGACAAGACCTCTCTATCACGACGTCCAGTCCCTAAGCCTAATCAGTTTGCCAGGTATCCATTCTTGGGCAGTAGAATCAATCACCCAAGCCATTGTCAGTTGTCCTGCATGGGATTTAAGCTATTGTTGGATCCAGTATGAAATTTTTATTTTCTATAAGAACCACATAAACATGGTCAGCTTGGTTCTGAATTATGAAATCAACCAGAGACTTGTTTCTTATCCTTTAGAGATAGGGGCCTGGGGGTGAGGGGCAGGGACAGAGAAAATATTTTGAAAACAGTCATCAAGGAGACACTGCCAGGATGAATTACACAAGCCAACACAATTACCCACCATCTGTTACATGGACAAGGGATGGTTATTTAGTGATCAGAACAGATCCCTTGGTTCCTGGCCTGGGCTCTTCATGGAAACTGCTTTGTGCTCTGAAGTTAGTGCCTTTGTCTCTCAGCACACAGTCTACTGGTGTGTCAAACAGAGGTGAAATGGCTATGCCCTTGTGGATGTGATGACAAAGTTTTTTCCACACAGATTGTGCAGGAAAGTGACTCTAGCAGTCTTTAATTTAATTGGTCTTTGCTACATTTTGGGTGGAACTGCTAGTGAAAAGGGCCACACAGAAGAGCAAAGTCTTGTTACTACAGTTTATGACTCACCTCTTTTCCCAAGCTCTGTATTGATACATTTTGCAATCCCATGTGATTTCCACAGCAGAGTTCATCTCTTCTATGTGCATTGGAAAAACAGCTTCCCAGTGGAACACCGCTAGAGGCTCTCACTGTCTTAGGGAGCCATACTTAATGCATTAATACAAGTGCACGCAGAAATGAAACTTCAATAAGGGAGACTCTCCATCACCTGTTTATGGCTGTTGGTTTCTAAACACATAGTCAATTCTCAATTATGCATTCAGATAAAGGACAAATGATGTAGGAATCTAAATGGATGTCAATGAAAAAATACTTCTCATTCCATCCATTCATTTATCCACTCTTTCTTGCAATAAGCATTTATTGGGCACCTGCTAAGTATCAGGAAGTTTGCTAAGTTCTGGTGATTCAAAGCTGACTAAGATATGAGATTGTCCTTTAGGGACTCATGGTATAGAAAGGAAAAGAGGCAAAAAAAAAAAAAAATCACAGTACAAGATGATAGGGACTATAGCAATAAAGGTACACAAAATTTCTCTGGGAACATGGAGGAAGAAATGCTCTTATTTCCATGCTGGGGAAGTCCCACTGACAACCCAGCTGATGTGGGGCCCTGGCATAAGCTGGGCAGCAGCCAGGCCTCTCTCCTGCAAGCCCTCGATCCTTGGCGCTGGCAAACCAAGGTAACATGAAGATATCAAAAAACCATGTGACCACTGGCTGGTTATCCCAGCAAGCAGAGCCTGAGGCAAATAAGTGTGGGGAGCTGAGTTGTGGTGCCAAAGGACTGGTGATCCAAAAAGGATAAGAATAAAAAGCAGTGGGCCAGGAGCGGTGGCTCATGCCTGTAATCCCAGCACTTTGGGAGGCCGAAGTGGGCGGTTTACTTGAAGTCAGGAGTTCGAAACCAGCCTGGCCAACAAGGTGAAACCCCGTCTCTACTAAAAATACAAAAAAAAAAAAAAAAAAAAAGGCATGGTGATGGGTGTCTGTCATGCCAGCTACTTGGGAGGCTGAGACAGGAGAATCCAGGAAGCGGAGGTTGCAGTGAAGCCGAGATCACGCCACTGCACTCTAGCCTGGGTGACAGAGCAAGACTCCATCTCAAAAAAAAAAAAAAAAGTATAAGAACCAGTGAGTGTATTCTAGAGAAAGTAGGCAGAACCAGCTCTTGCCAAGACTGGCCTGACCTGCTCCTCGTGACATCGTGATAAGTGTGAATGGACTTCAGGAACAGAAAAAGAAAAGGCCAGAGTGACTAGTTCTATCTGCAGAGGCTGGGTAAAACTATAGAGAGGAATCTTAGGTGCTAGTTTTGAAGAATGGGCAGGACTTTGCCACAGAAAATTCGTTAGACAACCAAATGGTGGTGGTTATACAGCAGCTACTTGTGGGTGCAGCATGAAATACATGTTTGGTTTATCTCTTCTTGAGGTCAGAGTTTTAATTGTTTGTATGGCTTTTGAGGCACCCATTGTCAGACACCAAGCAATATTTACACCCCGTTACATCCCTCCCCATGCCTACTACCTTACATAGAGTAATCTCTGTGCCCTAAACAACTTCAGGCTCTGTAACTTTTCTCCCATTGTCCCCTCAGCCTAAAATCCCCACCCTCCTTGCCCTTTTCCTATTGAAACTGTACACACCTTTCTATATCGAACTCAAATACTGCCCCATTAAGAAGCCTTCCCTTACCCCCATCAAAGCCCTAGGAAAAATTAACAACTCTCCATTTTGGTCTTCCAAGACCTACCGCTTACACCTCCTCTGGCCATGTATTCTATTCTGCCTTGCATTAAATATAGTGATTCACAGGTCTGTTTGCCTTTGATAAGCAGCAAAGGGTAAATAAATGGGAAATGGAAGCCCCCTGTGGACAGAGGCACTCCCTTTTGGTCATGACTTTTTATTTAGAAAACTCATCTCCAAAAAAGTTGAGTTAGTCAATGAACACTTGATACACCCCATCCTTGATTCATCAATCATTAGCATCTGGTACATTTGCTTTTTTTTCCTGAATCATTTGAAGGAAAGTTGCAAACATCATGACACTGATCCTTAAGTACTTCAGCATGTAAAACTTCTCATATAAAACCACAATGCTATTATCAAATCTAAAAAATGTGTCAATAATCCCATTACAAGATCTATATTCAGATTTCCACAGTTGTCTCAAAAATGTCTTTTCTAGCTTTTTTCTTCTTCTTGGATCCAGGATCCAATTAAGTTCATATACTGTAGTTAGTTATAATGCCTCTATAGCCTCTTAATCTAGAAGAGTCATTCCTAGAAATAAACATTCTTCCCCATCGTTTCTTTAAACAGAGTTAGTACTTAACAAATGTTTATAAGATGGAATAAATGGGTGGATGGACAAACGAGCCCCAGTGATGCAAGATCCCTGGGCAGTTCCTCTAAGAAAAGAAAGAATTCTAGAGAAGGGACTTATAGCAAGTGTCCTTTGTGAAGTCACCAGGCATTGGGTAGGGAACCAAGTCATTGTTTTTGTGTGGCTGCTCATGTTCTGACCTCCATTTTTAAAAATCATGAGTTAGTCCTAAGGTCACTGGGGAAATGCCTCAAGAGTAATTGACTTAGAGAGAGAAGAGAATCTGGAGCTTCATATCTGACACATGAAAGGAAGGTCCCAGAGATGAGGAACTCATTGTCCCATGGAATGTCAGAGCTGGGAGAGACCTCAGAGATCATGTCCAACTTCCTGGCTTTTTTCCAGAGGAAAAAACCTGGGCCCATAGTGGTACAATGGCTTGTCCAAGGTCACACAGGACACCATTGCCTGACTCCCCGTCCAGCTTCCTTTCCACTTTACCTGGTGACCACAACAATGTCTGGGCTCTTTGTCTGTCTTCTTCCCAAAGAGTTATGGTAACTTCCTCAACCTTCAAGTATCAAAGATCTCAAAATATTCAAGTCAAACCAATTCTCAGAAACATAGCGTTAAGCCAGTGACTGCTTCCTTGCTCACAGAGGACAGACTTATTTCTGAGGGTGTTTGTTACCTCCAGCAGGTGACGACTAACAAGAAAACAGCACCTTGAGCAGCCCCAGGGGAAGAGAGGTGAGACTAAAGCAGTGATGTCAACAAGGGCTGGGAAGTGGGTGCCTCCATGTTCATTTTGCCTCTGCCATCTACTTTGGCCCAAACATGGCACTAAACTTTTCTAGGGCCCAGGAGCCTCATCTCTAAAAACAAATCATTGCAGAGCAGTTATCTCCATGATGGCCATCTGCAGGTGGGAATCCCTTTTGGGAACATAAGTGATAAATGAGGGAAATCAGGGTCAGCGGGGGTTGGATTTTCATTTCTAAAGATCTCAGTATAAGCATTTATTTAAAGCTACAAAATTGAAAATTCCCCGGTAAGTACTGTCCTCCCTCAGTATCTGTGGGGAATTGGTTCCAGGACCCTCACAGATACCAAAATTCATGAATTCTCAAGTCCCTTTAGATGAAATGGTGTGGGATTTGCATAAAACCTATATACATCCTTCTATATACTTTAAATCATCTCTAGATTACTTATAATACCTAATACAATGTAAACGCTATGTGAATAGTTGATATACTGTATTGTTTAGAGAATCATGACAAGAAACAAAGTCTGCATATTCAGTACAGACAAAGCCATCCATATATATATAATATATATAATATATATATTTAATATTTTGTATCTGAGGCCAATTGAATCCATGGATGAAGACCCCATGGACACAGAGAGCCGACTGTAAGAGGAATTTCTTATAGGCAACAGCAACACAGGTTGTGGCTGATGGAGGGTTTCATTAAACAGGGAAAAGAAGTGACTGGCTCAGTCATTAATGGGTTCAAAGACTGAGGAAAAGCCTCAATCATGGCTGAGGAGCAAGGAGGTCTTATACAGAAATTCCGGACTTGGACTTGAATTTGTGTGACCTTGGCTGAGCCACTTAACTCTTAGGAACCTCATCTGTTAAAGCAAGGGAATTTGGGTTAGAAATGCAGTGATTTTTAAATTTTGTTTTTTAGCTTCTAGCTGTACATTACAACCACCTGGGCAGGGAGTAAAATTGTGACCCCCTATCCCCAATCCCTTTTCCTTGTGATTTCAGCAGCTCTGGGGGTAGGGTCCAGGCAATTCCTAAGTAGGCAGGACTGAGAAGTTCTGGATTATAGCATGTCCAAAGGCTGATTCTCAGAAGGGAATAAAGTAAATGCAGCAATGGAAAGGAACACTGGAATTCCTCAGCCATTCCAGGCACGCAGGCCTCGAACCATTGTACTCACGCGAATGCCTCACTTGCCTATTTCCCCCCAAGGCCAAGTTCCCTCTAGGATCAGGGCGAGACTCCCAGCAAGACAGTCAGCACTTTCCCAGCAATCTGCAGGAACACATGTAGTTTTCAGACTGAAAGGAGGATAGCAGGAAGTCTGGGTCCCTAAACACTCTGCAGGTATTGGACCAGATGTGTGGAGGTCCCACCTCCTCCTCCACACAGTGGGGTGGCCCCTGCAGCAGGTAAGAGATCAGCGAGGCCCCAACCACATCTAACAAGATGGCCGCTCCGTCGGCCTGGCTGGCTGATGCCAGCGCCAGCCGCTAGCTCCCGACATGCAGGACTTAAAGCATCTGCCAGACTGGTGCCGGCTTTTGATCAGTACCATGTTGAGCCAGAGACCTGCAGGGAAACGGCCAGGCTCCCTGGAGTCGACTAGCAGGAATCTTTCTTGCAACCTTGGGAGAGGTGCTTGAAGAATTTGAGCACAGATTTACAAGTGAGGTGCCGGCAGGGGGAAGGGGCGTGGGGGACTGCTTGACAGAGGCTGTCTTTTCAAGGCCAGGTTATTCCATCTCTGCTAAGGGAACAGACACCCTTTCCTGGCTGGTGGTTGGAGCAGGCTTTCTGGGCTCCCTTTGCACATTTTGCTGCTCTGTCCTGGGGCTCAGAGGGAGTCTTTTAGCCTCAGCTCATGCATCTGTAATACCCTGAGACCACCAGGATGGGTCCCTAGTCTCCCCTGCGTCCAGCTCCACGGTGTGGCAGTAAAACCACAGCAGGGCCATTTACAAGACACTTGATGACTCCGGCCAGTCCACTCGCCAGAGGGCCTGCAGGAGGGCTCCTGTCTTCTTAATGAGTCCTCTGGGGCCTGGGCTGCTGTCCTTAGGAAACCCAGTCCACATCCTTGGCAGATATTCAGAGTCCCCCTAAAAGCTGTGTGCTAACATGGGGAGCCCCCTCCTCCTCTGCCCCCTTCCTGGGACACCAGGCCAAGTGTTAAGCAGAGGCCCAGCCCCAGAAACAACGCGTTTTGTGTCTGACAATAGCAGCCTACGTGACTTGAAGGACTCTGCTCTTAGTAAACCAAATGCACGCCAGTTTTGCTTATTTGCTCTAACCTTCAAAGAACCCAGAGGTCCCTTCCTAGTTCAACAAATAAATCCAGTTCCACTCTAGCGGGCCTCCTGGACAAAGTTCCATTGTTACGCCTTCCGGTGGGGGGGGGGGGGGGGGGGGGGGGGGGGGGGGGGGGGGGGGGGGGGGGGGGGGGGTGGGGGGGTGGGTGGGGGGGGGGGGGGGGGGGGGGGGGGGGGGGGTGGGGGGGGGGGGGGTGGGGGGGGGGGGGGGGGGGGGGGGGGGGGGGGGGGGGGGGTGGGGGGGGGGGGGGGGGGGGGGGGGTGGGGGGGGGGGGGGGGTGGGGGGGGGGGGGGGTGGGGGGTGGGGGGGGGGGGGGGGGGGGGGGGGGGGGGGGGGGGGGGGGGGGGGGGGGGGGGGGGGGGGGGGGGGGGGGGGCTGAATGTCCACTGCTCGCTCCCTCTCGGGCACCCTAGCCCCATGCCTGTTCACCCTTCTTTCGTTTGGGGATAAATCAGCCTCCTTTTTTTGTTTTGTTTTGTTTTGCTTTAATTCTTTCCAAGGGTAAGGAATGTTGACACCCCCTGAACCATGCCTCTGATGTCTGCTTAGACTTCAGACGGCTGTATTTGAACGTGCGCTGACGCAGTCGGGCAGATTGGGTTAAACCAAATATTACAATTGCAAGAACTCATCTGGAACTAATAATTTTGAGGCCACCGAAAGTAAAAGGGCCCTGCTTTGGGGCTGGCCAGCGGCAGAGGCCAGCTCGGGCCGATGCTGCCACCTGCCGAGGGCGCCGGGAACAGGGCGCGCCGCCGCGGCCTTCCTGTTTTGTTCTGGCCCCGCTCACCGGCTCCCACGCAGACAGGTTCGCCAGCCAGCCAGACCAGGGCTATTTTAAAAGGCTAGCGCCTCTTCCCAGCCCTTGGTGTAAAGATAGCTAGTCTGGCTGTCCCGTGTCTTCGCTGAAAAAAAGACAACTTCCCAATTATAGAGCCGGGGCCGGCTACAAAGGCAGTTGCAGTCGGAGTCCGATTAAACATGTGCCCCGTGGATTACACAGATCATGTGTCAGTGGCTCGCCAAGGAGGAAGGCTCGTTTAAGTTCAGGATTTTTATTTTGCGGGGGATGAAGGGGACGTACAACTCTGGGTTATGTCGGCGCATTGCTGAACTGCGAGTCACATGCCAGATCCAGAAATGATGAAAACATCTGTTTTTGCTTTAGACCAGCGAGGCTCTGGCGGTGGGGAGGGGCGCGGGAGGGACGGGCATGGCTTTGCTCACCAGCACCATCTGCTGAGCCTGCTGTGGAAACGCGTGCGTCCTCAGCACAATGCAGGTTGCCGCTCGCCCCGGGAAGGGGGAGATCAACAGGTGGGGGTCTCTGCCCGGGCGATCACTCTCCGTGGAGGACAGCCCCGATTGTGCCCTGGGGACTGTGCAATTCCGTATTGTCTCAGAGTGTTCACAACAAAGAGCTTTGTCCCTGGGGACTGCCCCAGGGCAGAGGAGGAGGAGAGAGAAGCAGCAAATGAATTCCCAGGTTGGGAAGGAAGGAGGTAAAGGGGGAGGGGAGTAGCTCCTTGGTGGTTTGCAGACAGTAAAATTTTGCTGTTCTTTCTGGCTGAAATCTACCAGAACAAAGGAACCACGTCTCTAGGAAAACTCCCAACTGCACTTCCCCCCACCGTCCCTCTTGCCTGCGATGGTAGCTTTTCCTCAGCATGTCTGAGAATGTTCCAGTATTCACAGAGACCTTTCTGGTCAGGCAGGGCTTGACCAGCCCTTCAACGTGCAATCCTCCCAGCCTCAAGAACCCAGCGCTGGGATGGTTCTGAATCGGAGCCATACTGACAGCCAAGCCAACGGCATTCTTTCGATGCACAGCAAATATTTACTGCCTGCCTGCTAGGTGCCCGGAACTCACTCAGCACAACTATTTGTCAGACAGTTTAAAAAACAATACAAATATGTCAGAGGAAAATGTATGTTTAGTGTCAAGTGCGTGTCTGAGACAATGACAGCTCTGAGTTCAGAGGCAAGGAGAGGATTGCAGACCTCGAATCTACCTTTCCTCAGTATTTGGGGGCCAATTCTGAGAAGAAGCTGGATTCCTCCAATTACGGGTTGTGTAGTCAAATCCCCTGAGTAACTGATTTTAATCAACTTGCTTCAGCTATGACCTCCAGCCCTCTGGCGTTAAACATAAATCCTCTACAGTTCCCATCCAAACGGTATCCATTACTCACAATCAGAATTGGGTGGGGACCTAGACTCCACTCCCAGGAATCTCCCGTGGGCCAGGTACAAAATTCTGAGCTACAGCCAGATGAGCTGTGCTTCCCAGCAACACACAGAGAGGTTAATCCAAGGGAGAAAGACTTGGGTCAAATGAAAAGATCCAGGCTTGCAGACCTCATTAAGCACAGCGCCTCCCTTTACTTGTAGCTACCAAGCACACCCTCAGCTCTCTGCTGCCCACATGTGAGGTTCCCGGAAGAGCAAATACTGCTAATCCGGCCCAAAGTCAGTCTCTTCCGTAGGCTCATTTTTGTCCACTTACCTATAAACTCCCAAGTTCAAAAAGGGAACGGATCCTCTCCATTCCATCCCTTCTTCCATCTCACCCCCAGATAAGTATAGAAAGAGCTGCCATTTGCGTGGGTCTGGAAACTTGACACTAAGGACTGAGTTGGAAAAAAGCCTCCTTCCCATTTTACAGCTGGGCAAAAAATGTAAGACCCATCCCGATCCTCACAAATCTTGCCACCAGCTATATCCCCAGTGGCCACATCCATTCCCACAGGACTCACGTTCTTAAATTATTAGGGCGCAAACGAATCCCCAAGGCCATCTGCAAGTCCGTCGGTCAGTCACCTGCTCCGCTCTGATGCTGAAAGATTACTAGTTCAGGGAAACCATGCAATTCAACACAATCAACTTCACTTTTTGTTTCAGGCCTCAGAGGATTAGAACATGAGACAGCACTTTAATCTGGTTTGGTACTGGACTGATGTGGAGAGTTCTGATGAATTTTCTTTGTTTTATAAACTGAGGAAACCTTGTCACTGACCCATATTTCTTTTCTGGACTCTTCTTGACAGTTTTCCTCATTTCTATCTGGTTTTGCAACAGATCTGTGTTTGAATCTATTGAGGGCTGAAATTTTTCATGCTGCATTGACAACTCTGAGCCCAGATTTTAGGGTGTTTTGTCAACATTCAGCAAAATAAAATCTCTGAACTAGGCTCCAGCAAGAGGGTAGAAAAACTGCAGATGAAAAAATATGTGGCATGAAAATAAACTTTGGTGATTTTGTGCCTTACTAGGCCTAGGATGCCAACCTCCCAACTATTTTTCCAGGCCTATATAAGACTCTCTTTTTCCTCATTATAAAAAATAATTTCTGTTGCCCCACTTCACTCCATACATCTTGGTGTGATTCTCTTCACACAGAGAAATAACCTTTGTTCAAGGCTCTGCTCTCCTAAGCTGTGCTGAATTCTGCAAGATCACTCTCCACATACAAGATTAGCACCTCCTTTCCAGCTCCAAATAGACTATAATCCAAAAGCTGCTCTTTTAAATAGAGGTTCCTTTTATGCTTAAATTCCTAAATAAAAGAAACATCAATGCTACTGCTAGTCTCCCCAGTTAAATCCGATTTGCAAGAAATGCTGCATGCTCAAAAATCTGGGTGTGAACTGAAGTCTGGGCTGAGGCAACGTATTTGGGATTCTCCAGTCATTCTCTATCTGGAGGGCCCTCCAGTGGCCAAAATAATACCTGATATAAACAAAGACCACCAAAGCAAATGTTACAACAAAGGCAGAGGATGGACGCTAGCCTGCGTTTAGAATGCTGCGTGTGAGCCCCACATTTGCCCCTTAGAGGTGTGTCTCATTTAAAGAAAGCCAAGGCAGAATCTCAGCTCACAAAACGAAGGCATTATTTGCATTACAAAAGGAGCCTTCACTTGATTAAAAAGAGGCAGGTTTGCACTCCATTAAATGACAACTCCCCCTAATTTCTTTAAGATTCCATTGAATTTGCAGAAAAAAAAAGACTGACATACAAATTTGCAGAATGCATGTGCGGTGTAAAACAAGGTACATTTGTACTCACTCTGCACTACCTGACCTACCCCACCCACATCTCCACCTCTGAAAGCCTAATAAGCACTCTGACCATGAGACGTGGGGGAAAGTGCAGGTCAGAACCTGTGGAGGTAAGACCTGAAGGTTCAGGGCAAGTTCAAAGTGCTCGGAGCCCAGAGCTGCCCTCCTGGAGGACGGTGAGGGAAGCAACCATTTGTTCCAATACAATTTGCTCTGGACTTGAAGGATGCTGTTGGTTTTCCAGAAGGAAAGTTCCAGCTCTGCCATGTAGTGTCATCTCACGACACGCAGGCATGCCTCACTTTCCACGGGTGTAAAACGAATGGGTGGACTACACAAGCCAGATACAAAATTCTGGAACCTTGGACTCCCAGATACCGTAATGATCTTTCTTCCCTTGGAAGCACTGGGGACAAAGTGGGGAGAAAGGAGGGAAGGAAACTTTCTGCCGTTAAGTCCCTTAGGTCCTTCTGACTCTTGTTCCTGCACCTCACCCTGACTCCAGTCCTCCAACCAACCTGTGACCTGCAGCAGCACCAAATTTCAGCACCCCACCACAGACCACAGTCTTCACAGAGCCGCCGTCACCTCACTCCCCACTAGGCAGACTCCTCCTCATTCCTCATGGCCCAAGTCAAATGCCAGTCCTACCCTCAAGCATTACCAACTTTCCCAAACACTGGGCTGATTTCTTCCCCGCTTCATGTCGCCACAGCACTGTGCACCTGCCTCGGTCCCAGTGCTTGGCCATGCTGGTCCCCTCCAGCTCGAGGACTGCAGGGCAGCCCCTGCCTCCTTTCTAGCTGCATCCCCAGGGCTTAGCATGGTGCTGGGGACATGAGGTGAGTAAATGGGGAATGAAAGCAAGGGATTCCTGAGAGCAGAGCTCCTTCCATTCCCTTGGGAGATGACACAGTGGTTGGGGGCCAGCAATCCCTTCCCCAAGCCTGCTCTGACCCAGGGCCATAGGCTTCCACTGCCACATGCTAGGAGAAACAGAACAATGGTCCCTCCCTTCTGCACAGTGTGGTGGTGGTGATAGAGAGATGTCTTGTCCTCCCCATTCCTCTCTTTCAATCAAGCACCTGCCATCAGTCAGATCTCCCTTTGTGTTTTAATGATCTGTGCTAGAGACTGAATGTTTGTATCCCCCCAAAATATATAGGTTGCAGCCTGATCTCCATTGTGATGGTATAAGGAGGTGAGGCCTTTGGGAGGTGATTTGGTCAGGAGGGCAGAGCACTTATGAATGAGATTCATGTCTTTATCAAAGGGACCCCAGAGAGCTCCCTTCCCGCTTTCTCCATGTGAGGATACAGCAAGAAGTCTATGAATCAGGAAGTGGGCCCTTATCAGCCATCAGATCTGCAGGTGCCTTGATCTCAGACTTCCCAGCCACCAGAGCTGTGAGAAATACATTCCCTCTGTTAATCAGCCACCCATTCTGTGCTATTCTGTGACAGCAGCCCAAACAGACTCAGATCACCTGGGTTCTTTTTGCACTTTCAGCAGAGGCAGCAAACACTCTGGAGCAGCAAGTATCTGTCTGAAAAGTGTGCTAGTGATATGGGCCCAGCCACATCTAGTTCAGGAGAAAGGACACGTCTGAACAAGATGACGATGTTCTGAGGCAGGTGGGGGTGCAGGTGGCAGAGCAGTGAGTTCTGAGGTGGCAGAAGCCACTGAGCACACAGTACAGGCTGCAGGGCCAGCCTCCTGCTCTCCAGACACTCCTGCTTCCCCTCTGCCCACCAGACATGGCCCAGTCTTCCCCAGACTATGAGATCTTTCCCTTGATCTTTTTTTCCACATTGAACCTACTGTCCTCTTTCTCTCTTTTTGAACATTTGTAGAGATAACTCTAAAGTCATTTCTTCTCCCCACCTCTCAATCCCTGCTCATCCTCTGCTAGTCTGGTGTTGCTGCAGAGTGTTCCAAAACCCGTTTGTTGAGGACACCAATGGTTTCTTTATCTGTCAAGGGCTGCAGGAAGGATGAAGGAGGGGCATTCTCACAGGCACCACTCATAGTCTTGGCTAGGATATGCGTTCTCTCATTATCTAATTTCACCCTCACTACAACACTGTGAGTCAGGTGCGAAACCACCCTTATTTACAACCAAGGAAACTACAATGCAAAAAAGGTTAAGACACCCAGTCACATGGCCCCTGAGTCCAGATCAAGCCGAGGCCATCTGAGCCCAGAGCCCAGATGGTTAACCACATGTGATTCTGCATGGAAAATGCAAAGAAGTGTTTCTGGAACAGATGAGCTGCTCCACAGTTATCATCCCTCAGCTCCCTGTGGTATTTGAGCCGGATCCTGCCTTATCAGCTTCCTGTGCCCCTTGACATCTGAGTGCTCCTGATCTCCACCTACCTCTCTGGCCTCCCTAGCACAGCTTGTCCCAGGCTCCTGATGTTGGACATTGAAAGAGTCCCAAAAGTGTGGCTTTGAGATCTCTTCTCTTCTTGACATCCTTCTCCCAACTTTTCTCTCTACCCTCCCTCTAACTGCCACGATTCAAGATATAAATCTCTGGCAAACATCTCCAGCCTCGCTCTGCACTCCAAAAAAAACTGTCTAAACTGTCCTCCCCAACCGCCCTTCCCATGCACAATTCTCCTTCGAGCTCTGTACCTCCCCCAGCCCCCGCCTCCCCAGCACTGGTAACACCGACCATCTTCAAACATACAATGTCATTTCGTAATCTCCTGTGTTTATTGTTTGTCTCCCTCTGCTTGAGGCCAAGTTCCTTGAAGGCAGAGGTTTGTGTGTTTGTGCACTGTGGTATTCCCAGCACCTGGAGTGTGCCTGGCACATAGTCACTCAGAAATGGGAAAAAAAATAGCTGTCAACCGGTCATGCCGCCTGGAAGTGCCATAGCCCTTCAAACTCAACATTTCCAAAACAGAATTCACCACCCTTCCCAGCCCTTGTCCTCCTTCTGCCTCTCCTGTCTGGGTTCGTTCAGCCAGACCCTCAGTTTTACAGACTGGGAATGTTGAAACTGTCCTGAACCTTGCTCTGCCTTCATGCCCCTTCTTCTAGGGGCACACTGCTAGCTGCGGTGAGTTCTCTGCAGATGGTATGACCCCTGAGGTTTTGCAAAACAGTGATCTCTGTACTCAAGGAGATCCCTTACAACGTTATCAGCAAGGCATTTTCCTAGATGAAACAACTGAGGACCCATGTAAGACTAGACAATGAAATGGGCGGCACAAGCAGTGCGGTGAGTGCAGCGCAGCAAAGTCGGTCACAAGACATTGGCCTGGGCTAGGTGATCATTTTCCAAACATTGTCTTTTTTCTCCAAACACTTACAGAAGTGATATTCATCTAGCGCCTTCCAGCTTAAAAGCACTTGTACGACCGGGCACGGTGGCTCACGCCTGTAATCCCAGCACTCTGGGAGGCGAGTCCTGAGGTCAGGAGTTTGAGATCAGCCTGGCCAACATGGTGAAACCCCGGCTGTACTAAAAATACAAAAAATTAGCTGGATGTGGTGGCAGGTGCCTGTAATCCCAGCTACTTGGGAGGCTGAGGCAGGAGAATTGCTTGAACCCAGGAGGTGGAGGTTGCAGTGAGGCGAGACCACACCACTGCACTCCAGCCTGAGCAACAGAGCAAGACTCCATCTCAAAAAAAGAAAAAAAGCACTTGTATATCTACATCTTTCAAACCTTCCAACAACCCTGTGAGGTCCGCTTCCACATTATTCCATTTTATGGACAAGAGAACTAAGGCACTGAGGTACCGAGGTGATCAGGGAAATTGTCTCAGTGGTCACAAAGCCACGAAGCACTGAGGCAGGCTGATGCCTCAGCTTACACTTGCCCCCCGCACCCCACTTCAGGCTAGACCTAGCTAACCTGGCCCTCCGTAGAATCTGGCCTGTTTTGTTTTTGTTTTTTGTTTATGTTTTCTAACTTTTCATTGGTTTTACTATTATCTGCCACAGGCTGGAGGCAAAGATCACTAGTTGCCTGCTCAATATTGATTCTCCCCTTCCCTTCCAGCGCTGGAAGTGGCAATGAGCCAGGGTAAATGCACATGCTTCCCAGACTCCTTGCAGGAAGGGGTGGCCAAAGCCGCACAATCAGAAGTTGTTAGGTGGAGATTCTGGGAAGACTCTTTAAAAGGAGCCGACACAGCAGTGAGGTACTCTTACCCACCTGACCTCTTCCTCCTTCTTAATGCCTGAAACTTAGACATGATGGCTGGGATGGGAGCTCCACGCAGGCTGCAGACAAGGAGGGGATCTAAAGGGAGAAAGTCACCCTAAGGATGGTGGCGCTGAAAGATGGGAAAATCCTGGATCTTTGACGGTCAAAGCTTCTATACCAGCCCAAGATTTCTTTTACACGAAAACAAACAAACATACAACCCCAGTCTTTTGAAGCCACTGTTAAATGGGATTTAGGTTATATGCAGCTGAGCCACATACTAACTGATTCACTCTTCAAGAACAGGTTAATTAAGGCCTGGTGCAGTAGCTCACATCTATAATCCCAGCACTTTGGGAAGCTGAGGCAGGAGAAGCACTGGGGCACAGACTCTGTCTCCAAGAAAAATTTGAAAACAAATTAGCCAGGCATGGTGGCACAGCCTGTGGTCCCAGCTACCTGGGAGGCTTAGGGGGGAGGATCGTTTGAGGCTGGAAGGTCAAGGCTGCAAGTGAGCCGTGACTGCATCACTATACTCCAGCCTGGGTGACAAAGTAAGACCCCTGTCTGGAAAAGAAAAGGAAAATAAAAGAGAGGAGAATAGGTTAATTCATCTCCTCAGCCATTCAACAGATTCACTGAGTGTCAAGGATTGTTCTAGGCTCTATGGAAATAAACAAACGAGGAGCTCCAATTTAAAAGGTTCTGTGTTTTCTACTTCTTCACCCTCACTCTACCCCTAACCGCTCGGGATCCAGGGCTGACGAGCGGCAGGCTTTATTCCACAAGTTTGCTCACTCCTGGGTAAGATCAATGACCTTCACTTTTGTATTCTCCCATCAAGCTCACCTTCTCCACGGATGGGGTGACTTGTGCTCCTGAAGCGAAGAGGTCACCTTTTGTGCTGTCTCCCCGTCAGAGCCACTTCTGGTCCATGTGTCTTTGTGTGAAGAGCAACTTCACGTGACCTTGGAATGTCCTTTAAGAGTAAGCCCCCAGAGGTCGGGAGCAAGACGGCCGAATAGGAACAGCTCCAGCCTCCAGCTCCCAGCGCAAGTGACACAGAAGACGGGTGATTTCTGCATTTTCAACTGAGGTACTGGGTTCATCTCACTGGGGAGTGCCGACCAGCGAGAGCTGAAGCAGGGCGAGGCATCGCCTCACCTGGGAAGCACAAGGGGGAAGGGAATCCCTTTTCCTAGCCAAGGGAAACTGAGACACACAACACCTGGAAAACCGGGTAACTCCCACCCTAATACGGAGCTTTACCAATGGTCTTAGCAAAGAGCACACCAAGAGATTATATCCCACACCTGGCCCAGAGTGTCCCACGCCCACGGAGCCTCCCTCATTGCTACCACAGCAGTCTGAGATCTAACCGCAAGGCAGCAGCTAGGCTGGGGGAGGAGCGCCGGCCATTGCTGAGGCTTAAGTAGGTAAACAAAGCCTCCGGGAAGCTCGAACTGGGTGGAGCCTACCGCAGCTCAAGGAGGCTTGCCTGTCTCTGTAGATGCCACCTCTGGGGACAGGGCACAGTTAACAAAAAGCAGCAGAAACCTCTGCAGATGTTAATGACCCTGTCTGACAGCTTTGAAGAGAGCAGCGGATCTCCCAGCACAGAGGTTGAGGTCTGAGAACGGACAGACTGCCTGCTCAAGCGGGTCCCTGACCCGAGTAGACTAACTGGGAGACATCCCCCACTAGGTGCAGACCAACACCTCACACCTCACATGGCGGGGTACACCCCTGAGAGGAAGCTTCCAGAGCAAGAATCAGACAGCAGCACTCACTGTTCAGCAATATTCTATCTTCTGCAGCCTCTGCTGATGATACCCAGGCAAACAGGGTCTGGAGTGGACCTCAAGCAATCTCCAACAGACCTACAGCTGAGGGTCCTGACTGTTAGAAGGAAAACTAACAGGCTTTTGCAAAGGGCCCACCTTTCTGTTGTGGGAAGCTCCTGGAGGTCGCACGTGCGTCCGAGCCCAAGCCCCTCCCTCTACTCCCCTCCCCGCTTGCCCCGGAGCCGCCAAGCGGCTGGCTGCTTCTCGGCCCGCTGAGATGGCGCTCGACCGCGCAGACCAGCATCTCAGACATGTCGAAAAAGATATTTTGATTCCTAAAATAATGAGAGAAAAGGCCAAAGAGAGGTATTCTGAACAAGTTCAAGATTTTACCAAATGTTGCAAGAACTCTGGAGTTCTTATAGTAGTAAAATGCCGGAAAGAAAACTCTGCATTGAAAGAATGTCTAACTGCTTACTATAATGATCCAGCCTTTCATGAAGAATGCAAAATGGAATACCTGAAGGAAAGGGAAGAATTCAGAAAAACTGGAATTCCTGCAAAGAAAAGGCTACAGAAGCTTCCAACAAGCATGTAGGCAGATACTCAAATGACATTCAGGAACTCTAATATTCATGGAAGTCATTTTATAGTATAAATCACCTTAAATAATGAACTCAAGCATGTATGTTTGCTTTAATTATGGAAATACTGAAATAAATATTTTATTTCAAAAAGAAAAAGAAGGAAAACTAACAAACAGAAAGGACACCCATACCAAAACCCCATCAGTACGTCACCAGCATCAAAATCCAAAGGCTGATAAAACCACAAAGATGGGGAAAAAGCAGGGCAGAAAAGCTGGAAATTCAAAAAATCAGAGCACATCTCCCCCTCCAAAGGAACGCAGCTCATCACCAGCAACGGATCAAGGCTGGATGGAGAATGACTTTGACGAGTTGAGAGAAGAAGGCTTCCGTCGATCAAACTTCTCAGAGCTAAAGGAGGAACTACGTACCCAGCACAAAGAAACTAAAAATCTTGAAAGAGTAAGCCCCCAAAGGACTACTTCAGTCTGGCACTTATTCTGAAAATTTGCTACATCTTGAAAATGTGTCCATTCATTCTAACCTGTTCAATGTATCACCAAATTTTGCAGCAGTAAGAAATTTAAAGATCATGTAGCTGTATAGAACAGACTAATTGTGTGTGTGTGTGTGTATCTCATTTTCAATGAGGAGTGTGATGGTTAATTTTATATATCAATTTAACTGCCTATAAAGTGCCCAGATTAAACATTATTTCAAGGTGTGTCTGTGAGGGTATTTCCAGATGAGGTTATCACTTGACTGGTGGACTCACTAAAATAGATCCCTTCCCCAGTGAGACTGGGCATCATCCAGTCCATCAGGGGCCTGAATAGAACAAACGTGGAAGAAGGAGGGGTTTGCTCTGTTGTGCTCCCTACCTGCCTGCTTGAGCTGGAACATCTCATCTCATTGTCTCCAGTCCTTAGATTAGGATTTACACCATTAGCTCCTATGGTTCTCACCTTTTGGACTCAATTACACAACTACCTTTCCTGGGTCTTCAGCCCTCAAACAGTAGATTGTAGGACTTCTCAGCCTTCATAATTATGTGAGCCAATTCCATATATATATTTCCTAATGGTTCCACCCTAATGCAAGGAGATAGGGAAAATCACATAAATCTCTGGGCTCACTCTTCCTGTCATGGCTTGCTGCGTCTTGTAAGACATAATTACTTTGTCTTCTCCTTTCAATCTACCCCCCGACCAGAACCTCTGAATACAGGAAACACTCAAGTAAACGTCGATTCCATAAAACAGACCATCTGCTAACTAGCACAGTGGGGTTAACCCCAGGAAGGACCAGATAGATCTGGGCTCAAAACTGGATTTATCTTCTATGTAAAACTGGATGATTATATTTATTCCAAAAGAGTTTTCAAGTTTAGTGATATGGCAATGCCTGGCACATCATTGGTCCTCCATAAATGGGAGGGATCATTAGGCACTCATCCATCCATCCACCCAACAAACATTTCCAAATTAACCGTAAATTCAGAGCAGTATAGTGTCAGTGATAGACACTGGTCTTTCATTTTAGAGAACTTAGTTTTGCCATCCAAAATAGAAGTTAGGGGAAATTTTACCAGATAAGAAGGCAAAATAGATTTTCCATCAAAGGGTTCCAGTGGCCACAAATCTCTACAATAAGTGTGATTTATTTATTTATTTTGAGGCAAGGTATCACTCCACCTACTGGGCTCAAGCGATCTTCCCACCTCGGCCCCTAAGTAGCTGGGGCTACAGGCACGAGCCACCACGCTCAGCTAATTTTTGTATTTTTAGTAGAGACAGGGTTTTGCCATATTGGCCAGGCTGCTCTCGAACTCCTCACCTCAAGCAATTCACTTACCTTGGCTTCCCAAAGTGCTAGGATTACAGGCGTGAGCCACCACACCCAGCCAGTGTGATTTATTTTAGTAAGAAACCAGATCACACCTCAGGCCCTGTGTGTATATGCCATTCCTTCACACAGCCCAACTGGAGCAGAAGAGAGCTGCCCTTTCAGTGAGGGACTCAAGGATGTATTCTTCACTTTCCATCCTGCTGGTACCCCTGCTGTAGCAGTTGACAAGCAGAAGCATTCAGGGAAGGACTCCGTCTCCTGCTCTACTGTGCAGGGGATATGCTATGTTCGTATCAACAGGCCATATGGGTGTAGGATGCAGCTGCTTGCACCATTGATTCGAGGGCTGTCTAAAAGAGTCAAGGAGAAGGAATCCCACCTATGACGTTCAGAGCAAGGAGGAAGATCAACTTGTTAATTTATGGTTTAGAGACTCATTTTTAGTATGAATTACAGAGTTTAGGGTGAAATGGTGAAGATGGACATATTACCTGTGCTCCCTTTAGAAAGGGAGCTGAGAAATTCTGGAAAAACCTTAGAAGATGGGTTATTCAAAAATGTATTTTCTATGTGTGCTTTATAAACAAAAAGCTTGCCTACTTTTGTACATTTTGCTGTTATTACAATCAGCTTTTATTTCCCTAATATAAAATAACAGAATAGTGTCAGGTTACAGGAGAGTATTTGGGTACTGGGATTCTTCCATTCATCCCTTTTTCCATTTGAGGAAGAGTCTACATATAAAAACAATGGCCAAGGGGAATAAGGTACCACATTATTAATAAAATCTGGATAAACAGACAACACAACTCTTCCGCGCCAGAGAAGAAGGTTTCTCTGAGAAGTTGAGTTGCAGCCTGACTTAGGCTGGAAATCAAACGGGAGCCTACTCCCCCATCCCAGTAGAGTCACAGGGCGTACAGCACAGGCTTCACTTCAGAGCTTTTGGATTAAAACTGATCAGCTCACTGATGAGCCAAGCTCTTATGCAAGTCATTTGACATCTTTATCCTCCATTTCCTCTTTTATCATATCATTTACACTACCTACATAAGACCCAAAATGGCCTCTCGACTCTGAGGTTTCATTATTTGTTGCTCGGGAGAGCAGGAATCATGCCTGTCTTATTCCCAGCAGAAGGCACAGCATCTATTCACATAGAATCCGAATTTTACATCCTCTAGCTCTGGCATAATAATCTCTATAATCTTGGTGTGCTGCAATTTAATACTAAGGAAAACCATGTTGCCATGTAACACATTCCCATTCTGAGTTGAAATGAAGAAAGTATTCACCATCCAACACTAAATACCTCCAAAACTCCTTTCATCTCTTTTTCTTCCTCCCTCCCCATCACAGAAACCTGCAAACCGGTCCCACCACTGAGCCTTTAGCAGACTGTAGACCATCCACTACTTCTCCCCAGAGTTGACACCTCCTTGTTGGCAAGTCAGGTTCCTTTTGGCCTAAACATGCTTAATGTGACAAACATGTTTGCAACCCATCTTCTGTTTATGTGCCTATGTTGTGCTGTTTCATGTCTACGTCTGTTCTCTACTTTCACTGATGGGATGTATTGATAGCTGTTCTCTACTTTCACTGATGGGGTGTATTGATAGCTGTTCTCTACTTTCACTGATGGGATGTATTGATAGCTGTTCTCCCAATCTTGTGAGCAGCAAAACACTGAACAGTAAAAACCTGGTGAGCCAGAGACAACGAGGTGACTGGAATGAATCCTCCTGGGAACTCCGTTAGTGGAAGATGACTCAAAGCACTTGACTGTAATGATAAGAGAAGGAGACATACAGCTGGTGGTGCAGCAACAACCCCCGGGTCCACTGGTCTTCCGAGTCAGCCCGTATTAAAACTGCTCCTAGGTGCACAGGGGGAAGAAGATCCTGCTCGGCTTCTATCTGAATTCAGATTTGTCTTTGTAGTTGGAACTAAGACCTAAGAGAAGTGACAGAGGTCTGGCACACTCCCACACATGGACTTAGTCATTGTCACGGCAGAACTGTAACAGATGCCGTCACTCATACAGAACAAAGCGATAAAGGGACACATACCAAATGTTAACAGCCATTATCTCTGGGATTACCTGGAAATCTTACTTCCTTCTGGCTGCTTTCAGTTTCCAAAAATGTCTACAATGGATACAAATTCCTTCTATAATCCACCCCCAACAGAACATTACTGTATTTAAAAAGGTAAACTGGCTGGTTAAAATAAATTCCTAGTGTATACACCCAAAACTGTGCTATCAAAAGGGTTGTTTGGAGGGGTTGTGCAGTGAAGTAACTGAAAGCACTCTGGAGCCAGGTTACCTGGGTTCATATCTCAGCTCTGACACTTAGAAGCTGTTGTGACCTTGGAGAAATTTCTTAACCTTTCCGTGCTTCCATTTCTTTATAATACGAGAATAATAATACCTTCCTTAAAGGGCTGTTGTGAAGATTAAATGAGTTGACATATAAGAAGCCCTCAGAACAGTGTCTGGCAAGTAGCAATTACTTACTACTTATTACAAAATACTATTACTTATTGCTACAGTGCTGCCCTTCCTCAAGATATTTTTGGACCACCTTTTGGGAACCTAGTCATTAGTCTTAAATGCATTCTCTTGAATCACCTCAATAAGAACAAAACTTCTCCTTCGAAAATGTGCTAATTCTTAGGAGCAGTCAAGCAGTTTGGGGTCCAAAATAAGGTGTATTTAGGAAACCAACAGGTTGTTCTATTGTTGGTCATCTGCTGTCTATGGAGAATTCCATCAAACATAGCTGCAAACACACACACCACATAGTTCAGCACCATCTGGGGCTTGATCAATCCCTGGGTAACTAATAAGTTCTGCGTCTGCTAGAGAGAGGTTGAAAAACGTTTGAATTATGAAACCTCTTTGATAGATCCTGAAGGCTTTACAGATCGGCATGTAACCAAAGGGCAAATTTCATAAAAGGCTGATTTACATTTAAATCCTCGTCTTTTTTCTTCCTCAAAGTTTGCTGATGCTGAGTTTTAAGTATGAAATGTCATTGTTTTCATACAAATATTCCCAAACATTACCAATTGTCATTTTGGCATTAAACAGGGTTGCAACATTACAGTTGTAACATTAGCATTTTAAAAAGCATAACATCATTGTTCTGTAAATTGTTGCGGGCTCAAATTACCCTACACATGATCTCTTAAAATTAATGGGCCACAAGCATCAAAGCCAGTTCGGGCTGGATGGAAAGAATGGGAGCCACCTCCTTTTGCTGGGATTTTTGATGGTCTCATGCTAGCCCAATTATCACCCTAATAGAACATGTGATGATGTACCTCGCTGCATATGTAAATAAAGGTGAATAAAATATTCACTGAACGTTCCTAACCAAAGATGCAGAGAATTTTGATAAAATGTAACTGGGTTGCTGAAAAGCAAAAGAATCCTCCATGTTCCTAATTATTGAACTCTTTGCAAAAACGTTTTCCAATAAAAAAGGCTTCATTGATCTACCATCCATAGGTAATACTGTGTTCCACATAAATGGTTGTGCAAAGAAATCTAAGTATACTTCTTTATGTCTCCAAACATTGTTTTTAATCTTTCTAGGGGGAATCCTTTAAATATCACTATTACAGATCACTTAATGTTATACTGACAGGGCTAAACAGCATGACAACTAAGAGCAGGAGTTTAAGGATGCGATAAATCTAGATTATTTTGACTCTTCCACTTTAATACATGTGAGACCTTGGAGAAGTTACTCTTCTTTTAAAACAACATCTTGTTTCTTTTAAAGGAAAGATTAATACCTAAATTAGAGAAGCACTTTAAGAATTAACATATTAAATATATTAATATATATTTATATAATATATAAATATATTAATATATAATGTATAAATATATGTATTAATGATAAGAGAAGGAGACACATAGCTGGTGGTGCAGCAACAACCCCCGGTTCCTGGTCTTCCGAGTAAGCCTGTATTAAAACTGCTCCTAGGGACAAAGGGGAAGAAGATCCTGCTCGGCTTCTATCTGAATTCAGATTTGTCTTTGTAGTTGGAACTAAGACCTAAGAGAAGTGACAGAGGTCTGGCACACTCCTACACAGGGACTTAGTCATTGTCACAGCAGAACTGTAACAGATGCTGTCACTTATACAGAACAAAGTGATAAAGGGATATATATGCATATAGTTATATATGCATATATATGCATATATTTATATTATATTATATATAAATTATATATTATATATAATATATAATATATAATTTATATATTTATATATTACATATAATATATACATATATACTATATTACATATAATATACAAATATATTATATATAATATGTAAATATATGTATATATACACCTATTTTAATTCTGAAAGTGCTTCTGTGATTTAGGTATTAATCTTTCCTTTAAAAGAAAAAAGATGTTGCTTTTACATATATAACAAGATATATAAACTTTCCTATAAAAGAAAAAAGATGTTGTTTTATATATATACATATATTATATATTAATATATTTATATATTATATAAATATATAAATATATTTAATATTTTAATTCTAAAAGTGCTTCTGTGATTTAGGTATTAATCTTTCCTTTAAAAGAAAAAAGATGTTGTTTCTGTATATAACAAGATATATAAACTTTCCTATAAAAGATATTGTTTTATATATATATACACACGCACATATATATATAGAGAGAGAGAGAGAGAGTTTAGCATAGTCACTAGCAAAGAATAGGGGTTCAATGGAAGGGAATAATTATTCTAATTGGATGGGCTACTTACTGTGTAGGACTCTGGTTTTATGCTAAATATTCCCAAGAAGTATATTTGCTGGAGTTCCTTTCTCTCTCACATAGGTTTTCCAGCAGTCTAACTCCAACTCGTGGCTTCTCTTCTATTGTACTCGGAGTAGCCGCCTTTAGCAGCCTCAACCCATGTTCAATTTGCTGTGGGCTGGGGAGCCCAATAATCACAGCTGACGGATGTAGTCAGAATGTGGCTCTTAGCCAGGAAGATTCGATTCAAACTCAGTCCAAATGTATTCATTTTGCTATAGAATGTTTTCATGAGTGGGGGAGCTTACTCAACAACGGGACACGTAGAGATGAGTCAGAGTGACCGATGTGGGCAGTGCCCAAGACCTGTCCAGGGGAACCACAGTGCCTGGACTTGAAGTATTAGATCCCATTGGCAAGATCTTTTTAAATAGAAATGGATACAGGGCGTTGCAATCTGACGGTTTCCAAATACTAAGTTTATATGGAGTAGATGATTCCTGTTGCGGAGTGTCAAGCCTTTGTCCATTCATTATTTATACCACTATGCTAACCCAGAATCCTCCTACTTTTAAAATTATTTGCCCCTGCTCTCCAAGCAAGCTTCTGGTGGTGACTGGCTCCTGGGATAGATCTCCCTACGGGGAGAGAATGCACTGGTCATGTGGACATTGTAAGGGACAGGACACTTTCCCAGGGTGAATTAACAAATGGACATTATGACGTTGCAATATCAGCATCCTGAGTTTGGTTAAGGTGTGTTTGGCCATGAGAGATGAATTCACTATCATGTGTTGACAAAAATTATCTAAGCCTGAAAACCTAAGGGTGAGGCCATGACCAAGGAGACTCACCCAGGTGGTAGGTCTCCCCTTGGGATTTCGCTTGGTGCAATATGTTGGACTAATGCGTTCTCTGTGACACTGAATGGTGACATGAGGCGCTGCGGCATCGTGATTCAGAAAAGGATCTGGAATCAGAAACACCAGGGACGGGAGGCTGGTTTTGCCTTTTATGCTCTGGTTTCTCCTAAATTACTTCACTTTTCTATGCCTCCTTTTCTTCATTCACAAAACCGGATGCTAATACTTCAGGGTTTGGCTCTGGCTCAGTGTCTAAACAAAAGCAGCATACCAGAAGACCTGTTAAATTCTTAAAAACCTGCCTCCCTCCCCCACCCAGTTCCACAGCCTCCAATCCTCACTTACAGGCCCACTGGCCATTCAGCTGCTCATAAGAGGTACATGCAGCCCTCCTCACAAGACTCTCTATGGAGACCCGTGGAAGTGCTCTTAGAGACACAGCTCATCTCTACTGCTGCGCTTCCTTCTCTTAGATTTGAAAATTGCCTTCTTAGCACACTGCCTCTTAGCAAATGTAGCTACAGATTTAAGGGAGCTACTTTAGTCGTTGTTCCTACAGAATAATTCTGTTTACTTCAAAACAGCCACCACATCTCCCCCCTCCTCAGCCAACACAAAGGCATCGTGTTCTTCAAGGATCCACCATCTGAGACCAGCTTGTTAATAACAGAATTATTCCAGGCCTTAGTGTTCTCTCATCTATGAAATAAACATCCCTTTAAAACAGACCAATCAAATGGGGTTTGGAGCCTGCGTTAGCCATCTTTATTGCACTCTAAAGAACAACTCAAGACACACAGAGACAGTGGATTTTCAAATAGGTGTTTTCTTGACCCAGTTAAATTTTTATTCAGTGAAAAAAGTTGACATTGAGACAAAAATTATCTTAAAATTGTGCAACAATATAGTAAAACCTTCAGCAGATTTCAGTGACTTGGAAACTTATCGAGGCAATTGAAATTATAAATACCTAATTTCACTTTGGAGAGAAACAAGTATACAGTGTTTCACTTTAAATAAGAGTAGAATAGGCCTTTATTTTGCCACAAATACTTTCGATTTTGCCTAAAGTTTCTAATAGTTCATAACAAGAGTCTTTAAATGAGAAGTGACATAGAATATTTGAGGATAATGTTCCACTCCAGCATTCATGCTTATTCCATTTGAGCTATTACACATGAAACTAATACCATTCTTGGGTTATTACTTGGCTGTGATGATTTAATTCATAATATGGCTGCTCAAAATTAGTGGGCAGAAACATATATACAACCCATCCTCCCTCAACCCATTTTCGGTGCTGGTACTCCATCCGAAAACACACTTACTGTCCGTGTACCCAACAGTACATATCTCTTGCTATCCATTCCATATCTCAGTCTTGCATAGAAAGTAGTCTATATAAACTTAATGCACTGGCTTTTATTACACAAAAATTGTACCTGAAAGGCAGCACACACTCCAGTTAAGAAAAATAACATGACAGGAATGTCAAGATATAATCCCAACACAAGATTCTGCACAGAGTTTGAGAGTCAATTCCGAAAATCAATATGGGGTGATATTCAGTTTGGTTACGTCTCTGGATGCCTTCTCTAAGGGACCCCTCCAACCGTCTGCAGAAGGAAGAAAATTTTCAGGAATTCACCATGACTCCCTTCATGGAGAAGGGACTGACCAAACCTGACAGGATGGTGTTTCTGCCCTAAGGAAGTGTACTGGAAATATAATCTTACTAGATGCAGGGACCACTGGGTAAGCATCTGAAGGCAGGATTCACCAAGGAGGAGTGGGTGCTCATCTGTAAGGGGCTCACCATACTACTGCTCTCCCAAGCCTCCCCTGAAAATGGCCAGTTTTGAGAAGGGTTACATTCCTTAAATTTTTGCTGAGTATAGCCAAACATGATGGGCAGGAGAGAAAAGGCAGCTGTGTGTCCCCTGTCCGTCCTACCCAAATATCCCTGGTGATGCTACCAAAGACAGAACCCCAGGAATTACTTGTTCAAAAGTCAAAGTTTCAACAGTTACCCAGAATAATAACTATCTACCCAGCTTGTCAAGGTAGCCAGGAGCTCCGGGAGCTTCTCACCTGTCTGGAACTAGGACTGCACAGACATGGCCTTTTCCTGGAATATCCTCTGTAGAACTTCACTCTCTGACATTTTATCCATGTGGACTCGTATCTCATAAAGCTCAAGGGGCATTCAATACATCCAGGAATAAAATCAGCTTCCAGAGAAAACTCATAAGCAAACCCCCTGCCCACCAAATTTTAGAGGCCCATCGTGGTCCACATGGATGCAGGCATCTGACATTCTAATGTACACCGCGAGAGAATAAAACCTTTTTCCTGCACGGCGTGACCTTCTGAGGTGGCATCTCCAACAAGGTACAAAAGCCCCTTCTTCACAAGCAAGGAGGGACTCCAGCTGGTCACAATGAAGACAGTTATCTGGTCACCTTCAAAGGCTGTCTGTAGTATGAGGCATTTGTTTTCATTTCCTATTGGCACTCCAACCTCTGGATTCTTTCAGACAGCATATACACATGAAATCCCCACAAAGCTACGCAGAGGGAAACGGGAGTGTGTGCTTCAAAAGTTCATAAAAATATACAATTTACATATAGCTGCATCTATCTAGCTTAGTCTTCAGGAACTTAGCTCTTCTGTTTATAGAAAATACTCTAGCCCTAAAAAGCTGCTTTTTTTCAAACAGCACAGTGGCATTTTCCAAGGAGAGGGGTGATGGCCAGTCTACAGTACTGTGCACTAAGCATTGGGAGGCACTGGTAGCTAGAACTGGATGCTCAAAAATATCTCAAGCTGCCAACTGGAGACATATGCTCTGTAAAAAGGCTTGCCTATGGAATAACTGAAAATAACATCGCAGAGCCTTTTATATCAGCTTTTACAAATGCCACCAAAAAGTTGGCAGAAAAAGAAAAGAAAATACACTTCCTAGTGGTTCAATTAAATGACTTACCTCCCACCAGGTTGTTAATGATTCAACTATTTAAAGAGCTTATTAAAGGGGAGGTGGTAGGGCTTAGAGTTTTGAACAAATCTCTATAGTAAGACATGATAAGGCCAAAAAAATTCCAGTCTTTAAAAAAAAAAAAAAAACTTAAAAAAGGAGAGTGACAGGAAAGAAGAGAAAATACACTAGAAGAAGGCTTATCATTACCACCGGTTGTTAAAATGAAATACAGCCCTACCCGTATGGCAAATTAAAGGTCGACAGCTTAAAATACTCATCTCAGTATATATATAAATAAAAATTTTAAAAACTAAAAAATTTAATTGGCTCTTTGTTTTCTAAACAATCCCTAAGTAGAATAAAACTATATTATCACCCAAGAATGATACTTTCGGTTAAAAGAAACTAAACACTTGTGAGAAGGTGATGCATCGCACCTAAGGGGGGATGGGGTTTTACAAAGCTTGCATATCAAGGACATATATTCAGAGACACGACTTTGGACTATTCCCAGACCTCACTGCTTCTTGGCTGAAAGGAAATTCTTCAGTGAGAATCATACAGTACAAGTCACAACGATGCTAGACATTGGTACCTACAACGCTAAGCATAAAGGGTTGGCATCAGCCCACGATGGCTTCTACATAACTATCAAGTGGCCATGGTTTGAATACAGGGGTGGCATTTTAAAGGCAGAAGGAAAAAAAAGCACAGCTTGTTTTACAGAGAGAATAAATGAACACCCTCTAGTGCTCCTGCTGTTGTTAACTGGATTGAGGAGTCTCAACGTTTTAGATCTTCTCTATCTCTATGAGAGTGTACAGCACTGTCTCTTTAGATTGGGTGGGGGCATGGGTGAGGGAGATGGAAGAAAAGAAAAAAAAAAAAGAGAGCGAGAAGGCACTGACCCAATTCAAAATGACTGCATACATCAGTATGGATTTTTAAGGACAATAAGTGGCCATCTCAACCCAAATACATAATTTTACATCTGAGATCCTTCAGTAGTAAGTAAAAACAAAAAATGGAAAATGGAAAAATTATGTACTCTATTGGCCAGTGTATGGATCATGGCACAGATCTAGAACTCTCTCCTACAACAAGGGTAAGTTTTTGCAATGACAATGAAACCAGTGTGTAATAAAGCAGTGTTATCATTTTGTAGCTCTCAAAGCTACATCTTGTACAGAGGCACATACAGTAAAATTCCATCAATTAATATAAGAGAGGAAGCTGTGGGCTTGCAGGGCTTCCCAGGCTGCAGCTCTGTTTAACTGAACTCCGGCAATGACTCAGTGCTCTCTCCTGCCAAAGACCATTATGTGACACACAAGTGAATCAAATGGATTGCTTCCGGAATGGCAACAAAAAATGCTTCTGTTCCCACCTCCAACCCTATGGGTAAGGGGCTCATAACACATGTGGTGTCTAATGACCACTAAAGCCTGGCCTTACACAGAGTCCCAATAAATTAACAAAATAACATAAAGAAACCTTCCCCCATAACACACCCACACACTTTCCTATAAACTATATCCAAACAAAATGGAGTATCTGCGCACACTTTCAAGGAGAAGGGGTTCCACCCATCACTCTCTTGAGGTTTTTATTAAATACATTTCTGTGTCTTAGAAAAATAAAAAGATTGGCCAATTTACTGAACCAAAATTATCTCACAGACTTAAAAGCATGCCCAGCAAGCACAGCCCTGTAAGACTACATTAATGTCAAATCAAAGCAATTTGGTTACTCAAATCAACCTGGTTTGAAGTTCACAGTTGATTACTACAAAGTTTATTCATTCCTTTCTTTCCTTTTTTTTTGTTTTTTGTTTTTTGTTTTTGGCCCATATAAAAATAACATATTGCAACTCAAAGTGCATCTTTTAAAATAAACCATCAACTATCTTTATCAAATAAAATATTTACACCATTTGGTTTCTAGTGAGGAAAGCTCTTTCAGGCTATCACCATGGGGACGTCATCTGAAAATCCAGTTATCATAGGAGCATCTTCATCATCTTCCCCTAGAGACAAAACAGTCAGGCCTTGGTGAGTTCCAACACACTTTAACCTGACCCCACATCCCACCACTCTACCTACCCCTCAACCCTACCACAACCCGCTAGCTGAGAAGGTCAACGCCATAGCCAGGCAGACACCATAATCAGTTCTGAAACCCAGCCCAGCTTCCCACGGTCCCTCCTGGCCACCTTCTACCCATCGACGGATCCTCATACTGATTTTAATGGTCATTTGAACATAGCCAAATTAGGAAAACAAAGTTTCTCAGGAGAAGAATCTTATTACCTACACAAAAGCTAAGTGGGTGGTTTGGGTTCCCCAGTTTGAGTTATCCATACCCTACACTAGCACAGTGAACTGCAGTGTCTGCTTTCTCTTCTGAACCCAAACTGCTCTGGGGAAAAAGGATCTTGGTGGGGTTTAAGCATTTTGAGGACAGCTTCCCAGACTAATGGCTATCCTCTTGTGACCCCTGGTATAATCCTGTGCAACCAAGTGTCGACCGACACTCAGGGATTATCGCAGGGCACCGTGACGGGTCGACTCCTTTTGCCTCCAACAGCAGAAGCAAAGAAGCCACCCCATTTACGCAAGGCAGTCCAGGTGCCGGCTTATTAAGCAAGAAAGGAAACTGACAAGGAAAGGGAACAGAGCTAATATACGACCCGTGAAGGGGAATATACAAATGTCTTTATACACATAGATAAACAATTATAACTAGTTTACAGAAAAAAATAAACTTGTACATTCACAGTCATTAGTCTCAGTTTGGGGAAGCCTTGTAACACACCCACTTAATTATATTACTATCTTACTATCTTTATTAGCATTTAGGGTTTTCATTGTGCAAAGATTCCAAAACGGGAAATTTCTTCCTTTTTCCCTTGCTATGTGTCAAGAGAGGGGTCCCCAGTGCCCGGGTTAAGGACCACCAGTACCAGTACCTGGCCTGTTAGGAACGGGGCCGCAGAGCAGGGGGCAAGCAGCGAGCCAGTGAGCATTACAGCCTGAGCCTCGCCTACTGTCAGATCAGGGCGGCATTAGAGTCTCACAGCGCAAACCCTGTTGTGAACTGAGCATGCAAGGGATCCAGGCTGAGCGCTCCTTATGAGAATCTAATGCCTGTTGATCTGAGGTGGAACAGTCTCATCCTGAAATCATGCCCCAACCCTCCCCGCTCCACCGCTGGTCCAGTGAAAAAAATTATCTTCCACAAAACTGGTCCCTGGTACAAAAAAAGTTGGGGACCACTGTGTTAAGGTACATAAAAGAATGGCTGGTGAGGTTACACTAGCAACCAGAAAGAGAAACAGCAAGACGGAAAGGGCCTCCTTTGATAGAAGCTGATTGGGAAAGCATTATTTGTTATCTCAAGTTAGGATCTTCAGAGACGTCCGACCTCCAGGTCAGTGAAGGATGAGAGAGGGCTCAGATATTCTTGAGGATTTTCCCAAACTTTGGGAGTCTCAACGCCTGGGGCCTATCTATCCTTCCTGTTTGAGGCACGCTCCCTGTTTCAGGCCAGAACTACACAGTCAAAGATAATACAACATTTTAATTAACTTAAAAGGTAAAAAGTAAGGACTCTGAATGGTTTAACCAAAAGCCATGGAATCAAATCGCTGGCTGATGAGAGCTCCTCTAGTGTCGAAAGACGAGCTGAGGGTGGGTGTTTCCTCTTCAAGTCATTGGCTGTGTGCCGGCCAGCCCTGGGAGGAAGAACCGACTTTCCCTGCCCCACTTACCCAGGTCATCCCCAGAGGAGAAGATTGCGGACCCCAGCCTGGAGCTGTAGTGGCTGTTGGCGAAGGCGGTGAAGCTGCTCTGCAGCCTCCGGTGCTTCGTGTACAGGATGGCAAACCCCACCCCCAGGCTCAGCAGTATCAGGAATAAGATGGGCACCACCACGGCAGCAACATCCGTAGATCTGGCAGCCTGCATGGCGGATGCATCTGCACCTGCCAAGGCAAAGTTCCCACCAATAAGCCCACCTGAGGGCAGGAGAACAGACCAGATGACTCCTCAAGGCCCCACCCACCAAAAAAAGCTGGGGGATCGCCACAGCTACACAAACTGCCTGTCTGGTATGAGACATTTCTGCATGTGCGTGATGCCTGATTGCTTTCCGACTACTTGCTATGGGCTGATAGACCAAGGGCCTTGTGCATGCAAATACGGTAATTACATTAGACTCCTAATCACTGCCTTGTTGGTTATTTAGATAATCTCTTGGAAGGGAGACCTTTGTTGGGGTATCAACATTGATTTCATTAGCATTATTACTTAAGACCACTTGCTTGCCTTACATAAGAGGATGTGAAATCAGACCACTAATTAACGAGATTGCAATTATTTCCCCCTACTTGGCACCAAAGTCACTCTGAACTGCAATTACCTGAAGCTCCATTAAGTGATACAAACGAGATTCCTATACCACAATACAGACTTAACAGCTCATGAAGTTTTACGAGGTTTTTCACTTAAGTAAAAAAGAGAGTGGGGGAGAAAAACAACTTTCCATATACATGTAACATTTTTTAAAGCTCTTTACAAAGCCGTTTTGCCATTTATAACCTAACACAGATGGCCCCTTCCTATTGACTTAAACAAACTGGCTCTGTGATGAGTCACTAATAGATTTGTACCACCAGGGCTCTAGGGCAAAGCCATGGCCCACCTTCCACGCTGCTGGGGTAGGGGCCAGTCTCCTTGAAAGCGGTAGACTTTTCATGTTAAAAATTCCAGGGAATGTCTGAACTTGAAAATGAAACCTAGGAATCAGGTTTTGGCAAAGGAAACAGAGTGGACTTCCCTCAGGCTAGGTCTCCATGAGGAGCCTCAACAGGCTTGGGGTTGCTCCCTGGTATCGGGAGAAGTGGCACAGGCCAGGACTCTGCTTCATGTAGAAAGCTCTGTCGCTACCCAGGCATTCACCCTCACAGGGTACTCATTAAGATGGGCCAGAGAACCACCATTTCTTGCAAGCTTAATTTAACAATTCAATATTCATGTCTGTATTTAAATTTCTTTCATTATTTCCTTGCCAGAAAAAAACTCTAGCAACATCTTATTTAATATGTTCCAACCTATTCCAACTGTGCTGTGGTTAATGAAGCGGGTGTGCTCGGCCGGAGCAGTGAAGAGGAAGTCGGCACAATGGAGGCTGGGAGCTCCAGGAATGAGCGCCCTCCCTCCCCCACCCCACTTCCAAGGGGAAGGTGAACATGAAGGGGCAAGATGTCAGTCAAGAGCCCTTCTGCCTGACAACCTTGGTTCCATAAAGGTGGCCGGGAGGGGTCTGCACAGGAATTTTTCCCAAAGCATATTTCACAGGTTACCAATTAGTTTTGCCGAAAAATGGGGCTCTATTGAGGAAATCCTAGGTCAACAAGAGTTGTGCTGGTTTCTGTAGGACCTTCTCAGAACCTCTAATATGTTATGATTCTCCCAAGGGAAGTGGCAGGCAGTGCTTCCCTCTCTTAGTGGGGGGTGCCAAGGATAAATATTGCACGAGATCTCACCCTGAGAAACACTATGAGACGGAACATTTAACAACTCTAACACAAGATTTTGGCTTGAGCACTGGTTAGTTCTTGGCTGAGAGTAAATGGAACTAAAAAAGACCAGTGGCAAAACATTTGTTGAAATCCTGGCCAAGCTACTCTAATGTAAGCAGACTTTCTGTATGAACGGAAGGGTCTTCTCTCCTACCACTAGCATGGCCCGGCATAAGACATAAGACAGAGATCCCAGGGCAAATTCCAGGCCTAAGCTTATGCTGAGAGCTAAGATGAAGCCGGGGCGGGGCGGGGGTGCGCACTGTTATATGATTTTACATGTAAAATCCATGACAAAGAGATGATCTACTGGCTTGGGGACCCACAGGGTATATTAGCATGGTAGAGGCTCTGAGAAGTCCCACAAAAAACAAAACTCTTATGAACCTAGTATTTCTCTTTTTAAACCAAGCCTTGCCTTTCTTACACTTTCTGTTGAGAATCCGGTCCCCCTGTAATCTCAGCTTCTTGTACCATGTCCAGCTCAGGAAGTATTTGTTAAATACATCACTACCTGATTAAACTGATATATAAATGATTTTCTTTTAAGCTGAGAATATCTTCAAGGTGTTTTAGAAAGACACGTGGTCATCAAATCATCCAACGTTCTTGCTATTTCCCCAGAACTGCAGGCAGAAATGGACAGCAATCACAACTCACCAGAACCCAGCTCATCGTACAGCAGGATGGCAGGCTCCCCACAGATCTGACTGCCAAAAAGGCATCTTGCTTGGACAGTGAACGTGTAATTATGACCCATCTTCAGGTTGGAAATTTTAAAGAAATTGTCAGTAGTATTCCCAAGGTAAGCTGTGATATTCATGGCACTATCATACATGTGTATCTCATAGCCCTGAAAACAAACACAGGAGATTGCTCAGGAAGTCGAATATGGAAACTGACAGCCTAGTCTATTACTGGTTCCAGCTTTATGTGAACTCCTCACTGCAGGCTGCTATAGATGCTAAAGTGCTCTGGGTTTCTCCTTGTTCTTTTTATACTACCACTGAGATACTGGATTCAGAAAATGAAAATTTGCTCATCTCCAATGTCTCAAATAACTGCCACCCCCCGCCCCCCACTTACAAGCTATATTGTGGAAATGAGAACTGTGGCCCTCAGGAAAGTCACTTTAACAAAGCCACACTCAGAGTTGTGCTCAGCAGTCTGCCTGTCTCAAGCAATATTAAATGCCACCAAGAATCTGAACAGGTTGCCGTAATGGGATTTGACTAATAATAAATCCAGGTCGCAGTGGACTCCAGCAAAGGGGTGAGAAAGGGGAACTTGCAATTAGAAAAGACAGGACATTTGTCCCCAGAACAATGTGTAGGAATGACCTTGTCGGCTCACTTCCTGTCTCCTTGCTTTCTAGCTCCTCCTGAGCTGATCTCAGCTCCCCAACAACCTGGCCTTGAAATAAGAAGCACTGTAGCTTGATCAGGCCCCTGTTCACTGGAGGAGAGGATGAAATGTCTTCCTAGTTAGAGCCCTGGACTCTGGTGCTGGGAAAAGTCACCCTTGGGACAGCCCTGGCCCAGGATGCTAGCTGGGATGAGGGCTGACAATCTGACCTCTCTGCTGATCCCCAACTATTCCAGTGTCAAAGCTATTGACACTCTCCACCATCCCCCTGAAAAGACTCCATCCCTTATCTCTAGCCACATATTGGGCCCCCTTGCATAATCACAGTCTCTTGATCCCAACACCACTGACCTGTCTATTCTTGATGTGATTTGGTTGTGTCCCCACCCAAATCGCATCTTAAATTCTAGCTCCCATAATTCTCAGGTGTTGTGGGAGGGACCCAGTGAGAGATAATTGAATCATGGGTGTGGTTTCCCCTATATTGTTCTCATGTCGTGAATAGTCTCACGAGATCTGATGGTTTGATAAGAAGTTTCCCCTTTCACTTGGCTCTCATTCTCTTTGTCTGCCACCATGTAAGATGTGGCTTTGCTCCTCTTGGCCTTCCACCATGATGGAGAGGCCTCCACAGCCATGCGGTAATGTGAGTCAATTAAACCTCTTTCATTTATAAATTACCTAGGCTCGGGTATGTCTTTATTAGCACCGTGGAAACGGACTAATATAATTCTTTGAACTCCCTGTCGGGGGAAGGGAAGAAGGACATGCTCTGCCTGTGCCAGACCCTCCATTAGGAACGAAATACTAACTTAGAATCTCAACCTAAGAGCCGGGCTCCAGCCACCCAGGAAGGATCCCCTACTGGCGACTGGCTGCCGAACTGGGATTCCCAATACCTGCCTGGAATCTCATCCCCACATTCTTTTCTATAAGCTAGCAGTTATTACCTTCCACCTAATATATATTTGGTGTCGATCGTTTGTAAAATACATAAAGGTTATAAAGAAAATAATTTAGATTACACAACATCAACCACTCATACATTATTTAACCCATCCTCTTCTGTTTGGCATTTCGGCCATTTCCTCTTTCTTACTGTCATAAATTCTGTACATAAATTCTTCAGGCACATTGTTTCTTTAGAGTAAAATCCTACAACTCCCAGATCAATGGGTGTGAACACTTTTAACATTTTTGATAGATATTACCCAAGAGCCTTACTTAAGGTTGAACCAATTTATATTCACAGAATGTTTACTTCCCTAACTATTATCCATACCGGTTATATTCTTCCCTGCAAATCTTTACCAATTTAACATGACAGGGCTACCTCTTTGTTATTTACATTATTGGTGAGGTTGAACTTTTCTCCTTTTGCTTACTGCTGCTGGAATTTTTTGCTTTGTTACATGTACCTTCTTCAAAATTAGAATATTTCTGTTGTGAATTTACTTGAAAGCTTTCCTTATATTTAAGGATATTAGCCATTTAGATATCATAGTTGTAAGAGTTATGAGAACTCTCACAGAGTGTGTGGTGAGAATTTTCCAATTTTCATTTCACTTTGCTTTGGCATTGCATGGTGACTACTTAGAACCCACAGCTCTTTGCCTATGCTGCATCTCCAGGTAGCCATAGTTGATTCATCACATTCCTATTTAGCTAAGGCTTTGCTGTCACTGGGGCCAACCCAGCTTTACTCAAGAATCTGTCCACCCTTGGGTGGTAAATCTACTCCCAGGTCTCACTCCCCTTCCCCTGTCTTTTGCTGTGAATATCATATTGGCCTACCAATAGCAAAACCAAACAAAACCAAGGTGTTCTTCATAAGTCAGCAAGGTATCTTCAAGTACCTCCTGCTCCCTGTAATTTCTCTGGGAAGAGAGTGCTGAGATGCCAGGCTGAGAGTGCAGCTCAGCTCCTGGTACTGAAGCCACAGTCCCCCCCTCAGCGAGTGTGGAACAGGCGGGGCTCCTGGTGTGATACCCTGAGCCCCAGCCCAGCTGCAGCTTCTGCGGGAAGCACAGCATGGCCTCCAGCCCATTCCTCTTTCTTCAGAGGAAGACAAGTCAGGATTGAAAAGTGCTTAGTGCAGAGATTCTCATCTTTAATGGGCAATATAAACATTTCACTAATTAGCAATCCCATCGAAAATGGTCCTTTAATTCTCAAGTTCATGTCCACGTCCTATTCTTTTCCTTTCTTTTTTTTTACACTATCTATGCCAGCAGGCTGTTAACGAGCTCATCTCTGAAACAGCATTTCAATTAAATTTCCAAAGTCATTGAGAATGAGGGAGGAACTTACCCTACTTTCATTAAAATGCTTTTCCTTTAAACCCAGGCTTTTCCAAAACAGAAGAACATGGTCATTTTCTGTTATGATTTTTAAGGCATCAGGTGCTGATAATGAAACTGAAAATTAAAGATGAAATGGCATGCAGTTAGTGGATACACATTTGAAACTCCATTTTCTTGTCTGTCAAAGAGAGATTAAATAATGCTAGCCTTGGAGGCTGGATTACGGAAAAAATAAAACATACAGACTGCTGAGTACAGAACCTAGCATGTGGTAGATATTCTTTAATTGGCATCTCTTTGTTATTCTTATAACATCTTCAGGCAAGAAATCTGGACAGTACTTAATTTAATAGCCCTTGTAACCAAGGGTGTACAAAAACAAATGGGGTGGGCTAGAGGGGTGGTGGGGAAGGAATGGGATGGCGTAAGGAGTTTCGTCTGAAAACAGGACACTGGAGTGACGATGGCTCGTGGCCCGGGCCCACTGCATGCCACTAGCATAAATGGGGATGGGCCTCCATAACCCACTATCAAAACTCCCAATAATACCTGCTGTCTGAGCTTACTACCATCTTTCTGAATTGAGCATGACTGCCCTTAGATCCACTGCCCAGCTATGGTCTCCCTCCACTTCGACATGTCAGACTGCCACAACGGACCACTGAGAACCTGCCATTCAGATCTTCAGCTACATCGTGGTAACTATCCGGTTTTATTTCCTCTCTTGGGCATCCCTCCTCTCTTTTCCTTTAGTAATATCAAAACAAGTGAGGGGAGTTAAAAAGACTTAGAAAATATAGAAAACGATAGCCACTCCCCAGCCCACTGTGCCCCGGCCACCACGCCGCAGCCCAGACACTGGAGCCTCTGCATTGCTCTGCCCCTGTAGGGATACTGAAGGCAGCGTTTGCACTTCCTGTGAAACTCCTAATGAAAAGTCTGTGTCTGGAGGTCTAGCGGCACAGCACTGTGGGCACTTGGCTGTGCGAGGAGACCTCTAACCTCTCTCCCGCTTACCTGTGGTAATTTTGATGCTGGCATCTTTGCTCATGTTCCCCAGTTGGACAATGATGTGGTATTTCCCACCAGGTTCCAACTTGTTAAGGGTATATTCCACAGTACTGTTACGGGATTTTACTTTGTAGCTCCTGTCAGTCTTTCTTATTAGATCTTTAACTGCAATTGCATACAACTAGGACCGAAAAAGAACATCTGAATGATAATCAGAAGGCTGACATTTTTCACTCTTTGTGGTTCAGTGGTGGACAATGCAGTGTATTAATAGCTGTGACCCACAGCAACCATAGTTTGAGTCCCAAACTCTGACTTCATTCTTTGGAAAGCCTTTGGAGGACCAGGTCCAATCTTAAAATAACTATTCACTCATAGAATTGCACATAGAGTTATCAATTAAATTTTTTTTAGCCCTCTAGGGAAGGCCACGTTTATCGTAGCATCAGCAGGTAGGTTGGAACAAGCAAGCACATCCAAACTCAGTACTCAACTTCCATATCTCCACCATTGCAATAGTTCATGGATGTTGTTGGTGGAGAGAGAATGAACCAAAGTGTTCAATCCTGGCTCTAAAGGGCAAGGATCTACTTACTTTCTCCCAGGCTGCTTCTAGGTATATGGGTGCAAGGGAAAATAACAGGGCATATAGTAAGCACAGGAAATTCAGTCACAACAAAGAAGTGGAGAGTTGAGAGGAGTATTAGCAACCAAGCATTTTAAACCAACCACTGCTGGATGAAGGGGAGTGGAGAGAGGGCAGAGGGCAGAGCAGCCCAGAGCAAGGAAAAAATGGGCGATTTTTGTTTTGTTTTGTTTTGTTTTGTTTAGGATCAACGCTCCTTTCAAAGAGGGGTCACAAACTTTCTGTAAGGGTCCACACACAGTAATACTGTAGGCGCTGAGGCCCAGAGAGTCTCCACCACAACGACTCTGCTGATCATTGCACAAAAGTGGTGAGATATAATATACATATACAAATGGGCATGACTTGGTTCCAATAAAACTTTATTAAAAAAAAAATAGGCAATGGGCTGTGTTTGGCCTGCAGACCTCTGTTTGCTAATCCCTGTGTGAGAGGGTCAGGGAAGGAAATGTGAGCAGCAGAGAAGAGCTGGGAATAATGGAGAAGTGTCAGTTAAGAAGAAGTCCCTATACGGACCCCATCTTTGGCCAGACAGAAATGGGAGAGACCTTCTGCTGGGTGCCAGAAAGCAGGCCTGTGTTTCTTGCCCCATTAGAGGACCCCCTTCCATCCCACCCTACCCTAACCATGCCAAGAATAAACATAGAGGCCTGGAAGCCCGGCCCACTCACCAAGTCCTGGTCAGGAGAGTCATACGGTGATTCCCATTTGATGACCACGGAGGTTTTGCCCGTATGAACCACATGCAGGTGACGGGGCGGAAGGCGGCTGTCTGGAATCATCTTCACTACAACGTAGTCAGACGATGGCCCCTGGTAGGGTACCACCACCCGGACCTAAAGCCCAAGCACACACACAGGAAAAAAATATATCATGGCCTTATGCAATCTTTATTAACGTATTTTTTCAACAAAATAATGACAACAATTAACGTTCAGTTAGTAAAAAACAACATAAAATATAAAGTAATTTCCCACCTACCCCAGATCATTTTCCAAGAGGTACCACTGGTAAGAGTGTTTGTGCTTCCTTCCAGAAATGCCCTATGCATATATAAGCACGGATATGTATATACATGTATCCTTACCCATATAAGCATGTGTATATGTAGCCTATCTTCCGCAAATATTTTTTATACAACTGAGACAGTGGCACACATATTCTGCTCTTGGCTTCTTTCACATAATAAGATAGCTTAGAGACTTTTCCGTATCAGTACATTTAGAGTTGTCATATTTCTTATGAATGGCTGCCCTGTACTCCAGTGCATGAATAAATCACAGTATGTTTAACCAGTCCTCTCTTCATAGACATTTAGGTTGCGTCACATCTTTTGCTATCATAAGTAATAATAACATACCAAGTATCTTTCTCCATCTATCTCAGCACACACATAAAAGTATGTAGACTAAATTCCTAGAACTGGAACCTGATAAAAGTTTTTGATTTATCTATACTTGTGATCATCTGCCAAGTTATCAATCCTCTATAATGGAGCTGCAGTTGGTGACAGTGGTCGTTCATTCCGTATTTCAAGCAAGAACCCGATGATGCTTATGAAGAAGAGGAAGTTGCCTCTCGTCACACACATCGATCCTGGAGTCCAGGTATGCGAGCTCCCCAGGTCCTGGGTTGAGCCCAGAGCCCAGGACTTAAGACATCCCTTAAAAAACTTAAATGGTACAGGAAACTTACCAGAAACAAATACTGCTCATCCTTACTGACAATGACCGTCTTATTGTGGAGCGAAGTAGTCAAGCTCTTCGGGTTGCGATAGAGGTCAAGAAAGGACGTGGCATAGAAAATACCATACACCTGAAAGCAGAGAATGGAAGAGGACATCAGCTCATGGGCCAATGACCTCATTTCCTTGAAATCCCCAATTTAAGACCCTGGAACTGCTTCAAAGGAGCTCAGAGAGAAGTCTTCATTCTACATTTATTACATTTATAGCATTTACAGAGAAGGCACTTGGGCCAGGCACTGTATGTAGAGCTACAAAAATAAATATGATGTGGTCTCTGTCCTCAAAGAGCTCATTCTGGAGAAGAGGCGGGCAGAGAAGAAAAACATACATAATTATAAATAACAAGTGGCAAACATAGAGCGTTAGATGCTACACCAGAAACCCACATGATGAGCCAGGGAACCGGGGGAGCTATTAAAGAGGGGGTGTCATTCTACCATTGGCAGCATGGACGTGGGCTCCAAGGAGATGTGCTGAGTGGGAAGGAAAGTCATGGGAGCTTGCAGAGTAGATATGAACACCCCAGCGAGTGTGTGGAGGGAGGGAAGGAGGGCAGACACTGCTGGCTGTCCAGCAGGGACCCATCCTCCCTTTCTTCCTCAGAACTCTGGTACTTACTGAGAATTGCTGCCTAGAAAAGTCTACACTGCGCACCTCCCTAAGCTAGCAGAGGCTAGACAAGGAGCTTCCAGCCATTGAGATGCAGACGTATCACACTGGAAAGCTTTAGGAGGACTCATTACAACAGAGGGAGGAGCCCTTCTTCCTGCCCTCCGGCTGCCTGGAATAGAGATCATGACTGCAGCCCCAGCACCATGAGGTAAGCTTGAAGACGCATGTCACAGGCTGGAGATGACAGGGCTCGGGTGCCCAATCAAATCGTGCTGCTCTGACAGAAGCCCTGCGCTGCTCAACTCTAAGCTTCTTTTAATTACGAGAGGAAATAAACTGTTCAAAGCCACTGTTACTGTCACTTCCTCTGCTCTATGCATCCCTGCTTAGTCCTAGCTGGTAAACATTGGAAACTGAGGGAGTTTCAAGCAGGGAAGTGGGAATGGGATGAAGCTTATGGCAGAAAGTGGAAGCCGAGGGAGTTTATTACTGGAGGGTGGGAGCTGAGGAAGCTTTCTCTGTAAGGCAGAATCAAAGAGAATTTTCTCCAAGAGTTATGTGCACAGGTAAGACAGGGGCTTGAAGAGAACTGTAGGAGCTGCAGGATCCATGGGATGAGCAGGAACTGAGCAGGGATCCATCCACAAAGGGATTTCCAAGTCCCAGGCAACAGGGTGACTTTCTCCGACACTGCTCAGCAGCTGTGAGGACTAAGCTCTGATTTGTAAAATATTGACCAAATTCCTCTCTAAGGGGTCTGGGGAGTCATGCCCTACAAACCATAAATTCTCATTAGATGGGTTTCATTTCATCCTATATATCGGACTTACTTTCCAACCTGACCCTGGCATAACATCATGAGACAAGGAAGAAAATCAAAATATTTTACCCCAAAACATGTTTCTTTGTCATAGCTTGAAAAGGCCCTGCAAAGCTGTCCTTCGTGGGGGAAAATTCACATCTGTAAAGAATCTCTATTCACATAGCTAGATCTTTTTCTTCCAGGCCCTCCCAATCCTGAAGACATTAACTAAAAGTCTTGCACCTTTTAAAGATCTACATAGGAAACATTTGTCATCTATTTCCCCTAAGGGCAGCCACTGAAAGACTTCAAAACAACCTTGGTCTCCACAATCTTTTACCTTAACCTGATCATTTCCTTTCTGTTGATCTCAGGTCTTCAGACAAACTCAACCAGATGACAACCAGAAAATGTTTAAATTTACCTATAGCCTGGAACCCCACCTTCCTCGCGCCCACTTTGAGTTGTCCTGTCTTTCTGGATCAAACCAGTGTATTTCCTAAATGTATTCGATTAAAGTCTCACACCTCCCTAAAATGTATAAAACCAAGCTGCATCCTGGCCACCTTGGGCACGTGTTCTCAGGACCTCCTGAGGGCTGTGTCACGGGCCGTGGTCACTCATATTTGGCTCAGAATAAATCTTTTCATATATTTTACAGAGTTTGATTCTTTTTTTTTTTTGACAGCTGAAAAAGGACAGACAGACGGGAGAGCACAGACAGAGAAAGAGGAAGGGAAACCCTGAAGACGGTGATCGCCTGGGAGGATGTAAGAAAGATAAGCGCTGAGGGACTCAAAGGAGTCCCAAAGCAAATGCAAATGGAGCTGCAAAACATGAGGTGGCAGTAGGCCAAGTGGGGGCTTAGAGTACAGAGGTAGGATGACATCACCGAGGACAAGCTGGTGACCGCCCTGGATGGGGTGTCTCTGGAGAGGAAAGGGGACCACAGAGCTATGGGAGCCAAGGGATGAGAAGTTCCCCACACGCACAGTGACAATGGCACTTCTCACAGTAGACAGGAAAACCGTAAGAGCTGTCAGGGTCCTCAGTGAACTAAAGCGGGGCAGAAACAGAGAGCTTCCTACAGGTGATCTCATTTGCACCCTCATCTCTGAAAGCCACCTTTAGTGTGACCAGCGCATGAGCTGGGATGAGGTGCAGGAAGGCTCCTCCAACTTCACGCACACTTACAGACCCTAAATCAAGTCAGGCTGCAGTGTTCTGTGCAATTGCCCTGCTCTGGACAGATAGTTGGGGGGTGATGAGGTGGTCACGTGCTGCCGGGTATGTAAATGGAAAGAAAGGGTGCTTTGTGAGTAGACTCAACTTCCAGGTAAAAGAGAGCTCCGGGGATGGGTCAGGGCTTCTCATCACTGTCCCTGCCTCAGCTTCAGGTGCTGGGACATACGAAAGAGCAGAGGCTGTTAAATTAGCCAGACCTGAACTGAAACTCAATCTACTGCCTGTGAGCGTTTTAACTCTAGCAAGTTACTCAGCCTCACTGAGCCTTAGTTTCCTCGCTGGCAAAATGGGAATATTTACCCACAGAACCAATAAAAGGAATAAGGGGGAGCATGGGTTTATCGGGTTTTGTATTGTTCCTGGCACATACTGGCTGCTCAGTAAACCTTAACTTCTCCTTCCTTCTTCTTCACTGATTTTATAGACGATTACTTGCAAACTTTGGTTATTTCCTTATAAATCAGCCCTGTGCCAAATGCACACTGAAGATATCCTCAGAAGACCAGACGTGGGTAGTTCCTCCACTCATCACTAAGGATTTACTAATTCCTGATTATAAATTTACTTCTATATGCTTTTCCATTGAGAAAATCCAGAAAACAATCCTTCCCTTCAAGGAAATTACAAACTAGTTAGGAAGATAAGAGTAACAGACAGAAATGATCAAATAGGGTAAGGCGGTATTTAATGAAATATCATGCTATATGGAACCAACTATAAATATAGTAGGAGTTCATAGGGAAAGAGATCAATTATAGAAGGGAGGATTTTCTTGCATAGCAGGAGGAGGAAAGGACTCCAAGGAGGAGAAAGGGCATAAGCCAAGTACAGAGAGGCAAGAGGGGGATGAACGTGCCAACAGCCTCAGGACGGTTGACCTAAAAGCAAAGGGGACACACTGGGGAGGAGTGGAAAGTGAAACACTAGACTGAAAAAGGAGCACAGATCTGATCACAGTGAATCATAATGCACATACGAAAACAAAGGAAAAAGAAAGGCCTATATCCAAGTGCAGCAGGGACACTGGAACATTTGCAAAAGACAGAAAAGCGCTAGAGTTGTGTGGTGGCGCAGCATTAGGAGACAGTCCACACTCACTCTGTGATGGTCATTCTGGCTGACTCACCACATTCCGGGGGCCGGTCCAGGTACATTCCACTGCAGTCTGGTTGATGGCTTTGGCCTTGAGGCTAGGTGCAGGTGGGCGAACCCCTCTGGTCATGACATGCTCAAATGCCAGAGGGCTATCCCCCAAGTCAGTCTTGGCCCAGGCAGAAATCTCATAGGACGTATGAGCTGTCAGATTGCCAACTGTGAAAACAGGAAAAGGGGATTCCAGGAGGAAGCTGGGGGTGTGAGTCAAGAATGTGTCTTGGTACACACACTTCTTAAAAAAATAGTCATCTCTCAATTTAAATGAGTCCCATGTACTGTAGGACTGTCATTAGATGACAAATTCATTCAACGTTTATGCACTGATGACGACCGTACGTAACACACTGCATAGGCACTGGGTAATTTCCTTAAAGCTGCCCATCCACGGATATGGGTTGGTATGATGCTCCTGGAAGCCATCTGGCCTTGTATAACAAGAACCTTGAAAATCATAGCCTTCAATCCAGTTATCCTATGAAGTCAGAGAAGGACTCGAAAGTGTGTATAATAAGGATTCGCATCACAGTGTTACAATAGGAAAAAACTGAATGTAATTTAATTGTCCAGTAACAGGATAATAATTAAATAATGTGCGTTCCATGAACTACTGTGCAGGCACTAAAAGTTGTTTCAAAAATATTTGATGACACTGGAAAATTCTCACAATTGTATGTTAAGTGAAAAGGGCGGGATATAATACTATATATGGCATTATTCTGATTTTATAAAAAAGACATAGAGATCAATCCACGGAAAAATATATTAGAATACATCTGAAATGTAAAAGTGAAATTACAGGCAACTTTAATTTTCATCACACTCTTTTTGTGCTCTCAATTTTCTGAAACAAATATGTATCCCCTTTCTAATCAGAGGAAAGGCTATTAAAACTAAAAGAAGCCGGGCGCGGTGGCTCACGCCTGTAATCCCAAAACTTTGGGAGGCTGAGGCAGGTGGATCATGAGGTCAGGAGATCGAGACCATCCTGGCTAACACGGTGAAACCCCATCTGTACTAAAAATACAAAAAATTAGCTGGGCATGGTGGCGGGCGCCTGCAGTCAGGAGGCTGAGGCAGGAGAATGGTGTGAACCTGGGAGGTGGAGCTTGCAGTGAGCCGAGATCGCGCCACTGCACTCCAGCCTGGGCGGCAGAGCGACACTCCATCTCAAATAAATAAATAAATAAATAAAACTAAAAGAAAAGTGAGAAGGGGGAGGCTACACTAACAGGATAGCCTTTGGAATCAGAAGGACTGGGGTTTAAGGCCTGACTCTATACTTTGTGGTTGTATAACCTTGGATAAAGTATTTAAACTCTCTATTTCCTTGTTGGTGAGATGGAGAAAAAAATAACAGCACTTACAGCAGCTGCTGGCTTACAGGGAGAAAAAAAAGAAAATGCTTATAAAGTGCTTGGCATAATGCCTAGCATGGCACTAGCCCTAATAGATTTCAGACAACAGCTAGTTAAGACTTCTGCTCCTGACTCTGCCAGTTTCTACTGGGGCAACACTGAGGCCATGATATCATAGGCTTTGGAGTTAGAAAGATGTGGGTTCCAGTCCTGGCTCTGCCACCATCTGAGAGTATGATTTATTCTTTCAACTTCAGTTTTGCCTCTGTAAAGCGCCCATATCTCATGGAATTATACTTGGGGTTATGTAAATAACATGCATAGAATGCCTATGTAAATGCCTGCACATGGTAGGTGCTCCATGTGCAAGAGTACCAATAACAACCTCCTCGGGTACCTTGTAGACTTTCAGTTAAAAAAAAAAAAGTAACAATAGAACATTTGTAGTCTCTATTTTATAAGGCTATGACAAGGACTAAATAAAAACATGACTGAAAGTACTTCACGACTAGAAGATGGAGACAGGAAGAAGCTCCCAAGTCATTCTCAACAATCACAGTCAGCTTTTGCCACTTAGAAATAAATTAAAATCCGTCCTGTAGCACGTGTTTAGATAGAGGAACTGTAGCTGAGACCTGCTGCTGGTACATATGTAACAAGGACTGGACCACTCCTCCTTTACTTTTTGTTCATTTCTCCAGGCAACGTATATTTACTGAACGCCAGTTATGCATAAGGCCTTCTGCTGTCTCTCATTAGCAACGGAATAGAAAAGAGAGACAGGAAACTGTCTACATCTAAGAACTCTTTATTTTGGAAATCAAAACTCATCTGCAGAGAATTAGTCTTGCCTCTGTCCAATTTTCCTCCTTATGGCCCCCAACTTCCACTAAGGGTCATGAGGTTGGAGGAGGGCTCGAGGGGCCACCGAGGGAAGCCCTCTGCCTAGGATCAGCAGCAGACTTACAGGATCCTCAATGCACGAGAACCTGTCAACGCAGAACAGCTTCCAGAGAATACCCCCCGTTCCCTGGCACCCCCAATCAAGCTCTATGGCGGGAAGGCGTCGGTCCAGCCTTACTCCTTCCTGCTCACACACTGACCAGCACCATCGTGTTACCTTTGTGTGATAATATGCTTCCTCGGAAGTTCAAAGTTCTCCTCTCTTGCTTGTGGGTATCAAACGTCCAGAAAAGGTTCACCACATAGCCATTCACCTGCCAAGAACGAAGAAGCACGTCAGATGAACAGCTAGTCATGCGGCACACCACACACAAAAGGCAGGATTAAAAATACTCCTCTTTCCTGCTGTTTCCTTGGGTATCTCGCTTCTTACGCTGAACAGGTTGTTTTTTAAAATCTTTAAACAGGTTCTATTTGTGCTACCATCAGCTAATATTTAGTTATACTCCACCTACTTCTAAAAACAAATAGCAGACCATGTTTAATTTATAAATTCGATGCAACAAAAAAAGAATGAAGAATAAAAGAATAATAAACAATCAACAAAGGTAGAAAGAGGAAACACTGGAAAGATAATTAGGCTATGGAAATTAAGGTAAGTCCTTGCAGTCAAGGCCATGAGGCCAATCCACCCAAAACAGGCTGGTTAGATCTCATTGTCTAACTACCAAAAATACAACCACCCATCAGGAAAGATTACCTTTTCCAAGTCCTGAGCTCATAAAAGGATTTGATCTAAAGATCTTTAAATATGGGACAACGAACAAACAAAAATATTTTCAAGATCAAAGATTACAAGACAAGAACCACATAAGGCCATTTCTTTTTCTTTTCTTCTTTTTTTTTTTTTTTTTTTTTTTTGAGACAGAGTCTCACTCTGTTGCCCAAGCTGGACTGCAGTGGCATGATCTTGACTCACTGCAGCCTCCATTTCCCAGGTTCAAGCAATTCTCCTGCCCCAGCCTCCAAGTAGCTGGGATTACAGGCATGCACCACCACACCTGGCTAATTTTTGTATTTTTAGTAGAGACGGGTTTCACCATGTTGGCCAGGCTGGTCTCAAACTCCCGACCTCAGGTGATCCATCTGCCTCAGCCTCCGAAAGTGCTGGGATTACAGGCGTGAGCTACCACACCCGGCCAAGACCATTTCTTATATCAACCCATTCTGAAGCTAAGGGCATGACACTAAATGGTAGTTAAGTAAATGGCACAAGGACTCTGAAGGCTGCTTGTCCCAACACAGCTTTGTCGATGGAGAGGCTGTGAGGAGGGACAGATAAGAAGGAACACTATGGAAAGTGGATCTCAGCTTGAGGAACCACATGGGCACAGATAACAATGGCGAAGTCGGCTACGCAGAGGGCCAATAGAAGCGAGGGCGGTGCTGGAAGAGGAAGATCTTAGGTGGATGGAAAGTGAATATGTTTCCAAGGTATCCAACTCTCCCACAAGAAGGTTGTTCTTCCACTGTGAGTGCCTCAGCATTAGCGCTTAGCACCAGGAAATCCAATAAAGCTGAAAATTACAGGGCATACATATTCTGTTAACACCAACTCTTTATTTGCACTGTTGCTGTGAGCCATTTAATTATATGGTTAAGGAAAAAAAGGCACCAGGCTGAGGCAGAATAATTACATGCGAAGATTCAAGTTATTCTTCATGGGGGGAAGGAACCACCTAGTTCTGGTATTTTAGCTTCACTAGATCTAGCCGTTCGTTTTGTTTTTGTTTTTGTTTTTGTTTTGTCAGCCTTACTGTGCTATGTCCTTTCAGTTCCCATACAAAATAAAGCCCCATCCAGCTGCTGGTTTGAAATTCCCACATTACCTTGATATCACTCTCCATGGTCAGGGTGAAGCTTAGATAATTTTCCCCATAGCTGTCAATGTGGATATCTGGTCGTGGGATCACTGAAAACAAAAAGGAATTCAAAAACAGAAGCCACGTGATGAAAAGCGAGGAAGGCAGGACTTAACAGTTTTCAACTCAACGGACAAAGCCATCTTTCAGTCGGGGAAGAAAGGGTATTTCTTTGGCAGTGTTCCTCATCTATCTTTTTTACCACTGTTTTCCCGAAGCTAAGGTTGGTCCACAGTTGCTTGGTGAACACAAAACTATCTTGGCTCAGTCAGCTATCCTGGCAATTAGGTCAGGCAGAAAAGTTCCATTTTGTAAAGGTCCCAAAACAGCCCAGCTTCAGCCTCGTTCTTAAAGGCACAGGGATCATTCACTGCGAGTGGCGTCTCACTTGGCACTAACGAAGTCCCACCAATCTCAAGTCCTTTCGGAAGGCTGACAGTGGGGTAAATCATAAATGGTAGATGTACGTGTAGCAAAATGGAAAGAATGTGGCCTCTGGAATCTGGCAAACCCGAGTGAGGAGGACAGATACGAATTCCTGTTCTGGTAGCTGTGTAACCTGCGCAAGTTACTGATCTTCCTGGAGCCTAGAGATGTTATCCGCATTTCACAGAGCTGGGAAGGTTAACTAAAATAATGTATGTATGGTGCCTAGCACTCAACTGATCCTCTCTTTCTCTTCCTTTCTAATATAACCTCACATACGGCCAATTAAACAACTAGAAACCAACTGGCGCTCTCAAAAAGACCGGAGCTCAAGCTGCGAGTTGATGGGGCAAGGAGAAGTGGCCAAGGAAAAGACCCCTCTCACTTCAGCCAGTGAGCGCCATGCTCGTCCTCTGGAAGGCCTTCCCACCAGAAGGCTGACAGTGCTTGGCCCAGCATGATCTAAAAGAGCTCAACGGATCAATATTATCAGAAAATATTATTTAAATGACAACTTGCATATTAGACTCTCCGCATATATGCCCCTTCTATAGACTGGGCAAGAGAGACTCAAAGGAGCAGATAAGATTTGGTGGCAAAAGAGACGTGTCAAAGTCTGAAGAGGTCTGTCCAGATGATCAATCACGTAATAAAACTTGACTTCAGGAAAATTCAACAACTGGAAGAAGAAAGGAGATTGGAAGCTTCAGGCGGCCAACACAGAACAAAACACTATGGATGCTGCATATGGTAAAGCTGACTTGAATTATAATCATGGCAGCCACAGACAAGTCACAATCCACTCCAAACCCCAGTTTCCTTAGCTACACAATGAGGATAAGGATACTTATCTCATAGGATTCGTAAGGATTAATAAGAGACCAATTCATGAGCAACAATAGCACGGTGCTAGTGTATAAGAAGTGCTCAGGGAATGGTGGCTTTTCTCCTTGTCATTACTAATCCACGACGTTCACCAATTAACCTGGCACGTCTGGCTGATGCCTCTGCTGTCTTTGTCCTTCATCTTAAAATATTATTATGAGACCAGGTCACAGATATTTTACAACAAACACCTTTTGGATGTGGCACACAGCTGCCTTCTGTATAAATCCTAGCCCAAATATACGCAAGGAGCTGAGATTCATCAAAATCACAGAAAATAAGTTAAAGAGAAGCAACCACCCACTGAGATTTGCAAATGTGGTTGTGACTTGTGCGTTTGGAATTCAAGGTACATGTTTTTGGTTGATCTTCCAACATCCTTTTTTCTTGGTACGTGTGGTCAGTGTTTTGAAACAGACTTTGTAGAGAGAAGTCATAAAACAATAAGAACTCTAGGAGAGTGTGAATTCAGCAGGCTTTCTCGAAGACCTGCAAGCATTCAGCTCCGAAGACCATCTGGTGACACTATGTTTGACCGCCTTGGGCCCTGATCGCAAAGGCTCTAGATTTTAGAGGGGACCAGATAGTGACTCTCCATGACCCACAGCCTATTCCTCACAGGCTTAGGTTAAAGTAAAATCTTCCAGTCCTGTTGCATGCCACAGTGTCCACCCGGTTTTAATACCTGGAAATCCAGAAATGCAAGTCCCCAGTGCCAAGGTGAAGGTCCGGAAAACCACTCTGGAAAATGAGTTGTAGTCCATTCCCCAAGATATGCCAGAACCCTTCATTTAACTGGTTCGACTCACTCATTCATCAATCATTTCCTTAGTCTCTACTAGATGCCCGTGATAGAGTAGAGAAAAACAGACCAGATCTCTGCCCTCATGAGGCACTCGTGCAAGATGCTGAGCCCGCCACCCCCGGCAAGCAGGGCGGTCCAGTAGGCCGCATGTGTCTCAGCCCAGAGAGAAGCGTGGAGCACAGTGGTTAAGAGCACAGGCTTTGGAGTCAGGCAGATCAGGTTCCAGTGCCAGCTCTGTCACTTACTGATTGTGTGTCCTGGGGCAAGTGACATAACCTCATTCAAGTTGCTAATATTTTTTTGTAGTTGTTCTGACCATTCAATTAGATGAGCTGATGTACGCAAAGCAGTGAACACTCTAGAGTGTCCTGCCCTTGGCAAGCCATCAGTTATTACTAATATCAGCTCTAGTACAAGATAAAAAACCACCTACACACAGTGTGCCAGTGCCACTGGGAGAATAACAAGACTCAGCATGGTGCTTTCTTTAAAACACCATAAATGAACATGCACAAAATCATCTTCGGCTTTGGCGAGAAGGAAGGACTCCTTCTATTTTAGATATTGTGACTACTCACAAAGGGCTGGGCACAATGGCCTTTGGAAATCCCTTTGTATGTCTGCATTAGAAGAAATGCTCAGTTCTAGGAGGAAAAACACACTCAGTCACCCCAAAAAGACTTTGTATCTAAAGCACTACAGAGACACCCAGAAATGTGCATGTGTTGGGGAGAGGGAATTTGTGTGATGTTTTTCTGACCTACGCTTTTCCATTTTCTAGTCATACTGAAAGTCATTTGAAAGGGTTTCTATAATATTTTCTCTAAATCTGCAAAGGCTGGGATCATTTACCTTTTCCTTTTATGGTGGTAATGCATTTAGAATCGCTCCAGTTTCCTATTCCACGACTAGTCACCGCAGCCACCTTTTCAAATCAGAGGGGGAATTAGTATGACATGAAGGCAATACACCACACAGCAAGAATACTGAATGAGTTAAAGGGCTGAGATTTTGGCAGTGAGGGTGGAAAAATTTTATACAGAGTGATCCAGAATATTCAGAGGCGCCAGTATCTGAAATAAGACGGCAAAATACCCGAGGGAAGGAGCTTGGGTAAAGGGCATTATGACAGTCCTGAGATCAGGAAATGTCTATTGATCGACAAATATCAAGGTTCTTCTAAAGGGCAGGTGTATGGGGGAGGGGGTTCATAAATAGACACATATATAAAAAGGGTGCTGACAAAATGATCAGTGTGAGAGTCACGAATGTGTACACTTAATGGTCTTAGCAAACATGCTTTACACAAAATCTATCTCTTTCTGCTAAAAAATACTAAAAATATATTTCATAAGAACCTCACAAAATCAGTGTCGAAAGACTACTTATCATAGCTCTGCATCATCCTGCAGCTAAAGATAAGCAGAGAAGAGCTGAGTGCAAAAGTACAGGAGCTGGAAAGCTAGCAGAATTTCGGAGTTAAAAGCAGGGAAGCTGCATTCCCATAAACGCCCCGTTATCGACAGAAACTCTGACGTCAAGCTCTCTGTGGCGTCCATTTAACAGACTGAAAGAAACTCTGAGCTCCCCCGTCCCAGGACAAGAAGTTGGGTATTTTGCAGATGAGTAATACGCATCTCATAAAGGTGAGTAGAGAGTTCTCACAAAATAGCAGCAATTTCGCTCAGTTCTAAGACTGCGTGGATGGCTGGAATGGACGGCGACACTCACTCTGACGGTGTATAGAGTGTTGACCAGTAAGTTGTTGATTTCTGTAAAGTTACTAGCAGCCCTCTGGGAGGCCCACATCTTGGAACCACTCCTGCTGTACTCTACCTAAAATGAGAAGAAAAAAAAATGTGAGGAAAGGGAACCAACGGTCCAGGGCATCCTAATACCTTGCAAGGAGGCGGGAGGAGAGAAAAGAAGGTGAGGAGCAGAATGTTCTGACAGATGGGTCATCACCTACAAAGCTATACCAAATCAATCCCTACTCATACAGAACACCCAGAAATCTCCTAGCCCCCGCAATACACATACGGCCAACTCCTGGAAGATACTTACAATGTACTCACGGATGAGGCCATGGGTGTGGATGGGAGGAGCCCAGTGGCCTACAATCACACCTTCTGCTTCCCTGGGGAGTGACAGCTGGAGATTTCGAGGGGCATCTGGCACTAGAAGAAGAGTCAACTCAAGGTTAAAACCCATCTGCCTAGCGGCCAACCAGAGGAATTTTCCTGGGCTTAGAACAAGGACAAGAAAGACTCCACAGCCGGCACTGAGACTATCCACTAGAAAGGCTGCTAGCTTGGTCTTCACACTGACAAGACACTTTTCCTCTTCTTCCAAAAAGCAAGGTGTGCCGTCCACATGTCACATCATGGCTTAGTTGAGTGTGTGGTAAATTTGTGGCTCATAAGGCCTGTAGGATAGAATCACTTGGGCAGGCTGAGTCACCACTGACCTTATGAATTCAATGCTCAGATCTTAATTGTCAATGACAGCACCTGCTGCCTCTGCTTCTTGTACAACAAAAACAGAGTACTGTGGGCATGACTACCAAAAAATAAGACTAATTTTGTAACATCACAGAATTTCTATATCCAAATGAATGTGATCATCTTCAAAGCAGGCTCCTTAATGAGTTTAGTGCTAGCATATTCAAGATACTTTAGGCAATGGAAAAAGATGACATTCAAGCAGACAGTTGCTCATGTCAACTACTTTGAAGTAGGGAGGAGGTGAGGAACTCTCTTAGACACATAAATTTGGTAGATGTCTTAAAAACTTAGCCACAAAGCCAGGCACAGTGGCTAACATCTGTAATCCCAACATTTTGGGAGGCTGAAGCAGGTGGATTGCCTGAGCTCAGTAGTTCAAGACCAGCCTGGGTAACATGGCAAAACCCCATCTCTGCAAAAATATAAAAAGTTAGCTGAGCATGGTGGCACACACCTATAGTCTATGCGAGAGGCTGAGGCGGGAGAAGCACCTGTGCCTGGGGAGACTGAGGTGGTGAGCAGTGATTGCGCCTCCACAGCACTCCAGTCTGGGTGCCAGAGTGAGACCTTGTCTCCAAAAAGAAAAAAAAACTTAGCCACAAAATTGCTGATATGCCTCATATTTTAATGAGGATGACCTCCCAAGTACCAAGTACTAGGAAATATCTAGAGAAGGAAGGTAGAGGTAGAAACTAGACAAAAAATGCAAGAGGACAATGGTGTAGAGAATCTTAAATTAACTTAAGGTACAAGAACAGTCTCTGACGCAGTAAGGAGAAGAGCTGTTTGACAACTCTTGCAAGACTATAAAGCTTAGCCACAATACTTCTGTACATGTGAGGCCACGTGTGTTCCCACATTCCTGAGAATACTCGGAAAGACGCTCACAAAACCCCACCTGAGGTCTCACACACGCCATAAAAATTAACTGAAACACTTACATCCCTCCGGGGTCCTCAGGGTCACAAAGTCGTTGGTGTTGTGTGCCTTGCTGAGACACTGAACTTGTACTTTAACCTGATACGTGGTATCTGGTTTCAAGACTTTTAATACAGTGTTTGTCTTATTGCTGTGGGTCTCCAGAGTCTTCCATATGCTCTCTCCAACCACCCTGGCCCAAAAAAATAAAGATATTGTCACACGGGAGCAGCATGGGGGGCTGAGATGTCTGACTCAGTTAAGAACATGGTGCACGCCACTAGAGAGCTTTCAGAGCATCCTGGGACAATGAAGACACCATTTTCACCTCCCGTGGCAAAGATGGGACCCACCTGTAGTAGACGTTATATACACAAGAAGCAGAGGGCATTTTTTTGGGCCGCATCCAGGTCAAAGTCACATCCCCAGAGAAGTCAGCTGTCCACTGAAGATTCTGTACTTTGTACACAGTCAACTCATCTAGAGAGATAAAGGAGAAAAAGTCAAAAAAAAGTTACATCTTGGCCGGGCCTGGTGGCTCACGCCTGTAATCCTAGCACTTTGGGAGGCTGAGGCGGGCAGATTGCCTGAGCTCAGGAGTTCGAGACCAGCCTGGGCAACATGGCTAAACCCCATCTCTACTGAAAATACAGAAAAAAAAAAAAAAGTTAGATCTTACAAATCCTTAGATTTCAGAGGACTACCGCAATCTAGATTATCAGGAGGTCATAATCATTATCTGAAAAGAAATCTCAGAAAATGTAGTTGAAACCTCCCTATACAATCCCTCCTAGGGTCTTCTGAGATAAGAACAGAGTTAATTCCACCAGCTGATTGAGACTGTGAGAGTCATGATGTATGGACATGAGGTAGGGAGTCCATGAAAAAAAAATCCAAGACCAGCTTTTCACTAACAGGGAGGAGACAGCTGCACGTTATATCAGACTCTGGCCAAGGCTCACCTCACTTGGGGCTCCAAAACTAGGCACAAATCTGTTTCATCCTCAGATTGAGGAACAGTTCAAAAGGGTCCTAGCTGGAGATCTACATGGGAGAGGCCCTGGGGTAAGCGAGCCTCCCAGCCCAGCCCAGCCCAGCCCACGGGCCAGCACTCACCACTGCAGGCCTTCTCGTCGCTCTCGTCTGAGCAGTCCAGGAAGCCGTCGCAGCGCTCCGAGAGCACAATGCAGGCCTCTCCATCCTCGCACTGGAACTCCCTGCTCATGCAAGTCAAGGTGCTGTGTGTGGCTGAAACACAGAGAAGCTTCTTAAACCCACGGGGAGGGGCCGTATGGTACTAAAGGCTGGGCCCAGGTTTATTCGGGTTTAGGCAAAGTACTAATAGGCTTCTGCTTCAAAACACACCTCTGGAATGACCAGTGGTGGAATCTATACCGGCACTAAGGTGCCATCTCATCTAACATTAACAATTGGAATCTGCATGCAGGAAGAGGGAGCCCTTTGGAGTCAAACAAACTAGAGTTTAAACCCTAGATCTGCGTGAGTTTGAGCAAATCACTTAACATCACCCAAGTTCAGTTCCCCTATAAAAAATGGAAGTAACAATTCCATCGCTGTCGTGTCTACAAGGATCTAACGGGATCACCCACCTGGAATAGTGCCTGGCTCCTGGCCAGCATCAACAAACTGTAGCTATTACTCTACAGTACTATTATTCTGCTGCTATTATTAGTTTGCAATCTAGAAAGAGGAGCTGATTTCTGGTTTGAGTAATAGAAATAATAATGAGATGAATCCCAACAATATTAAGAGGCATGCATACTTTATGTAGTATTTTAAGTTGTTTGGCTTTTCAAAGTACTTTCACGGAAAATGAAACAATGCAAACAATGAGCATCGGTAAGTTAAGGGTTACTCAATTGTATGGCTAGGCTATTGACCAAAATGTGATGTGCTCTCCAGTTCTGAAAGTAGATTTAAACTGCATGGAAGGCTCTAAAAAGAAAGCAATCACCATAAAATTGCAAATCCCCCTGAAAAGAGAAAAGGTGAAAATGGCTATAGACAGCAAATCTGCTATGCAGGCTGTGTACCTGGGTGGTACAAATCTGCTACATACCTGGGTGAGCCCAGGAACAGTAATTTGAGGCCTTCCTTATACAGATTCACACCTGCCTGCCCAGTCCTGGACAAGGAAGGGCTACATCAGAAATCCAGTGCCACCAGTGATGAGGGTCTAAAATCAATCTTGCTCCTCCAAGTCAAACAGGTCCACATCCTAATCCCTGGAACCTGTAATATGTTACCTTATGTAACAAAGCAACTTTGTAGGTGTGATTAGATTAAGGACCCGGAAGTAGGAGAGTTCAGCCTGGATTATCCAGGTAGGTTCTGTCTAATGACCTGGGTCCTTAAAAGCAGAGACCCTTTTCTGGTTGTGATGAGAGAAAGAGAGAAAACAGAAGAAAGGTGAGAGACATGCAACATCACTGGCTTTGAAAATGGGGAAATTACAACAGACAAAAGGAGGCCGAACATGAGTGGCTCCATTCTGCTCCCCGCACCCTGCCCCATGCCCATGGTGACATCTTGTAGGTTAATGGCCTCTGCTTATCTCGGCACGGCACATAGGCCAAGCTAACTATGGAAGGAATTTTGTTTATAGTTTAATTTTAAAGCAACGATGATAATAGTCCCTTCCTGAAACTAATCCCTGAGGAAATAAGGAGTGTGTTCACACAAGTAACAAGGTTATGTTAAAGGTGATATGAGCATTGTGACCTGAGCAAGGAAGCTTCATCCGCCCCACCTCAGACCCAGGCATGTGGCCATGGGTCACCTCTTGACCTCGACCCCCTCCCTCTTCCCCTTTCTGCTAACATAAACAACCACACTTTGAGACGTAGGTAGAGAAACTGGATAATGTTCCCATGAGAGCAACAAGGATGCTCAAGAGGAATGGATAAAGGATCCAGGGATATTTTCCTAGAGATGAAAAGATAAAGGATAGGGGAGGTGGTGAGAAGACGTGCAGACTCTAACAAGTGTTCTCCGCTGAGGAGTTTTCATGAGAAAGAAGAATTAGGACTTCTTTGCACGAGTCTCCAGGATGGAGGTACAGACTTCAGTTCACTACTTATTAAAAACCAATTCTGATACAGAAACTGCCAACAGGAGAAGGGAACTAGCAAAACCAGTTATAAGGCTTTTCACAAACTATAATCCCCCAATCTCCAGGAAGATCACTGCATTTCAGAATTCTATTATATACTGGGATGTAATTGGTTTGCCATGGTGGGGGGAAGCTCGTAACAAACAAACATGTATTCAAGAATTAAAGAAAGGTTTGAGAACCACTATTGTAATAGTCTCAGAAGCCCAAGATGGAATTCATCCATCCAGCCAACATTCATGGAGGTCCTACCATGACTCAGGCACTGCTCCGGATGTTAAGAGTATGGGGATATGTGGAACAGATGAAGGACCTGCCCTCATGGAGCTTATCTTCTATTGAGAGAGACTGCAAACAAGTAAATTAATCTGATCAAGTTATGCCATTTTTTATAGGATTGCCAGGGACAGACTCTGTTCAGAGGGGATTATTTTGAAAAATACCAAAACCCTCATCACAGAAGTATTCCACTGGGTAACAATGTGGTAAAATACAATCAAACAACAGCTAAGCAGTAGAGCTGAGGACATTGGAGGTTTCTTTTTAAAGTGTGTCTCAAAATTTTAAGAACAAAAAAGCACGGGCTTTAGACTCTGGAAATAAGCTGGGTGCAGTAGTGTGCACCTGTAATCCCAGCTACTTGGGGAGGCTGGATTGCTTGAGTCCAGGAGTCTGAGACCAGCCTGGGAACATAACCAGACCCTGTTTCTTCAAAAAAAAAAAAAAAATAGAATCTGGGAATAAGGTTGTCATTGATCTCTGAAAATTCTTAAACTGATAATGAAACAGATGATTAATAGGCACTTAGAACAGAACTTAGTAGCCTTCAGGGGACAGCTTCTCTAAAAAGAATCACACCACACTCATCTCATTTCATTTTTAGATAAGGTTATCAAATTATTGTTGGAAAAAAACTGTGGATATAACACATCTTGATTTTAAGACCCTTAACTAGGCAACATCCCTGTGAATAAGCCAGATTGGAAACGGGCTGAAAACATGGATTTCAAGAATGCCAATTAATGAATTAGTATCACCCAGGAGGGAGGTCCCATTTCTTTTCTCTTTCTTAATTATCTCCAATGTTCATCTTATTATGTGGTTGCTTATTCGGCTCAGACGTTCCCACTGTTATTTTGGTGAGTGTGGGGCCAACCTGTCCCCATTGGTTTAACACTCTAGGAGTCCACTTTGTTCATTCTTTTAATGTAAGGGTAGAATTGTACACTAATCCCTATTCAGTTCATCTGTGTTGGTTTTGGTGTATTCTTCCCTGATGAGAACTTTCAACACGGCTTTCAACCTAAATAAATAACCCAGTCTGGTACTGGCTAGGTGATGCTCTTGGAACCTTAATTCTCCTATCTCAACAAAGGAGATAATACCAAAATCACAGTTATTTTGAGAATTAAGTGGAATGAATACCTGATTAGCCTGAGAATAATGAATAGCACATTAAAACCCACCACCAACGTTTAGCTTCCCTTTGTAAAACCTGAGTGTGTTGCCAGAAAATAAGCTATCTGGGCAACTTGGTATTATTTGCAAGTATGACAGGCATTGCCTTCCAAGTTTTCATCTGGTCATTAAAGAAGATAGGATCACTTTAAAATCATCAGAAAATATTACCACAGCGAATAGAGCAAAGCAGAAGCAGCCTGAAAAAGACCACTTACGATAAAGCAAAGCGAAAAACAAAACAGCCAAAATGCAAGAAAGCAAACAGGCATAACAACGAAAGCAGTATATAAGGCGATAGAATGAGAAACGAGAATCTTTTAAGGCTTATCAAAGGCTGCCGCATCCTGCTAAACACACAACTTAAAAAAAAAAAAAGTACACAGCAGGAAAATTAATTACATTGAAGACAAACTCTATCAGTGAATCCAAACACTTAATTGTGTGAACTTGCATTAACTTTGAAAGCAAATGACAAAGCTCAACCTTATAACTGATAGACATGACAAAGAAATGAGAAAGAGATGTAATATGGAAATGTTAACCAAGGAGATTAAAATATCCCTTACCATCTGAATTTATTTGGTTTATTTTTTAATTTATGTGACAGAGTTTCGCTTTTGTTGCCCAGGCTGGAGTGCAGGGGCCCCATCTCAGCTCACTGCAACCTCCGCCTCCTGGGTTCAAGCGATTCTCCTACCTCAGCCTCCCAAATAGCTAGGATTACAGCATGTGCCGCCACGCCCAGCTAATTTTGCATTTTTAGTAGAGATGGGGTTTCTCCATATTGGTCAGGCTGGTCTCAAACTCCCGACCTCAGGTGATCCACCTGCCTCGGCCTCCCAAAGTGCTGGGATTACAGGCGTGAACCACCGCGCCTGGCCTATTTGGTTTATTTTTATAGATTTATGTATTTATGTCTATGGATTTATATGCAAGCATCAAGAGATATCAAATTATCTTAATCTTTTTGGTTCTTGGGTTCCAGATAACAAGGAGCATGTTCTGGACAGAGAGAAATCCATCCCCAAAATGGATCTGAAACTGCTCAATTCCTGAGTTCCAATAGGAATAGTTTAGTAATGAAAGATTCCTTATGATTCTCCTAAACTAAAATAAACAAATAAATAAATAAATGAAACAAAAAGATCCATCCCCAAAATGGATCTGAAACTGCTCAATTCCTGAGTTCCAATAGGAATAGTTTAGTAATGAAAGATTCCTTATGATTCTCCTAAACTAAAATAAACAAATAAATAAATAAATGAAACAAAAAGATCCATCCCCAAAATGGATCTGAAACTGCTCAATTCCTGAGTTCCAATAGGAATAGTTTAGTAATGAAAGATTCCTTACGATTTTCCTAAACTAAAATAAACACATAAATAAATAAACGAAGTAAAAAGAAATCACCCTACCTTAGAAATTGAAGAATTAGAAAGACTCAAAGGCTGTTTCTTGAAAAAAAGAACCCTAGGTAGCAACTTACCCAATTCCTTGACTTTTAGTCAAAGAACAGACCCTTCAGGCAGCTGAAACAAAAGCCAAAGTGACACTCCCGGAGATGAAAGGACGCAGGAATGATGGGGGTCCTGGGACCCCTGCCGAAAAACCAAGTGTTAAGAGAAAAACCTATGCATGGTGGAAATAAATTAGTTTCATATTTCAAGTTAAGGACTTGGCCAAGATGATTTTTTCTCTCAACTCAAGAGCACATCAAGGCCTAGAATGAAATTCGTCTCCAAAAGTCCATCACTGTAGAGATCATCATAAGGAACAACAAACGTGTGAAAATTGGCAAAGGCTCATTCCAACGGGCAAGTGAAGGACACGTGCACGGACAATTAATGCAGTAAAATGAAAAGGAAGACAACAATGCCCCAGTTTCTGACCTTCCCTTTTCACTTTCTACCAGGATGACTTGCACTACCTCAGATGCTAATGTCAACCAATGAACCCACCATCGTGCCTAGCCCCACCCAGGGAAAGCTGTGACTCCTCATCCTCAGCATCCCCCGCATAGCTGGTGGCATCAGCTTTCACTGTCATCCTGGGGGAAACCCTCATTCTTCCTTTTTCCTAATCACCACAGCCAAAAAAACCTCACTGGACACTGTTAATGGTACCTCCAATAGATTAAGAGGTCACTCTCCCTTTTTCACCTTCACAGTCCCATCAAATTAGCCTCCTGACGGGCACCTGGCTTCCAATCTCACTTCAGCATTCTTCTAACCCATTCCCTGCGTGATGAAGTTCAAGTGATCTAAGGTATAAACACCCCATCTCTGAAATCTTCAATGGCTCCCTAGGACCAGTAAAATAAACTCAAAGCACAGGGGTCGCCCTGTCCACCTCATGCCTACCTCTCCGCACTCACCTTTATCCCACTCACAACCACTCTACAGGTCTGTTTTCCTATGCCTCTGAGCCTTGAAATATACATGCTGTCCCCTGTGTCTAGAATGCCCATCATCTGCCACCTTGTCCCACCGTTGTCCAGGCACCATCAATAGGGCTGCCTCTCCTGGCCTGTCCCCACCTCTCCAGGAAGCTGTGAACTATGCCAGTTCCTTGGATAACTTCTGCTACTGCCCACACCACACTGTAGGATAGCTGCTGACTTGATGTCCCTCCCACTAGAATCTGTATTGCCAGTCACTGGGCATGGTGGCTTAGGCCTGTAATCCCAGCACTTTGGGAGGCCAAGGTGGACAGATCACTTGAGGTCAGGAGTTCAAGACCAGCCTGGCCAACATGGCAAAACGCTGTCTGTACTGAAAATACAAAACTTAGCCAGGCATGGTGGTGCATGCCTGTAATCCCAGCTACTCGGGAGGCTGAGGCAAGAGAATCACATCAGCTCGAAAGGCGGAAGCTGCAGTGAGCTGAGATCCCAGGTTTGGGTTCCCAAGCATTTCCTCCGTCATTGCTCTTGATTCAGTGGTCTGAGGTGAGATCACCAAATTCACATTTCTTATAAGCACTTCCACATGATCCTGCTAAGTCCCATAAATTTCGTAAATACTGAATTAGAGGAATTAAGAGATGACTAACCTCCACCTCAGATTCTATTCCATCTCTAAATGGTAAGATTCGGTAGGGTTCCAAGTGAGGCTTAGTTTTTCATTGGTTGAGGAAGTCATTATTTTAAGATTTAAAAAAAATGGGACCAGAACAGGGATCAAAGTGGAGGAACTGAGGCATGTGCTGCTTAGGGTCAGGGCTTGGCGGCAGGGAGGCTCTCAGCAGAGAGGGAGAGGAGCTTCCTCTACATTCACCAGGGCAGGAATCAGGCAAACATGGACGAAGCCCTATCCTGGCAAGGAAGGGAGTGTGACTGGCTAGGACACCTGCTGTCTGCAGCCAGCAGGAGACTGGATGGAGGGGAGGCCCGCAAAGCTGGGATCCCTGAGCTAGAGCAGCACCCAACCATCAGGGAGACAGGCTGGTGACGGGCTGCATAAGCACCATTCCAGCCATGCCCTCCCTAGTCCACTACAGTAGGACAGACCAGCCAGTGGTGGCATTAGCATGCAGCCAGGGACTGAAAAGTGCTGACTGGTCACATGAGGATAACGCTTGCAGAAGCCAGTGTTTCCCTCCATCACTCACTCCAAAGATCCTCCCTGGGTACATCAGAGGACCAAACACCAGGACCCACTGTGTTTGAAAGCTACCAACTCCAAACCTGTAGAGAATGCATGCATCACGTCACACTGGGTTCAGATGGCCTTGCAATTATTCCCCATGTGGCTCAGCACACTATCTCACCAACCATAATTACCCTAAAGGCTAAGAATGAATTTTCTCAATGGGGTGCTAGAGGCAAACACTCTAACAACACGGCCTCTATGCCCAGTAAGTGCTCACTAAATACTTCCAGAAGAATGAATGCACATACAGAAGAGTTGTGGCTTTCCCCACGGGTGTTTTTAAAGAGTTAAATATGCTTATGAAACCTATCTAAAATATTTATTTTAGTCATTCAGAAAGTATTTTTATTGGACACGCTCCTGGTATTTAAAACACAGTCAACTTATTAAAAAGAAAGTGACTAACGCAACGGAATGGGTGCACGTGGCAAAGCTCTTGTGGAGAATGTAGTAAGAGCATGGTTACACAAAAGTACACAGACTCACACACAGGTGTGTGCTGATCCAGAAATGAAGCAGAAGCACCAGAACTGCGCTGTCTGCAGAAATGTGCCCAGGGGGTGAAGGGCTTTCTGACTACTCACGGCAATTGGCCTCGTCCCGGCCATCCTGGCAATCTCGGTGGCCGTCACAGCGCTTCCAGTTGGGAATACACTTCTTTGGTTGGTGGCATTCGAATTCAAATCGGTCGCATCGCCCAAGTTGGGTGGGAGTGGAGGCAGCAGTGACATTTGCTAAAATAAAAGATTTTTAAAGTTCACTTTTTAGTATTGAGGGAGCTGGCCAATAACAGCAACCAATCAATATGCTAGGAGATTACGGTGCTTTAGAAATTACAGTGGGAACCTGAAGACAAATGCAAGTTCCAGACAGAGAACTCAGTAGATACAGACATCTAATGTTGCTTCCTCACAGGATCCCACTAAAGCCACAGCCAAGAGATTGTTTTCAAAGACCTAAATCCATGAGGACGTGGATAATGAGATTTGGGACGTGGAAAGCAGACAGACAGCAGTATGTGACTAAAGAGGCCAGTGAAGGCTGCATCCTACCTTAAGCCGTCACAGGAGAAAGCTCAGAACCAATCAGATCAACAACACACAGTCCTCCAAAAGCTCAGAAACTGGTATCTCCCAACCAGAAGTGAAGAAGAAGGAGTTAAAATAAGGGAACTGACTGAATGATGTTTAAGACGCAGCTACATTCCCTATATCCCCTCCTATCAGTCCCACCAGACAACCGATCCATACGTCACCCCAATAGAAGAATGGAGGGTTGTTGTTTGGAGAGGGTAAAAACAGAGAGTTGTTTAGATAGGCGTAGTTGAGAGCAAGTATATCCTACCGATAAAAGGGGGATTAAACCTACATATGGGAGCCTCAGTCCTCTTCTCCGAGGATCCTAGCAATAAGGTACTTATTGTCCAGGCAGGAGATCTAATAATCTTCTCTGGGGAAAATGACCAGCTTCAGAGACTAACCCTGAAGTAACCGAGATTCAGAGTTCCCCCATGGTTCCCAGCCATGAACCTCGAAGTTGACAAGCCCACCCACGTGCTCAGAATTACTTAGCAGTTCTTTAGTCCCCAGCCTTAAACACAAGCAGAGCAGCAACCAAGGACTATCTGAGAAAAAGCTTTGACAGGAAAGGCAGAAAGCCAAACAGAGCCCCCAACCCCCAAAAGGCCCTTTACAGGCTTTGCAAGAAAACTTCAGAAACAAATATCCTTAATATGTTCAGAAAGAAAGAATATATATTTATCCATGAAAACAAAACAAAACAAAACAGAAAACCATAAAAAGGGACAGTGGTAAAAACGGAAAAGCTCTCAAAGTTAAAACCATGATAACAAAAATGAAAAACTCGGCAAAAAGTTGAAATATAAAGTTGAGTAAATCTCCTAGCAAGTTGGGGGTGGGGGGGAAGGGAATGTTAAAAAATATAACAGATTTTTAAAAAATAAGGAAGAAGACCAGATCAGGAGACAACATATGAATGACAAGAGTTCCAGGAAATAAGAGAAAACAGAGAGGGAAATATCATTAATAAAAATTTCAAGAAAACTTCCTTGAACTAAAACATATAAACTTCCATAATCAAAAAGCATGCAAGTGTCTACTACGTTGGATGGAAAGGGTCTCACAGCAAAGCACATCATTGTCAAATTTTAAAACACTGGTGCCAAAGGGAAGATTCTACAAGCTTCTAGAGGATTAAAAACAGGTCACATATAAAAAAAAAAAAATCAGAATCAAAATGGCTTTTGGATTTCCCAAAAGCTGCTTGAAGGCAGTAGAACAAAACCTTCAAAATTCTGGAGGAAAATTACTTACAATCTAGCATGCCAAACCCAGCCCAACTATCAATTAAGTCTGAAGACAGAATTAAAACACTTTAAGACAAGCAAGACCTCACACAGGCCTCCCACATGCATTTTCTCAGGCATTTTCCAGAAAATGTGCTCTACCGAAACATGGGATTAAACTAAAGAGAAAAACTGGGACACAGAAAACAGGAGTTCCAACAGGAGATGGAGGTAAAAGCAAGTACTGAGGATGATGATGGTGCAACGTCCTAGAAGGCAGTTGTGCCCCAGGTATACAGGGCAACTAGTACAAACCAGAGCAGCAAAATTCAAGAGACAAACACCTGAGAGCTGTTATCACAGTGTCCTTGGCCACTGCATCATCATATTCACCTGACAAGGCTACTGAAGGATGCACTCCACCCAAACAAGGGAGTAAACTAAGAAAAAGCAAAACACAAGATCCAAGAAACAAGGAATCTAAACTGGGAGAAAGGCAAAGAGAATTCCAAGGAGGCCATGAAAATTTCAGCATAACAGGCACACAGGAGGACTAGAGAACAATCTGTCCAGAAAGGAGAATCCAAGTTGTTAGAAGGAATATCTCCAAGAGAAAAACTGGACCTGATACATCCCTGGACACGTTGACCTGTGGAAAGTTATCCTGAGTGGTGACTGAAAGGCAGAAAGCATTGGCAAATGGTACAAAACAACCTAAGCAAACAAATGAAAAAGCAATTATTAACTTTAGGATATTTTGCCTATTCTACAGTTTTAATTGGATTTTCAAAAGGGCTTTCCCTAAATCCCAGAAACACTCTGCAGAAACACAAGGTACACGGAGACGGGTGATAAAAAATAAAAAGGGGGAGAAAGCCAGGCCAAGGCAAATCATGCCACTTATTCCTGGACAAGAAGAGAGGCATCAGAGGGCTACAATACTGGGGAGGACATGATCGTTCATCAGTATGGGCCTTATCAGAAGAAAACTGAAAGGGGAGAAATATGAGGCTGATAAACCAGTTAGGAGAGTTCTACATTAAACAAAGAAGATCCACAAAGAAGAGCTACAGACAACAACGAGTTTAAATTTGTCCCAGCACTGCACACAAAAAAGAAAGTACAAAAGCTGAACAGGATACATAAACAGAGATCTGCTCAACGGATTAGTCAGAATTTGCTAGAGTCTATTAACGTCCTGGTCAGAGTTTTAATAAGCAAAAACAACTTGGAGAGGATAATCAAGTTATTCAATAAATACGTAGGCCTGGAGGGGAAAGGACAGACACAAAGTTTTGTTTCGTTTTTTACAATTCATTTTAATTTGAGAAGCATTTAGGGGATAACTGACTATTTGCCTATTATTGTAGGAGACACAGAGCAGGACTCAAAGTAGTAGATGGCATGATCCCCCAAACAGGAAATCCACACAATGGCTATGGAAGCAAAGATCAACACACATGAAATAATTAGGAAGCAATATACAGCAGATCCTAGTTAAGAATCAAAAGGTCAATGGGTAAGTTTAATGAGACTGGAAAAGAGATGGAAATCAGTTCAAGGAATCAGTGAAAGCGCCATAGAGGTGGTACTTGAAAGGAGAATAATGCCCTATTTGTTCAAAGCAGAAATCCCAAACTTTAGTGAACCTACAAATCATATGGGGATCTCCTGGGCTCCACACAAAAATTCTCATTCTATGTTTTTTCTAAACACCCCAGGTGATTCCATTAGGGTGGTCTTTGCACCATATTTTGAGAAGTTCTGATGATATTAACACATCAAGGTCTCTTTTGTTATAAAATCCATGCCTCCGTTTGCACTGACGGATGGTGGGTTTCAGTGATAAGGAAAGTAGGAAGACGAGGTTGAGGATACAGAAGTTCCTGCTGAGGGCAAAACCTTGCTGCAGGTGCACAGGCAGGAAAGAAGCAAGTCTATCTGGAGAAGGTGAGGAACCTAGCTTGGCTGAGGTAAGGAATCCAGGGAGGCAAGGAGGAGTCAGCTCATAGAGGGCCTCGAAAATAGAAATTGTCAAAAATTGAGCTTCTACACAGGAGAACAAGAGGAAACTCAATATGGCAAAAAGACCACCCTAGTAAAACCATCATTTTTAGAATGTTTTATTAAAAAAAGCATAGAATCAGAATTTCTGGTTGGAACCCAGGAGATCCCTATATGATTTAGCTTCACTAAAGTTTGGGATTTTGATGTTTTTAAACAAGGAAGCCATGGAATGAACATGGTCACAGAAGAAAGGAAACGATCATGCAAAGCATGCAAACAATTATTTGTTCTCCTATTATAACTGAGTTTGAAGTAGACTCCTGTTTAGGAACGAACACAGGATCCTTACCTCTGTTCTGCCTGCAGTTAAGAGCACGCACGAGAAGGGGTTTCAAGGTCTACGCCCGCCTCCAACAACATGGTGACTACAGACCTTCAGCTGCCTCTTTGAGTTTAGCCACTAGATGGCAGTGCTTACCCTTCTTTTAGTTGGACAGGCCAGCCAACTAGCAAGTGGAATTGGGCTCTCTCCCCTGAGAGTTTTAACACACACACAAAAAGTGCCACATTAATTCCAATTTGTACTTTCCCACTAAGAAGGCAGCAAAGGTGGCACAACCACAGCCTGGGTGGAAATCAGGGTGGCTGGCCTCTTGCAGGAAGGTCAGAGGCCAGTTATAGAGGATGAGATGCTCCCATTCAAATTTCCTATGCGTCTGTGATCCAGGGAGAAATGCTAGAAATCAGCCTTCCCTGGAGGTGCACCATTAGTGACAGGCAACCTGGCCACACAGCGGAGGCCCAGACAGCAGGGCATGAGGCCTGGTTGGGTTGTGCCCAGAGCACACCCCCAGAAGGTCCTCTCCACAACAGCAGAAGAGGACCTGGGCCAGAACTCACCAAGCGAGGGGCAGGCTTCCTCATCTGAGCCATCTGCACAATCTCGGTACCCGTCGCACACCCAGGTGTCCATCACGCAGGTCCCACTGCTGCAGCGGTAGTAATTGGGCAGACACGTGGAGGGCGCAGGAGTCGAGAAGGGAAGAATATGTGAATCTGAGAAAAACACCAAGCAAGGAAACCCAGAACATTAGAAGCAGAACATTGATCTTAGACCAAATGCGTCCCAAACCTAGTGCGGATGTCCCAGTTTTAGCTGTACCTGCTGAGGGAGGCCAGTGCCAGGCACAGCTCTGAGCAGTGGCTAATCTAGAAATCATGTATAACAAGTTGTCAGAAGAGGCAATATCCTTTTCTCTTTTGGGGAGTAGATTTCCCTTACTTACTATATTTGATTTGGGCTAATAATATTCAGGTAAGTTTGCTTTCGCAGGGGCTGGGGGAAGAAACAGGTGGCTGAGGAGGCACAGCATGGCTAAGAGAATTCCTACTGAGGTGAAGCATTGTTTTCTAGTTAATTCAACCTCAACTACCCCACGACCTGGTCCAGAGATGAGAATGCCAGAAAGGAAAGGGGCAAGTCTGCATTCCACATGAGTGCTCCTCAAATGCATGGTGGAGCACACAGGACCTGGGGGTTTAGTAGCATGCAGATTCTGACTCTAGGTCTGGGGTGAGGTCAGAGATTCTGCATTGCTAACAAGTTCCAAGGAGATGCAGATGCTACTGGTTGCAAACCACACGGTGAGTAGGAAGGCTCTAGACTTCTCACTCTGCCCTGAAAATACAGAATAAACAGCCTGAAAATAGGAGAAACCAACCACACTTTTTTCAAAATGAGAAAGAGGAACAGAAAAAATTTGAGTCACTATTCTCATAAAAATATGCCCCCCAAAACACGGAATAAGCCAGGCACACCCTACAGAGCTGGTGGAACGATTCCGGTGTGCCTTGGTGATGGGGCTGACCCAGGACCCTGGGGCCTCTTACCTCCACAATCCTTCTCATCAGTCCAGTCCCCACAGTCGTTCTCCCTGTCGCATTTCCATCTGTTGGGGATGCAGTGGCCATTCTCACACCGAAACTGGAAGTAGCGGGAGCAGTTTGGGGCTTCTGTGGGGTTTTCTGTGGAGATCAACCAGGTCATCAGTCGCTTCCCCTGCACCAGTGTGAACACGGGGCTCCAACTCTATGCATCCTCCTCCAGACCCAAGTTCCAGGGCAACCCGCACTTCCCACCCATAGAGAGATAAGGCAGCTTCAGGCACCCAGTGGGAAACAAAAAATACACCTACGACCTAAACAAAACCCCATCTTCCCAGCCCCTAACCCATGTTCCTCTGATCTATACTATGATATCCTGAGAATGATCACCTGAATTTTAATTCTGACATTTCACTAAAGGAATAAAACAACTCTTGATGGTAAGCCAATGGTGACAATAACTATTACACGGTGGCCTGTCACTTTTAAGGGGAGGTCGCTCCATAATATTTACCATAATTCCTTATCTACCGTCTTCCTTATACATAATGTGGTCTTCCCAACTGCAGAAAGGAAAGGAGATCAAATAAACTTTTCCCTAGCACCTGCTGGGTGCCAGCTGCCCAGTTCAAGACTCAACACCTCGTGTGAGGATTCAGGAACTGGCAGCAACTGCTACTGAGTTAGGGGAAGGCCAAGTCTGCAGTGGGGGTGTCGGTGAGTGTCCCTGTAACTGCAGGCATCACTGTAACTAGAGGACTAGGATGCGAGGAGGCAGATCTGACATCTTACCGCAGTTGGCTTCATCAGAATAATCGCCGCAATCATCCATCCCGTCGCATTTCCAGATTAAACTGATGCACACTCCATTCTGACACTGGAAACCGAACTCATCACAAACCTTGTGGAACTCAGGATCTTGGGCTACAGAGGAAACAAACATCCATGAAGTCCAGGAATTTCCAGGCTGAGGGGTCGAAGCAGCAGTGCTGCTCAGAAGCAAGGGGGAACAGCAGTGAGTCCTGGCAAGGGACTGTCTGGCTAAAACATACCTTGAAAGCAAAAGCCAAACCTAATCTAAACAGAGCACACTCTGTTAATTAATCCATTCCATGAATCTTTACCGAATCATGTTATGAGCTGAGTTTATCCCCCCAAAAATCATGTGTTTAAGTTCCAACCTCCAGTCTCTCAGAAACAGGACTGTATTTAGAGATAAGGGCTTGAAAGAGGAAAAGTTAGAATGAGGTGATCTGGGTGGCCCAAATTGAATAGGCCTGGTGTCCTTACAGAAGAGGAAATGTAGACACGGATGTGTACAGAGCAAAGACCGTGTGAAGAGCCAGGGAGAAAGCAGCCGTCCACGAGGCCAGGGAGAGAGGAGGAACCCAACCCTGCCGACACCTTGAGCTTGGTCTGCCAGCTTCCAGGCTTGTGAGAAATAAACTTCTGTTGTTTGAGCCACCTGGTCTGCGGTACTTCGCTACGTAAGTCCCAGCAAACAAATACAAGAGCTACTCCAACGAGGGCACTGTTTTAAGATAGGGCCATAGCAATGCATAAAACAAGCCCCGGCTCCTGTGAAGCTCAAGCAGCAAAATGAACAGACAGGTCCAAAGCGGGGCGAGTTGTGGGAGGACCATCGAAGCAGGGTAAAGGGCTGTGGCAGGCTGGAGGTGCCATCTGATACAGCACTGGCAAGGAAGGCCTCTCACTCTCAGTGACCCTTGAGCCAAGACCCTGGTCACTCGCCATCCTGCCCTTTATGCATACACCCACTACTGAAAAGCAGGATTCCTTAAGCAACAAAGGAAGGTCTTTCTCAGAAAAGGCAAGCTTGGACACTCAACCTAGACGTGTAAGCTAAATAGAGGTGCAACTCCAGGGTGGCCAAACCCCTCAACACTCATCCAAGACCTGTAAGTTATTAAATACAGACACAACCCCAGGGTGGCCAAACTCCCGTGCAAGTTCTTTAGTGACCGTGAGTCACCTCCCCTGCCTGCCCCAACTCACAGCATCCCGCAAACGCCGCATCCTCATCGGACCCATCGCGGCACTGGATGATTCCGTCACAGACCATGGAGTGGAACAGGCACTGCTGGCGGTTCTTACACACGAAGTCCATGAAGTGCGTACAGAGGGGCTCTGTAAGGGATCCAGAGCGGGGAAGAGGCCATGAGCACTGTGGCTGGCTGGGCCCTCTAGCCCTGGGCAAGTGCCTACAGGTACAGATGTGGCTTCAGGAAGCAACAGTAAAAACCACCATTTATTGAGCAGTTGTTTTCTGCCAAGCCTAGAGCTAAAGCACTTGACATCAAGTGCATCATTAAACCCTCAAGACAACATTAGGAGAGATTTTATTGTCGCTAATTCAAAAGGAGAAAACAAGGGCAGTAGCGTTAAGTAGGTTGCCAAGAGTACACAGCTGATGAAGATGAAGCCAAAAGTGAAATCCAGAGCTGTCTGGCATCAAACCCCCTGATCTCAAGCATGATTAATATGATACTGACTCTCTAATATGGGGATACGCAAATTTTTCTGTAAGGAACTAGTCTAATGGAATGCACTGTGTCCCCCCAAAATTTGTATGTTGGAGCCCTGATCCCCAATTTGACTGTATTTGGACATAGGGCCTTTAAAAAGTAATTAAGGTTAAATGAAAATATAAGAATGGGTCCCCAACTCAATAGAATTAATGTCCTTTGAGAAGAGAGAGACACCAAGAATGCCCACACAGAGAAAGGGCCATGTGAGGACACAGCAAGGAGACCTTCATACTTGAACTGCAACTGGCTCTCTCCAAGGTTTGCAGCCTGACGGCCTTTGGACTTGAACTATAGCCTTAGTGTGTCCCTGGGTCTCCAGCCTGCTGGAGCAAATTTGGGACTTGCCAGCCTCCAAAACTGCATGAACCAATTCCTTAAAATAAGTCTATATATATACATATGCATATCCTATTGGTCCTATTCTTCTGGAGAATCCCAACTAACCCCAACTAACACAACTAGGAAGCAACTATTTCAGGATTTTCAAGTCATACAGCCTCTGTCACAACTGCTCAAGAGTCCACTGCCGCAGCATGAGAGCAGCCATATACAATATGTAAACAAACAGTAGTTACTGTATGCCAATCAAACTTCATTTAATAGAGCAGGTTAGGGACTGGATTTTGCCTACAGGCTAGTTGGCCACTCCCTGCACTGATACATTAGCTCTCAATCCGGACTGCACAGAAGAATCACCAGGAGCACCATAAATGTTCCAACACCCCAGCCACACCTACGCTAATTACATCAGAATCTCTGGGGGTAAGGTCCAGGCACCAGAAGGTTTTAAAGCTCCCCAGGTAATTCCCATAACCAAGGATAAGCACCAGTGACCCAAGGCAATCTTTCTGGGTCTAAAGAAAACTGAAGATAAAAAGGGTCACCTGGCCAAAAAATGCCTACCCACCCCCCACTCTACCCCCAGTGATACTCAGCAACATTAATAAAACCTATCAAGTAGAAATAAGTGGCCGATTCAAAACAACCAGTCAATTAATAGAACAGATTTCAACTAAACAGTATGAACTAATTCACTGAAGTACAAACTAATCCCACCATCGCCCCCAACCCTGCTTCCTTTCTTCCTGCTCTGCTTTAACCAAACCATGTCCCTCTGCCACGATCAGCCTCCAGGAGTCCTAGCCAAGAACTCGGGGATCAACTCAGTTAAAAGCTAACCACAAGCAGATACTGAGGAAATGAAAGGATTTAGTCCAATATACGCTCTTCACTCACAATCACCAGGCCTGAGTGCGTCCTGGGGGCAAGGAATGAACTCACCGCAGTGCTGTTCATCGGAGCCATCAGAGCAGTCACGCAGACCGTCGCAATGTTTGCTGGATGGGATGCAAGTGCCATTTGGGCAGCGGAATCCGTTGCACTTCTTCTCTGAAAGAGAATTCAACAGTACGGAAGAATGATGAGGAGGAAACGGGCAGGCACTTACACACAGTGCTGGCCAGAGTACACATTGGTACCACCACTGGGGAGGGCAAATTTGGCTATAACTAGCAAAATGACAAATGTATATACACTTTGACCCAGTAATTCTACTTTTGTAGAAATGCATTCTATTTCACAACTGAAAAAAATGATGTAAATAAAAGTTTACGACCTTGTACTTAATGTAAGTACAAGGGTTGCATTACAACACTGTTTGTAATAGACTGAAAACTACCCACAAGTGTTGCATTGCAAAACTGTGTAATAGATTGAAAACAGTCCATCAACAAGAGACTGTTTAATAAATTACTGTACTGTACACTGGAACACAGACAGCTATAAAGAGATGCAAGAAGTGCTCTATAAAAATTATGCCTTAAACAGTTCTGTGAAAAAAACAAGGTGCAAAGTTAAACATGATGGGTATGAAACAGCACAACAATACAGAGTATACTTACATTTGTTTATATATGCACAAAAATATTCTGAAAAAATATACAACTTGGTTTCCTATTAGGAAAAAGTGGGAACTGGGCAGGTGAGGAGATCAACCTTTATACCTTTTTGTATCTTTTCCATTTTGAACATTTCCATTTTTATAAGTGTGTGTGTATATGTGTGTATATAGACACACACATATATACACACATATACATATATATGTGTATATGTGTGTGTATATATATATATATATTTTTTTTTTTTTTTTTTTAAGGCAGAGTCTTGCTCTGTCACCCAACTTGGAGTTCAGTGGCGTGATCACAGTTCACTGCAGCCTCCACCTCCCATGATCAAGCAATCTTGCCACCTCAGCCTCCTGAGTAGCTGGGACCACAGGCGTGCACCACTACGTCTGGCTAATTTTTGTATTTTTTGTAGAGATGGGGCCTTGCCATGTTGCCCAGGCTGATCTCAAATTCCTGGGCTCAAGCCATCCTCCCACCTCAGCCTCATAAAGTGCTGGGATTACAGGCATGAGGCACCATACCTGACCTAAGTATACTTTTTAGAAGAAAAAGAAAAGCTTCAATGAACAGGAAAAGGACAATATGAATCCTGACTATGAAACCCTAGTTTTATAAAGCTCTTTAAATCACTCACTACCTTAATTCTGGAGGAATTCTAAGGCAAAGCTGTTTTGGAGAAAGTTTGCGTAGAAATGCTAAGAGCCTGAGGTTTCACAACAGTTCCAGGGGAAATTAAACTAGAACTAAGGTATCTTGATCAGAATCTTTAGTACTAGGTCATCGTTTCTCCTGAGCAAAAAGTTACTGCCAGGCATTGGACTTGAAAATCAGTTCTGGCCAGGCGCAGTGGCTCACGCCTATAATCCCAGCACTTTGGGAGACCGAGGTGGGCAGATCACTTGAACCCAGGAGTTTGAGACCAGCCTGGGCCATATAGCAAAAACTTAATCTTTACAAAAAAATAGAAAAATTAGCTAGGCGTGGTGGTCCACCCCTGTGGTCCCAGTTACTCAGAGGCTGAAGTAGGAAGATGGTTTGCGCCCAGGAGGTCAAAGCTGCAGTGAGCCATGATCACACTACTATACTCCAGCCTGGATGACAGAGTGAGACCCTATCTCAAAAAAAAAAAAAAAAAAAAAAAGAAAGAAAGAAAATCACTTCTAATGGGGCAGTCATAGATAGCCTTTGCAAACCGAGCTCTGTGTAGAATCACTCCTTGAGGATTAGGTATAAGCATGAAAATGTGTTTTAATCCTGTAAAAAGTAATCATTTCTGGGAAATTAGCCAAAGGATATCAAACAGAAACAGTAAACAGGCACCACTATTTGGAGAAATGGTTAATGTCACTAGGTAGAAAAAGTATTTTAAAAGAGGTATAAATCAAACCTACGTGAGGCAAACACACACATTACATTAGTGGAAGCAACTAAAAAGATACAAATCTAATATCAAGGGAGACTTGCGGAAACATACAACCTATTACTAGTAGAGACACATTTGATGGAATCCCTTGGAAACCCAATCTGGTAACAGAGAGACTCAAAAACTGGTCGGAACCTTTCACCTTACAACTCCATACTGAAGAACGCCTCTCAGAAAATATCTCAAGGAAAAATCAGGCCATTTCCAAGGACATGAATAGTGGTACTAGCATAACAGTATAAATCTAAAAACCTCAAACGCCCAATCAGGAAGCAATCAGGTGAACTAGGTTATGGTAGTACAAAGTGAGTACGCATCTTCCATGAAAATGCTTACTACAGAAAAATAGAGTTGCATAAACATCTTTACTTGAGGAGTAGAACGTATAACATGTAGACAACTAACATCCTCTGCAAATTTGGAATGTTTGGCAAAAGGATAGAGAACCTTAAAAATATATGGTTTCAAAAAGCATTTTAATTTGTTTACGTGGCAGCATTTTATATAGTTTGTGTGGGGGGCAAACTGCTTGCCTGCAACTCTTAAGACTATATAGTATACTCTGATACATCATATGGCAATACAACATAGAAAGTAGATGGGCTTATTCGATTTCAGAATGTAAATAGGGGCATAGGAGAACAGCATTTCATCCCCTGGCTCGCTGTTGCCTCCCTGCCTGAGCAGCAGACACTGGGGAGGCTCAGGGAGGGAGGTGGGGAATTTGCATTTACCACAGTTGACTGGATCCTCATCGGAACCATCCTGGCAGTCCGTATCCCCATCACATGCCCACCGCTGGGGGATGCAGTGCCCGTTTCGGCACTGGAAGTTGGAGGCCTCACAGGTGTGATAGATGGCTGTAACAGAGAAGAGACACACAGTTGCACACCCCTCATCTCCATCCTCAGCCAACTGTCCAAGGGGGTGGGCTGAAAAGAGGTTTGCACGAGGTGGGAATATGGTCTGAACTGTGGGAGCGCCCAGGTTTCTCCTCGGCTGGGAATTGGGCACTGGGGCTGACCTTGCAGTGGAGGGCAGCTCCCTCAATGGGGTTGAGCCGATGGATTTATAAACATGACCCAGGCCATTGCCCAGACACAGATGCACACGTTAAAAAACCACTCGCCCTTCACAACAACCTGTGAGGTAAGTATTATTCCCCTTTCACAAATGAGAAACAGGCTTAGAAAGAATAGGAAACTTAGAGATCATTAAGCAGTAACACCAAGGCAGTCCAAGGCCCAAGCCTGTACTTCTTCTACTATACCCTGGTAGTTTACCTTCTCACCTCAATCCTCTTACTCATCCAGATGCTGAGAAATAAGGAGTGGCAGCCTGTGCTCAGGAGACGGAGTCCTGGACCTGGTGCAGCCACCGTGTGGTGACCTCAAATTCACCAGTCACGCAGTGACACCTAAGGGCCCTGCTAAGTTCTGGAAAGCCATACGTTACAATTCTTAAAAAAAAAAAAAGATTTCAAATGTGAAAAACCTCAGGCCAAAGGAAGAACATAAAAGAATCATCCAAAATCACAAAGAAAGCAGCCCCAAGAACCTGAAATTGTCTTTCTGCAGAGTTGAGAGCAACATCTACCAGCCAATAATATGTGGTGTCCACTATAATCACTAAAAGCAAAAAAGAAGCTAGTGAAACAGAGAGTCACTGTTAAAAATGAACAGCCCCCTCCACACACGTGGGCTGAGGCCACCTGGAAGTCATTTAGAACCATCTCAAAATCTCAGTCAAACACTAGTTCAAATGCATAATATGTGCCTCAAACCCAACCAACACTCCTAATGGTCCTCTCCATCTGATTTCCTCTTCCTCCTCTGAAACAGAAAGCTGTTTGTGTCTGTTCATTGCTGAATGCAAGCCAGGACTGGCCTTGTTTACAACCAGCATAAAATAACAGAACCTAGATAGATGGGCTCTCTGTTAGTTTAACTGTGTGGACAGGATGACTCCACAACAGAAAAAAACAAAACATACAGAAGTGGGTTGCTGAGAGCAAACTAGAGTTTTCTATTCAACTGAGACAGTTGGCAATAAGTTGCCCAAGGACTGGGGAAATTGGTTTATGATGTCCTCAGGAATTTTACTGCATTTGAAGCTATTTTTTGCAATGGTCAGAAATCCAAAGAACCTGATTTTTCAAACCACTTTAAAACAAGCGGTGGCTCATTATCTATGTCTTCCCATCTCTCCAAAGACTAAGGCTGTATTTGGCAGCATGTATATACAACTATAAGAAGTTTCAATATTTACAACCTTTGGCACTCAGAATCCATTAAACATCTTTAAAAACTATACTTATTTCTGATGAGAGGAATAAATGTATCATGCATGTTACATGAGTTTCTGCCCCAGTAACAGCCATCGCCTGGAATACTTTTGATTTATTCATGTCACAAGTCTGACAGCCTTTCAAAAAAATCCCTCACCAACACCTTGCTCACATTCATAAAACATAAAGTTGCCTAAACTGATTGCCATGCTAATCTAGTTATTATTCAGCCTCTGCACTGCATTTTTAATTGAAAACCATTTCAGAGTGCTAGTGAAGTTTCCAAATGACAATTCTGGGAGGTATAGCTGAGATCTCCAGATTCTATCACAGAAGCTGAGTTCAGAAAGAGAAATCAGTTTGCACAATTTCATTCAAGTGGCCAAGTATGGCTGGAATGCATAACACATTATCTTTTTCTAGATTTTTCTGTCTTCTTAGTAACTTACAAGCTCTGATTTTGAGTGCCCGGTAAATACTGCATGCTTAATACATAATTTTTTTTTTTAATTACAAGGATGGAAGACATGGACTTTAATCCAGACTGAAGAATTTAGGGAAGAAAAAGAATCCTCTGCATGGTGGGATTCATTGTGACTATAAGAATGGTGAGGTTCATGTGGTAAACAATCATGGAAATCTAGTATCAGTTTCTAATATAGGTCAATATCCTACAACTTAATCTTTGACTCAGGCAGAACTTTCCTGATTCATCAAGACCTGCTGGAACACCTGATTAAAAACATTAACCAAACATGGGCAGAGTAGAACGGATGAAATAAGTACTATAACAGGGAAAGTACTGCCTTATTTCTTACAAAGCACTGACTATTAAGAAGAGAATGAGGGCCAGGCACGGTAGCTCACACCTGTAATCCCAGCACTTTGGGAGGCCAAGGTGGGTGGATCAATTTGAGGTCAGGAGTTAGAGACCAGCTTGGCCAACATAGTAAAACCCCATCTCTACTAAAAATACAAAAATTAGCCAGGCCTCCTGGTGCACACCTGTAGTCCCAGCTACTCGGGAGGCTGAGGCAGGAGAATCGCTTGAACTTGGGAGACAGAGGATGCAGTAAGCCAAGATTGCAGCACTGCACTCTAGCCTGGGCGACAGAATGAGACCCTGTCTCAAAAAAAAAAGAAAGAAAGAAAAAGAAAAAAAAGTGTATGAGAAGGGGACCAGGTGCAAGTAGCTCATGCCTGTAATCCCAGCACTTTGAGAGGACAAAATAAGAGCATCACTTGCACCCAGGAGTTCAAGACCAGCCTGGACAATATGGCAAAACTCCACCTCTACAAAACATACAAAAATTAGCCAGGCATGATGGCACGTGCCTGTAGTCCCAGCTACTCAAGAGGCTAAGGCGGGAAGATGGATTGAGCCCAGGAGGTCAAGGCTACAGTGAGCTGTCATGGCGCCACGGTCCTCCAGCCTGGGAGACAACAAAACCCTGTCTTAAAAAATAAATAAATAAAATAAAAAGTAAGTGCATAAAGAAAAAAATGACTATCATCACAATTTGAATGATTGAAAGAGAAGAAAAAGCATAAAGTATAAAAAAAGAACACTGAAAAAGAAAGGGCAGATTTGAAAAAGAACCAAACAGAAATTCTACATACAAAACATATACTCACAGAAATAAAAAAAATGCTCAATGTATATGTGAAATAGCAGATTAGAGTTAGCTGAAAAGAGAATTGCTGAACTGGAAGATAAATCTAGAGAAGTCACTCAGATTCTACATAGAGTCATAAAGCAACAGCAAATATAAAAACAGGAGGGAAGAGAACAACAGAATGAGGTAGTCCAATGAATGGCTTAGAGTAACTGCTGAAGACAAGACCAGAGAAAGTAGCCAACAGGTATAGTTGAAGAGTTAGTGGCTGTAACTTCCCAGAGTTGTCTTTTGAAAAATTCTCAGATCTTAAACAAAGTCTCAAGCAGGATAAGTAAAAATAATTCCACACCTAGGTAGGTGAAACTAAGAGCAATATAACCTAAAGGTAATTGGAAAGAAAAGAATGTCTGTTATTGTTTGAACAGACGACTAAGAGCAGAATTCAAATCAACACAAAAGAAGCCAGAAAGAAATGGAAGAATTCTGTGAAAATACAGAAAATTACTAAAAACCTAGAAACCCAGACCCATCTGAATTCAAGATTGAGGATTAAAGATATGTCTATACTAACAGAACCTTAAAAGAGTTTGCCACTCATAGACTCCTGCTGCAAAACCCCTGAAGGATGTGCATTGGTGGAAGACATTAGCAACAAGACACAAAGGTAGCTGGTAATAGCTGTGTGCCTATGCAGAAGAATGGTTATTAAAAAAAAGTAACAATGAAGTTTAGGATTTTTCAATATAAAACTAAAATACTAAATATTTAGTGTTTAAAATACTAGGTATTTTAGTACTGGAACTGTAGGCAGAGATTTGGATCAAATTCTAAAGTCCCCATATATCTAGGAGAGGGGAAAGATGTTAAGAATATACATAAAATGACTACAGGTAATTGTTCTTAAAAGAAAAAAACACACAGAAATCAGATGTATACATTTAAAAACAATAGCGGTGGGTTGAGGCGAATAAAGAAAACAGCCCCATGGAAATTAATAGTGGGGAAAAGCAAAGCAAAGAGGACACACAGCAGAGAACACATCCAAGCTGATGCCAACAGGAGGTCAGTTACCCTGACCTATTTCTTTTGGCACTGTACCAGCTTAATTTAGTAGGTCTGAAAATGAGGTGTCATGTCACACATCACCATGAGCTCACACCTGACCTCCAACTATTTTGAGATGACAAAGAAGGTGGATCATCCTTGAAAGGTTTGGAAGAACAGCCCTTGGAACAAGGCTGCAGTTGAGCAGCAAGGACTCTTAAGTTTTCTCCAGTTTGCCTTGCCGGAAGAAAATCAGAGAAAAAAACCCAAGAGTTTATACAAGCTTGCCTACAGAAATGAAGTTATCAATTCATTCTGTAAGACTGGCACACACTGCTGAAATACAAATTTGAGTAAGGCAGTTAGTTGTGTTAACAAGATGTTCAATCATACTGCAATTTACAAACTGCAATGTCCAAGTGCACCCTTCTAATCTATTAACTAATTATCCATCCAAACCCGAAGCTTCCAAACAGCATTCATGCATTTCCTGTGCCAATGGCAGCTCCCTTATGGGCCTCGGTTCTTCCTCCCTCTGCAGGCTTATATACAGAGAGAAGCGTTTTCCTGCAGTCTTTTCAGAAGCAGAGGTGAAGCCACAGAGGCTGCACCAGAAAGAATATGGGTGGACTTTACAAGCGAACAGGATTTGGTAATATCACAGAATATCCCGTGTGATGTATAAGGCATTTGAAGAGATCCATTCACTTCCTTAAGGCCATTATGAGGTCACCTCTAAACTAAAACGAATGGAGGGAAGCAGTTGTGCAAAATTACTCAATCCACAAAGGTTCTCTGAGCACGTACTCTATTATGTGCTGGGCACTGCAGAGAATACAAAAGAGTAAAAGAAGAGGTCACCTCTCTCCTTGGGGAAGCAAGTCTAAGCCAGGCATAATGCACAGTTATTTATCCTTAGGTTTGAGATATAACAGATGTACCTTCTTTGTATTTGCTTTTACCAATTAATAGGCGTGCTTTGAGCCGCCAGATGCCGGGCAGTGTAGGAAGTGCTGGGATACTCTGGGGGCAGAGGAGGTTAAGGCATGAGATTTAAAAGTCCAATAACTCACAAGATTAATGACTGGCTTCAGATAATTGAGAAGCTGACTCAACAATGAATTGCACAATGAAGTCTGAATTATCCGAGTGTAAAAACAGATCTGTCCTTACCATAAAATGTTTAAATGAAACATCTTTATTTCCCTAGTCCAAAATCACTAGAGGAGTTCAAGACAGAACTGAATAACAGCTTCTCGAGGAGGCTGTAGAGCAAATTTACTCAATGAGTCATAAAACCTGTTTTTTATTCCTTGAATTTTGTTTTATTTGACAAATTATAATGGGGTACAATACAGAGTGATGATTATAAAATGGAATTTGTTTTCATTTCTCCACAAACTTCCCAACTCCTTGCACTACCTACTGCCCATCACCCCCAGTCTGCCCTGCCCCGTCATAACGTATATGGCCACCATTCATCCACTCATCATAAAAATAATGTACAACAAAAGAATTAGAACGCAACAAAAGAATTAGAACATTACCCCTACCTTATAGCACCTAGCACTTGCCTTGTATTCATGTTGTTTCCATCTTTACCTTTAATAAAATCTTAGCCAAAATGAGTACAAACACAGTTTACATTTTCATTGTCTGGGGAACTCCCTGATGCTCCATTTAAAAAACATGAACTAGTTCAGTGCTTACTCAAAGTATGGACCCCAGCCGAGGGGCTGGTCTGAAAACTGTTTCACACTGGTCCTGAATAAATAAGAAGCTTGAGCCAGAACATAAATCAACGATATCACTCAGAACACTGTTTAGTCAGTTGCAAGCAGGGTGTTGATTTACATTCTGGCACAGGCTCCTTATCTCATCACAGACCAGCTCTTTGAGAAGCATGAAACTCGTTGATTTCTAAGGTCCAAGCTAATTCTCAGAGCCTAGATCTTCCGATCATTTAAAGCTATAATGTTAACCACTGCATGAACAGATCAGTGCTGTCAACTGAGTCCAGGAAGTACTGACCGGTACAGTTGGCTTCGTCAGACCAGTCCCTGCAGTCGTTGTCCCCGTCACACACCCAGGAGGAGCGGATGCACATGCCAGAACTGCAGTTGTACTCGTCACTCCGGCACTGGTGCATTTCTGCAGGCAAGACCACAAACAGAGAGGTGAGGACAAAAGCTTGTTCAGAATTTTATCACTGGTGTGAAAGCTCTCATAAAGGACGGAGATGGACCCATGATCACCAATGATCCATAGAGACCATGAACGAAGAGACTTTTACCAGGGACATAAGGTCATTTAGCAGCTTTCAGTCAGTGTGCTGCAAACGGGTTACAGGGTGCCAGAAATGGCTGAGATTCTGAGATCCTCAGACCCTTAGAGCTGCTTGCCTCTTGACAACAGCATCCTTGTCCATTCATCCCAGTGCTCTCCACATATATTATTGTCTATGCTTGCTATGATGGAAAGAGGTTAGGAAGCAGTGACAGAGGCGGCCAAGGAGCAGAACTTTCAAGAAACAGAGGACTCCTACAGACACAGCCTGTGGTTTGAGAAAAGGAGCACCAAGAGGTCCGCATGCGCTGATCACCGTGAGATGCTCAGTCAGAGAGAGTAAAATCAGTGCCAAGCTCCCAAAACAGGGGAAATGTAACTCGGGACTTTCTGTGGGCAGAGCTCCAGGGACGTGGGTGGGTGCACTGTCTCTAGAAGGGTGGGGGCCTGGTACGAACCAACCAGTAGAGCTTGACCAAGAAGGGGAAGGAGGCTGCCCTGGCAACAGCCTTCAAAGCTCCTGGGGAGATCATGAAGACAGAATGCTATAGACTGAGCCTATAAACAATAGCAATTTATTTCTCTCGGTTCTGGAGGCTAGGAAAATTCAAATGTTTACACTTCATATGTTGAAACTTCAAATTCGTTACGTTGAAACTTAATCACCAATGTGATATTACTAAGAGATGGGGCCTTTGTGAGGTAATTAAGTCACGGGGGCAGGGGGGGAGCCCTCATGAAGGGTTTAGTGTCCTTATGAAAGAGGGGGGAGGGAGCTGTTCACTCCTTCTGCCACGCTTGTGTACAGAGAGAAGCATTTCCCTGCAGTCCTTCCAGAAGCAGAGGTGCCATCTGACGATGCAGTGAAGGTACCATCTATGAGGAACAGGCCCTCACTAGACAAAAAGTCTGCTGGCACCTCAATCTTGGACCTCCCAGTCTCCAGTACTGTGAGAAACAAAATACTACTGTTTATAAATTACCTACACTAAGTATTTTGTTATTGCAGCCCAAACAGACTATGGCATAGAACTTTCACATGGAGTTTACAGAGCCTCAGAAAACAGGAGCAGCCAAGTGTGGGGCCCGAGGCAGCCATCTCAGTCATTCTCCCCAAGAGGCTTGTTGATGGCAAAGCTGGTAAATCAGATATTGATGAGGAAGAGTTTGGAAACTTACGAAGAAGACCTGCATCAGAGGATGGGGCTAACTGGGACGCTGGGATGAATTCAGGACAAACTAGTAAGAATGGGACATGAACAGAGGATCCGGGGGGCTGAAACTGTTTCACAGTCAAACATGTGCCCCGTACGTGAGCTCGATGATACCAGAAAGAGGGAACCATGTGGAGTTTCCTTCTTACTAGGGCAAAACTAGCCGCATGTTTCAACCTTCTAAGAGTGCTGGGAAAGGAATGGCAGGGATGAAGGGAAAATAGTTGCACATTCCAAGGACATGTTTTCAGGCACTTGAAGAAGGAAAACTGGGAATTTTTTAAAAACCTTCCAAGAGCCAGGCTAGGGGTATTATCTGTGTGGAAGTGGCCTAGGCTGTGCTCTACTGGTTAAATTGTGTTGAGATGATTTACAAGCTGCCCTAGCTCCCCTTATTTCAGCCGCTGTGAGTCAAACCACCTGCTCATAATCAAGCAGGCTGTGTTCATGTGCACAAGCACAGCATGGCTGGACCTGCCCCCGTGGACAGGGAGAGAGGGCCGAGTAGGGCCTGGCCAACTCATCACCACGTCTGGGTCAGCGTCTGGCCTCCGCTCTCACTTCCCTTTCATGCCTCAATCTGGCACACCATGCTGATTGCATAATGTCTCCTTTGGTGGTCAGCAACTACGAGTCTGGGACCGAAGACTGTTAACTAAGATGGGTCTCATGAAACTGACACGGAGGTACTGTGCAACAGAAATAGGGCAGGATTAGAAAACAGGAGACATGGATTCCAGTTCCCCATTCTGACACAACTAATTGTGTTACCTTGAATAAGCCCCCTGACCTCAACAGACCTCAGTCACTCTAGAAAGTAGAAATTAAAAGGATTGGACCAGAGAATCTCTATCATTCCTTGGAATTGTAACCCACTGTTTTTCTAAATATAAAAATGTCCATTCAGAAAACAGATGCTCACTCAATGCCTATACCATCTGCTGACTTCTAATAATAACAGAGTTGAATGAATTAAATTGGTTAAAAAAAAAGAACAGTTCACAGAGGTGCAGATTTGTGTCTTCAGCGGGCTAATCTCACACACACTCAGACATGTGGGCCAAGCCTGTAGAGCTGTTAATAACTCCCTGAATTCATTCAGAAATTTACTTCCTTATCATCACCTTTTGTCCTTGTAGCATCTCTCCAAGGCAAAGCAGGGTCCATTTCTCCATTTTTCAGATTAGAAAACAAAGGCTAATCTAAGAGTAAGTGACAGGAGCTGAGTCTCGGCTCCATCTTTTCTGACCATGAATCATGAGGGTTCGGTTCTGCTGGAGACGCTTGATCCAGAGACCCTAGATTCCCATTCACTTTGGATCAAGTGTCTCCAGCAGAACTGAATCCCCATGAAAAGCAGAAAACAAGCTCTTTAAGAATGGAAGAGAGAAATTACTCAACCCCACCATGTGGATGGAGAAAGCCATTCAGCTAGAATATCATAAATCCTGAGATGGCGATCAGAAAACCAGTACACACCAGTACAGCCCTGTGAGGGAGCACGATGACCCTTCTCTGGAGCAGGGTTTCAGGATGTGGCGTCCCCTTACCACAATGACTTTCATCACTGTTGTCTCCACAGTCATCCTCCAGGTCACATTTATAGGAGAGTGGGATACAAGTCCCAGACTCCTGGCAACGAAACTGGGTGTCCAGGTCACAGATGGTGGTAGCTAAAATGGGAGAGAAAGATGATACACTCCTTAGGTACAATTAACTTCCCACAAATGTAAATATCCTACTGGAAAGCCAATTAAAAAATAGAAGAAAGCAGATATTAATTGTAGCAACAGAAATTAAACCTAGACTTACAGAAGAAATAAATTGCATGAGAGCCTGAAATTTACAACCAAGAGAGATAAGGGTATATCTTTCTGTGGACAGCTTCCAGATTGGAATAGGACTGGGAAAAGTGAGAAGCTGTCATCTGTTGGGGAGAGAGAGTGACAGGCTAGATTACCTCCTAAGATCCCTTCAGACATGAAAAGTGTCTTCCTAAATAAGTGGCAGAAATACCTTTATCTACAAAACTACCTTTAGAGAAGCTCAATTTCACCCAAGAAGTTAGCACTTCACTGGACAGATGGTAAAGGCAGCACGGAGGTAGAATTCCACAGCAGGAACACAGACTCTGTCTGCAGTCAGTCAAGACTGGGCATCAAATCCTGGCTCTACCTCTTCCTGGGGAAATTAATTTTAATCTCCCTATGGCTCAGTTTTTGCAACCGTAACATTGGGTAAGATAACATGTCCAAGTGTTTGAGATCACAGTCAGAGAGACTAGATTTGTTTTTTTGTTTTTTGAGATGGAGTCTTGATCTGTTGCCCAGGCAGGAGTACAGTGGTGCAATCTCGGCTCACTACAACCTCCACCTCCCAGGTTCAAGTGATTTCTCCTGCCTCAGCCTCCCAAGTAGCTGGGATTACAGGCACCCACCACCAGCCCCAGTTAATTTTTGTATTTTTAGTGCAGACAGGGTTTCGTCACATTGGCCAGGCTGGTCTCGAACTCCTGGCCTCAAGTGATCTGCCTGCATCGGCCTCCCAAAGTGCTGGGATTACAGGCATGAGCCACCGGGCCCAGTCAGAAAGACTAGATTTGCAGTGAATCTGCTACCTACAACTAACTTAATCTACCTTTACCTGGTAGCATTATTATGAAGACAAATCAGGGAACAAGTTTGGAACCAGAGCCTATTAAATAGGATGTAAATATAATGGGCTCTAAACAAATGTTACTTCTCTTCATCATTCCTCATGTCCTTCTGGCATTAGAATGGATATAGAGTTAGATTTTTCTTCCTCTCCTAAGTAGATATTTCCTGTGCTTAAGCACAATCCCTGGCACCCCGTGAAACACCCTCCAGGAAAGGCGAGGGGAAGGCAGGCTGCTCTCAGGAGCAGTGAAAGGCTGACCCAGGAGGTAAAATGTGGCAGAACAGAATCCTGGCACGGGGGAGGGGTTATCGTGCACAAAATGCCAAATAGCAATGCTGCCGTTAGACATCCTGGCAGCTCTTATTTGAGGCTCCATTTCTTCTCTGTAATTGAGCTCGTGGTGGGAGGCAGGGGATGAATGCAAAATGACAAGACTGCAGGGATTCACGTCAAAACCCTGAGTGCCTGACAGCCACCCAGCTGGAGGATTCTGTGTAAGAGGGAGGGAAACCCACTGACAACACCCTCCTGCATCCCTGTGTCCCCCCTCCTCCACTGCTCCCTGGCGGCTGGTGGGGTGCCTCACTTAACTCCCCACATGGCAGTACTCATTCACGGTGGTCCCTCTTCTGCAGCCCTGCTTAGAAACAGGGAACCTCTCTCCTCCACACGCAACCTCCTTGATGAGGGAGACATGTGTGCAGGCACAGATAAGCCCCTCTCTCCATTCCCAGGCTCTGAGTTTTAAATCCTTCTGGTTCCTCCTCTCCACACCTCAGCTCCATCTGACGTGTGTAGATCTGAGCCAGGTGAACTAGGGAGATGACAGAACAGAAAGCAGGTCTCAGGGTCTCCGGAAAGTGAATCCCAGTTGACATTCACACCAAGCTGGGAGGAGGGCAGGGCCAGCTCCATACTTCATGCATAACTGTGCAGTCTGCAACAGAGCTCAGGGGCTGGGTGGGAGGAAGCCACTGGGGGCAGCAGGTGCCTCTCAAAAGATGCAGGGCTTCATTCCTCGCAAAACTCGGAGCCAATACAAGATTCAGCCTGTCCATTTAGTAGAAACCAAGCCCAAGGGCACAAGGAGGAATGCTGGGCCACCTGCGTCCCTCACTTGGACATGAGGTCATCTGGTTTGTATCTCACTGCTTCCACTGTGCCTAATTATGTCTGGGCAATTTCCTTGCAACTTGTTAATTCTAAGAAGCATCTTCTATCCCACCCAGATATGTAATAAACTCCTTTCTGTTATCTGCTTCAATGCTGTTAATAAGCATTAATGTTTTTAAAGAGCTTTGGCTATTCCCCCACAAATATCACACCTTCCCGCAACTCTGGTAGATAGAGGAGGCTTTATAGGCCTTATTTTTTGCAGAAAAGACACAGAGAGGCTAGTGCTTTCCCAAATCTGCCATTCCGCAAATAAGCTCTTCTCCCTCGGTGTGAAAGGCATCCTCTGAAGCCAAGGGAAAACGATTAAGGAAAGGCTTTGTGAATAACCCTCTATCAGTCAAAAGGGGGAGTCTGTAGGATCGCAGGGCCCAGATGTGTTTAATGAGCTGGATATTTCTCAAGTTGCTTTCTGGGTGAAGTGGCAGGGGAGCCAGGCACAGGCCCCATGGATGACTGGCTAAATGAGTATCTAGAGCTGCCCATTAATCTGTTCTTACAGTACAAATGGGTAAATGAGCCCCTGGGTTGCCAAAGGTAAAATATTTAAAAGAGAAGCTTCTGACTTGGTTCCTGCTTCTGGTCTCTCTCCATCAAACGCATTCTACCGAGTCACTCCTTATCCTTCCAAAGATGAACTTTTATCACATCACATCAGTGGTTCCCAACTGCTTCTCCCATAAAGTCCACAAAGCCCTTGCTGCCCTGGGCCCCACCCATTCATCCAACTTCACCTTGGCCCCTGTGCCCATGCCCATTCCCCATAACTCAAACCAGTTTCCCGGCCATGCCAGCTTCCCCACATGCTGCTCTCTTGCCTGTGAATTGATTCCCTCCACCTCTGCTTGGCTCACCCCAGACACTCTCCAGAGCTCTTTGCTAGGGCCTACCCAAGTTTGCTTTGGGTGCCCATCCTTCATGAACATGACACTTCCCCATCACAGTGCCCATCGCTCTACTACAACTGCCTATTTTTCTGACTCCTACTTCAGACTGTGAACTCCGTTTCCACCTTGATCGGCAATATACATGCAGGCCCAGTACACAGCCTGGAACACAGGGTGTATAGCAACTGCTCATTGAGTGAATGCATGACTAACAAAAGGGCAAATCATCTCCTTATAAGATGATGTCGAAGCTATTAGAAATTAAGTGAAGAAAAGATAGTGAAAATTTGTGGTTCATAAATTATCTGCTATTTGTGGTTGTTTGGTTTTCTTTAACTTCTGCTAACCACAGTCTTATACCTTAGAAGTCAGACCTTAAAAATTATACAGCTCAAAGATGACATTTACATGGCAGGTACACCAATGGCCCCACACTGTAGGCCAAGCTATGCATTACTAACCAATGAAAACAATCTCTCTTGAGCCTGGTAGGTAGCCAGCATCGACTAACTGGAGTAAATACTCATTTCCCATCCCTAAAAAGGCTGAATATTGAATTTCCAAATCAAAGAATATCATGTGTTTACTCACCCAAGTCACCAGTTTTATTACAGAGCCACAGCCAAGACCAGAGCCAAGACTGCCAAATCAGTTCAGTTTCAGCCATGTGATGTTTATTTATAAATCTCTTGTAATGAGTGGTACTTCTGGGGTGGTTAAAAACATATTATGTATATAATATTAATCCTATATATCTAATATCTACCTGTATGTGGAAATATGTTTTCTCCGTCATCCAAGCCCCATCCACTTAGACGGGCATCATCAATCATGGGTGGCCCTCACCCTAGACCTTAGGCCCTCAGCCTGGGAAGAGCCAACCAGGCTTCTGAGTAATGGCAAATGCTTAATGTCCAACCCAGAAGACTCACGGCAGTTTCTCTCATCGCTCATGTCTCCACAGTCGTTGTCGAAGTCACACCACCAGATGCTGTTGATACAGTTCCCATTGCTGCAGCGATACTGGTTGCGGAGACAGGTGTTCTCTACCCATCAGAGTGCGGCAGGGGAGGAAATGAAACCAATATTATTCTCACTGCTGGACCACAGGACTTTCTCTTTGGCGTTTCCCTTCCTTTAGTAACATGGTGGTAAAGGGGGAGGAGGAACGCCAAGCACACATGTATACAGGGAAGGAAATGTCCCATACTAGCCTCTTGCTTTCCTCTTTTAGTTAAAATCAAAGGAGAGAAGGCTTGCTGGAAGAAATGCTTAGGAAGGATAACCACGACACCAATTGAGTCTATTGGGTAGTGAATAGAGTACATCAACATTACAAAATACTAATTACACACAGAACTCCTTAATGGACTGTGTCTACACAGTATTAAAACAGACAGATTCAATATATCTATAGGTATGTTTATATATATATGGTTATATATATCCATATATATTCTATCTATCAAGCAAATGAGTTACAAAGATTTTCTCAATACTCGGAGACTTTTTTCTGTCCCATGACTACTTTAAAGCAAGCAATTAAAATTTCTTACAGAAAAAAATGTATTGTTTGGCAAACTGCATCGACGACATGTGATGACTGGTCTCTTATTTGGATAATCAAAGGCATTCTAATGGGAAATATGGAGTAGCTTTCTTCCCCTTCTCTTGGAATTTAGTGTTGATTTTATTTCTTTCCAAACAGTTTTAAGATTGTATCCACAGCCTGAAAGAAAGTTTCTTGTTTCTAAGAAAGAAAGGCTCATCGTTTTTCTGTTTATATTTCTTAAGGAAGACTGACTAAAAGGCTTGTATTGTGTGTTTCACTGCCTTGGACTTGGGCTGCTATGAGAAGCAGGGGTAGGATTACAAAGCAAATAGAGTAGGCACGGTGGCTCACGGCTGTGATCCCAGCTCCTTGAGAGGCAGAGGAGGGAGGATCCCTTGAGCCTAGACGTTCAAGACCGGACTGGACAACAAAGTGAGACCTCATCGCTGTAAAAGAAATTAGCCGGACTCGTGCCGGGAGTCCTAGCTTCATGGGAAGCTGAGACAGGAGGATCCCTTAAGCCCAGGAGTTTGAGTTGAGGCTGCAGTGAGCCGTGAATGTGCCAGCCTGGGCAATACAGCAAGACCCTGTCTCTTTCCTGTCTCTTTAAAATGTTTAAAAAAAGGAAAAAGGCAAATAGAATCACAGATAAGGAAAAGCAGAAATTCTGGCCATCAATCCATGTACTTCATGGCAAGGTGCCCTTGCAGGGCTTCACCTCACTCACAGAAACATGAAGCTGGAGGGTAGGGAAGTGGTGAGGGTAAAAATTACACAGGAAGGAAAAATTTTTAAATTTCGGAGGAAAGAAATTTTAAATCTCTATATTCAAATTCAGAAGGGGAGTGGGCGTAAGGCTGCTATCGCCACTTGGTCACGGCATGAAAGTCTAGACTCAAAGCGCTTTGCAAACATTGGTCTGAAAGTTCAGGACACGCTGGGCTAGGCTGTGGTGAGAGGATGGACAACCGTTAGGTGAGAGTAAGTCAACACGGAAGGAGTCACCCCGGTTATTTTTCCCAGTCAGGCTGGTCCAGCTTATGCAAAACAGGAAAAGGTAAGAAACCTGGATGTGAGGGATGGGTGAGGAAAGGAAGAAGCAAAAGAATAAAAAGGGAGACCCTGAAGAAAGCCTGTGCCAGCTGACATGAAACCAAAAACCACAACTACTCCTTAGAAAGGCACAGCGTAGGCCTGTTCTGAATGAGGCCTGAAGGGCCTCTTTGACCCTTACCAGGCCTTAGAACCCAAACCAGTATTCTTGTAAGTATCTGCTAGGTTTGATTTTTACCTTGGACTTTTTCCAATAACCCGAAAAGGTCAGGAAACAGAGAGCTATCCCTCCCACCCCTGGCGGGGGAGCAGGAAACAAAGGAAGGAGGATGACAGGCAAAAAAGAAAAAGGGAAGTACCTTCTTTGACACAGGTATTGTTCTTGAGCTGATAGCCCTGAGGGCAGTCACACATCAGGTCCCCTGACGGAAGCACACTGCTGGACACACCCTCTGGACACCTGCAGCTTCTACTGTTGTTGGCCTTGGGCAGGCACAGCAGGCTGCACGGCCTGGGCACACAGGCATTGCTTCCTGGAGGGCAGACAAACAGCAGCAGGCAGGTTAATACACACCACGAGGGAGGTACCGAATACATAAAGGAGACCCACTGTAACCTCCTCGTCTTACGGAAAGGACAGTGGGAAGCTCTAAAGGGTCATGGGGCAAGCTTTGGGGGGCCTACTGTGCCGAAACCTTCTGCTCAGTGTAACCAGTGACTTGCATCCTGTCTTCAGCCAGATCAGACTGCCCCAGAGCCAAGCCAGGCAGCAGTGTTCCTCCTGGGAATTTGGAATTGGGTTACTGAAAGACAAGAAAGCAACCAAGGAACTGGAGCCAGGGAAAGGGTCATAGAATGTGGGTGTTGAAGTGGCACATGGCAAGCCAAAACTGTGTGGAAGTCATAACTCTGGGTATGCAGATAAGCTCAGTCTGCAGACAGTCAGGAGACTAAAAGAGACTTACGGAGGTGCCAGGCATGGCAGCATGCACCTGTAGCCCCAGCTACCCAGGAGGCTGAGGCAGGAGGATCGCTCAAGCCTGGGAGCTCGAACCCAGCCTAGGCAATATAGCAAGATCCTATCCCTTAATTTTTTTTTTTTTAATTGAAAAAAGAATCAGAATGTCTTTGGATTTCTCGATCACAACACCGGTGGCTATAATATAGTTGAACACTGCCTTGAAAATTCTGAATAAATTGTTTTTTAAAAAAGAAAGAGACTTATGGAGAGAAGAGGCCAAACGAGAGGGAAAGAGAAAGAACAGCTCCAGTCCCCATGAGGCTCTCCTAGACTTCCATCTTTGGGCTCCTTTAGTCATTCTATAAAACCATTCACTTGAGCTAGCTTGGGTGGGTTTCTGCTCCTTAGGTCCCCAAAGGCCATAATTAAAACATATACCTGGTTAATGGTGAGCCCAGGACAAAAATCCAGGCCTCCCCTTCTCAGTTCCTTTGTGCCACAGTGCAGCTCAAGAGCTAAATGAGGAGCCAACCACAGTACTCACCAGTCACTGCTGTGCAATGAGTTCATATAAGGACTAGTGCATGATGATCGAGCCCACTCCTGCCAATCTTTTCTCTGGTTCAGCTTACCAAAGGTAGCACCAGAGAGAGTTGGTAAAATCCATCACTGCACTCTTGAGAAGGAGCCTTTGTGGATGAACAAAGGTGGCAAAAGTGCCATCCCATCCCCTACGTCGTTCCGGGGATGGCGGGAAAGAGGATATATAAACCATTTTATAACAATCTGAAACATGATACAACTATGGGGTCACAGAAACTGTGAAATCATGTTTTTTCTTTTGACTGCAATTATTAATCATGAAAATGGGGAAAATGAATACAAAAACTTAGATAAAACTCAACTGCTAATTCTTCATTTGTGCTACGTCATGGACAGAGACACCCTCCCACGCATCAGCACCATATCCAAATCATCTGTTGCCATCCAGCCAAGCGTTCATCTAAGTCATGCGTATCCTGGCCTACAGGTTAGATGTAGTTCATTAATGGCAATCAGTGTCAATATGGATAATATACTCAGTAGCTTTGGGTGTGTGGGCACCTCACTGGTTAGTCTACATTATGAATAAAAATAAAAATCACAACGCTATGGCAACAATGTTATTATGATGCCACGGAAAAGAGTAAGAGGTATTACCAAAGAGAGAAAACACACACATCCAGAGGAAGGGAAGTCCATATGATGAAACATTCCAAAAGGTTCAGTAAATAATCAATCATAACAGCTTAATTACCATAGCAGCATAGCAGACTAACCAGGTGACTACAGCAGAAGCCCCCGACATCACTTCACTCTGATCTATTAGTGGGCACAGACCGCTCCTCTAGTTCAAAGGTACAGGCCACTGGCTACAAGAGGGAATGCAGAATTGACACAGAGCCACCACTCATGAGAAACAACTCAAACAAGGATGTGGGAACATGTGTTTTGTATTCAAAGGACAATATATCACTCAATGTTCCAAGATCCTGAACAATAACAGAATATGATGTTATCTTAAAATACTCTATTACTGGCTGGGTGCAGTGGCTCACACCTGTAATCCCAGTCCTTTGGGAGGCCGAGGTGGGAGGATCACTGGAGCCCAGGAGTTCGAGACCACGCTGAGCAACATAGTGAAGACCGTCTCTACAAAAAAAGTAAACACAATTAGCTGGGTACACATCTGTGATCCCAGCCACTCCAGAGGCTGAAGTGGGAGGATCGTTTAAGCCCAGGAGGCAGAGGCTGCAGTTAGCTGAGATAGCACCACTGCACTCCAGCCTGGGCAACGGAGCCACAGCCTGTCTCAAAAACAAACAAAACAAACAAATAAAAAATCTACTCTACTACAGGATGATTTTTTCCACAGGGATCGTGTCTGTAAAATAACGTAACTAACATTTTCATATGCAGAGCAAATATTCCTATCCAAACAAGCAAGAGCTAAGAGCAGAGAACTCAAAATGGGGTATCATACTTCAGGAGGCTGATCTAGGCAGAGATGTATGAAACTGTACTCTGAGGCAGTAACCAGGGACAAATTCCAAACCAAGCCAACCAGGTCACTGATCATGAGAGGCAGGCAGGGCAGGAATGTCTAGGCTGGTAGGAAGCCAGAGAATGGAAAACGGGAGAGCTGCATCAGAGAGAACCTGGAAGAAGATGGAACTCCTATGATGGCAATTCCACCACAGCCACAGACCCTTTATACAGGATGCCAACTGTCTTGAGTAGACCAAGCAATATGAAAACCGTGATCTCAATGTGAAGAGCGGACAAGTGAGAGCAATCATCTTCAAAGACATTCCCTTAGAAGATCAAACACGTAGCCCCGTGACGTCTTCACTGGCCATGTTCAGAACATTTTCATATTTCCTCTTTGGAAAATTCCTCCAGGAATACTTTAGGAGCCAAAAATGTCATCATCTCAAGTATCTATACACTTTGCAATTATCAAAATCAAATCTACCTCAAATAATAAATACGTACCCTCATTACAGATATTTAAAAGCACGTACTTACTGCAGGCTCTAAAGGAGAATTCCAAAACTTTGAAAGAATTCCAAAGCTCCAAGAGCCATTGCAGGAGCAACTGAATACATCAACAATCTTGTAAAGTAACCTCTTTAAAGAAAAAACACACTTTACAAAGAATAGATTCCAGTAATACCGTTTAAAAACCAGCTAGTGGTCAGGCACAGTGGCTCATACCTGTAAATCCTAGCACTTCGGGAGGCCAGGGTGGGCAGACTGCCTGAGCTCAGGAGTTCGAGACCAGCCTGGGCAATATGGTGAAACCCAATCTCTACTAAAATACAAAAAATTAGCCAGGCATGGTGACACGTGCCTTTAGTGCCAGCTACTTAGGAAGCTGAGGCACAAGAATTGCTTGAACCCAGGAGGCAGAGGTTGCAGTGAGCCGAGATCACGCCACTGCACTCCAGTCGGGGCAACAGAGTGAGACTCTGTCTCCAAAAAAACTAAATACATAAAAATAAAAAATAAAAACCAGCTAGCTATAAAGGAAAAATGCATCTTTTGTTATCCGTTTATAACCAAGTATTTCAAATTGATAAATGTTGCAATTGAACAACATTTTAATCAGGAACAATCATCAGTCAAAATCTAGAACAGTACTTCTGAACTGCTGTCACACTACCAGGGCACTGCTATTCCAGCAACACATGGCAGAGGGAGCAGAGCCTGGTGCTTTTATCCAAGTTCAAGCTTTGACGTCAACCGAGCCACAGTGCAAATTCTTACCACTTACTAAGAGTGTGACCTACACAAGTTACTAAACCAGACTTTCATATTGTCATCTATAAAGTGGAAATATTAATAGTACATATGGAAATCTTTGGAAAGACGAAGTGAGGTTATACAAGCCCACAAAGCATATTACTGTGGTACTTACAACACAGCAACCCCTCAATAAATGTCGTTACTATCAATTATTATTATTTAACACTTGGTTAATATAGTAGTCCCCGCTTATTCCAAAGTCCCCAATTCCAGGACCCCCAGGTGACGCCTGAAACTGCAGATAGCACCAAACCCTATAAATACTGTGCATGAATTTACTTTTCCTTCTTTACAATTTCAGAGATAGAAGGTTCGTTCTTACAGCAGATCTTAGCAAACTCAGTGTAAGATTTTTTTCCTCCCTTATTAAGTCTAGAACTTTCACCCTTTCCCTAAAGGAAGCACTTTACGACCTCTCTTTGGCATATCCACATTACTAGAATCACTACTCTTGAGATATAGGGTCATCATGAAGTAAAATAAGGGTTCCTTGCACACAAGCACTGCAATACTTTGACACCCTGATAACCCAGCCAGCTCCTAAAGGGACTAATGAGCCGGCAGCATCAACAGCATGAGACACTGGACAAAGGGAGGATTCATATCCCAGGTGGAACAGGGAGAGGACAGTGCAAGATTTCATCATACTATTCAGAACAGCAAGCAATTTAACTCTTATACATTATTTATTTCTGGAATTTTCTATATATATTTTTGGACAGTGGTTGACTGCAGGTAGCTGAAATCACAGAAAGCAAAATGGCAAATAAGTAGGAGACTACTGTAGAAAGTCCTGAATATATTAGGAGGAGACAACAAAAATAATAAAGATGGACAGGAGTTCCCAACACACACCATGGATCTGTAATACAGTGTCCAAAAAAGCAAGTATCTTCTCAGTTCCAGAAAAGCAAGCAGGTTAGAGCAGAGTTCAAGGCCAAAAGGTGTGGAGTGCTCATAGACAGTGCTGACAGCCAGACACCACTGCAGAAGTTTTGATTTGACCCACACTGGGCTGCAGAGAAAGACAAAAACATCTTTCTCCAGCCCTGCCTTAGGAGCCAGGAGGTCTTCTGGAAGTATCCTGCTCACAACCACAGGGGAATAAGAGAGAACCCCAAAGGCAAACAGAGAAAGGAACAGAGAGGCGAAAACTGGCCACGGCCAAAGGGACGGTCACAGCCGCCTCTGCACAGGTCCAGGTCTGTGTTCTACTCACCAACACAGATCTCCCCCAAAACTTTTTTTTTTTTTTTTTTTGAGACAGGGTCTCACTCTGTCACCCAGGATGGAGTGCAGCAGCACAATCTCGGCTAAACTGCAACCTCAACCTCCCGAGGTCAGGTGACCCTCACACCTCCACCTCCCGAGTAGCTGAGACTACAGATGCGCGCCACTATGCCTTGCTAATACATATCTCCCTTTTAAACCAGCCTGTCATCTATCCAGACCTCACTCTGGGCCCCAAAATGACTCTGGCTAGCTTAAATGAAGATGACTCTTTGAGGCATGAAAGGGAAATTATACCTAAGGTGAGGATTGTAGGCCTGTCTGTCCGGCACCAAGATACCATGTTTGCACGTGCTGAGACCACAAACTCCCTCTTCCCCCACTGCTCCCCAGTCACGGGTATGACTGCCTGTGTCAGCTGTGCTCAAGTTATTGGGATGAAGTGGACAGTCAAGACTGGGAAGTAAGTTGTGACTGGGTAACCACTGGCTTCATCTGCACACAGTGTTTCAGAAGCTCCTGTGCGCACATCAAACACATGCTTACAAGCACTTGTGAAAATGAAGACCCACTGGACTAAGGGGTAACGTGGAGAAATGCTAAAAATCCACTTGGAGAAATGCTAGAAACCCACTCTGCTAGCTAGCAAGTCAGATCAGTAGGGGTGGATGTCCTCCATCAAACAAAGGCCTAAAGATTTCAGTCACTGGAGCTGAGAAGCAAGATTCCTTCAACTCTCCTTATTTCAAAATAGGTGCCTCCTCTAAGAAAGAATGTGACTTCTCCATGTAGTGGCAGAATTGCAACAAAAGGCCAGCTCCTAAACTAGTGAGGATACTTTGGGAAAGCTAATTGATATCTGAGATTTAATTCCCTAATCTATAAACCATGGATCATAACACCAGCCTTCCCTACCTCACAGGTCAGTGGTGAAGACATAACAAATAATATCGTCTTACATTTGTAAGACACTTTATAGTTTTCTCAGGGTGTTCTCAAGCTATCTTCACAATCCCAAGAGGATAACAATGGTATCTATAACTGTATTATTTCCCCTGTCAATTTTCTCTTCGTATAGGGTCAGCCAAGAACCATAAAACAATATCAACATTCCAGCTAAGAACAGAAAACTTAGCAGTTTGTCAATAAAGGAGAATCAGCAAACCCAGGATGCCATTCAATCCTGCTGAGATAAAGAGGGAAATTCTTAAAGGGGCTATTCTTCTTGGTAATCCTCTGATCTTTCTCCTCTAGAATCAATAGTAAGGCTGGGAGATAAGCAAAATTAAAGAGCAGTCATGAAATGATAAAGGCTTTCCATTGAATAGTCTCAGACTCCAGGACTAGCAGGTCAAAGCCTCATAGCAGTTCTTGAAGCCTCACCCGATAGATCTCTAAAACGGCTACTGTCTGCACTCACTGCAATTCTTCCCCTCCCTTTTCATCCCTTATTCTTTCAACAAATATGAATTGAGCACCTACAAAGTGCTAGACACTGGTAAAACTATCGGGGAATAAAACAGACAATCTCTTTCTTCATGGGGTTTAGAGTTTCATGGTGGGAAAAATTAATTAAAACAACACCTAACTACACAGCGCCATTCCAGCAGAGGTAGGTATGGGCAATGAGCAATAGGTCATCTGGGCAACCAGAGAACAAGCAAGAGGCCCTGGCGGGAAGCAGCAACGATCTCAGCACCCAGCCCAGAGTCTCTTCCTGCAAGTGTGCCAAACAGGGATTAAGCACATGTTGGGACTCTCCCAGCTGCAACAGAAGCCACGCCACCAATCAGTCAGGGGCCAAGGGCAGGAGGAGGGTGTAATTACCCACCAAGCACCAACACTCTAGGCAGGCAACAACATGCTGTCTTCCAGCTGTGTGTGTATCGTTAGAAAAGAAATTAAGATGTCATTAGGAAGAAATTAAATAATGTGCATGTTGTCGTGACAACAAAGACGCAGGCTGCCAGCTCCTGCTCTGAGCAGATTGGCCACACGCAGCCCCTTTCCTGAGATCAACTCTGCAGAGACAACGGAAGAGACTCTGCCTTACCGGTGTTCTTCCCCTTGTAGAAAATCTTCATGTCCATGAGCCCCGTGAGCTGGTGCGCCAGAATCTCCATCTGAGACCCACTGTATTTGGAAGCTCGGAATATGCTGAGCTGTGACCAGTCATCCCAGTAGATTTCATTCTACAAAGAAAACCTTCGCCCATTAGCCCAGCTCTTTAGTTCTTTATTCCGATCCCTCTCTAAGGGTAAGAGCTCCCCGAGGCAGGACACAACTAACATTTACTGGCTGAATGACTGGCCCGATCAAGCTTCTACTTAAATGCAAAGGACAGCGATTTTATCCAAACCTCACCATATAACGCCACAGAAGAAACTGCCCAAAAGAAACTATCTGATAAGCATTCAAGTTTATCACATGAACCCAACCCCCTCAGTTTGAAATCTGCTTCCCAGAGTTGGGGAGAGCCATGTTGCTCTCCAGAGTTGGAAAAGAACTGCAAGGCACTGTAGGTGGTGCAGAGCTCGCCGGAAGTCATCAGGGAATAAAGTGAGCAAAGTGCACAAGAAATGAAGACACCACCCCGAAATGAGGCTACTGACGCTGAGGGACAAACTGGGAATGTTCATGGGAAGAGCCTTCACTTTTAACCTTTTGAAATGTGAACAGCAGGGGAGCCTGGTCCCCTGGCGCCTCTGCCTGGCATCCCTCCATAGGACTGAAAATAAGTTATCTCAAATTTGGAAAAAAGGCAATCTTTAAGAAGTTACCCAGCTTCTCTGCAAAGCCCAGGGACGGCAGGCTCCTGACCTCATATGTCCTCACCCACTGGAGCTGACTGTCCAACGGCGGCAGCAAACGGACTCACCTTAAAGACAGCAATGGCATAGGGGTGCGGGAGGTTGTCCAGGATGACGGAGCGCTGCTGGCCACTGAACGTGATCCGCTCTATGCAGTTCAGGTAGGCATCCGTCCAGTAAATCCACTGGTCGTCCACAGAGATGCCGTTGGGCCACTTCACATCCTCTGATACCAGGCGATAGACAGCAGAACCATCCATATTGCTCCGATAAATCCCAGGCTTCAGGTCTCCCCAGTCCGTCCAGAACATCACCCTGGCGGAAATGGGGACAGAACACATATCTCACCAGGACTAGAGAAATGGGAGCTCAAATACTACTCCAAAAAAGGTCAGAAACCCCTTTCGAATGATCCAGCTGGTTATTTCAGCATTATTATAACAATATATAATGATAATACCTGAAACCACTTAAATTCCTTGACCTGCAAATCCCTTTACTAGAATTTACAGATAAAATCAAATTATGCAAAGATAATATACAAAGAAATGTATATGTTTGTATATTAAACCAAATGTTAATCAGCAGAGGAGGTGACACATTATGGTACGTATAATAGAATACTCTGAAACCTAAAAAATCTATACGTGCTCACACAAAACTATCTTCAATACATATTAAGTTTGTTTAAAAAAGTACAGAATAGAAACTCTACTACAATTCTATTTGGCATGTATGTGTGTGTGTGTGTGTGTGTGTGTGTGTGTGTGTTGCAAAGACATTACTTGTACATAAGTAAAAGCAATCGTGAAAGATACACAAGATATTATTAACAATGATTACCACTAGGAAGTGTGAGGGTGAAGGGTTAAGAATGAAAAGGAAGGAAGCAAAATTTTTATCAACTTCTGTTCTCTCTAAATACTGTCAACCAAGTACATACATTACTCTTAGAATTTTCTTTGAAAAAATTGTGCCAATTCTCTATCATAAATGCTACGAGAGAGGAAAAGCCAGAATGTCAAATCAGGGATTTCCCTCTTAGTTATGTTTCCTTCAGTTAATGAGTTAATAAAAAGCACCTTTGCCTTCCCCAAGTGCACACTGATTGTAAGTAAGAAAACCTACACATGCTAGGAAGGCAGGGGAAAGATGGAATGAATTAAATGTTTGTACCATGCATAAAACTCAAGAGAAAGTTCTCACAATATCCAAGCAGGCCTATCTAGGTCTACAGAGGCTCTCTTTTAACATCAACTTTTCTAGGGAAACAACCTACAGATGCAAGACATCTGGATGCCTAAAGAGATTCTGACACTGGCTAACAAAAAGTGAATGGAGTTACCTGACCATGGTGACTAAGCTGTGGTCTCTATTAACTTTTCAGTTAATAGATCATTTCAACCACCATCATGAGAAACAGGTTTTTGTCCCACTGTCTGTGTTTCCATGAGAATCTATTATTGCAGCATTGGATGCAAGACTGATTTCCTTTTGGGGCAACACTTACCCCTCTTGGGGCACGAGGACCAGAGCCCTGGGATGATCAAGCACAGAGGAATTGACGATTGTGAGTCGGAAGTCGCCATCTGGATTAGCTACCTGACAAAAACAGGGGGAAAGAGGCTGAGACGGATCTGAGCTCCTTAAAGACCCCCATTGCCAAAGGTGGCTCCTCAGCTTCTGCCTACAGACATGCCCCCTCCACGCCAGCCTGTTTCCCTGATGCGACCCATCTGGGAAATCTGCCCCAACTTCTAGTCACAATGCACTGTTCCTTCCTCTGACTCATGGGATGTTTTTCAAGTGGTCTGAAAGAGGAGCTAGAACCATGAATGCACCAGTTTCCAGGGCATGATGATCTGGACAAAGCAATATCAATAAGTAAATTACTCAAATAATAAGCAAATAAGCATTGACTTATTTCACCATCCCATGTCAGTCCACGTTCCAAGGCAACCGATGGCTCCACACTGCCCATAAAACAGATTCTCAATGTCACAGCCTTGCAATGAAGAGTCCACAGGTGGGACTCATATTCTTGCTCCTCTCCATCAGCCGGGCTGGTCATCTCACGCTTCTCTAAGCCTGATGCAGACTCACTCCTGTCTGCTCTTGCCACATCCCATCCTGGACCCACCTGCCTCACTGCTTACTCTAATCAAGGCATAACTCTCCTTCAAACCTCACTGCCAGGCCTGCCTCCTTTCCTAACTCTCTGACCCACTTGGACCTATAAGCATCAGTAGCTCTGCACCTTGGCTCATTTGACATCATTTTGCACCAACAGTATTTGAGTTGTGCAGTGGTCACCCCACAGCCTGTGAGAAGGTAGGTGCTTGTGACCAACCACCTGCATTCTTCTGGCCCCTAGCCAAGTGCTGACCACACGTAACTAAAGAAAGGAGAGAAAGAGCAATAACACGACCACCAGGGCAGCATTCAGTAGATGCCAGTTCACTTCTATCAGCATCCCCATGAGGTGGACACAAGATCATCCTTGGCTCAGCTCAGACATCAACCTCAAGTTACCTGCTCTGTCTGCCTATTCTAATATTGCCCCACTCTCCAAAAGTGCAATCACACTGCACTGTTTCAGAGTCTTTGCAGCAAGTATCACCAACAGAACTGATTTATTATTTTGCTTCCTCCACTAAAATCTAAGCTCTGTGGGAACAGGAACGTGTGAATCAGGCCCACTGCTGTATCATCAGAACCTAAACCACATGTATCATGCAGAGAACCCCTGTCAACTGGTTGCATGAATAAATGAATCTCCATCTAACGCGTGAAGCAACTGAAGTTTAGAAAGCATAAGCACCTTGCCCCATGTTGCTTAGCTAGTGGAGTCAAGCCTACACCCCGGTCTATCTCCCAAGTCTGTGTCTTTCGTCTTACAACTCCCCTTAGTTCTCTGCATCTCCCTGCTTCTACTGCACTTCCCACTTAACCCACATGCCATCTCTCCATGCAGAGTCAGTATAAAGAGGTGCTGATGAAGTGAGCTGAGCATACTACATTCCTCAAGACAATGATTTGGCAGTTTAGAGGTCATTCATTATCCTTGCCTTGGGTATATAAGGCGGGACAGGTTACTAGATAGCTACATTGCAGAGAAATGGGGATTAATAACGACGACGATGATGACGATGATGATACTGTTGCTATCACTCTAATTGACTAAAATAATACTAGACTATTATTGTTACAGTATTATAATAATACCATATTAGGTTGATGCAAAAGTAATTTTAGTTTTTGCCATCATGTTTAATAAAAGTAGTAAAATAAAACAAAAATAATATATAAATAAAATAAATAAGTACATATATAAATAAAATAAAAATAATATTACCATTTATTGTTATTAGCTAAGCTTCTGCTAGTCAAAAGATCAACTCCCAGGTACTTACCCCCTTTTCTCTCCTCTCCAGAGGCTCAGCTGGTCCATTCTCTGGAAACTCGCAGGAAATTTCCAGAGTAATCTGACACACTGGCCCCTGCCTCTGTGTCAAATCTGGCTCAAAGCCCAGGTGCCCCGCCTACTCCCTTAATTAAGAACAGCACGAAAATACACATACCTCAATCTTTTTGAAGCCCGCATCTACCCAGTAAAGCAGCTGGCTGAGGGGTTCAAAAGCCAAAGCTTCTACTGTCTCCAGGCCAGAATTGATGATCACCTCTTGCCCTGTGCTTCCATTCAAACAGAGGCGCTGAAGAGAGAAAAGTCATAATAAATGCTAGGAACTGTTCAAATGACCGCCTGCCAAGTCAGTCCTATGAAGGGTAACCTTTATTCAAGTGGTAGGACTGGCAAGGGATGAGATGTTTTATGTTAGTAAACTTTCCAGACCCATGAAGCCGGGTTTTCATGAAAACATTTCTAAAATGTACTACATTTTTGTTTTTTAAGCAGGACAAAGAGAATTTAATCATATACATTACTCTGCATTATCACTATGAACACTGGTCACTAAATTATGCTGTATCGCAACAATAAAGTCGGAGATTATTGAGATGTATGAGTCTGTTTGCTTTTAAAAGAAGTGAAACCAGACTGCTGTTATATTTAAGTTCTTGTGTCTGCTTTTATACTCTTTCTTCCCTGTGAGGCTCTTAGCCATCAAGTGCTATTGTTGGACAGCTCCATTCAGCATCACCGCCATCCCCCACCCCAACCCCCTCAAACACCCAGGCACTGTAAGATTTCTGTTGGGTTGGGAATCTAGATACAAAGTTGTTGGAATTGCTTTTCTAAAAGGATTAAGCAGACAATGAATAAAGATCAAATAGCTTTCCTTTAAATGCATGGGTTTGAGTGTATGGCTATCTCCCTGGCCTGTCCAGGGCTCTTTAACGCTTGCTTCCTGGTTCTTATCTGTGTTCAGAACAGCTGAAGTGGATAATTATGTGAGCTGTGGGTAAGTCAAGCGTTACTGTATCATGACTTGGGAAGAAAGATGCTCAAGAGGCAGTTGGCACAATAGGGGGCAACTAATCATCCTACATTATTAGTCCCAACACCTTCCCAGCAGGCAAAGCAAGACCTCACTTTCAAGCACATCTGTGGATTTAGGGCCTTCTTTATGCTTCCTATATGACCAGATGAAGACAGAGAAAGAAAAATACTAACACAGAAGACCGGAAAGTTTTACCTGTCGGCCCTGAGATGAGCGACACTTACAAACCTCTAACTGTCCATTTCCATAGGCCATTCTGCATGAAGCTTATCAGGACGGGACAGTCACAATGCACAGCCCCCACAGTGAGGCCAAGCGCTGACTCACCTGGATGATGTCCAAGGCCAGGTCGGACCAATACAAACAGTTGTGCTCATAGTCAAAGTCCAGGGCCACTGCTGCCCGTAGCCCGCTGAGAGGCAGCTGCTCTGTGGCTCCCGAGGCCAGGTCATAGCGATAGATGGATTTCCGCACAGCATACAGGATGAACTCGTTCTCCTCTGCCAGGCACACAAGACACGTGGGAGGTTGGACCCAGGGGATGCTGAAGAGGTCCTAGCACATCTGACCTCTTTGTTTCTCACACACAAACCTCAAATCCATTGGCTTGTGGTGTGGACCCAGTGAAGGGCACAGAAATCAAGACTCAGGAGGTGCATAACGGAATCACATTTCCACCTCAGGCAAGTGACTTAAACTTCAGTGAATCTGTTTCTTCATCTGCAAGTGTTTTTACTTGTTACGTTTTTCTTTCATCTGAATCTCCCAATATGCATGCTCCAACAACCATATGTCTGGGCGAAGCCTACAAGTCTTCAAGTCACACTTGCCAACCTAATTACACCAATCGCCCTGTTCCCCCTCCTCACGTGACTGCTATCACCACAGCACCATCATCTTGTTGACGAGAGACCATTAGTCACTGAAGCCTTGTAACTAAGCTCTCTAATCAATGTGCTCACTTATTCATATTGTTTACAACACCATATGGCAATTACATCAACCTCTTAGATCTTCAAAATAATAATAATGCATTTGTTCTTGGCTATTTAGAAAATGGTGCACAACATAATCATCACAAAAAATCTGTTTCTACTCAACAAATACAAATTGTGTACATATTGTGTATAATGTGCTTACTAAGTATTGCGCATTGTTTAAGACTCACAACAACTGCCCGATGGTAGAACTACTGTTAACCAAATTTTACAATGAGAAAACTGAGACCAGAGAGGTTAAGTAACTCACCCAAGGTCACACAACTAGCAAGTGGCAGAACTGAGATCAGATCCCAGGCACTCTGGATCCACAGTCTATGCTTTAACTACTACACTGTGCTCTCTCTTATGATACAGACACGGGTGTGGATGATTTTTAAGATGTAGAAATGAAGGTCCTGAGTGCTGAAGATACTTACCTAACGTCAGACAACTGGAAATAGGAAGACTCAATACACTCTCTTTTCCACTTAGGGAACAGCCTGGGAAACATCCAGATTCTTCCCCAGGAGTGGACACAAGCAGCACAACAGCATCTGTGTCTAAAGTGTGCCTCTTGACAGTGTGTTGCATATGGAACCAAGATGCAAATCTGAATTCTTTTGCTGCATGCCTGGGTTAGCCATTCCTGCCCACTTCCTGATTCCATACACTCAGTGACTTAACATGTACCTATCACCTTCTTTATAAAAGCTGCAATACAGATAATGCATCAAAAAATAAATCTATCTACAATTTTTAGTAAGGTAAGTTTTCCTTCTTTTCCTTTGGTTGCAGGTCACTTTAGAAGTTATCTATGCTACCATCACATGGTAACCTACCTCCCCTTTTGGTTGCCAAGAAAACCTTCCCACTGTCATTCCCAGGGAGGGGGCCAGCTAACGTATAGGGACATGAAAGCTACCTTTGCAACAGTGAGCCTTTTGCCCCACATCTCTCTCCAGCATCTATAAACCTCATTCTGTCACTTTGGGTTATTTTTTTTTTCCTTTAAGAAACCAATACCCATAAAGTAGAACCTGAATCCAGAAATACTTGTTTTAGGATTATGTTCAGAGCAGCATGTGGCGTTCCAGTGGGCAATGCTTAACCTAGAAAAGGAATGGAATTCTTGGCTGGTCCTGGCCATACATGAGCACAGCCTAGGAATGTGTGTTTTCATAGTAATCGTAAAGGAAGAAAAATTCTTGCATTTAAAAAATCCTTCCAGATGCCCAGATTACCTCATCTTTGCAAAGTTATTATGGCTCCACTAGTCCTATGAAAGCATCTTTTCCTTTCCTGGTATATCCCTGCCCCCTATTCCATGCCTTTTTTCTCTCTCTCTCTTCTACATAGGAGGTGGCCCACAATGGAATGAGATTTCTCCACTTCATTCCCTGTTCTATCTTCTGGTAGAAGAGAAAACAGCTTTCCTGCCAGTTTAAGATGGCTTTAAACAAGCTGTTTTGTCCCTTGTTGAATTATCTTCAGAAATATTTATTACAAAAGTAGGCACTCCAGCCCCTTAAGAGCAATCACTCAAACCCCACTAACCCACGCCCTCATCAATAACAGCTCTTGTGAGGGAAATATTTGAATATTATCTGCTCATTTGTTGGAATTTGCTGAAGTGGTGGTTCTTTTTAAGTCTCCATAGTGAGGTATGTTAATTACTCTGGTAATGATGAAAGATTAAATTAAGGGACTAACGAGCTTAGCATGAAAAACACCAGGGCAAGCTGGCAGCAGTAAGCAAAAGACAGGGCTGCCCTGCCCTGCCTGTGGAGACCACATGCTTCTTTCATGATTCATTCGGTGCTTATGGCTGTCCACGTAGACAACACCACCCACCGTAGATGGAAGTTAACTCCAGCCGTTTGCCTTCACCAAGAGGTATGGGCAGGAAAGAGGGCATGGAGGGAATAAAGAAGCTTTAAATGAATAAGAACTGGAAACAGAGTGAAGAAAAATAAGCAGCTAAGAGATTATTTGTCAAAGTACCATAATTTCACGTCTCTATTGTAAAGATCCCATGTGACATCACCACTAAATCTAGCAGAAACATTTTAAAACACACTATACCTTTATAGCATATGAATCATTTCAGAGAAGTTTTTCTTAATTAGCATGCATAATGATTATCTAAAATAGTGAGAATGACATTTATTTGCCCTCTGGGCAATGTCCAATGAAGAGCATGGGGCTTAGAGTCTGAATTTCAACTTTGTCACTTACTAGATGTGTGACCTTAAGCCATTTAACTTCCTCTGAACATGCTTCCTCATGAAAAAGTAAAAAACAAAAGTGATAATATCTGCTTCCCTGAGTTGTTAAAAGGGTTAAACTGGCAACACATAAAAAAGTACACTGAAATCTATAAAATTCCATTAAAATTGTACAGTTATTTTTATTATAAAATTAACACAGACTACTCAGCTACTTCCTAAGAAGCCACACGCCTCTTTATACTCAACTTTGACAAACAGATTAAGGAACACACAGAAGCCCATGGGCACCTTTCTACCCCAGTGGATGCTGAATCAATATTTTTCAATTAACAAAGGGATTTCCCTCAAAGACACTGAGCTGACACAACATACTTTCCATTCCTAAAAAAGGGTATGGCTATGCATAAGTTGAGTGTAGACACCAACCTTAGGGAAAAGGGGAAGCCCTGTGATGCTTGTGATGGCCATTGTTTTTCTCCACTCAATTACAGGAGCCACAAGCTCGGACTTAGGTGAGATCATGACACTGTTGCAACCACGTCTCAAGAAATGAAAGGGAAGAAACCACGTCCCTTACCTGCCAGGGGACAGGGGACCACCTCTCCTTCCAGTCGCGCTTCAACATCTCCTCCGCTACAAGTGTCCCCAGAAATCTTCCGGTAGCTGTCACCCCACCCCAAGAGCAAGAGGTCAGAAACAGGGAAGAACAGTCACAAAGGCATCCCAGCTAGGAATATATTTACTATCCACGGTCAATACAGTCCATCCACTCATTCCCCTTTAGAACTAGAAAGAGGATGCTCAGTAGTTCTGAGTCAGTTCTGCTTATAACTAGACTAGGCAAGCCCAGACAATTTAGGGCACTGTCCTGGCCAAGATTTTTAAATATATCTCTTGAATACATTCCTCTGAAGATGTTTCCTTGCTGAAGTTGATGACGTAAGATATTCCTAGAGTTTCAGGGATGCTTACAGACTTGCAATGTTTTTCTCACTGGAGGTAGGAGAGTTTACAAATACCATAAGTTAAAATGTGGCCCAAACTACTTGTAGGCTATTAACTTGCAATTGTACAATTTAGAGTATAGAGCAATCCAGATGGCCCTCTATGCTCTCTCGTTCCATGTGCAGACCCCTGAGAACCTGACAGGGAAATCTCTGTGATACATACCCTCTCGTTCTCCTGTAAGTAGAACCCACAGGGCAAGGCACAGGAAGGGAGTATGACTTTCCAGAAAATTCCGGATCTGGAACACAAACCTCTAATGACAAATCTTCACTCATCTTGAAACCGAAGTCACTAAAAAGGCAATTGGGCTTTGTTAAGGCCACTGTTTTATACATTTCAGGCGTTCCCGTACCAATTGTGCTGACTTTACCTTACTACTTTTCACTTTTATTTTAAGTTATTTAACTTGTCCCTTTAAAGAATATGTACTTTTTATATAAAATACATCTTCAAAAGAAGATTTATATCAGAACCACAGTTGGGAAAACACAATCACATGCCATAAATAGACCAAAAAAAACACAAATCATCATGCCAAATCAAAACAATATTAAATTTTAGCCAGATCCAGTTCCCTACTCTAAGAATCTGGACCTGCCCTCTCTGTTAAAAGGGATTAGGCAAATGTTACAGAATTACTAGTAACCAATGAGACTTTCTGTTTGACAGACTCTGAAGAAGTAAAAGAGAAATTTTAAAAGAATAACCCTTTTAAAAAAATTATTTTGGGCCGGGCATGGTGGTTCATGCCTATAATCCCAACACTACGGGAGGCCAAGGCAGACATATTATTTAAGCCCAGGAGTTCAAGACCAACCTGGGCAACATGATAAGACCCTGTCTCTACAGAAAAGAACCAAAAAAATAGCCAGGCATGGTGCTGCACACCTGTGATCCCAGCTACTCGGGAGGCTGAGCGGGGAGAATCATTTGAGCCCAGGAGGTCAAGGCTGTAGTGAGCCGTGATTGCGCCACTGCACTCCAGCCTGGGCAACAGAGCAAGACCCTGTCTCAGAAAAAAAAAAAATTTTGACTAAGAGTTCAATGTTATTTAAGACTATGTCCACATACTAGCTAAAATCATCCTGTACTTTGAGATACAGTAGTTAGGTTCACGAGACTGCCTGTGATTTGGGGTCACATCTGCCAAACCTCCCAGCTTGATGGGTAGCATCCTGGAGTAGGAAGCAGGAGGCGTCAGTCGAAGACGATTCTAAAACAAGATGACTGTACTATGAATGTTCTAAGGCCCTGCCCAAGCTGTAAATTCTATAATTCAATGAATTATAGAACATATTCAAAGAATTATAGAACAGAACATATATTCCACATTCGTGTGCTCTACCAGAACACATTTATTTGCTCTATTCAATTCAACAAATATTTAGGCCTGGCATGGTGGCTCACACCTGTAATCCCAGCACTTTGGGAGGCTGAGGTGGGTGGATCACTTGAGGTCAGGAGTTCTAGACCAGCCTGGGCAACATGGCAAAACCCCGTCTCTACTAAAAACACAAAAATTAGCTGGGCGTAGTGGCACGCACCTGTAGTCCCAGCTACTCTGGAGGCTGAGGCAAGAGAATGGCTTGAACCCGGGAGGTGGAGGTTGCAGTGAGCCAAGATCGCACCACTGCACTCCAGCCTGGGTGACAGAGTGAGACTCTGTCTCAGTAAAACAAAAAAGAAAAAGAAAAAACCCAAATATTTATTAAACATTTCTGACACGATAAGTATTAACAGATACAGAGTGGCCTGTGTGCATTATATCATAATCCACATTTAATAATTTGCAAAGAATCGAAAGGCAGCAGTTTTGCCACTGGATCAAACGTGCCTCTTTCATTACCTCGGTTCGTTATTACTGAACAGCCACTTTAAATCTTTTTAGGAACCAGATAAAGCATTAGCGAATTACTTATTTGCCTCCAATAGCAAAGCACTCTTCCTGGGCAGCTTTCTTTGACCACAGGTCATGACCTAGTAGACTCTGAAAGTACCTGGGAGGCCCAAGACCAGATTCTTCCCCTCCCAAAAAAGAGCAAAAGATTGCAAAAGGCCCATCATACATTTAAAAGTCAACATTGTCTCCTAAAACTTGTGTTTTAGTTATATGTGTGTATGTATCTACATATACATATGTAGGTACAGGGTCATCATAGAAAATGTATTATTTACTAGGGGTTGCAGTCAAGAATGTGAAAGCTGTATGACTTGGCAATGTTAAGAAATATAAGGATATAAAAGAATCTGCCACTGAAATCAGGGAACAGGGGCCAATAGCTGGGCTTCCCTGTGTGGTCTGAAAGGACCATCAGAAAAAACCTGGTGTTCAAACACAGTTGGTCAACCAGTACCTGAACTAATGGAAAGATACTATAATCTCATCTCATTTCCTGACATCCATCTTGGGACCATTTTCCTTCTCACTGCCATAGTCCGATGCCATCAAACATCTCCAAGAGCCACACAGTTGGGCTGGCTGCCTTCCAGCAGCTACAGCAAGCAGAGAAACAATGGGGGGTGGAGCGGGGAACAGCCGATATCCATATACCCCTTAGCATTTCAGAGGGTCATCACCCCACGATCTCATTTGGCCTGCAACCCAACTCCATAAGGGGCAGAGGAGGTGGTTTGACTGGTCTATAATAAAAAGACTCCGCATACAACCAGGGTGAACATCCAGCAGGTTCCAGCAAGGCAGATGGGGTGGGCATGGCAGACCAGCAGGATGCAGGTCAGTTTACCCAGGAGAGCACACCAAGCTCCATTTCTTTTTTGTTTTTTTGTGAATTTTTTTTTTTTTTTTTTTTTTTTTTTTTTTTTTTGGTGGGGGTTGGGGAAATGTAGGGCAAGAGAGAAAATTTTAATGTTATTTGTTTTTAAGCCTAAATGTCATGAAAAAAAAACAAAACCCAAAAATTTGTTAGACTTTCTTACCTATTTTTTACTTAGTCTTAATTTTATTTTGAAGTACATGTTGGGGATAGGAAGAGGGCATAGAGGTCACTATGATATTTTCAGGGATTAGGACATCTCCAGTCTCAAGCCAGTCTGAGGAGGCCTACCTGAGGCCAACAAAGCTCTTAGATTAGATTAGACTATAACGAAAAAGTGTCTAAGGAAGAGCAGAAGGCACACAGCATGGAACTGACATCACCGGGAACATCAGCCAGCTCTGTGCTTTTGCTGTTAAAGAGTCTGTGTCGTTACCTTGGGAGCACACACCTTTCTAAGGAAATGACTGTCTTCTGTGTTCTAAGCCTTGCTGCTCAAAGGGTGAATGTGCAGATAAGCAGCATCCACATCTCCTGGGAGCTCGATGGAAATGCAGACCCCCAGAACTCCTGAGGCAGAATCTGCACGTGATTCATACGCACCTTAAAGTTTCAGAAGCACTGGTCTAGAACAGAAGTGGCCAAACCTGGTTGGCCATTTTTGTAAATAGAGATTTACTGGATCACAGCCACATTCATTCATCTAGAGCTGCTTTCACGCACCCATGGGCACTGCCATGGGCAGAGTGAGGAGTTGTAATGCAGATCATAGAAACCATATGGCCTACAAAGTCTAGAACATTTACTGTATGACCATGTTCCAACCTCTGGTCTAGAACACATCAGAAGTTTCTGGCTTTAGTCAAGACAAGTACAGCTGCCCAAAGCAAAATCTAGTTCCTCTGTGCCTCGGCAACCACTGAAATATGAGTTGTGTATTTATATTAAATACCCATGGCTCTCTTGGTGCTCCTGAATAAACTACAACGATTTCATGCTGAATTATAGACTGAAGTAACTGTCCAGGAGCTCTGAGATCCTGCGTACTCCGCCACTAGAATCCTCTTCCTACAGCTAAGTTCTGTTCTGATCATCAACTCTCCTCAAAATTCCTACAGCTAAGCTCTGTTCTGATCATCAACTCTCCTCAAAAGCCCCTGAAGGCTTCCTCCTAATTATAGAATAAGGTTCATCCCTTCTAAGGTCTCTCTGCCCTACTGTATTCTATCTTTCAGCCTCATCTCCAATTATCATCCCCATGTCATACACCCAACAAGGCATCCCAGTTCAACTCCCAACCACACCCTGCTGCCTCTACACCTGCCTGTTGCAGCTACATGGTCTCAAAACACTGCTGTCTGCAAATATAGATGCTCCCTAAGAGCCCAGCTCAAACAGCACTTCTTCCAAAAATTTCCTGATTCTCCAACAGCAAGTCACAGCCCTCTCCTTCCTTTCAATAGTCACAATAAAAGTACCGGTTCCTGCTCTGAGGCACCTGCTCTCTTCCCCCTCCTGTGCCAATTAGCTATGCACAAGTCACTTCTCCTACTTTTAGCATTCGCAGCAGTGCCTTGGATATTTTGCTCAAGAAATAATAAATGATGCAAACACACACACGCACATATGCACACACTAACATCCCCTCGTTTCAGATAAAGAAATAAATCCCCTCTAGAATAGGGTCCTAAGGAGAAGGATTACCAACAATGGAACCTTCAGCATATTTTTGGGTTACCCTAATAGAAATAAATCCCAGAGCTATCTATTCCTGAAGAAATGGCTGCAGCTCTCCTAGACACCTCTACCACTTTACCTGGCTGTAAGAACTAAAGAAAACAACTTACATGAAACATGCCTAGCACAGCTCCTGGCACATAAAAGATGCTTCCTAAATAATTGTTTCCTTCTCTTCCCTTCCTTTGCTCAGGGAAAGGGACCATGCCTAGTCTCTTTCCCCAACGCTGCTGAGTGAATAAAGCACAACTCAGTCGCCAGTCATCAAAGAAGAACTAACCATTCATAGTCCTCCCGGGTGCAGGAGCAGTTGGACACGACCACTGGCCTGTCAAAGTCCTCTCCATTGAAGCATGTGGCATGGGGGGTCCTCCGTTTGAAAACAGTCTTGTGTCCCAGTAAACACTCATTCCCCCGCTCATCAGATGGTGACCACAGCTTGTAGTCATTCTCTGTGCAGGGAACTCCTAAGGAAAAAGGAACACAGCACGAAGCATTACAGGCAGGCCCATACGGGGTTCCCTGCTGTGCCTCAAGGTGCCCGGCCTCAACCCCCACTTCCTGTCTATGTGTTGCCACCCCACAAGCACATAGACCCTCCAATTGGCTTGCTTTGAAGCTGGGCAGCCCTATGCCAATGAAAAGGATACCTGAAATGCAGACATTTGCCTGGAAAAGTTGGGAAGAAGCAAGCCACCTTTATCCAAACTTCTGAAACATTACAGAAGACATTACTGTAGAAACAAGTAGCCAGAAGTGTTTCTCTCCTAGAGAACTGGGGAACGGCTGATTCCTTGATGAGCAATACCACTGGGGGTTAATGTTCCCAACCTGCTTCCTCGGGCAGTGAGGGCACATCTGGTAGTGTGGCCCGAGGGCAATGGAGGGCTCGCTGGCCCTACTTGAAGGTACAGGATCTCCATGGAAAGAGGCTGGAAAATGCTAAGATACCTTGCACCGTCACTCCATCTGCCACATCCATCGAAATGTAAGTAGGGTGCTTTTTACAAGCATTCCAAAGTATGCCTATGTCTATGTTGGCACTTTTTGACTCTCATATATGTGTCTTCAGTCAGATTAGATACTACCTGAAGTCGATACACAACTTTTGATTCAATGCCATGCAACACAGTAAACTTATTAAACTCCTACCGACTGTAAGGCTATCGAGCTTTCCAGTAGGTGGAATACAAATACGCACAGGGCAAGCTCTTATTCTGAAGGGCTTTATAATCTAGTCAATGGAAGGTGAAACACACCGAGTGACACACACAGAGTTATGAGTACACTTATGTTCTGGACATAGAGAAGGGAGATGTCTTCTGGTTAGGGTATCAGCAACAAGTGTGTTGGATCCTGAGATATGAAAAGGATTTCGAGTAGGGGAGAGGCCAAATGGGTGGAGGTGAGAAGAAACAGGGCATTCGGGCAGCTAGAATCAGGTTAGCCAAGGCTGAGAGGTAGGAAAGGGTAAGATAACGTGGGGACGCAGGGAGAGGATGCTGAAGAGTTTCACTTCCGCCTGCATACTTACACATCCTGTATCCAGACTAGCAGATCATGACTAGATCCTAGATGGCTTTGAGAGGACCCTGCATTGCTTGGCACACTGACTTATGGAGAGTCAGGCACACTCACTGAGTACGTCCAATTGGCACTGCTGATTTGGAACTATGTTTTTCATTCGTGCATTTATCTACATATTCAGCAGACATATATTTAAACCTCCTATGTGCCAGGAACTGCATGAGGAAACTAAGATACAAAGAATAACACCCAGTCTTACTAAGAAGAATTGAGCAAGCCCTGAATTACCTCCCTATGCATTTTGCTAACTCTTATGGGCCCATCTCCCCCAATGCATCTCAAGCTCCTCTGAGTACACAGTATCTAAGCTGGTGCTTTGCACATAACAGGAAGTCCATGCATATCCATGTGAAAAGGTCCAAGGAGGCAGCAGCTTACCCAAAGCATCTGTGGCATTGACCTGGAGGATCAGCCAGCTGTGGACATTCTCTTTGTTCGAGCCAAAGACGGTGAAGACAGTGCTCTTCTCCCCAGGTTCTGTGAGGAGGCCGTACACAAACACTGGCTTCTCAGAGAAGATGAATGTTTTCCAGGTCTCCCCTTCATTGGTACTGTATCTGCCCAAACGCAAGTAAGAGAATCCTTGCAGTTAAAGTATCTAAGGCAAAGGCTTGGTTTCCATATAACGTTCACCAGGAGCAGGAATCAGGGCTCCTTGGAGAAACGGCTGATCCCGGGCTAAGGCAGGGAAAGTTTAAGGAAATGCTCAGAGATAAACGCAGTCATCTCCAAAGAACACAGGAACCAGCCTGATGGGGCTCCAACTGGCCGAATTTAGGAGAATTCAAACATAAAAAAGAAAAATGATGGTAACAGATTACACTTCGAATGAAAATAGGACATGGGTCTCTAATGATACTAAAAGACAGAGGAGCAAAAGAGAAATTTTTTTCTTTTTTTTTTTTTTGAGACAGAGTCTCGCTCTGTCGCCCAGGCTGGAGTGCAGTGGCGCGATCTTGGCTCACTACAAACCCCGCCTCCCGGGTTCACGCCATTCTCCTGCCTCAGCCTCCCAAACAGCTGGGACTACAGGCGCCTGCCACAATGCCCAGCTAATTTTTTTTTTTTTTTTTTTTGTATTTTTAGTAGAGCCTGGGTTTCACCATGTTAGCCAGGATGATCTCAATCTCCCGACCTCGTGATCCGCCCGCCTCGGCCTCCCAAAGTGCTGGGTTTACAGGCGTGAGCCACTGTGCCCAGCCCCCAATTTTTTTCTTATATTAGAATGACACTTAAAGGTTGGAAACAATATAATAGTAATTACAGAAAAATTACCATTCTGTAATCCCCACTGCAATAACTAAATCACACAAGGTTCAAAACTGGATGCTAAAACCACGGGGTGAAAGTGTTGGGGCCAGGATGTTCAGATTGTCTGAACATCAACCAACAGACAAATCATTCACTACAAATGGGGAAATAAAATTTCACAAAACATAATCTCACAATGAATGATCAGAGAGTCACAATCTTAGCTAAACATCATCAATAACAGGACAACTTGATATTAGGTGCCTCCTGAATAAAGCATTGAGAATAACACACCCTCTGTGTACTATTCTATACAATTGGACAAATCCAAAATGTGGGATATTCTACACAATAACTGCTCCAGATACTTCAAAAACATCAAGGCCACAAAAAACAAATAAATAAACAAAAAAGGCAGATAATGTGTTATAGATCTAAAAAGACTAAAGGAGTATAATGGCAAAATGCAATGAGTAAACAAATTTGCAATGCATAAATCCAATCCAGGGTTTAGTTCAGGACTGACTAAATCCCAGATCGAAGGGGAAAAGCGGCCATAAATAATTTGAGACAACTGAGAAAATATAGTCTATAAGTCATACCGAGTTCACGTTAATTTTCTTAGGCATGAGAATGGCATTGTGATTATATAGGAAAATGCCCTCATTTATTGGAGATACATGTTTAAGTAGCTGTGAGGGAGCATGATGTCTGTAACTTTCTTTAAAATGATTCAGCTAAAAAATAATAGATGGATACACAGGATAGATAAATAGACCAATGATAGAAGTAGAGCAAATTGGCAAATTCTAACAATTTGTGACTCTAGGTGAAAGTTTCATGGGTGTTCTTTATACAGTTTTTCCAACTTTTCCGTGGTCTTAGAAATTAAAAAGCAAAAAAGTTGAAGGAAAGTATATACTGAGGAAAGTCTCCAAGACAGACTGTAACAGAACAAGGAAGCAAGTCCTTGAAAAACTAAGCAGCGTTTGAGTAACTGCACTGATTTTACACTATCTTTGGTATTGAAGAAGGAGAAGAAGAGGGAGGGAGAGGGAGGCAAGGAAGAAAATCTGCCCAACATTTGTTTTATCACCCAGTGAGCGGGTGAGATGCTTGACATGAGAAATCACTCAATTCAAGCCTCTTTAGAATCACAGGGCTTCTGGGCCCTTCTTAAATCCAAATTATATGCAAAACTTTTTCTTTCAGCTTTCTCATGTTTTTGAGATTTTAGTTTTACACCTTGGGATTCTAATACTTGACATAAATCTTTTCAAGACATCACTCAATCCAAACACTTCATCTCATATTAAGATTATTAAACTTGATTTGGTCAGGCATGGTGGCACATGCCTGTAATCTCAGTACTTTGGGAGGCCAAGGCAGAAGGATCTTTCGAGGTCAGGAGTTTGAGATCAGCCTGAGAAACATAACAAGACCTCCATCTCTACAGAAAAAAAAATTTTTTTTAATTAGTCACGTGTGGTGGTGCCCCCTGTGGTCCCAGCTCCTCCTCTGGAGGCTGAGGTGTGAGGAATGCTTGAGTCCAAGAGCGTGAGGCTGCAGTGTGCCATGACTGCACCACTGCAGTCCCGCCTGGGTGACAGAACAAGACCCCGCCTAAAAAAAAAAAAAAAAAAAAAAAAAAATAAAAAAGATACTGCCACAAAAAGGCTAGGGGTTAAACCAACTGGTAGGATTACAAGGCAGAATAATAAATGTCAATAGGAGACTAAGTAATCTCCCACTACAAATCTCTCACAAGGGGAGAAATCTCACCTGGCAGATACACTTTTGGTTTAAGAAAATTTTGAAACAGATATTTGGATAAATTAACTCATTCAATCTCCTTCTTGTAACCAGTGTCATAAGCTAAAGGTTTATATTACTTTTAAAGCAAAATGAACCAGCAGAGTCAACCTATTATCCAGATATGATGGTAGCCATCTGCCCACTCAGCGGTAATGCTAAAGTCCACCTATTTATACATTGCCAAGTTAATTCTCTTTAAGAGCTCCTCGAACCCCACATAACCTCAGGAAATGAATCACCTCATTTCTTGAGGGTTCCCAGAGGACTCTGACAATAACTCATTAATGAAATAACAAGCAGGTGCATGACCAAGCATAGCTTGTATCTGAAAATACACTACTCATTTAGAAAATGGTGCTCTTCAGAATTCTGGTGAAAAGGCTCTTGCCTTATCAACAGCAGCAGTTAAGAGAACACGTATTTTGGACTGAATTCTGACCCCTAAAGGAGAACTTGTGTTGGTAAAAGTGACAAGAACCTTGTGAAGAAACAAAGCCATCTTTGCGTTCTTTTTTTGTATTTTTAGTAGAGATGGGATTTCACCATGTTGGCCAGGCTGGTCTCATACTCCTGACATCAAATGATTCACCCACCTTGGCCTCCCAGAGTGCTGGGATTATTGGCGTGAGCCACCGCACCTCGCCCATCTTTGCATTCTTAAGTTATGAAAGAGGATATAGGGCACTAAGCTTTAGGAATGAAGAATTCAAACTGCTCAGATAAAAATATAGACATAATCCCAGGGACAAAAACTCTCAAGAAGATGGGAAGGTCATATAATATAATAATAAAGCATAATATAACCACAGATACTCTAAAAAGAAGAAGTGTGGTAGATAACCAACTTAGGACTCTAGCAGGCAGCTACACAGAAAGGTTCCTGGTGAGTTCAGGTTTCTAAAGAACATATTCAAGATGGGAAAAAAAGTCATATAACCAAGAGCAAAAAAATTCAGTTACTGCGAGCTAATTCTAGCTGTAATTCTCACAGCCAATAGTCTGTCGGAACAGTAGCAAGGTAAGTTCAAAATGAATCACGGTTTATGTTTCAAATTACCAAAATAATTGGCAGACTGGTGGGTCAGTGGATGGGTTATCTGATAAGTTCTATAAAGAATTACAAAGGAACAGGATCATTGTTCTGATGGTCAATAGAATAAATAAGAGCAGACATAATCATATGTATCAATTTAAAAAAACAGAGCACTTGATATACATTCATCCATTAGTTCATTCATTTATGAAAACCATCACCCAGTTCTGCCTATCTTTACTAGAACTTTGAATTGAAAATATTTTATGTTTTCTGACTGATTGGAAAACTGAGAATAAAAGAAATAAAGACTTCGTTAGAAAAAAAAAAAAATCTTTGAGTAACAACATAGTAGTAAAGCTGGGTCTAAAAAAAAAAAACAGAAAAAAATAATTTCTATTTTGCTCCTTAGCAAGGAGAATCATCTTAAAATTGGACATGACAAGAAAAACTAGGTAAGTTAAAGGAAAATGAGTACAAAATATATTCTAAGGACTGAAAGACTTAAAGACACGATGATTATAGCATCCTTTCCAAAAATCTCTAGAAGAATTATGAAGAACAAAGATCTCAAAAACTAGAATAAGGAAAAACCATTTATTTCCTCAATGAAGAAAAGGTGGTTTCAAGAATGGATTATGAAACAGGTTATTTGAGAGCAATCAGACGAAAAGGAGGTCAAGGCTAAGAACCCAAATGGTTTCACACACAAGTCACAACAGACTAACTCCATTTCCTTTCCTCGTGGTAATTCTTGATTTGAAAAACAGGACAATGACACAGAACATTCATTTTTTCATGAAGATCTTTGTGGACCACGCAGTCAGATAAAATTCACTGGTGGTAAAATAAGCACATCCCAAGAGTGCTGACATATGGTTTGATCTCAACCCAAGATAAGACTTCTCATTCTCACAGAGCTCAACACATCTGTCAATGATCTGAATAGGGATCTGGAAGGCGAATCTGCCAAATTTGCGAAGGGTAAAAGGCTAATTGTATAAATAATAAAATAAATGCCAAAAATAGAATTCAAACCAAAAAAATAAGCAAAAATAAAAATAAAGCTCCACACGTTGTTTCAAAAACCTATCTGCTCAAATACAGAATGGGGAACATCTGGTCTTTAATAAGATCCATAAGAAAGAAGGATCTCAGGTATTTTAGTTAAAGTGAACTCAGTCTACCAATACCAGTTAAAAGATGGATAAATCTCAAAATCATTATGCTGAGTAAAGGAAGCCAAATACAAAACATACAAATAAATGAAATTCTGGAATAGGCAGAACTAACCTACAGCGATAAACATACCACTGGTTGCCTGTAATTGGGGCAGGGGTTTGGGGGTGGAGAGCACTGACTGGAAAGGGACACGTGAGTATTTTCTGGAGTGACGGAAATACTCTACATCTTGACATGCACCCTTCAGAACTGATTAACTGCTGTAGTCAATATCTGGGCATCCTGTGGTATGCAAATGATACCTTCACTCAAAAAAAAAAAAAAATTAATAGGAGCCACCAGTTTGAGATGGCTGTTAAAAATGTAAATATTGTCAGAGGTTTTTATTAATAGATACAGAGTGTTCAGAATCGTGAAGGCAAAAATCTCAATGTCTTCTGCACGTTTCAGGCTACTGGGGCCAGATCCAAGTACCACATTTTAAGGCACTGACATCGTGAGGCAGACCTAAGGCAGAACCTAGAAGATGGAGATTCGAGATTTATAGAATATGAGGAAAGGAACTGGGGATATTCATCATGAAATGGCAGACACTGAGGAGAACATGACAGACTCCTTAAATACTTGAAAGGCTTTCATGCCAAAGGAAATATCTACTGCACATCTCCACAGAGCAGAACTAAGTCCATGAATAGAAGCTGGAGGCAGGAGAATTTGGGCTCTCCCTTACCAGAGAACTTTCATTTACAAATGAATGAGTGAGCAAATGAACAGCAAACTGTCCCAAAGTAAAATGGAAGCACCTTTTGATATGGCAGATTCCCCACCAAGAGAAATGTTCAAGTATAGAACAGAAGACTGTCTATCACAGATGGCATGGAGAAAATTCTTGCAAAGGGTGGCAGAACGCTGAACCGGATGTTGTAATATATCCAGATTCCCGCTGGATATCTCCCCTTGGACACACCACAGAGGCTTCAATTCAACCTGTCCATGTCTGCATTTAATATACGACCCTGCAAGCCTACTCCTTCCCCTCTGCCTTTCTATGAGTGGTAGAATCACTTCTCCCATCATCCCAGTGAATCAGAAGCCACGCCCTGCAGACTTAGTCCTCAAACACACCCCCGCATCAGCTCTCACCTCCGGTCTCTCTCCACTGAATCCATGCTCTCTATTCTGCCAGATCCATCGTTCCATAGTGCAAGTCTAGCCATGTCATTCCCCTACTAAAATCCCTCAAAGGGACCCTATTACCTCAAAGCAAACTTTAATCTCTTTAGTAAGGCACAGGTAAGGTCCCCCAGGACCTCGCCTCTACATACAGACCTTCCTCCAATCTCGTTTCTCACCACTTCCCACCTGGAAATTTGCATTCTATTAATACTCAAGAGCCGTGCACATTCCCCACTGAGCATGCTTTGGCCCTTGCTCAAGGTCTCTCTAGCCCTAGAAAAGCATTCCGACCTTGCTTTATATCCTTTTAGGTTCAGCTGGGGTTTCCTCTCCCAGAAGCCCTCCTCTGTCCCCCAGATAGCACCACCTGGCCCTCATTCTGGTTCCCAATGCACCCAGAGCTCTCCATAATCTTATACCTCACTATATTTCAGTGACTTGATTTTGCGAGTGTTTTCTACTAGATTGCCATTCATCAGGAATAAGACCTCTTATTTTCTGCCCCTGGCACCTCGAATCCTTCCTAGCACACAGAAAGGGCATTATTCATAAACGCTTGCTGAAGGAAGTTAAAGAAACTGCACTGCATTTTTTTTAACCCCATTTCTCGGTTTCTTAACAGTTAAAAGGTGATAAGGACCAAGCTTGGTGGCTCACACCTGTAATCTCGACACTTAGGAGGCTAAGGCAGGCGGATCACTTTGAACTCAGGAGTTCAAATGAAAACAGCCTGGGCAATATGGCGAAACCCGTGCCTACCAAAAAAAAAAAAAAAAAAGATAAAAATTAGCCAGGCATGGTGGCTCACGCCTGTGGTCCCAGCTACCGGGAGGCTGAGATGGGAGGACCGCTTGAGCCTGGGAAGAGGAGGTTGCAATGAGCCGAGATTGCACCACGGCACTCCAGAAAAACAAAAAAAAACATGATAAGAATACCTGCTCCTCTATACCTCAAGGGGCAGAAAAACCACAGGGGTCAGGATAAAGTAGAGGTGGCTCTCCCGGCAACTGTACCATTGAGAGGTGCTGCAAGCAAGTGAAGACATTAACTGCTGCCTCCCACATTCTGGAACTGTGGGTCTGATTCCAGAGCCCAGGTCCAGAAAAGGCAGCTGCTCTGCTGCGTGGAGTCTTTGCAGGAGCTTTTCGGGATTTCCAGAGAGAAGCCCCTATGAAACTGGATATCTTAGAAAAAAAGATGCTTTGGGGCAAGTTCAAAATCTTATTACTGACTACGAATAATATCATCACACTGACAAGCAAACCGCAGTGAAGAAACAGAAATTGATCTTATCTTCCGTGATAAAGCTGACAAACGTGTTTGAATCTTCTTCAGTCGGGGTGCAAAAATGCAACAGCCCCTTCTCCGAAGAAAAAGCCACTGCTCCTACACCTCCTGTGAGCATGTTCACAGGAGCAGCATGCTGAATGAATGAATCAGTGAATCCCCAGTGCAGGTTCTTATTTACCCATTTCAGACATGTAGACACAAGAGCAAAACAAAGTGTTCCACTTCTCGCTCTCGATTTCAATTAACAATAACAAAGGTAACAGTCTCAGAGGAGACTCAAGGCAGAAGCTGAAACAAATAACAGTCAACTCCTAGATATCTGTGCTAATCAGGGAGAGAAAGACACGCATAACTTAAAAGAACATCAACAACAACAACAAAAAAACCACTAATGTTTACTTCGAGCAATGCTTCAATTTCTGTCCCCACTACCACCTATTTGAGTTACCAATGCTACTTTACTTGGCTTTCCTCCCTAAAGATGGGTAAAATCAGAGCAGAAAGCCCTCTTTCAAACAACCCCCTCCTCCCAGCCTCTCTCTCTGCATCTGGCTCAGAAACATCACAGAGCAACAGTGGGCACAGGCAGCTCCTGATCAGTGTCCCACTCGCCTTTGCATCCTTGGTATCTAGCACAGCATCTGCTTCATTGTGGATGTTCGACAGCTGTCTGTGTAATTGACCTGAAATGATTCCTAACAGAAATATGCTCAGGTTCCAGTGTGGGCATTAACTCCTGACTAATCTCTTATTCCCTCATGTGAAAACTAAGGAAAGTGGATTAGGTCATCTCTGGTGTCTCTTGGGCACCAGCAGGTTGCACACATCCAGGGAGCCTCCACTCACATCTGTGCTCCCGGGGTTGTCATTGACACGGAGCACAATGGCAGTGGTCCCCTTGGAGCTCTGCAGTTGGCACGCCAGCTAGGTCTCCTCTAGTTTTATAGATCAGTTTAAAAAAAAAAAGGCAATCTTGGATGATTAAGTATGCATGACCTATTTCAATCAAATATTTCCTTAAGTGCCTGCTAACCTGTATCGAGCAGAAGTATTTACCTACAAAGACCTTACTAACGAGTTGCAGAATTCAGGCACATCATGTAAAGGTAACTAACATAAGAAGTCAGAATATGATCAATGCCAAATTAATAGGACAGCCTATACATGCTGTGAGTCATAAAGGAAAAGAGATCTCTGTGGTTGCGGAGGCCAAACTTAGAAGGGGCCTGAAGCCCTAGCCCAGCAACAGATATCCGGTCTTGTCAGAAGCACCCTCTCCTCGTGCACGGGCATCACAGTAAATCACTACTGTAGTTTGAGAATATGAACTAACTTGAATATTATTTCTTGCTTTTTAGAGCAGCAGGAGAAGCAGCAAAATACCTCTGTGAACAACACACTGAGTAAATGCCAGGTGGCTACACAGATTTAGGCCAAGCTCAGGTTGTTATGTGGGACACATGCACCTGTCAATAGGAAGCTTGTATGTATTTTTGTATTTTCAAATGCTCTATTTGAACTATTCAAACAGACACTTCCAAAAGAAACCTATACAAATAGAGGAATGCTACAGTGTCCATAATCTCCCAAAGTCTACAACCCCCAAGTCATTTCAGAACGTCTGCGGAAGGCTTTATGATTTTCTGGCAGCGAGTTTATTTTCCTCATCATGTTTTGCTCCAGCTAGTGCAGAATGACGCTGCGTTCCCTGAGCACATATGCACCGACAGATGGTGTAAGAGGACTAGAATCACACTAACTCCTTCAGAAGAGCCAGTTTGGAATGCAAATTTAATTTTCAGAGAAGTTAAACAAGGCAAATCGAGAACTGACTCTGAAATCTGAAAACCATACAAAGAATGAAATGTATTCCTAGGAAGCCAAACTATGTCCCCTACGTGCGTATTACACACATAGCAGTATACCAAACACTACAATTGTTTCCTCGCCCACCTTATGACTACAGGGTGGCATGCATCCTATTCATCTATAGATACACAGTACCTGGCACAATCGGCGCTTGCTAAACATGTGAAATGAAAATTAAATTAATGGGTATATAAATGATAGCACAAATGTGGGAAGTACTGTGCTCTGTGATGGTCGTTGTCTGAGCAAATACCTATCTGAATATGAATACAGAGTGTGGCATACAAACAGGACCTCTTCAGAGTATTGCCTCTAAAGAAACAGCTAACCAGTGCTACACAGAACAGAGAACAGCCAAGCGGAATGCCAAATACCAGTACTTTGCTTCTCTCTCCTTCTCTGAAGCCAGGTTGCTCAGCACATGTCAAATTATCCACAGGGAAAAAACCAGCTGCTAAGATCTCTTTTTCCAAACCACCCACCTCTCACTTGCTGCTGGCTCTGTTTCTTTTTTTTTTTTTTTTTTTTTTTTTTTTTTTTGAGATGCAGTCTGCCTCTGTCCCCCAGGCTGGAGTGCAGTGGCGTGATCTCGGCTCACGGCAAGCTCCGCCTCCCAGGTTCACACCATTCTCCTGCCTCAGCCTCCCGAGTAACTGGGACTACAGGCGCCCGCCACCATGCCCGGCTAGTTTTTTGTATTTTTAGTAGAGACGGGGTTTCACCGTGTTAGCCAGGATGGTCTCGATCTCCTGACCTCGTGATTCGCCCACCTCGGCCTCCCAAAGTGCTGGGATTACAGGTGTGAGCCACTGTGCCCGGCCAGTTGGCCCTGTTTCTAAAAGGAGCAAAGAAAAAGAAAGCTTTGTCCTTGCAATAAACAAGATAGTTACAGAAGCCCTCTCCAGATCCTTCACCAATCCATCTAATGGGTTCAGCTCAAAAACAGGAAGAAGTGTGGTCCAGCATGAACTTGACCTAACATGAACCATTCAATAATGAGCCAAAAGAACCAGTACATACATACAGATCTGTCTATATCTGATAAAATCAGAACATAAGGGTGTAGAGGTTACAAACTCCTGACAGTTTTGCTTTTCAGAACAATATATTGCAAAGAATGTAGGATGCAATCTAAAAACCCAAGTGCTAATCCTGCCAATGTCACTAACAAAAGGAATGACCCTGGGCAAGTTACTTCGCCTTGCTGAGCCTGTTTTCTCATCTGTGCAATGATGCAGTTAACCCTAAACATCCCTTCCAGCTCTATGAGACCCCCCACCGACCTAATGCACCAAAAGTCAATGGCTATCAAGGTGTATGCATTCTGTAATTGTTACTCATGTATTATTATTATTGCTATTATTGCTATTTATTTTTAGTCATTCTATAATAAAGACACAAAGCAAAGGAGAACAAATTAAAGAGCCTCCACTAAATTACTTGGCCATTATTAATTCTTTCTATAGTGTTATACTTTTTCAAATCCATAAAATTAATTGCCCTGTTCCTCACAATCTCCCTTTCTGATAGAAAGGACAGGTTCTTATTATTCCCATTTCAGAGATAAAGAGTTTAAGTCAGGGCAGGCGTGGTGGCTCACACCTGTAATCCCAGCACTTTGGGAGGCCGAGGCAGGTGGATCACCTGAGGTCAAGGGTTCGAGACTAGCCTGATCAAGATGGTAAAACCCTGTCTCTACTAAAAATACAAAAATTACCCAGACATGGTGGCAGGCGCCTGTAATCCCAGCTACTCAGGAGGCTGGGGCAGGAGAATCGCTTGAACCCAGGAGATGGAGGTTGCAGTGAGCTGAGATCGCACCATTGCATTCCAGCCTGGGGGACAGAGTGAGACTCCATCTCAAAAAAAAAAAAAAAAATAGTTTAAGTCATATCCAGAGATCACAAATTGTGCTGTCAACAACCTAGTGCTGTAGAGAGATAATCCACTTAGAATCACAGACGTAAATTTCTGGGAGAAGAGTTTGATGTTAAAAGGCCTCATCAGAGACACTTACTTTAGCTCATTGGTCTCCATGCCCTGGGCAATGGCCATGATGATTCCGCCGTGGTCTCCCCACGTGTAGTAGTGAGGTCCAGGAAGTGCCTGAGGAGGAAAAATTCATGGTGACACCACTGCTGTGGAGGTAACTGTGCAGAAACCATGTACACATAACCACAGGCATGCACACATGTGCACATAGACATAACAGCAATGACAACCACTTTAAAACAATTTTTCTGTTCACAGAAGACACTGACATCCATTATTTCATCTGTTTCACACAACCCTAGGGACAGGCAGAGCAAGTTCTAGTATCTCAATTTTTTGCCCAAATGAAGAAACACAGGCTTAATATTAAAATGGCAAACTGTGAACAGCAGAGATAGGACTCAGATCCAAATCTATGACTCCCACCAACCCTTGATTAAAAAGTAACTGAGGTTCCAGTTCTACTATGACAGTATTAGCCCTCTATAGCCTATCCTTCCTGCTAATTACAGTTGAAAACTCTGGACAAAAAACAACTACCAGTGGATGCTGAAAAAGTAAACAAAAGCAAGCAGCTTGTGGAGATTTAAAAACCTAGAGAAGCTACATACACAAGTCATGAATTTGCTGGTAAAGCTTTGCCCAAAAGGAAAGTCCCAGACATGGGGTACACCTCAGTCTCAGTCACAGCTAAAACTTCAACAGACACTATTTCCCCCAAAGGAATCAGAGAAAGGAGCCTCTGTAGGGTAGGGAAAGTGTGGATAGAATCCCATAGCAGGGAGTGTCAAAAAAGTAAATCCCCTAATTTTGTGTATGAATTTACGTAAGTCACAGCCTAACCCCTGAAGTGTATGTGCATGAAACAGACACAAACCAGTATAACAGAGGCTTAGCATACTGAACTGAGAGTTAAACTACCACCTACAGAAAGCAAGACAGAACTCAGGGTCAGAACCTAAACAGGCTGATTATATGCTGAAACAAAAATATCAATATCCTTCAGAAGTCTTGATTGCATGAATTTCATTCACATGTGCAGAATACAAACCAAAATTACTTAACATACAGCATACAAACATATCCAAAAAATGTGTCTAATTCTCAAGGGAAAAGATAGTCAAAAGGTGCCAATCCCAAGTGACCCATATTATTAGAATTTTTTTTTAAATTTTTTGAGACACAGTCTCACTCTGTTGCCCAGGTTGGAGTGCAGTGGTGCAATCTCAGTTCACTGCAACCTCTGCCTCCTGAGTTCAAGCGATTCTCCCGCTTCAACCTCCCAAGTAGCTGGGATTACAGGCATGCACCACCACGCTCAGCTCATTTTTATGTTTTTAGTAGAGACAGGGTTTCACCATGTTGGTCAGGCTGGTCTCAAACTCCTGACCTCAAGTGATCCACCTGCCTCAGCCTCCCAAAGTGCTGGGATTACAGGCATGAGCCACCATACCCGGCTGGAATTTTAAAATAGCTGTTATAACCATGTCCAATGAGGGAAAGAAAAACACACGTGAAATGAATGAGAGAAAAGAATTCCAGAGAAGTGGAAACAATTTTTAAAAAGAAACCAAACAAATTTTATAACAGAAAAATATAATGTCTGAAACAAGAAATTTACTGATGGGCTCAACATCAGAAAAGCAATGACAGAGGAATTAGTGAACTTCAAAATAAATATAGATCTGTAGAAATTACAGATCTATCTGTATGTTCTAAAGAACATACAGAGGAAAAAAAGATTTCAAAGAAAAAAAGATTGCCAAGGACATAGAGAATAATAACAGTAGGTCTAATATGTAACTGGAGTCTGAGAAGAACAGGAGAAAGGGACGGGGGCAGAAAAAATTTTTGAAGAAATAATGGCTGAAAATTTCACAAACTTGGTGAAAGACATAAATATAGATTCAAAATCAGCATCTACTTAGAGAATAAACTCAAAGAAAAGCCCTCCTAGACATATCATAACAAAACTGCTGAAAACTAACGAAAAAAAAAATCTTCAAAGTATCTAGAGAAAAATGGCATATTACACACAGGAGAATGATAGCTCAAGTGAAGACAGGTTTCTCATCAGAACCCACCGAAACGAGAAAACAGTAGACATCTTTAAAGTACTGGAAGAAAATTACTGTCAACCCAGAATTCTCTATCCAATAAACATATCCTTCAAGAATGAAGTTAAAATAGAGATAGATTTTCAAACGAGGGATAAACAAGAGAATTCACAGCCAATAGATCTTGTTACAGGAAACGCTATAGGCATTTCTTTAGGCTGTAGGGAAATTTCCCATGGGTAAACAGAGATTTTTCCAGAACAAAGAGCAAGCAAGAGAAATGGTAAATATCTGGGTAAATATTTAAGTTCTTTGAAATTCATATGACAATTTAAAGCAAAACCAAACACTGCTTTGTGGGTTTTGTAATGTGTGTTGATGTGATAAATATGAAAATAACATATAGGTGGGGGAGGAGAAAAGGGACTTACATGGTTGAAAGGGTTCTAAATTTTATGTTAAGTGCAATATCAACTCAAAGAAGACTATAAAAGATTAGATATGTATGTTGTAATCCTTAGAGAAACCACTAGAAATACACAGAGAAGCCCCCCCAAAAATCGAAATAAAAGTAGAATACTTAATGTATCTAGATAATACAAAAGGAGAGAGGACATAAGGAACAGAGGAATAATAAATAGGAGAAATGAAAAGAAAATAAATGAAATATTAGACCTAAATTCAAATATATCAATAATTATATTAAATGTTAATGGCCTAAGCATTTCAGTTAAAAAGCAGAGCTTGGCAGAATGAGTGAAAAAAGCAAGACCCTACTATATGTTGTCTGGAAGAAACACTTCAAAGAACTGCACATGGCAGCATGTGCCTTTAATTGCAACTACTTGGCAGGATCACTTGAACCCAGGAATTCAAGACCAGTCTGGACAACACACAAGACCTAACTTCAAAAAAGAGAAAAAAAAAAACACTTTAAATACAAAGACACAGATAGGTTAAAAGTGAATGGAAGTTAAAAGATGTACTATCCAGGGTTGGGCGTGGTGTCTCACACCTGTAACCCCAGCACTTTGGGAGGCCAAGGCGGGCGGATCACTTGAGGTCAGGAGTTCGAGACCAGCCTAACCAACATGGTGAAACCCCGTCTCTATTAGAAATACAAAAATTAGCTGGGTGTGGTGGTGAGCGCCTGAAATCCCAGCTACTCGGGAGGCTAAGGCAGGAGAATTGCTTGAACCCGGGAGGCCAAGGTTGCAGTGAGCCAAGATCATACCACTGTACTCCAGCCTGGGTGACAGAGTAAGACACCAACTCAAAAAAAGATGTACTATCCAAATAGTAAACAGAAGAAGGCTACAGTAACTATTTTAATATCAGATAAAATAGACTTTATGACAAAGGGCATTACAATAAAGAGAGATAGTTCATAATGAAAAAAGGGACAATTCATGAGAAAATATTATTATAAATGTGAATACACTTAACAACAGGGACTCAAAATGCATACCAAAACAAAGGAAAACTTGACAGAATTTAAAGGAGAAACAGACAATTTCAGAATCATAATAGGAGATCTTACCATTCCTCTCTTAGGAATTTAGAGAACTAGACCCCCCAAAAATCAATATGAGCACAAAAGATCTGAACAACATTATCAACCACCTTCATCTAAATAATATCTATAGAACACTACCTCAAACAACTGCTTAATACATATTCCTTCCCAGTGCACATGATATATTCAACAATATAGACCACACGCTGGATCTCAAAACAAATCTCAATAAATCTAAAGGGACTGAAATCATACAAAGTGTCTTCTCTGACTATAGGAAATTAAATTAGAAACCAATAACAAGATATCTATGAAACCCCCAAATACCCAACAAATTAAATAACACTTTGCTAAATAACTTATCATTCGAAGATAAAAATCAGGAGATATTATGGGTTGATGAAAATGTTCTGGAATTAGATAATGGTGATGACTGAATAATACTAAAAACATTTGAACTGTACACTTTAAAATGGTGAACTTCATAGTATGTGAATTATATCTCAGTGTTATCTGTTTTTTATTTTTTTGAGACCCGGTCTTGCTCTGTCACCCAGGCTGGAGTGAACTGATACAATCACAGCTCACTGCAGCCTTGAACTCCTGGGCTCAAGTGAGCCTCCCACCTCAGCCTCCGGAGTAGCTGGGATCACAGGCATGCCCAGCTAATTTTTTTATTTTTTGTAGAGATAAGGTTTCACTATGATGCCTGGGCAGGTCTTGAACTCCTGGCCTCAAGTCATCCTCCTGCCTTGTCCCCCTAAGTGCTGGGATTACAGGCATCAGCCACTGTGCCCAGCCTATATCTCAGTTTTAAAAGGGGATATTAAATATACTCTGAACTTAAAAACACTAAAAATACAATATATCTGAATATGTGGCATATAGCTAAATTAGTATTTAAAGGAAAACTTACAGCTTTAGATGCTTACATTAGAAAAGAAGATATAAAATCAATAACCCAAGGTTATATCTTAATAAGCTACAAAAACAACAAAAAAACAAATAAGGGAAAAAATAATAAGAAAAAAATCAACAAAACAGAACGCAGACAATAGAAAATCAACAGAGATAATGCAGATTCTTTGGAAAGATCAACAGTATTGAAACACCTAAACTAAGGAAAAATAGAGAAAATACACAAATCACCAATATCAGGAATGAAATCATCACCAAAGATCCTACAGACATAAAAAGATAAAGAGAATATATCATCAATAACTAAGGCCAAGGAAAATCACAACTTATGTGAAGGGACAAATTTCTTGAAACACACAACTCATCAAAATCGAAACAAAAAGAAGAAAATCTGAATAGTCTTATATCAACCAGAGAAATTAAATCTCTTATCAAAAAATATTCCCAGAAAGAAAACTCAATATCTGTAGGGAACTACTCAAGAAAAAATAACACCAAACTTTGTCCTAAAAAAGAGGAAGAGGGGTTTACCACTTTGCTTGTTTTGTGATACTAGCCAAACCCTCATATCAAAACTTTAAGATTTTACAAAAAAACAAATTACAGACAGGTATCTCTCACAAATAATGCAAAAATCTTTAACAAAATATTAGCAAATCAAACCTATCTGCACATAAAAAGGATAACGCATTACGACCAAGTAGAGTTTGTCCTAGCAATTCCAGGTTGTTTTAATATTCAAGAATTGATTAATGTAATATTTAATACATCATAGTAATAGAAAAAAAATCATTTTAATAAATGTAAAAATAGCATTTGACGAAATCCAGTATCTGATTATGATAAAAAAATACTCAACAACTAGTAACAATAGGGAACTTCCCAAATGTTGATAAAGAAATCTACTGTTAACATCATAGTTAATGGTAAAAAGGCTGAATTGTTTCCCCTATAGAGAGAGAACAAGACAAGAATGCCCACTTTCACTGCTTCTATTCCGTTGGTAACAGGCCCCCAAAAATCTGGCCATATCCTGGCCCCAAAACTGGCCATAAACAAAATTTCTGCATCACTGTCACATATTCATAATGGCCCTAACGCCCACGCTGGAAGGTTGTGGGTTTACAGGAATGAGGGCAAGGAACACCTGGCCCACCCAGGGCGGAAAACCACTTAAAGGCGTTCTTAAACCACAAACAATAGCATGAGCAATCTGTGCCTTAAGGACAGGCTCCTGCTGCAGATAACTAGCCAAACACATCCCTTTATTTCAGCCCATCCCTTCATTTCCCATAAGGGATACTTTTAGTTAATCTAGTATCTATAGAAACAATGCTAATGACTGGCTTGCTGTTAATAAATACGTGGGTAAATCTCTGTTTCAGGCTTTCAGCTTTGAACGCTGTGAGACCCCTGATTTCCCACTTCACACCTCTATATTTCTGCGTATGTGTCTTTGATTCCTCTAGCACTGCTGGGTTAGGGTCTCCCCGACTGAGCTGGTCTCGGCATATTCAACACTATATAGAGGTCCTAGCCATTGTGATAAGAAGAATTAAAGAAATCAGAAGGGGCCGGGCGCGGTGGCTCACGCCTGTAATCCCAGCACTTTGGGAGGCCGAGGTGGGCGGATCACAAGGTCAGGAGATCGAGACCATGGTGAAACCCCGTCTCTACTAAAAATAGAAAAAATTAGCCGGGCGCAGGGGCGGGCGCCTGTAGCCCCAGCTACTCGGGAGGCTGAGGCAGGAGAATGGCGTGAACCCGGGAGGCGGAGCTTGCAGTGAGCCGAGATTGCGGCACTGCACTCCAGCCTGGGCGACAGAGCGAGACTCCATCTCAAAAAAAAAAAAAAAAAAAAGAAATCAGAAGGGAGAAAATGGAGGAAAGGAGGGAAAGAGAAGAAGAAAGAAGGACAAGAAAGAAGGGAAGAATGAGAGAAGAAATAAAAGACATTAAGATCAGAAAGGAAGAAATAAAACTGCCACTCTTTGCAAATGGTATGATTGCTTAAATAGAATCTAAAAACCTACTAGAACTAATGAATTACCTTAGCAAGGTCACAGAATACAAGATTAATATATAAAAAATCAATTGTATTCTTATATACTAGAGCAAAAATTAGAAAATAAAATTCCATTTACAGTAATACCAAAAAATAAAAATAAAAATATCTAGGAATAAAGCTAATAAAAGATGTACAGGACCTCTACATTGGAAACTACAAAATACTAAGAGAAATTAAAGAAGAAATGGAAAAAGATACTGCATTCATGGATCAGAAGACTCAATAGTATTAACACATTGATTCTCCTCCAAATTGATCCTATAAATTCAAGGCAATTACAATAAAAATCCCAGCAGATTTCATAGAAATTGACAAGTGACCCTAAAATGTATCAGGAAATACAAAGGACCTACAATAACGAAAATGATTTGTAAAATGATCAAAGTTGAAAAACTTACCCTACCTGATCTCAACATTTACTATAAGGCTTTGGAAATTAAGATAATTTAGTATTAGTAAAAAGAGAGACAGATTAATGGAACAGAATAAAGTCCTGAAATAGACCCAGTTGGCCTAAAATTGGCCTACATATGGCCAATTGATTTTCAAACAGGTACCAAGGCAATTCAATGGGGGAGAGAGAAGTGTTTTCAACAAATGGTGCTAAATCAATTAGATCTCCATATGGAAAAAATGAGTATTTACCATCATACAAAAGACTTGAATCCAAAACCTATTTTTTAAAACACTCCTACAACTCAAAGAAGATAGACAACTCAATTATTAAAATTAGTTTTTAAAATTTATTTGTATGTTTATTGAGACAGGCTCTCATTCCATTGCCACCCAGGCTGGAATGCAGCACAATTACAGCTCACTACATCTTCAACCACCAGGGCTCATGTGACCCTCTGATCTCAGCCTCCTGAGTAGCTGGGACTATAGGCATGCACAACCATACCTGGATATTTTTATTTTTTGTAAAGACGAGCTCTCCCTATGTTGCCCATGGCTCCAGCAGTCCTCTTACCTCAGCCTTCCAAAGTGCTGGGATTATAGGCAGAGCCACTGTGCTGGACCAACCCAATTTTTTCAAAAAAGCAAAAGGTTTGGGCAGATACTTCACAACCATATTTTAAAATGGCCAATGAGCGCATGAAAAGAATCATTAATGATCATGCAAATGCCAATTACAACTACATATTATCACATGCTTATTAAAATGTCTAAAATTAAAAAGACTAATCATACCAAGTGTTGGCAAAGATGTGAAGCGATTAAAATTCTCACATACTGTTTGGTGGAAATGTAAAAGGGACAATAATTTGGCAGTTCTTTAAAAAGTTAAATATACACCCACCATGCTGCCCAGCTATTCCATTCCTAAGTATTCACCCTAGAGAAATGAAGAAAATATGCACATGAATGTTCATAACAGCTATATTTGTAATCAGCAAAGCTGGAATGTTCATCAACAGATGAACGAATAAAGAAATTATGATATATCCCTACAATGGGATACGACTAGCAAAGGAAAGAACAACTGATACACGAAACAACTTGGATGAAAATCAAAATCATTGTGATGTGTGACAGAAGCCAGGCAAAAAGAGTATATACTGTGTGGGTCCACTTAACAAAATTCTAGAAAATGTCAATGAATAACCCATGCTAGCAAATGCCAATGAACAACAGAAGCAGACAAGGACAAGAGTAGAGAGTGGGACGGATTGCTGAGGGGCACAAAGATACCTCGGGGAGGGTGATGGAAATGTTTGTTATCTTAACTGTGGTGACCATAATTCTGATCAAACTGTACACTTTAAATACATGCAGTGTACCATCCCCTTATCTGCTTCAGTAAAGTTGTTAAAGAAAAAAGCTAAAAATAAAAGAAATAAAAATTATTTTAAAAAGAAAAAAGCACAAAAAAGGGATTCTGAGGATCAGAGAATTTGCAGATGGAAATGTTTGTTTTCTTAATTGTGGTGACCATAATTAATTCTGATCACACCGTACACTTTAACTATGTGCCGTGTACTGTACCTTCATCTGCTTCAATGAAGTTGATAAAGAAAAAAGCTAAAAATAAAAGAAATAAAAATTATTTTAAAAAGGAAAAAGCACAAAAAAAGGAATTCCGAGGATCAGAGAATTTGCACAACTAATTAGGAGGAAAAGAAAACCAGAATTACGATCAGCAGTGCTCCAGGCAGCATTCTGTCCACTACAGCCTCTTCCTCTGCCACCACCTGCTCCCGCACACAGCCCAGATTGCCCCTCTAAAGTGAAGGCTGCCCATGGGGACTCAGATGCCCACTCACACAGATAAACTCACAATCTTTTCATCCCCCAGTTAGTTTTCTGCTATGTCCCAAAATAAGGTCTCTTATGCACTGGCTGCTTCTTGGCAGGCACAAGGCGTGTGTGGAGGGCGGCACTGACAGCTGCCCCAGTAATCGCCAGACGATACCACTTCACTGGAGGAGGAACAAGACACTGCTTTCTACCCAGAAGGAAATCACTTGCAGATGTGCAAATCCCAGATTACACCAACAGCAGAAGGCACAAACAAACCACAGGCCTATTCGCAGAGAAGAGGATACCCCATTTCAAAGGGAGCGTCCAGCTCCACGAAAGGGGAAGGCAGCTGCTTAATCTTCCCTTGGGAGCTGGACAAGGACAACCCGAAAATTCTCCTTCAAACTGTCTGCACTCTGACCACAATGGCCCTAACAACCTGCCTCATCTGAACACATATTTGTGTTTGCCACATACAGTACACAGTGTCTGAGCCTCATCTCTCTCCTCGGGAGGGATGGTAAGCCCTGCCACAGTGAGAGAAGGCTTGTGACAGGCCTCTGTGAACTGCGAGGTGCCAAATGAATGTTGGTATTTTTATTACTGCTTTACATATTACCTATTCAAATATCAAGGTGAGCACGGTGCATTCCCAGTAAAGCACCACGTGGATGGGAACTATGTCTGCTAGCTCTTCTGAGGACTCCACATCACTCCTGACATGCTGCTTAGGCTGCCCAGCCTGCATGGCTGCTCAAAGACAACGTGCTCATCCTGTCAAGGGATCTACTGGGTTTCACCCTAGTGGCTCCCGGCATAATTAGAGGGTCACCCCTGAAAGCAACCCCCACAGAACGAGACCAAACACACGTCCTTGGCCTTAATCAATGATGGGAGGCTGGAAACAACCTTTTTTTTTTTTTTTTTTAACAAGTTTAGAAATTCTCTAATGCCCAAAGATGAAGATGAATTAGCATTTTGGAACTAGAGAACTAGCCCCGCCATAGGAATTGGTATAATCAGGATCGATACTAGTTATACAACCTTAAGGCAAAAACAGAGTCTACTTCCATAGCACAGAATGAGATGAAAGTGCCCACACAACACAGCCCAGCAAGGACTGGCTTCATTTCAATGTCAATAATATACAAAATAATAATAATAGCCGGTTTCAGGGCTGATACCACTACGTTGTAATTTGCTGATACATGCAGCATATATGCCCTGAGCCCCCACTCCATGCCAGGCACTCTTAGGTCCTCAGGATAAAGAAGTCAGTAAAACAGATACTGTCTTTGCCCTCATAGAACTCATAATCTTAGAACGTTTAGTAAAATTCACACATTTGCAAAGGTCTGTTTTTAATTTAAAGTAACTGTGGATACAAATCAGTGACTTCAGGTACCTGTCTTTATAGTCATTTCTGGCATTATTGGTCTCTGCCATGGACCATATGTGTCCCTGATATGCCAAGGCACAGTCTGCATTCTCACACAAACGGGAACCAGGGTGGAGGGGAGGGGATTGGGGGAGGGGGCTGACCTCTCGCCACCTGGCTCCAGCGCTGCTAGAGATGTACACGTTTGTCTTGCTAGCCAAGTTCTTTCCCACCGAACCTAAAATGCAAGAGAAATAATTATTTTTAATTTCAAGAGTATGTCAGATAATCACCTTGCCCAGCCAGAAATTCTGAGTAGTATCTAGCAACTAAGAATGCCTTCAAACCACAAAGAGTGGTTACTGCTGGAGAGGTGGGTGATCACTCTGCATCTGGCTGCGTATCACCAGACAGCCGAACCCCTTGTGAGAACAGGCAAGGCACACTTACCAGTGGCGATGATGAGGCCCGGAGCCGACTCCTTGGACAGGATGGGCATTCTCCGGAGCTGGAGGCTGAGGAGCTGACTGAGGCGCTGAGCCAGATGAAGGGAACAGCCCTGGGAAAGCTATACAACCAACGTTTCAGGCAGTGTCAGCACGTAATACCATGCCTAGCGCTCCCTGTAAACCCTGTGGCCTGTGTGAAGGCACTGCAGCTGACACGGGGCAAGGAGGCCTGGCCCAGAGGAAACCAGACTCACAGCCCAGCTGTCCCCACACCCCCCAGACAGAGAGGATCATCTGGACCCACATAAATGTCCCATGGAAGAAGAGAACAATCACAACTTAGAAAGGCCTTCTGAGACTCTCAGGGAATAACAATTAGAAATCAGTGTCATCTCGAGTAGATGGGAAAGTCATCATCTCATCCTATCACTCAGAGATCCTCTCAAGTGACTCAGAACTAAAGAGAAATGAAATGATTTTGTCATATACACTTTCTAAGTCAGAGATGTATTTTAAATAAGATTCCAGCAATTCTGTCATAAGAAAGACCAAGAATCAGAGGTCATAAGTCTCATGGATAAGCTCCCCTGATGTACAGTATCAATGCGATATAAAAACCAAAGGACAGGCATTAAATTTTTTGCCATGTATTTTACATTTGCACAAAGGTGTACATATACAGGGCAAGGCTTCAAGTGATTCAGTCTGGCTTCCATCACTCATGTCCAGATTTTAGTAGCTCTGCAAGCAATCAGGACAACGCCTTTTGCCATATGGTCACACTCAGTTCTCCTGGTCAGAAGAGCTTGTTCAGTGTTACTTAGATGTGGCCAGGGTTCTGCACAGGAGAACTATGTGCTTATGTGGTTATAGTCAGGTAAAAATGGTAGCAAGGTTTGCTGGATTATTTGCTACTTATTTTTGTCACAAAAGGATCTCTAACAAGTATCTGTCTGGCTAGAGTCTCAGTTTGACCAATGAAAACTGGAACAAATTAGGCTGGGTGTCAAAGAAATATTTATTTGCTCACTCCTCTTTGTGACTCATGCTTTTCTGCCTGCAAGGAAGTCTATTCATTGAAAAGTTCCTGTTATCCTCAGGTAATCAGACTTATCCATTTCCTATGCATTCCTTCCACCACCTAAACTGAGAAGAAGAAACTGAAAGCTGATGAACTGTCCTGTAGTTCATAAATAAACTGCTCAGTCAGGGAAACAAAAAGCTGAATTTGAGTGATACCATTAATTCAATTTAACTAAAGCCTGACCCCCGTAGCACACTCAAAAACACCCAAGTTCCAACCACCCCAGGATCTCACCAAGATGCTGTAGAAGACACTACTAAGGGAGGAGGAAGCACCCAGATATTTGTCTATATCTATTTATAGGCTGCCTCTTTCCAAAATTAGATTTGATGTGGTAAGCCAAGACCCATTGCTAAATAGAGAAGAAAAACCAAGAAGTAAATTCAAAGAAATGTTCCCAAGGGCCACAGATATATCATACAGGGGAGTGTCCACATAGCCCACCATGGACAAACAAAACTCAAAAATTCAAAAGACCAAGTAATGGTCTAACTAAACAAGTAGTACTAAAAGTGAATACTACTTTTTTTTTTTTTTTTTTTTCCTGAGTTGCTTCTGCCCAGAAGTGGTAGTGAGACCTTGGAGCAGAGTTTGGGAACTCCAAATGTAGCAACACAGATAAAAGTCTGCTCCATGTGATATTAATAGAATCCTATGTGATACTGTATTTTTTCAATTAATACTAGACATAGGAAACTACCACAGAGTAGGGCTCTTTCCCTTATATCAAAAAGCAAAACAAGATTAAAACATCAATACCTCACAATTGATTTTCTCTCCATATCCCGTGAAGGCTGGAGCCTGAAGAAATTCCCAGGTTCCCCCTTTGTCAAAGGTGATGACCGATCTCATGTTCTCCTCATTCATAGAACCATTAATCAGAGTAGCAATGTAGACTCCTTGCAATCCTTCCACTCGGTGGAAGTCAGCAAATGGCTCATTTGCAAAATACCTACAATATGAAAATAAACAGCTATGAACCTGAATTGGTATTTGCTTGTTATTATAAATAACATAAACCTTGACCATTTAAAAGTATACAATTTTGTGGCATTAAGCACATTCACAAAGGTGGGCAACTATCATTACTATCTAGTTCCAGAACATTTCATCATTCCAAAAGGAAACCTCATACCCACTGGCAGTCACTCTCCATTTCCTCTTCCCTTCCCAAGCCCTGGAAACCACTCATCTGCTCCATGGGTTTATGAATTGGCCTATCTGGATATTTTATATAAATGGAATCTACAATATGCGGTCTTTTGTATCTGGTTACTTTCACTTAGCATAATGCTTTCAAGGTTCATCCACGTTATAGCACATTGTTAGTACTTCATTCCTTTTTTTTTGGAGACAGGGTCTTACTGCTGCCCAGGCAGGAGTGCAGTGGTACGATCACGGTTCACTGCAGCCTCGACCTCCCAGACTCAGATGATCCTCAATGATCCTCCTACCTTAGCCTCCCAAGTACCTGGGACTACAGGTGTGTGCCACTACGCCCAGCTAATTTTTTAACTTTTTGCTAGAGATGGGGTTTCGCCATGTTGCCGAGGCTGGTCTCGAACTCTTTAGCTCAAGTGATCCACCTGCCTCGGCCTCCCAAAGTGCTGGGATTACAGGCGTGAGCCACCATGCCCAGCCTGGTAATTTGCTATTTTAAAAAATTGTTTCTTTTCAACTTTTAGGGCCAAAAGGCTTATCTGATCAACAATTCCTAACAGGGGGGTTAGAATGATGAATATAACATACAAAAGTTGACGTAAGAGTCACATCTATTACATCACTATCGAAATTGACTCCAAATCCTCCAGCGAGCCTTCAACAACAGAAATCATTAAGTCAGACCTACAAGACACTAATAACAGTGCTGAGGCTTAAAATTCAACCCAATCTGTAGGAACACAGCTCAGGGTTACACAGCCTCTCTCCAGGTACTTACAATCTAATTATCCAACACTCTGATCAGATAGAAGCCCACAAGGTCTTCTGTCAGGAAGCTCAGCAGAACCTGTCGACTCCTTCCTGAAGAAACTGTACATACAGCAAGGATGGATCTAGAAAGCTTGGGGTCATATTCTGAAGAGAATACGGCCTTCCCAGGCTTTATCTACTATGCTGATACCCTAATGCCACAGGAAAGTGGTTTTGTGCTAAAATGATACAAGCATTACAAATAGAGCGGATTTCTGAGAAATTGTAACCAGGGTTCTTACGTGACTGTTAAGACTGGAAGCTTAACTGAGTGAGGTGGCTCACGTCTGTAATCCCAGCACTTTGGGAGGCCGAGGATGGGGGGATCACAAGGTCGAGGGATCGAGACCATCCTGGCCAACATAGTGAAACCCTGCCTCTATTGAAAATACAAAAATTAGCTGGGTGTGGTGGCACATGCCTGTAGTCCCAGCTACTTGGGAGGCTGAGGCAGGAGAACAGCTTGAACCCAGGAGGCACAGGTTGCAGTGAGCCAAGATCGTGCCACTGCACTCCAGCCTGGGTGACAGAGCAAGACTCCATCTCAAAACAAAAGAAAAAGAAAAAAGACTGGAAGCTTGCCCTTTATTTCAGGGGTTCTGAGCCACTGGCTACACAATAAAGCAGAGAAACGCTGCCCTCCGTCATCCGTCTCCACACAATCTCTTCAGCTGGAGGACTGCCCTGCCACATCAGACAGAAAGACCCAAAAGACAACCTCTGAGGCAGGAAAAGGAACACTAGGAGCCCCACCAAAGCTGCTTCAGGCTGAGGGACTGAGCACAACGCTGAATGAAATGCTGGAGCTGAGACCAAATTCTCTGACATGCGGTTTCCTTAGGCCTAGTTCAGTTCTTTTTCAGGGGCTTCTTAGGAACCAGCTGAAGGTCTCTCCCTCCTTCTCTGTTGACCTCTGCTCTACCTCTCTGGGGGTTATCATCATAAACTGTCACCCCACCAGTTATGGGCTTCTTCTACATATCTGGGAGGTCTGAGTTTCTCTCATTTAGATGAGCCCTGTTTCTTTCCCGAGTCGGATTCCGGGAGTTTTATCTTTTACTTCTAGGCAGAAGCCTGTCTTCCTGTATCTCACATGCTCCTCCACCAGGAGTCCCAGCTCATCCTTTTCTTTCCCCCACTTGACCTGCCCTACAACAATTTGCCCCACCCTAAGCACTTTCTCTGAGAGTCCACTTTCTCCCATTTTATCCTCACTGGCCCTCCCCCAGGCACTTCTCCCCTTCTTCCCGGAGTACCCAGGGCCAAGGCTTACCAGGAAGCTCACCAGGTCTCCTACAGCCCCGCTCAGTGCAGAATCCACACCCTGACAACACCCCCACCAACTGGGCCCGTGCCCCTCCCTAAGGTGACCCGCGGGCCTGACATCTCCTCAGCACATTAGTTCCTCCAAAGCATCCAACATCTAGCTAGTCCTTTCCATGAGACTCCCACCTGGCACATCCCACCAGGGCCAGGGTCATTCCCCAGAAAGAGCTCTTTCTCCATTTCTCTAAGTAAATCAGAAGCAGTTCCCACACACCATCCTTTCCTATTCAGTTCAAAGACTTGCTCATTTCACACACCAGTTTACTCTAAACCAGCCTGCCCACGTGATGTGCTAATTCACCTTTATCCCATTTCATCCGGCTGAGATCGAGATGCAGATGACAAAATGTCACTCAGCTGAGTACAACGGAACCTCTCTAGTCCTCAGATAAAATCTGAGAAGAATGAGAAAACCGAGTAGGACGTTGGTCTATGACTCTTGACGTGAATCTATTTCCAGTTTCTTCACTGGACTGTGCGCTCAGGCAAGGAGGGGAGGCCTTCATAACTCTGCAAAGGGCCATCGCTCTGGCTTCTGGCTCATACTCTGTCCCAGCATGAAACATTCACCCTGAATATCTGACACATGCGGAAGACAAGAAAATATTTAGCAAGCTGTGACTTTTCCATTTCATAACCAGGGGCTTTTAATGGTGAAAAAAGAAAGATTAAAGCGTCAGTGAGAGGTCTGAGGGACAGTGATTCACTATTTTAATTATTTAAAAAAGGAGACTATTATTCACCATTAAAATGAATGAGGCACTGATCTATGGTACCCATGGATGAACCCTGAAAACATTATGCTAAGTGAAAGAAGCCAGACACAGAAGGTCACATATTATTGTATGATTCCATTTATATGAAACACCCTGTAAAATAGGGAAAAATCCACAGAGACAGAAATCAGACTGACAGCTGCCAGGGGCTGGGAGAAGGGGATAGTGGAGAGAAGCGACTTAATGGGCATGGGGTTTTCTTTTGGAGAAATGAGAAGCCCATGAAATTAAACAGAGGCGGCAGTGGCGCAAGATTGTAAATGTATCGAATGCCACCGAATTGCCTACTTTAAAATGATTAAGCTGATGTTATATACATTTCACCTCAATAAATAATATGTATTTTTTGGAGACAGAGTCTCGCTCTGTCGCCCAGGCTGGAGTGCAGTAGCGCGATCTTGGCTCACAGAATCCTCTGCCTCCCAGATTCAAGCATTTCTCCTGCTTCAGCCTCCCGAGTAGCTGGGACTACAGGCACACGCCACCACACCCGGCTAATTTTTGCATATTTAGTAGAGATGGGATTTCACCATGTTAGCCAAGATGGCCTCGATCTCCTGACCTCCTGATCCACCCACCTTGGCCTCCCAAAGTGCTGGGATTACAGGCATGAGCCACCACACCCAGTCAATAAATAATTTTTTCAATAAAAAACGACAAGAACCAGCCTGAAGGAGGTAGGATCTGCCACTGACCAAACCAGGACAAGCTGAGCATCAAAACGAATCATGGCAGGAATGGTTTATAACACATTAAATAATAATTAATCCATGAGTCTGTGTCAGGGCAGGAAAGGAATAAAAGATGACAGCGCCTCCAAAAGAGAAGAAACAGGAAGTGGAAAAGCACCATCAGAGATCAGGTAGAAAGCTGGGCACGTGGATATCCAATAGGCCTCTCCAACCAGGTAAGTCCCAAACCAAGTTCGTGGTCTCCCCCTAATACTGCCCCTGCCCCAGATCTCCCTGACTCCCTGTGTGGCCGTCTCTTTACAGGCAGCTCAGGTGAAGCAGCAGCAGTCCCCGGCTCCTCCTTCTTTCACACCCCTCGTTCCCATCCATCAACAAATCCCATTGGCTCTACTTTAAAAATATATTTAGGGTCTGACCATTTCGAGCATCTCTAGTGCCACCACCCTGGGTCCAGCCAACATCCATCCCTACTGGCCTGTATCTCTGCAATCCTTTCACAACTAGTCTTCCTGTTCCCGCCTTTGTCCCCTACAGTAGTCAAATTCCCACACAGCATTGAGGATAACTTCTGTAAAAGATAAGCCACATGAGGGCTCACTTATAATTATTTATAACACTATTCATTTATGTTTTACATTCTTTTCATTACATAATGCAATTCACAATTTTTTAATGGAAAAAAAAGAAAAGGTTAAATCAGATCATGTCCATCTCCCGGTCTAAACCTTCCATCTCATTTAGAAGGAAAAAACAGGATTGAGTGTGGTGGCTCATACCTGTAATCCCAGCACTTTGGGAGTCCGAGGCAGACAGATCACTTGAGGTTAGGAGTTTGAGATCAGCCTGGCCAACATGGTACTGTCTCTACTAAAAATATAAAAATTAGCCTGGCCTGGTGGCACACGCCTGTAATCCCAGCTACTTTTGAGGCTGAGGCAAGAGAATCACTTGAACCCAGGAAGCGGAGGCTGCAGTGACCCAAAATCACGCCACTGCATTCCAGCCTGGGCGACAGAGCGAGACTACATCTCAAAAACAAACAAACAAAAAAACAACAACCAAAAAGAAAAAAACAAAGCTCTTCACAAGCCCCTGAAGGCCCTATAGGATCTGAGCCCTGCTCTCTTAGGTACTGTTTCTTCCTTCTCTCTCCCTCTCTTCAGCCCTTCCAGCCACTCTGGCCTCCTCCCTGCTCCTAAAACACCAGTGCAGTCCAGCCTCAGAGTCACTGTGCTTCCTGTCTGCCCTGCTTGCAGTGCTACTCGCCCAGGGTTCTGCCTGGTTCCTTCCCTCATGTAATTCAGGCACCTGCTTAAATGTCCCCCTCCTGAAGCAGCCAGTAGAATAAAAGAACACCCTTGCAAACCCCCGTCCCCTGATCTTGCTTTATTTTTCTTTTCAACATGTTAGCAGGCAGATCACATACTTGCTTATGTTCTATCTTCCCCAACTAGAATACAAACTCCATGGAAGAGGGACTTTGTTCTGATATTTTATTGCTTCATACATTATTTTGTGGCTATACCTAGATCGCTCTGGCAGAGAGCAGCAGCATAATTGTGAATAAACTGACAATGGAATGAATTGCCCAGAAACAGTGGGCACAAAGGCATGCCCTCAGACCTGGCTGTCATGGCTGGAGAGCCAGACTCCATCCCAGACCAGTCAGCTTCATGCAGGAGGCTCTTTCCAAGAGCAGAGGGGACTCTAACCACAGCCACACAGGTCACCCAAGTCTGGTTGTCAAACGACAAATCAGAATAAATGGTCCTGAAAGGATCTTAAGAACCAATTCATCCCTCCCAAACCCCAAGTCCTCCACCACCCCTTGATGGGTGTGGTGCTCATATATTGCTCACTGCTGGACTGCAAAACAGCTCTAAACACATGATTTACAGATAAAAGATCAATGACGTTGGCGCCTTTCCTTACAAAACACTGCAATTATCTCTTAAAAAAAAAAAAAAAAAAGAGTAATGACATCAATTAACCTGATCCACTGGCCGCATATGCCAGCTCTCACTGACTTGATATTTTCCAAGTGCTGTTTTTCAATGCTCAGAAACCACAAAACCAGAACACTGAGCAAAAGGAGCTCAAGGGATTGATTAACACAGTAGCTCTGACCCTAAATGTTACCTAGAGCTGTAGTTTCCAGACTTGGCTGCACAGAAGAATCACCTAGGGTGCTTCTTAAAATCCTCATAACCTGGCCACACCCCAAACCCATCCCACGGTGATCCCCGGGCACGTGAGCCAGACATTGGATTTCTAAAACTTCCCGGGTGAATCCATATGTGCAGCTAATGCTGCAAACCACTGAACCAGAGAGAAGCTAATGGTTGTGTTGGCCTAAGAAGGCAGAAGGACTCACAGTCTCCTTACCTCACCAAGGTGTCACTGCCGGCCCCTCCTGGGCTGTAATAGAGCACGTTCTCCAAGGACAGGGAGAACTTCAGCCCCTCTGCCTCTGAGATGTATAAATTGGTACGGTTGTTACTGTGGCTGACACACACAAACACCTGGTCCTCGGAGGCATCTGCGATGTAATATTCCTTTGGAATCAGAAGTCAAAAAAGATATGTCAAAAAACAAATGTGCCCTGTGGGCTTTTTCTATACACACGGAAGCAATGACTTTCAAATGTCCTAGTGACGAATGTGTGCCTAAAGCCCACAGGAAGCTCCCTAACCTTGGCAAAGAAGCTTTGGCGACTTTCCCTTTGGAGAACCTGAGGCGGATCTGCAGCTTAGCGGGCCCCTTACTGGCAAACGGGGCACAAAATAACGGGCCACTGCACTGCACAAATGACCTACAAACCTCTTTCTGTTAATAATGTCTCCCTCATTTTCCCATGAGACCTTTCATTCGTGCAAAGTACAATATGGATTAATGCATTTCGCTTTATTTTCCCTAAGGTGACCAAAGGAAGGCAGAATCCATAGAAACTAGCAGAGAACTGGCAAGACGGTTCTCCATATGATCCCATTCGTTGGGTGGAAGGTAAGTCAGTGAGCTGCTTACCTTTCATCAAGCCAACTGCCAGTGTCAAGACGTTTCCCTGTGACCTCCTCTCTGTGGCAACTCCTCTAATGACCCCATCCCATGCAGCTCTTTCCTATCCATCTTCATGTTATAAAGCTGCATATGTAAGCACTTGCTTACGTGTGGCTTCTGCTGCTGCTCAGTTCATAGTCTCTCCAACCTGTTTCTAAAAGGTGGGACCCAAATCCTATCCCCTGTTGGAACTCACCCCTTGCAAGCAATACAGCAGGTACTCAATAAAAAAAATTCCTATCATGCACAAACTTCCCATTGCTTCAGTACTGGCACGTTGCTCAGATGGCACTGACTCTGGCTCCAACCTCTCTCTGCCAGTGCTGCTGCACTTAAAGCAAACTAAGACCCTCCTTCAGCTCTGCTTCAGTGAAGTGGGAAACACAGACCACAATGGCCAAAGTGAAACTGCTCTCTCTAGAGACCTCTCTGGAAAGTGACTTCAGGGAGGCTCCATAAAATATCCACTCCAGCAGGCCATCCCTGCAACACCCTTCCTCTGACCTCTGCGTAAAGACAGTGACACTTCTCCCCAACCTCAAGCAGACCCCACTCACATTAATAGGATGTCTTGTGACAAACTGGGCTGCTCGCATGGGCTTCCGGCCAAAGGAGACCCAGAGCTGGACAGAAGACTGCTGTTGACTGCCCAAGAGATGCTGCCAAGGAAGAGGAGAAAAAAAAAAATTAATGGTGCCACATTACAGTCATTCAAAAGCAGCAAAAATAAAAATAGAAGAACCAGATTCTTCCAGTTCTACTGGAAACACAAAATAGAGACTGATTGCAAATTCATATTTTTGCAGCGTCTGCCATCACTGGGCAGCTTGGGTTGTACTGCTTCATCTTAGATACCTGGTTTGCAACAGACACTAGATACTCCGTGGATAAGGAAGGAAATGGTATGATGGTAGAACTTGGACTAGAGGAGGTTGTTGGAGGCTGCCAACACTTCAGTAGAGTAAGAGATAGAAAGAGGATTGTGTGATGAGGCTGAAGAAACAGGCAGGGAGGAGCCTACAGCCCCCAAACCACTAAAGGGTGAGATCAGCCACACACCATGCACACAAAACATGTTCTTTTCTTCTTTCTACTCCTATTTTTAGATTACAAGGATGCTGCAGTCACAAGGCTTTAATTTGCACCAAGACTTGAGAGAATATTCATTGATTCTGGTTTTCCATCTCTGAATAATCTCATTGAGGAAGGTCTTTTGCTAGAATATATATTCATTGGTAGAGTATTCAACATGATGTTGACCACATCACATTGCATTTTAGAGACTTTTAAGTCACAGCAAGAATCTTGGAAATGTGTATAAAAGCATCAGATTAAGAGCTAGCTCTACCAACTGAAAAAATGACAAAAATCTCTCTAGCTTTCAGTTTATTCATCTACAAAAGGAGAAGCTTATTTGGATCCAGACTTCCCTATAGATGGGTTTAAATGGTCCAGCAACCCTGTAAACACATATGCAAATTTTTTATATACACTTATTTATTTTGCTATGGAGGCTCCATACGTTTTATCAGATTCTCAAGAAAGTCCACAATTCCAAAAAAGATAAGAACTGTTACAGAGACTCTGTGTGGTTTCTTCCAGCTCTAAAAGAACACGGCCAGAAACTGAAGGCAAATGTTGCATATCTGTCAGGAAAGACACAGGGAGGCACACCCTCATGTGGACATAATCGTACAAATGACTATTAAACTTATTGAGATGTTGGGATTCCCAGCCAGAGGGGTTACTTTGGCTTCACTTATCCTTGACTAGGTTGCTGTTTATTATAGATATTAACTTCCTAAAGAGTAAGGAACATACCCATTTATTTTATCTGTAATATAACAACTCAGTACCCTGTGCTCACACATGCCCTATAAATACTGTGAGGACCCAGTTGATAAAGACAAAGTTACTTTTAATCCATTTGAGCAGCAGACATTCAAACTACCACTGAACAAATGGTTAAAAGTAGTTTGTTTTCAAGAAATCAGGTAAAGAGGTACAAAAGACTGCCCACCAAAATGGAAACCTGAAAACCATATTAATAGCTGTACTAAACATGGGGCTGTAGGAAATGATGGATCTATTAAAAACGTAAAAGCATATTAACTGAATGAGAAAACAATTCCCAGCAAAATTGTTATATATAAATTCCAAAAGCCCTCATTAAGCTGATAAAATGTTATGACTATGTCAGATGATTAGTTTCAGTCAGCCTATATACACACATTTTTGTGAATATATAGAGGAACATATCAATGAAATATACATTTTTATGCTTTGTTTTTTACTACTTCCAACTGTCAGTAAAACTTTAAAAAGAGTGATTTCTCAATGACACCCAGGCTCATCATTAGTTAAAAATACTTAACAATTGCTGCTGCAAGGCCTGAGTATTAAGAATATATTTCACAGGTCAGTCTTACCTCATAAATGCAAAAATCACAGAATACTACAATCATCGAACCAAAAATAATCTCAAAATGCATTGATCCCACTTCCTTCTTGGAGAATTATTCCTAAACCTGGACAATTCAGGTTCATTCTTAATGCATTTTTAAAGAGTTATTATATTGGTTTACTGCCACCAAGAAATATATTAACAATTAAGCTATGGTACACTAGTGATTGTAAGATGTATTGTAAGGCTCTGAGATTTTTCTTAATAAACCGTAGGTTTTGGGTTGGTTTGTTTTTTATCTCTATTATTATAAAAGCAAATCATACTCATGGAAAACATCCAACAGCACAGATGAGTACAAGGTAAATGCAGAAGCTCTGCTCTGACCTCCACATCCCTCCTCCCACTCTACCCTGCAGAGTGCCCAGTGGCTAACAGCTCTTGTGCATCCTTTCAGAAATACACTGTGCCACCACACACAAGCATACTTACATAGTGACAGACACTGCTACATCTACCCTCAACACCCATTATCCCTTTCCTTCCGAGCACTGGGACCCTGACAACATCCAGGATAAATGACTGCACTTCTCCACCATTTTTGCAGCTATGGCTAGTCATGTGATTAAGTACTAGTCAATAAGATTAAAAACAGAAGTCTTGTGTTGGATTTCTAGGAAGGCTGCTTAAATAGATGGAATTGGTGGGAAGAGGTCCTACTTGCTGTCTTTCCTTATTCTTCCTAACTGCAATAAGGACTTGAAGGCTAGTGTGGACGTCTTGAACCACGAGGTAATCTTGAGAATGGAAATCATTAGTCAGGATGGTAGAACGTTAAGACAGATATCTGGGTTCCCAAGAACATCAGGACACCAACATACCAGCCCAAGACAGCCTACCTCCAGGCAGCGAGGGGGAGAAAACTAAACTCCTGACTTGGTTAAGCAACTTTTCTTTCTAGTCTATTACCAGCAACCTAACACAATTCTAAACTGACACAGGCAATTTAATTTTTCACATATAATTTGGATCATGATATAAATGCTGTTTTATTACTTAACTTTTTCCATTAACAGTATATCTTACTGTCCCACAATTTAACATTTTATCACTGGCAATGTATCTTAGACATCTTTCCACTTAACAGCTATTGGTAGGCATTTGGGTTATTTCCAAAAACATTTCTTAAACACACACACGCGCACACACGTATATATTTATCACTTTTTCAGAACTGCACAATACTGTTGGTAGGATGCATTCTTAGAGAAGAATTCTTAAGTCAAAATTTGTATTTTTGATAGCTATCATGAAATGGCCCTCCTGAAAAGCTGTACCAGCTAACACATCCACAAACACACATACCTTCATCAACTACTAGGAATGATTTAAATGTTTTAATCTAAGTCAATCCTATAGAGTCTGAGAATTTATAAGAAGTTTTTTTTGTTTTTTTTTTTTTTCATTTCTAATAATTAAAAATAAATTTGGCCAGGCACAGTGGCTCACCCCTGTAATCCCAGCACTTTGGGAGGCCAAGGTGGGCAGATCACGACGTCAAGAGATCAAAACCATCCTGGCCAATATGGTGAAACCCCGTCTCTACTAAAAATACAAAAATTAGCTAGGCATAGTGGAGTATGCCTATAGTCCCAGCTACTCGGGAGGCTGAGACAGGAGAATCACCTGAACCCGGGAGGCGGAGGTTGCAGTGAGCCGAGATCATGCCACTGCACTCTAGCCTGGCGACAGAGAAAGACTCCATCTCAGAAAAAAATAAATAAATAAACAAATAAATCCATCTAGGTATGCAAATAACCTGAATTTCCCTTTATATTTGAGATTGTGTTAAGAGCAGAAAGAAATGGAGGAGGATCAAGAAGAGGAGAAAGGAACTAAATAAAGGATACTCTTATCAAGTAAAGGCCAAAGGATACTGCAATGAGCTATCCCACTGAAAGTTGCATGGCAGCTCAGCTAGAGAAAATGCGTAAAGAACTAAGCCCTCCCAGGGCATGCGGAAGCACAGGGCCACTAGTTCAGAAGCACCAGAGCCATGGGTCACATCCTCCCTTGAAGTAGCAACAAAGCTTCAGCAAAACATCCTCATCCACATTAATGTTGTTTACAAAAAAAAAAAAATCATAAATAAAACATAGCTAAAATCCGACATCTGGGATATTCCAGGGGGTAAAAAGGAGTGAGTAGATAGCTAAGGAGAGGTTGGCAAACGTGGGTAAGTAATATTGAAGCTGAATGAGGGCACATGGGGAGGTCATGTCAGCATTAACTGTTCTTTCGTGTAGGTTGGAAAATGCCTATAATAAAGTTTACAAAGTTAATATTAATTGGAAGCATTTCTAGGAACTCTAAAAATATACTCATCCATAAAAGCAAGAGAAACACTGACAAAAATCTTCAAAATCAACTTTTTCACAATTCTGCAAATGAAATAAAGAGTTGCAAAAATTCAAGGCACATTTATTCAAGAACAATGGCTGAATCTTGGCAAAAATAGCCAGCTTTGTGATGTTTTCATTTGCCCTAATCCCATCCCCCTCTCTCTAGCTCTGTGGTAGCCTTGGAAACCCACAGCCTCACATCTACAATAGCTGTGAAAAACAGCAGCCTAGCAGCCACTGGAGAGGACAGAATAGGTCTGGAGTTCCCAAAAAGCCTGACCTGTCTGGGGGCTCACAGGAAAGCTGCATTATCAGCACTTGTCCTTATATAGCCTGACTTGGTTCATGATATAGACAACCTTATAGCCAGCCAAGGTATTTACTGAAAACAGTGAATAAAAACTAGCAAATGCTTATCATCATAACTGCTGAAGACAGTATTACCAATTGGGAATGAAAAGAGGCTAACTAAAAAGCTTAAAAGGAAAAACTGGGGAAGAAGATGCCCTTAGGAGACTTCAATAAGCTCTAGAATATTCCTGGGACTCCACAAAGTCAAGCACATAAGAGCTGTGAGTATGCTCAAGAAAGAAATTAACAGGGTCTAATCTCTTACCTCCAGCTAATCTTGAAGCTCTACATAAGCAGGAAGTGAAGGCTAGGACAGAGTTGTAAACTCCCTGCCAAAGCATTGAAGGTATACCCAAACACACACCCAGAGGCCATTAGCAAAGGCTGAGGGACTTAGTGGTTCAAAGTGTTTAAGAAAATCTCTGTCTTATCATTAGCTGACCAATAAGCTAAATTATGAGATACTTCAGTAGCAATAACAATAAAGAACACAAACTTGAGAGCAGTATAGGAAACTCCCTGAACAACAAAACCAACAACAACAAAAACAGCAACAACAACAAATAGCAACAACACAAAACCCTGAGGAGGGGGTGTCAGTGGTGTGGAGCTGCCACACCATTTAAAATGTCCGGTTTTCAATAAAAAAATCACAGGACAAGCGAAGAAACAGCAAAGTATAGCCTATACACAGGCAAAAAGAGTGGTCAGTAGAAACTGTCCTTAAAAGCTCAGACATTAGACTAAGTAAAAAAAGAAAATTCAATAAGCTATCATAAATATGTTCAAAGGACTAAAAGAAATCATATATAAAGTATGAAAGGACAGTATGAGAACAACGCCTCATCAAATAGAGAATATCAATAAAGAAATAAAAAAATTAAAAAAGAAAAACAAGCAAAAAGAAATTTGGGAGTTGAAAAGTATAATAAATCAAAAGAAAAATTTAGTAGAGGCGTTCAACAGCAGATTTGAACCAGGAAAATAAAAAAGCAGTGAACTTTAAGACATGTCAATTGTGATATCTTAGTCTGACCAAAAAAAAATATATATATATTAAAAATAAACAGAGCCTAAAAGAACCGGTAAACACCATCAAGTGTCCTGACATACAAATTACTGAAGTCATTGATGAGATGACAGAATAAAGGAGAAAGAATATTTGAAGAAATAATGGCCCAAAACTCCCCAAATTTGATGAAAAACATAAATCCAGTAAGCTCAATGAATTCCTAAAAGGATAAACTCAGAGACCCATACCCAGGCACACCATAGTAAAACTGCTGAAAGCCAAAGATAAAGAAACTGGGAAGGCAGCAAAAGAAAAATGACTCATCTTATATAAGGAGTCCTCAATTAGACTAAAACTGTACTGACGGGCTTTACGAGTATAAAGATGAGACAATAATAGCACAAAAGCAGCAACACAATAAAGCTATATAATGACAAAGATTTTGTACACTACTGAAGTTACATTGTTATTAATCCAAACTAGATTTCATAAATTAAGGTATTTATTATACTCCCCAAAGCACAGATTAAGAAAACACCTGGGAAAAATTTAGTGAAAGAAGGTACAAGGGAATTTAAATGTTACCCTAGAAAAATCTGCATTTAATATAAAACAAGGCAGTAATGAAGTAATAGAGGAACCAAAAAATATATATATATATGAGGAATATAGAAAGCAAACAGCAATAGCAGATATATAGTCTACCTTTTAGTAATTACATTAAATGTAGGTGAATTAAACACCCTAATCAAAAGGCAGAAATCAAAAGAATGCATAAAAGACCTGACACAACCATATGCTCTTTACAAGGATTCAAAGATACAAATAGATTGAAACTACCAGGATGAAAAAATGGTATGCTCTGTGATATGGTTTGGCTGTGTCCCCACCCAAATCTCATCTGGAATTCCCACATGTTGTGGAAGGGACCAGGTGGGTGGTAATTGAATCATGGAGGCAGGTCTTTTCCATGATAGTGTTATTATCACTGTTCTCCTGATAGTGAGTAAGTCTCATGAGATCTGATGGCTTTTAAAATGAGGGGTTTTCCTGCACAAGCTCTCTTTGCCTGCTGCCATCCATGTAAGACATGACTTGCTCCTGCTTGCTTTCCACTCTGATTGTGAGGCTTCCCCAGCCATGTGGAACTATAAGTCGATTATAAACCTTTTTTGTAAATTGCCCAGTGTTGGGTATGTCTTTATTAGCAGCATGAAAATGGCCTAATACACCATGTTAACTGTACCCAGAAGAAAAGAAGAATAGCTATAATAATAGTCAAAATAGAATTTAAGACAAAAAATAGTTACTAGAGACAACGAAGGACATTTAATAATGATAAAAGTGTCAATCTAGAAGAATTAACAATCATAAACATACATGCACCTAACAACAGAACTCCAAAGCACATGAGGGAAAACTGCCACAATTGAAGGGAGAAATAAATAATTCAAGACGATAATAGTTAGAGATTTCAACAGTTAAAGATTTTCCCATCTTCAATATAGAACAAGGCAGAAAAGGAAAAAGATAAACTGAACATCACCATCAACCAGGTAAATTTAATAAACATTTCTAGAACATAATACCCGACAACAGCAGAATACACATTCTTCTCAAAGCACATGTTTCGTTTCACATGTTCAGCCACATTCTCAAGGATAACAGATGTTAAGTATTAAAATAAGCCTCAATACATTTTAAAAGAAATGAAACCATATAAAGTACATTCTGTGGTCATAATGGAATAAAATGAGAAACCAAAAAGACAAGGAAATTCACAAATATATTGAAATTAAACAACACATTCAAAAATCATCAGTGGGTCAAAAGGAATCACAAGAGTCATTAGAAAATACTTTAAGATGAAGGAAAATGAAAACATAAGCATATGAAATGCAGCTAAAGCAGTGATTAGAGAAAAATGTATACCCATAATCACTTATATTAAAAAAGAAGAAAAATATCAAATCAATAACCTGACTATCCACCTTAAGAATGTAGAAACATAGGGCAAACTAAGCCCAAAGCAAGCACAATGAAAGAAATACAAAGATTCGAGTAGGAATAAATGAAATACAGAAGAGAAAAAGAATAAAGAAAATTACTCAAATAATATACTGATTCTTTGAAAAGATTAACAAAATTTAATAAACTAGACTACAAGCTAGACTTACCAAGAAAAGAAGACTCAAATTATTAAAATTAGGAAAGAAATAAGAAACATCATTAACAACCTCACAGAAATAAAAAAGAAGATTAGTATGAATACTATGAATAATTGAAAATTAAATAACCTAGAAGAAATGAACAAATTACTAGAAAGATACAAACTGCTGAAACTAAACCAAAGATAAAATTTAAAAACTAAAAAGATTGAATTAGTAACCAGAAAACTTCCCACAAAGACGGTAAATTCTGCCAAACAAATTAAAGGATAAAAATGATTATAAACCAAGAGCATGTGGGATTCATTCCAAAAATGTGCACTGGTTTAGCATATGAGAAAGATCCATCAATGTAATAGTCAATGTTAACAGACTAAAGGAGGAAAAAAAGAAACATATGATATCACAACTGACACAGAAAAAGCACTGACAAAATCCCAGACTTTTTCATGATAAAAACACTCAACAACCTAGGAATAGAAGGGAACCTTTCTCAAATTGGTAAAGGGCATCTAGAAAAACCCCACAGTTAAAAATCATACTTAATGGTATAAGACTGAATGCATTTCCCCTAAGATCAGGAATAAGACAAGGATGCCTACTCTCTCCACTCCTAGTCAACATTTTACTAGAGGTTCTAGCCAATGCAGTTAGGCAAAAAAATAAACAAATAAAAGGCCTCCAGACTGGAAAGGAAGAATTAAAGGATGATGTTGTCTCTTTTAGCAGACCTAAGGAATTATCCTAAGGAATCTACACACCAAAAAAGTTAGAACTAATAAAGTTCAGCAAGGTTGGAGAATATAAGATCACTAATACAAAAATCAATCATGTTTCTACATACTAGCAATGAACAATCTGAAAATGAAATAAAGAAAAGAATCATTTACAATGGAGCCAAAAAGGATACTTAGGAAACTTTTTTTTTTTTTTTGAGATGGAGCCTCACTCTGTCACCCAGGCTGGAGTGCAGTGGCACGATCCCAACTCACTGCAATCTCTGTCTCCTGGGTTCAAGCAATTCTTCTGCCTCAGCCTCCTGAGTAGCTGGGACTACAGGTGTACCCCACCACGCCCAGCTAATTTTTGTATTTTTAGTAGAGACAGGGTTTCACCATATTGGCCAGGCTGGTCTCGAACTCCTGACCTCGTTATCCGCCCACCTCAGCCTCCCAAAGTGCTGAAATTACAGGTGTGAGCCACCGTGCCCAGCCAGGAGAAGTTTTTAACTAAAGAAGTCCAGGACTTATACACTGAAAACCAGAAAACCCAGTTGAAAGAAATTAAAGAAAACCTAAATAAATGGAAGACTATCCTTTGTCCATGCATTGGAAGACATAATATATTGAGATGGTAATACTCTCCAAATTGTGTTGAATCTGTAGATCAATCTCTATCAAAATCTCTTCTGTGGTTTTTGTTGTTGTTGTTGTTTTGGCAAAAAATTGACAAGCAGATCTTAAACACACGTTGAAAGAATAGCCGATACAATCTTGATAAAAGAACGAAGTTGGAGAGTTCTAATTTACCACATTCAAAACTTATTACAAAACTACAGTAATCAAGACAGTGTGATGTTGGCATAGGGATAGACATATAGATTAATGGAACAGAACTCAGAGTCCAGAAACAGGCCAAGTGCAGTGGCCTGGGCAACATAGTGAGACCCTGTCTCTTCAAAAACTTAGCCAGGCTCAGTGGTGCATGCCTGTAGTTGCAGCTACTCAGGAAGCTGGGGCGGGAGGACCATTGGGCTTGTGAGTTCAAAGCTGCAGTGAGCCATGACCATGCCACTACATTCCAGCCTAGGTGACAGCAAAACTGTCTCAAAAAAAAAAAAAAAAAAAGAGACAGAGAGAGAAGGAGTCCAGAAATAAATTCTCATATTTATGAGAAATTAATTTTCAACCAAAGTACCAAGAGAAAAGTATAGCCTTTTCAACAAATGGTGCTGGGACAACTGGTTATCCACATACAAAAGAATGAAGGTAAACAACTACTTCACACTAGATAAAAAAATTAATTGAAAATGAAATGAATCATAGACTGTAAGAGCTAAAACTACATAACTCTTAAAGGAAAAGGAAGCATATCTTCATGACCTCAGATTAGGCAATAGTTTCTTGGATATAACAATAGAACAGGCAACAAAAAAAAATTGATAAATTGAACTTCATCAAAATTAAAAACAAGGCTGGGTATGGTGGCTCGTGCCTGTAATCCCAACACTTTGGGAGGCTAAGGTAGGAGGATTGCTTGAGCCCAGGAGTTTGAGACCAGCCTGGGCAACTTGATGAAACCCCATCTTTACAAAAAATAAAAAAATTAACAGGTATGGTGGCACATGCCTGTGGTCCCAGCTACTCAGGAGGCTGAGGTAGGAGGACTGCTTGAGCACACGAAGATCACGGCTGCAGTGAGCCATGATTGCTCCACTGCACTCCAGCCTGGGTGACAGAGTAAGACCCCCAACTCAAAAAAATAAAAAGAAAAACTTTAGTGCTGAAAAAGAAAAGAAAGTAAAAAGATAAACCATGGAATGGCAGAAAAGATTTGCAAATCATGTAACTTATATATAAAGAATATATAGAAAAAAGAACTACTATAACTCAAGAACAAAAAAGAACCCAATTTAAAAACGGACAAAGGACTTGAATAGACATCTGTCCAAGAAAGACATACAAATGGCCAACAGCCACATGAAAAGATGTTCAACATATGTTCAACATCCTTAGCCATCAGGAATTCAAATTAAAACCATTAGATACCACTTCACACTTAACTGGGATGGCTATCATCCAAAAAACAGTAACAAATGTTGACAAGGATATGGGAAAACTACACCCTAATACATTTCTGGTGGGAATATAAAATGGTACAATAGTTTTGGAAAACCACCTGACCGATTCTCAAAAAGTTAAACAGAATTGTCAGCTGGGCACAGTGGCTCACGCTTGTAATCCCAGCACTTTGGGAGGCCAAGGTGGGCGGATCACAAGGTCAGGAGATCGAGACCACCCTGGCTAACATGATGAAACCCCGTCTCTACTAAAAAATACAAAAAATTAGCCAGGCGTGGCAGCAGGCACCTGTAGTCCCAGCTACTCGGAGGCTGAGGCAGGAGAATAGCGTGAACCTGGGGAGCTTGCAGCGAGCCGAGATCGTGCCACCAAACTCCAGCCTGGGTGACACAGCAAGACTCTGTCCCGAAAAAAAAAAGAATTGCCACATGACCCAGTAGTTATGCTCCCAGGTATAAACCCAACAGAATTAAAACCATAAGTTCACACACAAACTTGCACAGGAACATTCACAGCAGCACTGTTTGTAACAGTGAAATAGTAGACACAAGCCAAATGGCCACCAACTAATAGATGGATAAATAAAATATGTTATATTCATTGCAAATACTAGTCAGCCATTAAAAATGGTTAAAGTAATTATACATGCTACAATATAAATGAAACTTGAAAACATTATACTGTGAAAGAAACCAGTCACAAAACGTCACTGATATAGTTTGGCTATGTCCCCACCCAAATCTCATCTTGAATTGTAGCTCCCCCATAATCCCCACGTGTCATGGGAGGGACCTGGTGGGAGGTAACTGAATCATGGGGGTGGATTCTCCTGTGCTGTTCTCAACATAGTGAATAAGTCTCACGAGATCTGATGGTTTTATAAAGGGCAGTTCCCCTGCACACGCTCTCTTGCCTGCTGCCATGTAAGCCATGCCTTTGCTCCTCCTTCACCTTCTGCCTTGATTGTGAGGCCTCTCCAGCCATGTGGAACTGTGAGTCTATTAAACCTCCTTTTCTTTATAAATAACCCAGTCTAGGGCATTTCTTCATAGCAGTATGAAAATGAACTAATACAGTCACAAATTGTATGATTTCTATTATATAAAATGCCCAAGATAAGCAAAGCCGTAAAAATACTAGATTAGTGATTACCAGCATCAGGGAGGAAAAGAGAAGTAATGGTAATGGGTATGTGGTTTCTTCTGTGGGATGATAAAAATATTTGGAATTAGGTAATGATGATCATTGCACAACTTTATGAATATACTAAAAACCACTGAATTGTACACTTAAAAAGGTTAAATTTTGTAGAATGTGAATTGTATCTGAACACAGTTGTAACAAATATTAATTTTAAATGTACTGGTATTATAGTTTTATTTTTAATCTGTAAATGTTTGGGTTTTATTGATCGTGTATGAGAGTTATAAGCATTAGGTGCTTATACGTAGCTTTATATTTGCATACATTTAAGTAACATAGTTAAAATAATACGTAAGTAATTTGATTTGGGTCAGTTATCCTAAAATTCACAGCACAGTTTTGTCAGCTGATTTCTCACCTAGAAGGCCACAACATCTTGCAGCAGTTACTAAACTCTTCTGTTACCTCTGATCAACATTAGAGACTAAATTAGCTTAAGGTTGAAAATTGGTTTTCAATAGTGAAATTGGTGGTTGCTTGGTCAGAATCATGAAAATATACATGGGCCTTCACTTAGGAGATCGATGTGACATCAAAATACTTGAATTGGGCGTAATATTCTAAAGATACCATCCTGTCATTAACAGGGCATAACAATTGAGAGAGGCCCATAACCTATACTTTTGGGGATAATGCCTGGGACTTGTCAAGACAATGCGATTCCAGTTACCTGATGCCAACTGAAGGGGTAACAGACAACTAGCAGCATAGTCAGCAACTACAGGCAGTCAGACAACTATCTGTAAAGGTCCAGATAATAGGTATTTTCGGCTTTTGGAGCCATACTGCTTCTGTATAGTTAACTATGCAACTCGACCACTGCGGTATGAAAGCAACCTTAGACCACACATAAGCAATGACTATGGCTGTGTCCCAGTAAAACTTCATTTACAAGAACAGGTGGTGGGCCACAGTTTCCTAGCATCCACTCTAGAACATAGCGTCTGCAGCGTGCAAGGCATGGGTGGCTGCATCACCTGTAAGGACACAGAAGAGACCTCAAGTCCACAGATCATGTCTTTGCGTACTGATACACATTTGTGCCAGAAATATCTGAGCCTGGCTTGCATGATAATCTTAATCTGGTAGTGAGGTTGTGAGGTTGTAGGGGAGTAGCTAACCCTGACCCACCTCAAGCTTTTCGGAAATTACTGTTATCTACTGAAAGAGTCTCACAGTTGCATATTACCAAATTAACAAATCACAGAGGAACGTCATTGTTTCTTTAATGGTCCTATCATTTTGATGTAGACTATGAAGACAAATAAGTGAACTTTATGTCAAAAAACAAGGAATAAAAATTAAACTAGACAGCTTAAGGGCAACAAATACAAAGCACATTACAAAGCCAGAGCAAGGCCAACAGGGTACCAGGAGGTTCTGAAGACCTGGACACCAGCTCCAGTCCCGAAGCCAGGGGGCTGAAACAGTAACTTGCAAAGGACTGTAATTATTCACGGTGCTGGAAGGAAGCAAAAGAGTTAATCACACAAAACCAACTTTCTGTAGTTTTAAAATCAGTTCTTTGATTTTCCCAATTTGATCTGAATTCATTTAACACTAAAGCCAGCTGGAATTCCCCAAGCTCAGGCAGCCTTAGAACTAGGCAAATCCCAGATAAAAAGTTACACTTGCAGGTTTCAACACTCCTACTGGGAGGGGATTATCTGACCAAGGCCAACTTTGTTTATCCTTGTGGTTTAGCAGTCTGATGTAATAAAAAGGAGAAAAGCACATATTTTATGTGCTGTCCACAGCCAGTTGTGTTTCTTTTCTCATCAATCCATCCCTTGAGAAATATTCCCTAGACAGTAGTACAACTCTGTCATTCGAAGGATCTGCCTGTAGAAGGCTCAGGGCAGAGTTTCTCAAACTGGTGATTCTTAGACGACCTTGAGATGCTCTGGGGAAAAGTGCATTTGAGCCCTGCAATCTGCACTTGTAACAACTGTCCTTGCCTGATGCTGACGTGGGTACTCCTAAGACCACAATTTGGGAAACACCTCTCAGTGGTGGCCCAACGCATCTTACCTACATCCTCTTGCTAACACCACTGACCTTGGACTCTGTTGGTTCATCCATGTGCAGGAGGAGGAGCCAACACATAACTACAGTTGCGCCACCAACAGCATATAAATAAATAAGCCATATAGAGAGTTAAGAATTGCCTATAAAAGTACCAAAAATTTAATACCTCTCCCACCGCATTTCTAAAAATTGACTACTTTTTAAATTTCGTGGGCAAACATGGCATTCATTCAACTCCATTGCACATCTGCTGTGTACCAAACATTGTGCAAGGCACTGGGTATTGTATTAGTGAGATCGAAACAAACATGACCCCTAATCTTACCACTGGTTAGGTTTAATTAAAAACTCACCACAGGCACTCTGTAAATCAGATACATCTGGAGAACAGACATAGCTGTTAGATTGGAATGGAGGGCACAGAAAGCTCCAGCTGGAATATAACTTTTTTTTTTCTTTTTTTTTTGAGATGGAGTCTTGCTCTGTTGCTCAGATTGGAGTGCAATGGCATGATCTTGGCTCACTGCAGCCTCCCCTTCCGACTTCAAGCAATTCTCCTGCCTCAGACTTCCGAGTAGCTGGGATTACAAGCACGTGCCACCACACCAGCCTAATTTTTGTATTTTTAGTAGACATGCGGTTTCACCATGTTGACCAGGCTCATCTCGAACTACTGACCTCAAATGATCCACCCACCTTGGCCTCCCAAAGTGCTGGGATTACAGGCATGAGCTACCATGCCCGGTCCAGCTGGTATATAACTTAAACTCTCGGCCATGACACCTAGGAATAACCCGGTTAAGAGAAATGCACAACAGCTATCCATCCTGCCCTGGTTCACACAAAAAGGAGGACAAACCAGGCAGTCAGCCAATGTGTTTTAGAGTTCAGAATTAAAATCATACAATAACTCCAGGCCCAAGGTACCAAGGCAGAAAAGGCCTATAAACCCTGGATAACTGAAGACAAGGTTTTAGACCATACTGAAAACTCAAGACTGTCCAACTGATGTCACAAGACACCAGTGCTTGGGCCTGATTTCTCATCTGTGTGTTCCCATCATCCCATCCCTGCCCAAAGTCATTCAAGGATGCTTATGTTTCTGGGCTGCTGTACATATTTGTGCATGTGTGTCTAAGAGAAAGATAGAGAAAGAGACAGGCAAAGCAGGAAGGCAGTGAACCGATGTCTATGGATCAATGCAAATGGCCCAACAAGAAAAACTGCCATAGGCTAATGGTTTTTCAGAACATTTTGCAAGGTGTGTACTGAAAATGCCTCTAGCCTTTAGCCACCCACATCTCTCTTCTCATTCTGTCCTTACTCCCTGCTTTTCCTGCGGGGGAGGTCCTCTCTTGACCCTAAAATCCTACCAAGAAGGTTGACCTACTTCCACCTGGCCTGCTACCAATTATAGAAGTAAATGGGAACCTGAAGGAAAACACTACGTCTGATTTCAGTCTCCAAGGTTAACAGTGACAGACAATACAGCAACCTCCCAGTTAGCAAAGGCCTTCAACAGAGCCTGAGTCAACAAGGGAAGGGCACCATCAGGAACGCAAGCTAGTAGCCTCCCAGAAATAAGAGCCCCACCTGCCCTCGACTGGGCCTGGTTTTTCCCTTTACAACCAGGGTGATAAAGACTGAACTCGATACGGTTTCAAGACAAGTCCTGTTAAGTAATCAACTCTGGTTTTAAACGAGCAAGCCCGCCATTTCAGCATCTGGCTCCAAGACATCAAATCAAGGGGAAGATCTTCCCAGAGGCTGAGAGTTAAGCTACTTACTGACAGCTGGAAGCTTAATTACTGCTTTTCTTAGAGCATTAACTCCCACTAGCCAATGACTACACATCCTATTAGCCATGTAAATTAACATGTGTTGAAAAATCTCAAAGAAATCAGCCTAAGTTTAAAGGAAATCAGGCAGTGGGATTAAAGGAAAGAAACCACTGAACCACCCTCCCCCCTCCATTCTTTGCTCTTTTCATAGGGATTTCAAAGCAATAGTCTTTGTCAAGAATGCTCGGCTCCCAGGAAACAACCAAATTCCTAGAGCCTAGAGCCACTTTGAGTGTTTGTCCTAGGCCTCTCCACTCCTCTGACTTCCTAGCACCTGCCAAGCCCTTTGGGAATGTTCGTCAATGTCGTCAATGTTGAGAATCCTTCAGTCAATCTGTCCCAAGCACATCCTTCCGGTTCCTGTGTATGCAAACTCACCTATTTAATCACAGAATGCCAAACGTCACAAAGGAAACTCAAAAGTAGTTTATTCTTTAGTGCATTCAACTTACCACCACCTTTGTAGCAAACATGTACTTGTCCCGAAGCTGAAAATCTCGCACTTCCTCAAGGATCACTTCCTGATTTTCCCGAGACTGGAAGAAATCGGTACTTCGGAAAACGGTGGAGTAGCCAGAGGGTTCATGTCGTTCAATGTAGATGGTATTTGGTTTGTCATAGGGATCAATTCCCCTGGCAGAAAAAAAAAAAAAAAAAGGTTATCATTTGCACATTTAATTACTAGAGGTATGGAGGCTTTGCAATGAGGAAAATCAACTAGAATTTAGGCCTACCATGGTGTGACCTACAGATGATACTCTCCGTGCCTCAAACATATCCCTGTGGTTACTCCTTGACTCAGGATAGAGGGGACAAAACTGCCATTTGTAAAGTGTTTTATGTTGTTTTCAAAGCATCCTGGGTTTTGCTCAAGGCAACCCTGCCCTGCTTGGGAAGGGCAAAAAGTAATAGTACAAGATAAAATTTTTCAAAATTAATGCAAGGGACTGCTTGAAGCTATAAGCAAGTTTCTGGTCTCAAGTTACGCATCTCAGAGGAACGAAGGAGAGTTTTCCCAAGCTGCTACATCCTCTGAAGAACATTACTGGAGAAACCACACTATGAACCTCTGAGCCTGATCCTTCCAAGGGACGCTGCCCTGTCTCTGCCCTGTCCCCTGCCAATGTCACGGATCTAGGCAATCTGGAGCTGCCTGTGCATTTCGTCTCCCATGAGGCTCTTCCACAAACTCTTTCTCGCACATACTGATCTCCTTGATGTCCTTCAGAAAGGGAGGACGCCTTTCTCCCTCTGTGCTTTTGCGAACACCACACTCCCACGAAGAGATGCCCTCCGCACACACTCTGATCCCTCCATCCAATTCCTACTCTCCTCTGTCATCCAGTTCCAGTCTTCATCTTCCAGGAAGCCTTCCTCAGTGCTGTCCTCTCTTCTCCCAACACTAGCAAAACATCGCTCCGCAGCACCCAATTCCAAGCCTTTCACATGAGTTTGAACTCCAGACAAAGGTACAAAACCTCTGTAGTTGGGCCATTTTTTAGAATCAGTCTTATTCCTTTACGCAGTAATGGCTCTTAGACACTGTATTTTATTGTTCACCATTATGTATTTGTCTGAGCTTCCTAGACATAGTATAGATGCCTTGGAAAACCATGTCTTAGATTTCTTTTCACCCTATAGTATTCCTAGCTGAAGAGATGCTTTCTGCATTGGATCTGTGAGGCAATTCGAGAAGCTAATCCAAAACGAAAACATAGAATGACCAGGCCAAACTACCTTGGAGAAGAACTTCTGAGCCAGTGTTCCCCAAAGAAGCCCCACACAGTAGCTCAGAGGACAACTCATCTGCTCCAGGTCTCCTAACATTCTCAAGAACACCAAGGCCATGGGAACCATTCAGCAAATGGAAAAAATAAATGGAAAAGTCGGGAAGATAGTCTTGTAGTAAGAATACAGAGTGATGACTCAAGGAAAGGCAGAAGGCCTCAGTTAGGTAATTGCCCTTATACAGTTCCATATGCATGATGGCTCTCAGAATAACGAAGGTAATTGTGTTAAAATTCCTTCAGAGATACACCGTCAAGAGCATATTCTCCCCTACCCCTCCCACAAAGGAAGATAAGAAACAGAGAAACAAGAGCCTCTTTTGCCAGGTTCAGTGGGTCACACCTGTAATCCCAACACTTTGGGAGGCTGAGGCCAGGGTAGGGAGGGAGACCATTTGAACCCAAGAGTTCGGGACCAGCCTGGGCAACATAGTGAGACTCCACCTCTATAAAACATAAATTTAAAAATAGCCAGGCACATTGGCGCACACCTGTAGCCCCAGCTACTCAGGAGGCTGAGGTGGGTGGATTGAAGCCTGGAAGTTCGAGGCTGAGTGAGTCATGATTGTGCCACTGCACTCTAGCCTGGGCAACAGAGCAACACCCTGCCTCAAAAAAACAAAGAAAAAAGAGCTTCTTTTTACAATGAGAGCAAGACTTGAGTTTTGCCCTACAATCTGGATTCTTAGGGCAATGAAGAAACCAGCAGCCTTGGTCCTAGTGTGGGAGAAAACTATTCTTCACTATCAGATCCTCTGTGTGCATGTGTGGGCGGGTGGTGGCATGTTCTCTTCTTTTCCACAATTAGAAGTACTGATTAAAGTACTTCCTCTAGCCAGAGGATATGCAAATTAAAATGAGGCTGCTTGGTATTTTTAAAACGGCAGAGGAAGGAACCTTTATTGAGCTATTTTGAGACCCAGCTCACCTCTATTATTCCTTCCTAGCCAAAAGCAGCAGCCAACACCTAGAGATAGAAAGAACTATGACTTTCATCCCAATTTTCTTCCGTAATCCATATTTGGACCTCCCATTTCTGCAAGCTGCTCCACCTACAAGTTCTTATACTTTGCAATCACTTAGACTTCCAGTGTCTTACGCTCACTGACACCTACTTTCTATTGTCTTTGCCCTCATTGAGAAATTCCACTCCTTGCTCTACCTCTGAGCAGTCACCAGCCTCACCTGGCCTCACCTGAAATCCCTCAATGATACTCCACAGGGTATCTTTAGTCCCCTCAGCTCCCCTCCAGGTCTTCCACTGTTCTGTCCGGCCAATCTCCAGCTCCCGACCATGTAAATTATTAGCTTTCCCACTCCTGCTGCTCCCAACTTGCCAAGCATTGTTGAACAAATGTATGTCATTATTCTGACAGACTAGATTACACTTTCACTTACTATGGGGAAACCTGAGGGGAAAAATCCCCTAAATAGCCTAAAATCCCCTAACAGACATGTCATTAGCTTAAATGAGATAAACCAGTCCTTTCTCCCAAGATATCTGTATATCTACACAGAGGCAGAAGGTACAATATAATTTTAGAACTTAAAAATTTCTAAATTGTATGTTCCCTTATCTAGTAATTCTGCTGGTTTGCCCTCTTATAGTTTCTTAAACAGATAAAAGAACAATTTTTCCCCTTAAAATTCAAATCAAGCAAAAGAAAGTTCTAATGGTTTTCCTTGAGCACAGGGTGTCCTTGGATGAGACTGTGGTTATAATTTCACTAAGATCCCACAACTTCTGCTCAAGGAAAATAGCAAAAGGGTCAGAAACAGCTACCCTCTGTGGAAACATAAACAAGAATCTATGGGTGTCTGACGATGGTCAGCTGTAAGGCTCCTCAACATGCCAGCTCCATCTTTACCATCCTCTATTACTAAGGAAGCAATACCAACTAAAAGACATTTCACTTTACCTGGAGAACTAAAAGAAAGGCAGTATCTACATCTTCTGGGACCATTACACGTAATGAGGACTAAAATTACTAGTAAAAATCTAAAAACACATGAAAAACTAGGAGATAGAAATATAAATACACACACATACAATCTATCTCACATTACAGCCAAAGGGCTAATCTCAAATACATAAAGAGCTCCTTGAAATCAATAATGAAAATACTAATAATCAAATAGAAAAGGGGCATGAAGCCAGGCACAGTGGCTCACACCTGTAATCCCAGCACTTTGGGAGGCCGAGGTGGGCAGATCACCTGAGGTTGGGAGTTTGAGACCAGCCTGGCCAACATGGTGAAACTTCGTCTCTACTAAAAATACAAAAATTAGCCAGGCATGGTGGTGGGCACCTGTAATCCCAGCTTCTCGGGAGAGTGAGACAGGAGAATCGCTTGAATCTGGGAGGCAGAGGTTGCTGTGAGCCAAGATCACACTACTGCACTCCAGCCTGGTCATACTTACACAAACAAACAAATAAATAAATAAACCACAATCCCAGCACTTTGGAAGGCCAAGGTGGGAGGACTGCTTGAGGCCAGGCGTTTGCAATCAGCCTGGGAAACACAGGGAGACCTCCTTTCTACAGAAAAATTTAAAAATTAGCTAGGCATGGCTGCACATGCCTGTAGTCCTAGCTACATAAGAGGCTGAGGTGGGAGGATCACTTGAGCCCGGGAGTTTGAAGCTGCTGTAAGCTATGATACTGTCACTGCACTCCAGCCTGGGTAACAAAGTGAGACTCTCACTAAAAAATATAAAATAAAAATAAATAAAATTAGCCAGGCGTGGTGGCAGGCACCTGTAATTCCAGCTACCCGGGAAGCTGAGGCAGATAATTGCTTGAACCCTGGAGGCGGAGGTTGCAGTGAGCCAAGAACGCACCACTGCACTCCAGCCTGGGCAATAGAGCGAGACTCTGTTTCAAAAAAAAAAAAAGGACCCTTAAGCAGATTAAAAGATGTTCTAACTCTTAATAAGGAAAATGCAAATTAAAACCACAGAGATAATATTTCTTCCCTAACACACTGGCTGTGGAGGGAGACACTATTGTATATTGTTGAGATGAGGGCAAACTTGACACTTTCTATAGCGAGTCTGGCAATCTCTCCCAAAGCTACAAGTTTAAGGATTTATTCACCGGGATATATCAGTGCACAAAACTTACAAAAATCCTTGCCCTTGGGGAGCTTCCACTCTATTGAAGAGAGAAAGACAAATAATAACCATAATAATAGTGTATTAGAATGTGGTAAAGTGCTCTGCAAAACAGAACAGAATACAGTATAGGAGACTGGGAGTAATGGGGGAGTAGGTGCAATTTTATTTTTATTCATTCATTCATTCATTCATTCATTTATTGAGATAGCATCTTGGTCTGTTGCCCAGACTGGAGTGCAGTGGCGCAATCTCGGCTCACTTCAACCTCCACCTAGCAGGTTCAAGTCTGTCAGGGACAGATTCCCCTGCCTCAGCCTCCTGAGTAGCTAGGACTACAGGCACCTGCCACCACGCCCAGCAAATTTTTGCGTTTTTAGTGGAGACGGGGTTTCATCATGTTGGCCAGGCTGGTCTGGAACTCTTAACCTCAAATGTTCCACCCAACTCGGCCTCCCAAGGTGCTGGGATTACATGCGTGAGCCACCGCGCAGGCGCGGTGCAATTTTAAATAGGATCCTAAGGTGGGCATAAATGAGGTGGGCTTCATTTAGAAGATATTATTTGAGCAAAGACTGGAATGAGGTAAGGGAGTACACAGTATAGTGTATCTTGGGTGGGAGTATTTTAGGCAGAGTAAACAGCAATTGCAAACATCCTGTTCCCTATGGTAAGAAGGTATCTGATATTTAATCAGAGAGAAATGACGAAGCATTTAAGGGTTCAAAGCAGAGGAACAGAATGATCTAATTTGTTTGAATAGACTCAAACCAACCACATGCTGAGAATTAATGGTAGAAAAACAAGAGTAAAAGCAGAAAGACTAGTTGGGAGACTAATGAGCAATGATACTGGAGGCTTGCAGTAAAAGTGGTACCTGACTAGAAGATTCTAGATATATATTGAAGGTGGAGCCAATAGGATTTCCTGATAGAATGAATGTAAAGCATAAAACAAATGTGAAATCAACAATGACACCAAAGATTTCAGCCTAAGCAAATGAGAAAAATTATGGGTGGTGTTGATTCGGGGTGGTGAAGATCAAGAGTCAATTTGGGAGATGTCAAGTTTGCAATATCCATCAGTCATCCATGTGAGTAAACGGACAGCTGTTAGATAAACCCACTGACCCAGCATACCCACTCCCAGAAATCTGTCCTACACGTTTGCCTACACACGTACAAATTCAGATAATTCACGATCCTGTACTACTTTATCACTGTGATGGTAAATTACAATAAGTATATTACTATCTAGTTCTAGAACAAGTACTTCTTGAAGTACAGCCTGTTTATTTCACTCCTCTTCTCAAAAACCTACAGTGGTATCCCATTACTTTCAGAAGGGAGCCCAAATTCCTTTATGAAGCAATGCAGATTCTAATACCAACTTCCCTTTCAAAACGTCACCCAATATTAAGAGTTCATGTTCTCTGTCCAAGCACTATATTGGCTCATCCCTGTGCCTTTGGCCACTTTGTTCCTCTGCCTGGAATTCCCATCCTCCACACCTCCACACAGGTACATCGTACCTGTTGTGCACATCCTGGATCAAGGGCAACCTCCTCTACAAAGCTGTCTATGATCCTCCCATATGGAAGGATAAGTCCTCTCTCTAGCTTCTCATGCGATGTCTGTTACCTCTGTGCCCCTTTCACGATGTGTGTTATGTATCTGAAATGTCTTTCCTTACCTCTCCTTAATAACTATATCCATAAATTATTCAACTTCTTATACCCTTAAGCATCTAGTAGGTTTTATATTTAACAGACATTCAAGAAAATGTTATGAACAAATGAAGAATTTTGTTTTGTTTTTTTGAGACAGAGTCTTACTGCATCGCCCAGGCTAAAGTGTAGCAATGTGATCTCGGTTCACTGCAACCTCTGCCTCCCAGGTTGAAGCGGTTTTCTTGCCTCAGCCTCCCGAGTACCTGGGATTATAGGTGCATACCACCATGCTCGGCTAATTTTTGTATTTTCAGTAGAGACAGGGTTTGACCATGTTGGACAGGCAGGTCTTGAACTCCCGACCTCAGGTGCTCTGCCCACCTCGGCCTCCCAAAGTGCTGGGACTACAGGCGTGAGCCACTGTGCCCAGCGAAATGCATAAATTTTATATAGAGAAAAAAACTCCCACTTCTAATATGATGCTCTAAAAATGAAACTCTACAAACATGCAAGGGCCTCAAGATTCCCCTGGGTTCCCTGACAGACTGAAAAATGCAAAAGCTCTACCACTCCTCTCATAAATAACCTTACTTTCTCCTCTTCCCCACTCCCTCCCCCAGTGAGATCACTGTACTTGCAGCTCTAATTCTCAGATCTGGAACAACGTATTTCCTGAACAAACGCTTGACATTTCAGGTGAGGGCAGGTTTGTCCGCCACGAAGGAGCTAGAACTGGAGAAAGGAGGTCATGTACATCAAGATTGCTTAGATGACACAACTTACCAAGAAAAGGACTTGACATGTTCCTGAATCATGATCCAGGTCTGGCCAAAGTCATCTGACTTCCACAGCTGCAAAGACAAGTGGTCATGATGCAAGGGGCATATATGATGCAAGAGGCATGTATAATACAACCTGAATGGCATCACCATCAAACACCCGCTGAAATTCCACCTTCCATGACACGCTCTCTGTGAAGGCAGGCACTGGGACTGCCAAAGCCAGCTCAGTTGCTCCAAAAGCAAACAAGGGCAAGAAAGGAAAGACAACTGTGTACATATGTGTTCTTCCCTCAATAGCAACTGGAAGGAAAAATGAGTAGGACTTGCCTTCTATTTATGGATTACCAAAAGTTATATTTCACTCAAGACTAGCCTCTAGGTAATGGTAAAAACAAAAGGATGATTATACTCAGCATTTTTCAGCGAAGAAACAGTGTCCTTAAAAACCTTTCACAGACAGCAGCATTATTCACGACAGCTAAAATGTGGAAGCAATCCAAGCGTCCATGAGGGATGAGCAAATAAGCAAAATGTGGTCTGTGCATACAATGGAATATTATTCAGCCTTAAAAAGCAAAAAAACAAACCTGACACATGCTACAATATGGATTAATCTTAAGGACATTCTGCTAAGTGAAATAAGTCCGTCACAAGGGGACAAATAGTATATAATTCCACTTAGGAAGTACCTACAGTAGGCAAAAGCATAGAGACAGAAAGTAGAATGGTGGTTGCCAGGGGCTGGGGGCAGAGAGGTATTATTTAATGGTTTTAGAGTTTCAGTCTTGCAAGATGAAAAGTGTTCTAGAGATGGATGGAGGTGATGGCTGCAAAACAATATGAATGTACTCAATATCACTAAACTGCATGCTTAAAAGGGTCAAGACAGTAAATTGTACATTATGAGTATTTTAACACAAAAAAAAAAGGAAGAAAAAAACAGTAATGGACCCTGGTAATTAAAGATGAATGCAGAGGACACCAGCTAAGTACAGAGCCCCGCGGGGAACCAGCTGAATACGCGGCTGTGGCAACGAGGAATTAACTCGCTGATCTTTGCCAAAGCCCTTCAACTCCCACAGATGGAATCTGAGGGTTCCTCCGGCCCTAGGAACCATGTATTAAGAAGCACGAGACCCGGGCCGGGCACGGTGGCTCACGCCTGTAATCCCAGCACTTTGGGAGGCCGAGACGGGCGGATCACGAGGTGAGGAGATCGAGACCATCCTGGCTAACACAGTGAAACCCCGTCTCTACTAAAAAATACAAAAAACTAGCCGGGCGAGGTGGCGGGCATCTGTAGTCCCAGCTACTCAGAAGGCTGAGGCAGGAGAATGGCGTAAACCCGGGAGGCGGGGCTTGCAGTGAGCTGAGATCTAGCCACTGCACTCCAGCCTGGGTGACAGAGTAAGACCCCATCTCAAAAAAAGAAAAAAAAAAAAAGACCCAAAAAAAGGATAATTCCCCCTCCACCAGTAAACTGACCCAGCCCATACTTAGGTTGTTACTCCCTAAGGCAAGCAAAGGTAAACAGATCTGTGTTTTGGTTAAACAACCTGCAAAGAAATATTCCAAGGTTTCTCTGAGCAAAAACATTCAAGGCTCACTGTAAATCCAATCATACAGGATCTACAAGTTTCACAGATTTTTGCCAAATCAATATCCTTGACTAGGCAAGTTGCAACCTTGAGATATAAATCTTACTGAGGCTCTTTCCTCATCTCTCAGATTTCCATCAAACCTGGGTTGAAGGAGGAAAATACACACATTTATATGATACACATGCACGCACTCAAAGGAAGACTATTACTGCTAGTGGTAACTTCAAATAAATGGGAGGCAAAAGCAGTGTTTAAGGTGGAGGATGGGGAAAGCAGAACAGAAATTCAACAAGAGGTCCCAGAAGAGCTCAGATTCCAGCTTTCTCTACCTGGCTCTCTCTCTGATTAAATTCCAAAGCCTCGATTTACCCCAAGGGCTAACAAAGGTGTAACTGCATGGAGAAGGGCATGACATTTAACCCACGGGGTCTGCCAAGTGCTGGGTGCTGATGGCTGGCTGGGCTACCGACTGAGAGTGCCAGGAGGAGATATTTTTCTTGAGCCCTGGTAAGGGAAATAGTAGCTACAAAGGCTAGGCCTGAGACAGAAGGAGGGACAGGCAGGAGGCGAGATCACTCAAAGGACACACAATCACACAGGCAGAGGAGAAAACTAGAGGAGCCCCGTGCAACTGGGTTCCGAAAGCTCTCTTACCTGCTTGTTGGGGTGGGACCTGTCGAAGCCCAAGAGAAGGTTGGAGGCCTTACTGTGTAGGAGGAGATCAGCCGCCCGAAATGGGATGGAAAAGCCTTGGAGAGTGTTGCAGAAGTCAAACGTGATCCAGAGGTACTGGGCATAAGCGTCTGCAAAGATGTACTGCAAGGGAAAACAGGTAAGTTTCAGAGCAGGCCCTGTCCAGAGCTGCCCAACACTCCCCTAAACCATGTACGAGTCCACGCGAGTACACACATGTGCAGGGGCCAACCTGCACCAAGAAGGCACCACGGCCTTCCAGGGCTTCCACAATGGCTTTCTCCCCACCTCTTGGCAATGAAAAGACACCGGTACAGTCCAAACAAGGCTCAACGAAAGAGGTGGCCTGGAGATGGACTGGGATGAAGCTACAAGGTGGGTTTGTTTAACCAGGTAATGAAGCTGGTCAAACCTTTTTGTTTTTTCCTTTCAATGGAATTAGCAATTCCCACTCCCTAGCGGGTCACTCAGTCACAATCAGAGGGTAGTCACTGGCATCTGGGACAGAGAAGCCCTACTTTTCAGATTGGCCAAACACTGATGGGATGGCTGAGTCTCCCTGCATCCTCCAAGCAGTTATGGGACATGGCTTTCCAGGAAAAGCACTAAAATCACTTCCATCTTAGAAGATAAGCTTCTCCTTCTTGCTGTTATGCCAGGTGACCGGCAGCTCCGGGGACCAGGCTGCCACCGTGGCTGGCAGGCTCACTCTGGGGCAGAGCAGGAAGTGCCTCTGGTGAGCAGGGGCCTCACCTTACTTAGCTTCTGCATGGGTGAGTGAATCTGAACAAGTTAGGCTGGACAGTGGCTGCGGCTGAAATGAAAGAGTTCCCTGGGGAGAAGGATCCAGGCAATTCAACCTAACACACGTGTGCTGCATTCCCACCACGGACCAGACACTCAGGAGCTGCCACAAAAACCCGAGAAGCCTTCCCTCAAGTAGCCCGAAATCTGACATGGGAGACAGACATGTCCAGGGCTAACCATCAGTCCAGAGAAAGTGAGGCTGAATGAGAAGCCATGACCAGAGTCCTACGAGTACCAGTCCAGGCCGAGAGATGAGAAATGATTCATGGACGAGATGGGCCTCGAAGGGCAGGCGAGACACCCACAGGGAAAGAACATTCCAGGTCTAGGGTGGCGTGGGTTTAGGCACAAACAGGGAAAAGAGATACAGCATGGGTTTGATGAGAGTCTTGTTTTTCTGAGACAAGGTCTCACTCTGTTGCCCAGGCTGGAGTGCAGTGGCGCAATCATGGCTCAGTGCAGCCTTGACCTCCCCGGGCTCCAATCATCCCACCTCAACCCCCCAGGTAGTTGGGACTACAGGTGTGTGCCATCACACCCAGCTAAGTTTTCGTATTTTTTTTTTTTTAGAAACAGAGTCTCGCCATGTTGCCCAGGCTGGTCTCAAACTCCTGAGCTCAAGCCATCAGTCTGCCTCGGCCTCCTAAAGTGCTGGGATTACAGGCAGGAGCCATTGCACCCAGACGACAGTCCTGAGGGCCTGAGAGAAATAAATGGAAAACAAGGCTGGGAAGCACAGATGATGTAAGGCCTCGCGTGCACACCTGGCAAGACCCGGAGGCCAGTCCCTGCTCCTGGAAGAATGAGGAAGGCTCAGGAGATTATGAATCAGAAACCAGAGCAACAGGGACCTAGTTCTACCCACAGCCAGTCATTGACATCCTAGAAGTCAAGCAATCCTGCAGGATAAGCCCAAGGACACTTTCTCTAATGGACTCCACCTGACCCAGATCAATCTCCAGCTCTGAAGCCTTTCAGCGCCACAGCCTCTGTGTGGACCAGCACTTTGCACTTGTCTCATACGGCTTTCAGATGCTCTCACTCCTTTCCATTTGCACTCTCTCCCCAAATCCAGACCATAAACTTCCCAGGGACATATTTTGTGGATTTACGCTCGTCATGTTTCCTCCCCAGCATCTCAGGTAAATCTCTAAACTCTGTAGAAGCCTCATTAAATTGAACTGGAAAAGTTAGTAAATGTTTTAAAAGCAAAACCTACAAGAAAATCCAATGTTATAAAAAACAATTATGATCCTAAGAGGATCATCATAATTTTGGCATAAAAGTATTCCCCAGAAATAACGTAGTCCATCTTTCCGCTCCCAAACCACCTAGGTTATTGGGGAAGGAAGCATTCTCAGTTTGAAAAGATTTCCCCAGACATCTGTTCCCTGGCTTCCTGCAGCCTCACATTGGAGAATCTAAAAATCATGCACCCAGTCACAGACTGTATTATTGTCCATGGTAATAGCTAAACATTTTCAAGAGCACTTACTATGTGTCAGGCACTGAGCTAAAAGTTTGGCATGCCTTATCTCATTCAGGGTTCACAGTGACTCAGTGCTTTGGATATTACTGTTATACACTCTCTTAATAATGAGGACACTGAGACTGAGAGTGGTTTACTGCCCAAGGTGACGCAGGACTAGGCAGCATTGACATCAATATCTGACTTGTTCACATCCCACCTCTTAACATTTCTTCTTCTAACAAAAAGGCAACATTTCCTGAACTTCATTCATAGATCTTACCTTGTACTATTTAACTCATTTGCGTGCCTTTTCTCCTAATCCACAGCACCCTCTCATTTCACCTCTCCAACCCCAGCCCCTGATCGTCTCAGGCCTTCATTCTCCTCTGCTGGCTCCTTGGTCCTCCCCACTCCCTACGCTCATGTAACCTCATTCTTCTTCTATCCTTTGCTGCTAACCTTGGCTTATCCTTTCAAAAAGCTTCAACTACCACCCTTAAGAACAAGCACGGGGCCGGGCGGGGTGGCTCACGCCTGTAATCCCACCACTTTGGGAGGCCAAGGTGGGTGGATCACTTCAGGTCAGGGATTTGAGACTAGCCTGGCCAACATGGCAAAACCCCATCTCTACTAAAAATACAAAAAAATAGCTGGGCATGGTGGTGTGCACCTGAAATTTCAGCTACTCAGGAGGCTGAGGCACAAGAATCGCTTAAACCTGGGAGGCAGAGGTTGCAATGAGCCGAGATCATACCACTGCACTCCAGCCTGAGTGATGGAGTGAGACCCCGTCTCAAAAACAAAAGAACAAGCATGGCCTGACTTTTAAATCTACAGTCTAACCCTGACTTCTTACAGAGATTCCATTTTTGTTTACCTTCTCACCCTCTCCACTTTTGATGGGCCAAGATATTTTACTATACACAAAACTTGAGTTCTTCAAAACTTTCCCAATAAAACCCAATTCTCCCACCCCACGTCCCAAGTCCCCTCCCTGCTATGCCTTCTCCCAGCCCCACTACTTACAAGCAGAGATGGGTTCTACTCCAATCCTTCCCTTTGGCCCTCAGTCTCTATCAGCCACCAAACCTGTTTTGTTTTCCTTTAAAATCTTTCTCAAAATGCATGCCTTCCTTTTTCCTCTCAGTGCTATTGGCATGGCCCACATCTTTACTAAAGACTAAGCAAACTGGAGGCAGGCAATGGGTTTTCTTCATCCTCATGTCTTCCAGGGCCTAAATGAAATACTTAGAGGGTGATACTAGGTTTGGTTGAGTGACAGAGCGACTTCATGCCTGCACTGCTACAATAGTTCCCTTTCTAGACTCTTCTCTAATCTTTCCCTGCTAAAAGGGAAAGTCATGAATATTGCCAGAAGACACATATCCCTAAAGCACACTATTCATTTACACCCCTACTCAAACACTCTTTCCTAGCTCCCTTCAGCCCGCAGAGCAAAAGACAATCTCCATCTTCAGACAGGGGCCTGTTTGACATTGCACAGCAGCTCAGTACAAACTCTTCACTACTGAGAAGTGAATCTCCTCGCCATCCTGCACAGAAACCACATTTTAGCACTTTGCAGTCTCTGCTGATGCCCTTCTCCCGCTTGAGGGCTCCTGCCAGCTCTGCTCCACTTACCGGGGTCACATGCCCATCCTTGAAGCTCGTATCTAATCCTAAGTACCCCACGAAGACTTGACTTCTATGATCCAACCTCATTTGATTCCCCTAGCTCTATTATTTGTAGGTTACATTCATCACTTGAGCACCTGGTACCTCATGCTGTGATATAAAGGGTCACATACGCACATGTTAGGAAGACACGGTATTTCACCCTGGCTTTTAAGTCCCTGTGCTGCCTGGCTGTCAAGTTTACTGGAGATCAAACCTACAGACTGACCAAGAGCTGACCTACAAGGTGCTTCCAAAACTATGCAATTTCAGGAGTGCCTTTGTGTACCCCAATCTCTCAACCCTGTTTGCAGTAACTTAATATTCCAGAGGAGCTTCCTCCTTTGGTTTAAAGCTGTGTTTCCTCTGAAAATACAAACACCTCTGGAAAGAAAACAAACTACGCTAGTGAATGTATCCACAGTCTATTAGCATAAGTGACTTTCTCCAGTTTCAAGTGGAGAAACCAAGAGTCCCATGAGAGGAGGAAGGGAAGGGAAGGCAACGAAGGAACATCCCTCCAGAAGATGGGAATTACATTTTACCTAGGACCAACCTCTGCCTGGAAAAAGGCAGGACTGGCTATTGCTTCTGCCGAGGCTGACGCCGTGAGCCCTAACCGTACATTCAGTGGCCTTTTTAAAAAAGCCCCGGATATGCAGTGGCGCTGGCCTGTAGTCACAGCTACTGGGGAGGCTAAGACAGGAGGATCCCCTGAGCCCAGGAATTTGAGGTTACAGTGAGCTATGATTGTGCCACTGCACTCCGGGCTGTATGGCAGAGTAAGACCCTGTCTCTATTTTTTTAAAAATTAATAAGCAAGCAAATAACAGCACCAGACTTACTTCAATACTGTCTGACCGATCTCAGAGGCCCCACAATGTCGGTGGAACTGCCACGTGGCCAGCACTGCACAATGGTTCAGGGCAGCACACAGGAGACCAAGAAGGAAGTGGGACTGCTGGCTAATGCAAAAATAGACCCAAAACTCACATGGACCCACAGGCACCATCTCCATCACAAGGCAAAGCCTTCGGACTGCAGCTGGATGCTGTGCTAGCACCTTCTCTCCCCTTCCACAGGCACCCACACTCCTGGACATCCACACTGCCCTTCCCTGACATCTTAACCTTGCCGGGCAGCCGCTAACATTCATTTCAACCATTTCAAACGCTCCTTGGCAGCTCACATTTTCACCTGGGTGATTTGCCTAGGCAGAGCGCCCTGCTGTTGACAGCAAGGCACCCAGCCTTGTGTGATTCTTCTCAGGAAGTGGTAGGTCTGGTGGGGCAATTTGCCTTTCAGGGGACAAAGGCAAAAGCAACAAAAGCAATCAGCACTGTTAAGAGTCATCATTTCCTTCCTGAGAGTCTGGTGGGGTGTGAGGAGCAGCCTTCTCTGGGGAATTTGAAACTAGACAGAATGCTGCCCCCCTCACCCACTCAGCCTGTTCCAGGCCTGAGGTCCAACCGTCAACAAATTCTCCAAGAAGGCAGCCTTTTTTCTCCTGACTTCTCCATCCCCACCAACTCCAAAGAATATCCACCCATGAGAATCTAAGACGCACCACTCAAAGGTACACAGCACTTGGGCTGCAAACATGTCACCCCCATTCCACTGTGCAGCACCTAAACTCCTTTATTGCAATCGCCCTCCAGTCTCCCCTTGCTCTTGCCCCAAACACCACCGCCCCAGCTCTGCTCCTTCTCCAGATCCAGTGCTTCCAAAGCCCCGGTCCTCTGCCTGCACCAGCCCTCCTCCTCCAAGTCCAAAACATCATCTGTCCTTGTCTTCTGACTCTTCAGACTTGTGACCTTAGCAGCTGCTCATCACAACCCACAACAAGCAGGAAGGAAGTCGGAACCTACCTAAAGGCATCTGTGCAGTAAGGAAGAAGCTGGGGAAGAGGAGATGGAGCCTGCCTATAGACATCTGTGCACTAGGGGAGGTGCTGGGGTGGAGGAGATGGAGGCTGCCTATAGACATCTGTGGACCACAGTGGGAGCTGGGGAGGAGGAGATAGAGCCTGCCTATAGACATCTGTGTACTAGGGGAGGAGCGGGGAGGAGGAGATGGAGCCTGCCTATAGATAACTGTGCGCTATGGGAGAAGCTGGGGAGGAGGAGATGGAGCCTGCCTATAGATAACTGTGCACTAGGGGAGGAGCTGGGGAGGAGGAGATGGAGCCTGCCCATAGACATCTGTGCACCACAGCAGGAGGTGAGGAGGAGTAGATGAAGCTGAAAAGAAAGATTCCAGAGGGGCAACAAGGCATTTTTGAGGGCCAAAACCTCTGCAAGAGTAAGCTCTGAGACAATGTGTAAATATAGTAATCATCATCACCATCAGATAAGTACAACCTAATACATTGAGAAATCCAGGTGTTATTAGCCTGGTGCAAAAGAGATTGTGGCTTTTATCATTACTTATGATAATATTTTATTAGTCTTTTTTCAAATTTAATTATTTAAATTGTCATATTATTATACATATTTATCGTGTAGAGTATAATGTTTAAAAACATACATACGTTGTGTAATGGTTAAATCTGACTAATTAACAAATGCTTTCCCTCTCATCGTTATTTTTGTGTGAGAACACAAAATCCACTCTGCAGTTCCAAGCGTACAACACATCAGCAGGTGTAATTCGGTTCTTGAGAGGCGGGGTGCATGTGGATCCATCCACAGAAGAGGCAGCTAGGAGCCGGACCCTGGACAGGGCTCCTCGCCTCATGGAGGAGCCAAAGGCAAGGCAAGCAGCGGGCCCTACCTCCCTGTGGGAGTCCCAGGGGCCAGGACTCCGGGTCACACTGTGCAGTGAGGCAGAGGGACACAAAGGCTGGCTGACCCGTTTATGGGGCCATTTCTCTCCAACACCACCTCCTTGCTTTTCATCTCAGAGGGAAAAATTACTCTTGTCACCCTGGAGTCAGGTAAGAAAGGGAAGTTTGCTCCTAACTGCCACTCCACTCTGAGATCATCAGGCAGAGCTGATATTTTAACAAGTATGTACCAGTAATGACCATTCCAGTTGTTAAAAAACAACTGTTCTGTACCACCTGGTCAACAGCCGCTGCCCTGAAACCCTTAAGTGACCCTCCCTAAGCCTACACCCACAATACTTCCCATGGCCTGGTCCCTTCCCCAGGACCTCCCTGAAATTCAGCAACTCAAAAGTTAATGCATGGCCCAGCAGGGGACGTCCAGGACCCAGCCTCCTCCGGACAGGATTTGTTCTGATTGGTCAGTGCCTAAGCCACACCAGTTGCTAAAGATTTTGAATGCAGCCCTTGCTAAGAGACCTCAAGCAACCTGAGAAGCCAGCACTAGGGACTGGAAGTAGGACCCTGTAGATCTTGCTTGCTGGTTGCTTTCTGGAGCAGAAAGCCTCTGCTACTAGAAAGTTTCTCTTAGTTTTTCTACTAAGGGTCTTTCCCTAGAAGATCTGGCCTGGAAACAAACAAGGTAACACAGAGTGGGGAAGAAAGCAATGAAATACAATTCTCCGAGCTAAGAGCTACCCAACCAGCAGGAAAGTCTTGCCGGCTGCCGGGTTCCTACCCTCCTACCTCCACCTCCCCGGGGGCCCAGGGTCAGTGCTTCCTCAAATCAAATTGCCTAACTGAAGAAACAAAGCCCCAGGGCCAGCCAGCTGGGAAAACAAAGCAGGAGGCATAGCAATATCTGCTGCCTTGGTTTTCTTTTCCACGTCGGTACAGGTTCAAAGGCAGGGGGAAGAGGGGTGCAGCAACACACGCACACAGGTACCCCCACACGCACACGCACACGGGTACCAATGCATGCATACAGGTACCCCCACACGCACACGGGTACCAATGCATGCACACAGGTACCCCCACACGCACACGCACACGGGTACCAGTGCATGCACACAGGTATCCCCACACGCACACGCACACGGGTACCAATGCATGCACACAGGTATCCCCACACGCACACAAGCACACACACAGGTACCCATACGTGCCTAAGCACACACACGCAGGTACCCACATGCGCACAAGTACCTACACGCACACAAGCACACACACACAGGTACCCACACGCACACAAGCACACACATGCACACACTCGCATATAAGCACACATAAGCACGCAAGCAGACACACTGATAGTGTCTTAAAAAACATGAATTAGACTGCAAGGTTATTCTCAGTGTGCCTGGGAAACATTTTTGCCATCTGCGAGTCAGGCAAGGTATTATAATAGTTGGCTGATTTTCTGTGGTTTAGCCTGCCATTGTTTGTCTAGAAATCCTGCCTGACCAGTACTTGGCCTGCCTGATTGTGCAGAGACCCACCCTGAGAACAGCAGTCTGTCACAAACGCCCAGGTTAGCACAAAACCTCACTAGCCATCAGTCATGCTGCAAAGATCACAGACAACGCCATCTCCTAGCACCCTCTTAAGTGCGGCAACCTTCCCAAAACCCAGTCCCATGAAGTCAGGACAGGCGGGATGGCCGCTTCCTTACCCGCTTGTTGTCCGCAGGGCTGTGGTAGAACTGGGCAATCACAGCTTCACTCCTATTTCCCACGCCAAAGTTTAACTTCTCTGAAATTTTCTTGAATGATTTTCCGTAGTCGTAAGACACGTACACCTGGAATATAGAGACAAGGAGAAGAAAAAGAGTTGGTGAGAAACTAGCAAAAAGAAAGATCTCTTTTTTTTTTTTTTTTTTTTTTTTTGGAGACAGAGTTTCACTCTTTTTGCCCAGGTTGAAGTGCAATGGCGCGATCTCGGCTCACTGCAACCTCCGCCTCCCGGGTTCAAGCGATTCTCCTGCCTCAGCCTCCCAAGTAGCTGGGATTACAGGTACCTGCCACTACGCCTGGCTAAGTTTTTTTTTGTTTTGTTTTGTTTTTTTGTATTTTCAGTAGAGATGGGGTTTCACCATGTTGGCCAAGATGGTCTCGATCTCTTGATCTCATGATCCACCTGCCTCGGCCTCCCAAAGTGCTGGGATTTCAGGTGTGAGCCACCGCGCCCAGCCAGAAAGATGTCTTTCAAACATCCCATCCTGGATCCTGAACCTGGCTCCCATTAGTTGCCTGATAGGAAATGACAGATGTTACCAGATAACCCACAAAGGTGAGGCAGGGCACCTCTATGTCTGTCCCCAAGCATGTGGGGGCAGAAAGCATGGGGCCCCTGCAGTCCCCACTGCCTGGAATACACAAGTCTCTTTTCTGAGGTCATGGCAAGTCCCTGGAGCAGGAGACGAATGATAGAAACAGTAATAACCTCCTCACCAGGGCTGAGTTAAGTGTTTAACAAATTACATCCAGAGGCAGGGAGAATGGGGCTAGCTGAGGGGAACAGAGTAGAGGATTTGCTTTGTCATCTGTTGAACGGTGCCCAAAACGCATCTAATTCTTCATTCTTCTGCTGAGAAGTTCTGTTTGTACAGCATTCCATACAAAAGAGAAGAAAACCCTCACGGGTCTCCACCACGTAGCCCAAGAGATGGAAATGAAAGAGTGCTGAGTGACGTGAAAATACTGGGAGCGCTAGTGTTTTATGACTCTGTAGCACTGGAGACGGTAACAGCAGCAGAATCCACGAGGGTGCCAATCGTATTTGCTTCTCTATTGCACCCCAGTTTCTGGCTATGCAGTAATCACAGTGACAAAACATAATGTTTGTCATTCCGTGAGTGCTCACCATGTGAAGATAAAGTACCAACCTCTTCAAATGAATGAGCTCCGGTAACTCACAACGGCCCTGCATGGCAAGTGCAATTATTAAAATTGTTTTACAGATAAGACATCACGGGCTCATGAGGTTAGTCCCCTGCCAAAGTAACACAGAAAGTAAGTAGCAGAGTGGAATTCTGACCTAAGCTGCCTGAAGGCCATTATCACCGCAGGTAACAACTAGGAGAATGAAGGTCTCAGATGTTTCATACCTACCTGTGAGATGTGAAATAATTAATATAATCACTGGGTTAAAAACAAGCCTGATAGGTGAATATATTAATAATAACTTCGTTATTTTTCAAATGATTCATGGAAAAGGGGATTAGGATGAGCATTAAAGACAAATGAGGCCAGGAGTAGTGGCTCATGCCTGTAACCCCAGCACTTTGGGAGACTGGGGTGGGAGGATGGCTTGAGGCCAGGAGTTTGAGACCAGCCTGGGCAACAGAGTGAGACCTTACAACTACAAAAAATATAAAAATTAGCCTGGCTTGGTGGTTTGAGCATATAGTGGTTTGAGCCTGTATTCCCAGTGAGTTGGGAAGCTGAGGTGGGAAGATCACTTGAGCCCAGGAGTTTCAGGCTACAGTGAGCCATGATCACACCATTGTACTCCAGCCTGGGTGACAGAGCGAGGAAGGAAAGAAGGAAGGGAGGCAGGGAGGCAGGGAGGGAGGGAGGGGCAGGTGTTCAAAGTAGAGCACAGTGTATTCCCATCCTTGCGTGTCTGAGTCATCAGCAAACATGTTTTGAGGGTTCCATGTGAGCCAGATATTGTCTAGATACCAGACAAAGACTAATAAAAGACATAGTGTTTAGACACCACGGGCATGTAAACATGTAAATGTCTGTAAACAATGCCCTATGTAAACACAAGATATATAGAAAGGGAACAGAGAGCACATGCAGGTCTTTAATACTTACTAGATGTTAAGGTTAGAAGAGGCCAAGACAGAGCCTCTGCCTTTATCTGGGTCACAGTGGAGGAAGCTATTAGAACACACAGTATGTGTTCCCAACTACCAGATACACAGTAAGGGGCTGCCACAAAAGCAGCTTCAGAAATTGTGCAGGCTGAGAGTTCACAGATAATCTGAGTGGGTAAAATGACGAAGTAGCACTTTCTCACTTCCATTCTGCTGGCCAAGAATGGACATTAGTGTCCTGGTTAGGTTCAAACACCACATGGAGCAAAATAATGGCTTCTCAGGAAGGGAAGTAAGGCCCCTTCCAGCTCTGACATCCCATAATTTGATGACCCTCTATGTATTTCTTCAGGGGCACGAAGGTGATAGTTTACATTAAGGTAGCATTTTTCAGTATGTAATACTCCTTTACAAACATTCTCTCTCTTCATCTGAAAAACCGGAGTTAGTCGCACCCTTGTCTCTCTCAGTGTACCTGGGGCATAGCAGGCACTCAACAAAGATTTCTAGGATGAATAAATATCATTATAAACCAAAGAGCAAGTAAACAAATGTGATAAATAAATGAATAGAAAAGAACGAATTGAATGAATCAGTGAGTCACTAAGAGATTTCCATTTAAGAGACACACAAAAACTAAGATTCCCAGAAGTGAATGGCCAGCCCCAGGTCATACCACTAGGAAGACACAAAACTATGGCAGTTTCTTCCAATTCCACGTCCAGTTGTCTTTCTACTCCAACAAGTTACCTCTAGGAGAATGTTCTCTTCTCCATCTTAACGTTTCTCTGCTAAGTAGGAAGGTCTTATACCAAGTCTACAGGCCAAGCACTGGAAGGCGTGCTGGCCGGCAGAGAGAGAAGACCCACATTAAAAAGTAGGGAGCCTCCCTGAGATTCTCAGCCATGCTGCTGCCATCATGCACATGGAGGTAAAACCACCTTCACTATCAAAGAGCTCTTCCCTAATTCTCACCTATAAACAAAAATCCATCTCTTTGGGTCTTCTACTCAATAGAAGTGAAAAAGCAAGTATGTAAGAGTCCATCCTATGCCTGAAGGCCATCCTGAACCGCTCATCAACTTTTCTTCTCTTGGCTAGGTTGAAAAATTCCAACATGACATTTTTATCCTACCTTCATAATTCTTATTTCTTTCTCTTTTTTTGACGACACAGTGTCTTGCTCTATGACTCAGGCTGGAGCGCAGTGGCACAAGCACAGCTCACTGCAGCCTTGACCTCCCAGGGTCAAGCAATCCTCCCACCTCAGCCTCCTGGGTAGCTGGGATTACAGGCAGGCGCCACCATGCCCAGCTAATTTTTTGTATTTTTTTTTTTTTTAGAGACGGGGTTTCCTAGGCTGGTCTCCAATTCCTGAGCTCAAACAATCTGCCCACCTCAGCTTCCCAAACTGCTAGGATTACAAGCACGAGCCTCCGCGCCCATCCCTCAATTCTTATTTCTATTTAATTAGCATAGACTGTAAGCTCCATAGAACAAGGACAATGCTTAAGGCTGGTGCACAGTTCTCTACCTTCCTCCACATCAAACAGCCCAGAAAAGGCTTCTGCCAGTGTGCACTTAGCTCAAGCGGATTGGTGGCTCTGTGGCCTCCACACCGCACCCTGACTTGCGCGTTCCTTTCTAGCTGTCTTGTCTTCATGGCAGCACCATGCTGCTGACTCACGGTCCAATACGATCTCCAGGTGAATTGGAGAGAACACCCCGGACTCGCTCATCTTGTGCTTCTTGTTGGTTTTTCATCCAGACAGGATTTCTGCACTGATTAGTCCCCTCTGACCTCAGTATGATGCTACTCCCCAAAGAGCAAAATAGCAGAGGGGAGGAGTTACTAAACTGCCCCCAGTTTCTTCTACCTACAAAGATGGTCCTTCAAAGTGAGTGATTTTTAATTATTTCCCTTGTACTTCAAAACTACATAATAATAAAGAGGAGGGAGAGAAAGGGGAGAAACAGATGATGGCTAAAATGTACAGAAAACATCCCCACATCTGGCACTGTTCTAAGTGCTTTACAGCAATGTTCTCAAACTGTAATATGCCCACAGACTGCCCCCCCTCCACTCCCCCACCCCCGCCCCCCGGCCCCAGCAAGACACTGGACAAGTGCAGGTTCTGAGTCCAGAAGTCCAGGCAGGACCTGAGATTCTTTTCTAACCAGCTCCCAGAAAATCCCCAAGGGCTGATCCACAGACCACAACCACACTTTGGGTAGCAAGGTTTAACAAGCACTATCTCAGTGACAGAGGAGGACAAGAGAAGGTACATCACCTGGCCCAAGGTCAGATTGCTAATGAATGGCACAGCCGGGATTCCAGCCCAGGTGTTCTGATTTCAGAGCCTGTGCTCAGCCAGACATCAGCCTCCCGCTGTTAGTTAGCAAGACCTGACACTGTTTCCCAGTCAATCCTGAGGGGCACAATCATAATGTCACACTGCTCTAGGGACAAGGGCAGCAAGTCCTGTCATGCACAATATATTCCCTGGTTGACTCTTTGCTTTCTTTTTTTTGTTTTTTTTTGAGAGAGGGTCTCACTCTGTCACCCAGGCTGGAGTGCAGTGGCACAATCACAGCTCACTGCAACCTCCACCTCCCGGATTCAAGTGATTCTCCTACCTCAGCCTCCTGAGTAGCTGGCATGACAGGCTTGTGCCACCATGCCTGGCTAATTTTTGTATTTTTAGTAGAGTCGGGGTTTCACCATGTTGGCCGGGCTGGTCTCGAACTCCTGGCCTCAAATGATCCACCCACCTCGGCCTTCCAAAGTGCTAGGATTACAGGCGTGAGCCACACCTCACCCAGCCCCTGGTTGATTCTGATCTTCTGGTGGACTGTACCACTGGACAGCTCTTCAGCCAATTATGTTGCACCTGAGCACTTTGTAAACCTAGTACTTTGTAAAATACATCATGAGAGAGCAGAAACAAAGAGTTAGGAAAAGTTGAGATAAACATGTATTGTTTCTTTTGTCGATTTATCACGGGACAGACGGGTCCTGCAGGAGCTGTTCTCTTCATGGAACCACACTGGCTTCAACTTCATCAGTGGAAAATGATTCATTTTTTTCCCCCCTCTTTAAGAGCAAGGCTTTCTGGATTCCAGCTTCCAGAGCCATTCCTTTTTAGATACTGAATATGCATGACCTTGGCTGCCCACCAACACCCACACAGTTCCTGATTGGTTTAGGTTCTTTCCCTTCTGGACTGCTGATGGGACCTTACAAACCAAGCTCAGTCTTCGTTAAAGAGAATTTGGATTGTTATTACCCCAACTCCTGCCTCTGAGTCATCATTCTTTTCACATTAACTTTTTACATCAGGCATCTCAGTTGCATCTGACAATCCTTTAACACAGTTTGTATACAGAGGAAGGCCATTTCTGCCAACCCTACTTATTAACTCTGGCCATTGCGTTTCCTTCCCATTTAATCTATCTCCCATTTCTTTGAGACAGAGTTTTCGCTCTTCTTGCTCAGGCTGGAGTGCAACGGCGCAATCTCAGCTCACCACAACCTCCACCTCCCAGGTTCAGGCGATTCTCCTGCCTCAGCCTCCCGAGTAGCTGGAATTACAGGCATGCACCACCAAGCCCAGCTAATTTTGCATTTTTAGTAGAGATGGGGTTTCTCCATGTTGGTCAGGCTGGTCTCAAACTCCCGACCTCAGGTGATCTGTCTACCTCGGCTCTATCTCCCATTTCATTCCACAATAGTGTATCCCACTTCAAATGTTCAATGGGCTGTTAGTCAGACACACCCAGATATACAGAGAGAGCAAGAGTTGGGTTTCAATCGACTGGCAATACTTAGGGTGACAAACCATCCTGGTTCACTCAGAACTAAGGGAGGATCCCAGGATGCGGGACTTTCAGTGCTAAAACCCAGACAAGTTGGTCACCTTACTAACACCACATCTTTGCACACTAAGCACATGACTGGGCCTTGAGTCTCATCAGCCCCAACTTTCCCACTGACACGCTGAGTGACCTCATGCAAGTCTCTTTACAACTCTTGGCTCCTGTTTGTCCAGCAAAACTGTAAAACAATGCTTAAGGTCTTTGCCTACCTCACAAAAAAATGGTGTCTGGATTAAGAGTTTTTTTAAATGCATAAAAATTCCAAGAAGGATTTCTCAACACAATACAGCACAGTACATCTATCTCCTGTGCCCAGGAGGGATGCCCATGGGCAGTGGCTACACACAGGTGCCTATGAAGAGTTTCACGGGCCCAAAGGCCTTCTTTTCTATTTTTTGTTTTATTTTTTCTAGAGAGAGGGTCTCGCTGTCACTCAGGCTGAAGTACAGTGGCACGACGATAGGTCACCGCAGCTTCAAACTCCTTGGCTCAAAGGATCCTCCCGCCTTAGCCTGCTGAGTAGCTGGGGCTACAGGAGCAGGCCACCACACCCGGCCACCAAAGGCATTCAGACACAGCTGTCTGTGGTGGCCACAGCTGTAACCTGCAAAACCTAATCACATTTATAAACGGGCCAAAGTCATTGCCCCAAACAAGTCGAGCCCTGCCCCAGAGCACTACACCCAGACTGGCCTTCAGCAGCGGTGGTCTCCCACACACACGGCTCAGAACCCACCCTGGGCAAAGCCATGCATCCTGACAGCCAGCCCTTCTGTCTCCCCTGTCTGTGGCTGCCCTCATTCAACTCCCTGGAAACAGTCCCCTGAGACAACTTCCCATCGCCTGCTTCTCAACACACCCAACCCAGACGGCGGATACCCAGAGAGGCACCTCGCAGAGACCAAATCCGCATCCGAGAATTATAAATGTATCCCTAAGGCTGATGTGAAAGTGCTGGCAAATTCATCAGAAGGTTCCCCCGGCCAGAATGCAGGGTGACCGAAGCTGTAAAGCATGGTGTTCCATCCACAGCCTCGCACTGCCACAGCATCGGATCCCAGGTTGAGGCAGGGTCTGCTCCTTTTTTCCCACAAGGAGGAGTCCGGAGCACAGGCCGCAGACCTGGGACCAGCCGTCAGGCCAGCTTTGGCCCTTACGTGTGTTTTACTTGGCTCACGCGGTGTTTGTAGAAACTATACACTGGCTGCCAACTTGTAAGACTCAGCAGTTTTCACATGAAACTCCAGACCTCGGGGTTCCTCTGGAAAACCAGAAGATCTGGCAACACTGGGCCCTGCATTCTGCACGGCAACCAGAGCCTGCAGCTGACGAGCAACGCTCCTCGGAAGCACGCTTCTCCAGGTCCTCAAAGGCCCTTCCCCTTCCCCACGTCTCTCCAACACGGGAACCGAGTATCCATTACTACGTTCAAATTTAGATACGGGAGAATGCTTCTTAAATCTGCATCTCCATCAAAAGTGGAAATGACATATATTGTCCAAGAAGGCCACAGACTTCAAGAAAAATGGGAGAAACCATATTTCTTTGAGGAGGTAGAGTTGTTATGTCCAGGCATGGTGGCTCACGCCTGTAGTCTCAACACTTTGGGAGGCCGAGGCAGGCAGATCGTTTGAGTCCAGGGGTTCGAGACCAGCCTAGGCAACATGGCATAAACCCCATCCCTACCAAAAAATATATGTAAGAACAAAAATTAGCCAGCCATGCTGGTGTGCACCTGTAGTTCCTGCTACTCGGGAGGCTGAATGGGTGGGAGGATGGCTTGAGCCCAGGAGGCGAAGGTTGCAGTGAGCCAAGATCACACCACTGTACCCCAACCTGGGCAACAGAGTCAGATCCCAACTCCAAAAAAAAAAGAGTGCTGTAAACTTGAAGGGGTTTAACTCCTATCCTTTACCTGCCTGGCCTCCCATAGGCCTTTGAGTTTGTAACCCTTGGCATCTTGTGTCTTCAAAGTACCTAACCTACTAAACATCATAAATACCCAGCTACAGAAATTAAGAATATTAGAGAATCAGTTTCAACAGCTCATCCCACTACAATGGGTTAGAAGAAACCAGCATATGGGAAAGGCCAATTTGATTCCATCTGGCTCAGCTGCGGGTAGGCAGGTCTGCCCAGGAAGGCACTCTGGTATTTTCTTGGGCAGATGCAACAATCCAGTCCATACGCTATTACTTCCCAAAGGTAATCACACATTGCATGGATCTGTTTGCAACACTGACTGCAACTCCCTGTGTTGAGCAAACAAGGGATATATCATTTTGTAGATTATCTTCTCTGTCATACAATTCATTCCTTCCATGTTCCAATTACCCACTACTTTTTCTGGTATGATAATCCCAGTGGATCAGAAAAGGGCATGTTGATGGCACCAAGGTGTGCCCAGAGCCAACACTATACTTACATCGCTGCTCTTGGGCCTCGTCAACGCCAGGCTATCTCGGGCCAAGGCCACGATCACGTTGCTTTTCTCTCCGGCCCAGTGCACCACCATCTGATTGTGGGAATCATTCAGACTAACCTGAAAGAAATCAATATAGGAATTAGGATCCATAATAAGTGATGGCCACAAACATTCTAAATCAAGACTCCTTCCTCCTTTATCAAGCAGAAACGATTAAGATTCTGACATCTAAAGCATTTGGGCCAAGGGGGCCTCTTCCCCTCCCACCTCATGCATATTCTGTCACACTCAGCTTCCCCACAAAGAAATATGAGTCCCCTGCTATTTTGGATGTAAACAGATTTTGTAGAAAGGCTTCTTGGGCTCTCATTGGCATAACCAATTCCTTTGATTATTTTCATCCTTTATGATACCAATCTCGGGTTACTCTGATCCTTACTCCATGTATGACATGCACTGGTAAGATTTTAAACCAAAGCATGGAAACACTGCCCTTCCTCAGAAAAAATTCATGGGCCAGAAAGACCACATGCTTTTCAAACTTCTTTTCAGACTATGTTTTCTCTGGCTCAGTGGTACCGTCATTCACTTTCAGCTGGTAATGAGAAATGAGAGAAGTAGCCTTGTGAAGCTTCTCAAAATCGCTTTTGAAGTGTCTCAAATAAGGAAATATTTTAGTTCTCAGACTTTTAGATTTTGTAAACCAATGAAATAAAAATGAGGAAGGCCAACAGAGGACTGGCTGGCGACTTCTATTCCGCCAAGTAAGGACATCACAAAAACAGGACTAGCTATTCTGTCAATCTCTTTCCTCTGCTTCCTGAGGACACCGCAGACTCTGGTCCAGGCTGTGGGGCAGGAGGTGTGGCCTGGGACTGAGTTCCAGCAGGTGGAATGTGAGAGAAGTCATCAGGGCCACTATCAGCCTGGCCCCCATCCAGTCCTGTTTTCTTTCCCCATCCACAGGCCGCATTCAGAGGACTCCAAAGCCCCAGAGGAGGGCAGAGTCGAAGACAGAAGGAGCCTGCATCCCTAAGGAAAAGACCTCCGCTAATCAGTAGCATTCATCCTGAACTTCTCATAACCCGGAGCCTCAACTCAGCCACACCGCTGAGCCTGTGGGATTTGTCTGTTATGCAGCTCACCTTACAGGGCAATTTGACCACTATCTAGAGTCGCTGTCATTTTTTTTTAAAGATGTATTAACACTGAAAACTGAGGGAGGATGCCATCTCAGAATAAAGAACGGTTGTTTCGCTGTATGGAAAACTACATTGCTTTTATTTTCTTACTTCACCATTGGCTGTTGGACAACTGTCTGAGGACTGGCATTTGAACACCTGAACCATACATTCCACCCACTCTTTGGAAAGCAAAGTCATGACAGGAATAACAATAATTCTGAGGGCTGGTCAGGCTCAGTGGCTCACGGCTGTAATCCCAGCACTTTGGGAGGCCAAGGTGGGCAGATCACCGGAGGTCAGGAGTTCAAGACTCACCTGGCCAATACAGTGAAACCCCGTCTCTACTAAAAATACAAAAATTAGCCAGGCATGGTGGCAGGCACCTGTAGTCCCAGCTACTCGGGAGGCTGAGGCAGAAGAATCGCTTGAGCCCAGGAGGCGGAGGTTGCAGTGAGCCGAGATCGAGCCACCACACTCCAATCTGGGCGACAGAGCGAGACTCAGTCGCAAAAAAAAATTCTGAGAGGGGGTCCAACACTCAGAAGCAGGACAACACCCTGAAACCAGGAGCACAGGCTGCCTCTCCTGCTGAGCGATGTCTGAGAGAAGCCCATTCCACCAGCCTCCTCAACCTCAGCTGTCTCAGGCACACATGGAAGGAAATCAAGCTTCTGGGACTCCAGCCCACACAGTCCACCCCACCCATGAGTAAGGCTTAGACTGAAGACAGTTCAAGCCTTGGCCAACCTGCCCTCCAAGCTGTCTTCTCACCAAGGCTCTGCAGCAGAAAACCCACAGCTCCTTTCTCCTTCTCTAGCTTCCTCTCCCCAGCACTCTCGAACTTTCCCCACCCACTCCTAGAGGTGCTCTCAGATGTTATCAGGGAGAAGAGAAACACCTGTACCACATACTTGGCTGGCAGGACACAGCAGCTAATCCTTAACGACGCTACTTGGGGTTTTAAATACCTGCATTTAATTTGATCCAGGATCAAACTCTTTTTGAAAAAATTTGAAAATTTTACTTTTAAACTCTTACTTTAAAGAGAAGGACCGAGGAAAATACGTCCTTCCAAAATGTCTCTTCTCATTCCCAGATAGATAAGTCCAGGCAAGCACTAACTGAGAAGTGCAAATAAGAAATAGAAGTAAATAAATTATTTAACCCAGAATGCTACAAAGAGAAAGCAGCTAAAGGAATCTCCTCCGGTCACTGAAGCCTTCGCTTTTCCTCCTCTCTCTTTCCAGCCCAATCCTCTGGATGCATCTGGAGATCAGAAACTCACAACACAGGTGCCTGGGAAACCCAGGTAAAGGTTTCCTCCCCTCCCAAAACATCTGCACTCTTGAACCAGAGTGGGGATAGAAAACTATGCAAATGTCAATAAAATAAAGGACTAGGAACCTAGAAAAAAAAATCACCCATGTTCCCCTGGGGTCTGGGATAAAAAGTCCTCAAATATTCAACTTGGGCATCCTTAAAGATGACGTCAAAACTCAGATAATGCTTTGAGTAGGTTGCAAAGCTTTCAGTGATCAGAGGGGGCAAAAGGTCTGAAGACAACTTGCTGAAATCGATCTACTCAGAGGACAGGAGACCTCCTCACCAATCCCAAGGCCGGTGAAAGGTGAGAAGAGCACCAAGGGCAAGCCTCAAAACATCCAAGGGCTTTTCTACAAAGAAAACCTCTAGAAGGCAAGCCTGGTACAACACCTGTTTGTTTCTTTCTTTGTTTCTTTCTCTTTTTTTGTTCTAGAAAAGCCTTTTTTATTAGATGTGCCTTTTGTTCGTAAGAGCAGACTGAAAAGGGGCAGCCCAGTAGGGGGATAAAATCCCTGGCAAGAAATGACTTGTACGAGGGCCACCAGGCACTCGCAGGAACAGCTCAGCTCCTTCGCTTGGCGAGATGTCAGGCACATCCTGGTCATGAGAATAACTCCCTGGTGAGTCACAGCTGATCCCCAAGGCAGCCCAGGTGCCCATCCCCCCACAGCAGACCTAGTGGTAGGAATCAGGAATGATGCACAGCACAGGGGAGCCAGCAGGCAGGCTGGCAGGAAGTAAATTTTATTATCACCAAGACATGCATTCTGCCCTCCGGCCTCACCTTCCTCCTCTGTCTCCACCGTGCCCCCATCCTCACCCCCAAGGGAAAGAAAAGAAGTCATCAAAGCAGGCTTTTCCCGGCTGGCTCTCCATGGCATGTGGCCGAGACACCAGCAGCCCAGGGCAGCCCCCAGCAATCAAAAACAACCTACAGGTCCTTAGATCCCTTTACTTAACCAGTGGCTTCAAGTTTGTTTGGTTCCTTTTCCATCCATCCCCAAGGATCTCCCCGTGATGTCCCCTTTCCTCCTCCGCAAGCCTTTTTCCATCGCCAATCCCCCACACAGGTCCCACACCCAGAAGACACTGGCCTGGGAGTGGGCGGGAGGGTGGCCTTCCCAGGAACATAACCTTGACGTGCAATCAGCTGTAACCACAACCCCGGGGTGTGAACAACCTTCCCTCTCCCCTCTCTAGCTCACAGGGCATAGCTGGAGATTGATAAATGAGACGCAATTAATTGGAACTGTTAAGGCAGCAGGGAGGGGCTGAGTGCCTCCCCTCAGAAAGCAAACAGAGAAAAATTACAGGCCACAGAAACCTCTGAACACACAAACTGCATCATAAACAACAAACAGCATCTGGCTCATTGGCAGGTCATTAAGAGTCAAGATAACTCCCCCCACCCCACCCCCTCAAGATCACCTGGCCTAGGGGGGTCCCATGCCCCACCAAAGGTCAGAATCACCTGAGAGGCCCCACTCCACGCCTACCGGCTCTGTCGCCCTCTGCCTGGAGCCCAGGAATCAATCTTTTTTAAAAGACACACCCAGCCGGGTGTGGCGGCTCACGCCTGTAATCCCAGCACTCTGGGAGGCCAAGGCAGGTGGATCACGAGGTCAGGTGATGGAGACCATCCTGGCTAACACAGCGAAACCCCGTCTCTACTAAACATACAAAAAATTAGCCAGGCATGGTGGCAAGGGCCTGTAGTCCCAGCTACTCGGGAAGCTGAGACAGGAGAACTGCTTGAATCCAGAAGGCAGAGGTTGCAGTAAGCCGAGATCATGACACTGCACTCCAGCCTGGGCGACAGAGAGACTCCATCTCAAAAAAAAAAAAAAAAAAAAAAAAAAAAAGAGAAAAGAAGACACACCCCAACCCCAGATATTTCTAAGGTTGGGAAACAATGAATCTAGCTGATTCCCCTGCCTCCCAGCAGGAGCTGGAACTAAATGACGGTAACTAGAAAGATATACCATTTTATGGGGATTTGGGATGGTCATTAAGACTCTAGGACACACTGATGATATATGCTACAATGTGGATGAACCTCACAAACAATATGCTAAGTGAAAGAAGCCAGATACAAAAGATCACATATTGCATGACACCATTTATATGAAATGTCTCAAACAGGTAAATCCATAGGGACAGAAAGCAGATGAGTGGTTACCAGGGGCTGGCAGATCGGAGAGGAGGGAATCACTGCTTAATGGGTAAGGAGTTTCATTTCAGAGCAATGGAAATGTTTTGGAAATCATAGTGGCACAACATCGTGATGATATTAAATCCACTGAACTGTTTACTTTAAAATGGCTAATTTTATATAATGTGAAATACACCTAAATGTTTTTAAGGCCTCTAGGACCTGCAGAGAACATTATATTTCTCAAGTGCTAATCAAGAACCGAGGAGCTTCCACTCTTAAGAAGTGCTCCTTTTATCTCATCTCGAGCCCTCATGCTACCAAAATATGCAGCTAGAATGAGTCATACAGGAGGCAGGCTGGGGACTGGGTCTCTGGCCAAACCAATCCTTCAAAGTGCTGTCAGTGGCATCTGCAGAGCCACAGCATCCGCACGGGCCTCCCTGTCCCCAGCTGGAGAAACGGCTGCAGGCCCAAGGCTAGTATCCACCGCCAGTTCACAACAGTGGATGCCACCCACACCTTGACTCGCCTCGGCATCTTCATCAAACAAGTCCATATCACCCCACACATGTTGTCCCTCAGCCCCCCGCGTGCCCTGGCAACCCAGAGAGGTGAAATGATTCACCTCCTGTTATTCAGAGTAAGGGGAAGGACCTGCTACCACCCAGTCCTCAAGTTCTGGGTTGTTACAAGTAGAGGGGAGGAAGTCAATGGCTTGGATGAAGGGACTGATTACTCATGCGTTCACTTGTGGATGAAGTAGGCACTGAGGTCTGCTAGGTGCCAGGCACCCTTTAGGCTCTTTAATCATTTCTTACCTGTGAGCTCACACAGAGCACTTCTGGGGAAAATTAGGGTTGCAAGTCTAAGCCAATGATAAGAAGTTTCCTATAAAACCACCAACATCTGCATAGTTGTTGAGCCTTATGCAGGAGGTGGGTCCCCTGAATAGAATGGGTCACAGGTACCCTTCTCTACATCTCCTCTTTCAAATTGGTCAGACCCAAAGATCAGGATGTCCTAGACTCCCACAGCTTGCAGTCCTCACAACTCCTACACAGCCTCCTCCCAGAACACGGTACGAGGAGGTCAAACAAGGCAGTCTGATTCCTTTCTCTGCTTCACTAGCAGTGGAATACAAAGAGGCATTTTTAAAATTCTACAATGTAGCATAAAACAAATATCCTGTCCTTCAACTGTGAGGACAGAAGGAGCCAGGCACTCCCCGAACTATACGACAAAACTGAGGAAGCCAGAGACAGCCTCCTGAGGTCCAAGGAGAATAAGGTTTTCCCAAACCGTCCCTTTGCACGGCCTAAATGCTAGATATGCCTCTCACTGTCCCCTTTCAAGACTGTGTTCTCACTATATTTAGCAAGCTGATTATCCTCCCTGGACTCCTCACCTCAGAAGAAGAGCTGAAATCTAGTTTACAAGCATGCCCGGAAGAGAGGCCCAGTTCATGGAATCTCAGCTCACTCACTTGACTTTTGAGTTTGCTCAAGATGCTTCACCCACAGAACTCCTGAACTACTTTGCTGATGAATTCAGGCTGCCCATTTTCCAGATGAGGAAACACGGAGAGTGACCTTGGACTAGAACTTAGCATTCACTACTATCTCCTTCACTGGAGCCATGACCACTCTACAGAGAAAAATACACACGTGCCCTTTTCTTTCTCTTTGCTAAAAGGATGATAATCATAATCTCACTGCCTTAGAATATCAGTTTAGAGAACTTAGTTCCCTTTCTGATTGATCCTTGGCAGGGAGAACCTATCTACCGTTTACCTCTGTGTGCCACTCTGTCCTGGTGAACCCACTTTGCCAATGAGCGAATGTGCTTTGCTGTTTTGGGAGAGGCTCCCTACTAAAAGGAAACCGTGGAAAATTCTCTTTCTCATGAACATAATATCACCCCTTAATTTACCAGTTGGTAAAAAAAGAAAAAAAAATGAGGAAAATATCAAAGCCAGAAAGAATCTCAGAGAACATCTAAACCAAATGCTACATTTTGCAAATGAGATTAAGCTCAGAGACAGACTTTAAGGCAATGTGGTGGTCCTCACTGCCTTAAAACACAGGGCCCCAGTGCAGGAAACACAGTCAGAGTGAGCACAGCAAGCACCCCCTCCAGACTGCATACCCTAAGCCAGGACTTGCCTTATGTGAGGATTCCGCTGTGAGCCCAAAGCCATTTCTCACAGCTCTTCAGGATGGTTCCAGACCCCCGACTTTCCCTCTGCAGCTCACTATAAATAGCCTCTCACCTTGTTCAGTCAATAAGTATTTATCAAGCACTTACCATATACCAGATGCTATACTAGGTGTTAGTAAAATGGCAGACTCACATCTGTAATCCCAGCACTTTGGGAGGCCAAGGCAGGCAGATTCCTCGAGCCCAGGAGTTCGAGACCAGCCTAGGCAACATGGCAAAACCCCATCTCTACAAAAAATACAAAAATTAGACAGGCGTGGTGGCGCAGGCCCGTAGTCCCAGCTACTAGGGAATCTGAGGTGGGAGGATCGCTTGTGCCCAAGAGGTCGAGGCTGCAGTGAGCTATGATCATGCCACTGCATGAGGGCCCACCCATTGATTCACCCCCACATTTATTTCACATAAGATTCACCCTAGCCATCTTCCCCCAGGGTTTCTACTCAACAGTGGCAGCCTGGGCGACAGAGCTAGACCCTGTCTCAAAAAATAAAAAAGAAAGAAAAATAACATGCTTCTAGGTCCTGCCTCACATCTCTGACTATAGTAGGGAAAACACGCATTAAACAATGAATTCCAGGAATGATGATTGAATTACTGTTGTTACACAGGGGACCTAACCTCGTGTTGAGGAGACAGTGAGGCTTCACGGAAGACCTGACCTATGTACTGACACCATAAGGATGAAGAGGGAGGTGTTAGGGAAAAGGGGATGGAGAAGTGAGGCAGAGAACAGAGACCCAGACCTAAGGCAGGGCAGAGCAAAAGCCAGGAATGAGAAGGGCCTTGATACTTGCTGTGTTTGAAAAATTACAAGATCAGTGTGGCCAGGAGAAAGTGGAATTATATGAGATCTCCAGGTTTTAAAGGTGGAGAAAAAAAGCACTGCAAAAAAGCTGTGGATCCCCGCCTGAGATCAAAAATTTCACTAGATTACTTAGGATAGACAAATGTGTCCGCGTAAATCTGAAACAAGTTAGCAGATTGGTTTGAGTCTTGATTTCTCCGGTTTACCACCTGTCTTAACTATGGGTAAGTCACTTCACCTTTTCGAGCCTCAAGATACTCATCTCTGAAATGAGATGAATAATCATTCTTATCTTCCCCATTTTTCAAGATTGTCGTAAGAATCAAATGAGATGCAACCCATGGATGTCATTTCATAAACTCCGACGCACTAAAACATCATTTCTTTTCATTACCAAATGCCTCTCAACCAAAATAAGCCATTTCTCACAAAACGGCTCCACATAAAACATTAACATTAGCGTAAGGCCTAAGAGCAAGCCATGACATATATAAAATGACAAAATGCTGCATGCCTGAGTCAAACTAGGAGCTCCCGCCTAACTGAAACTCACAGGCAGTTTTCTCCTTGATTCCCAGCCGAACTCCGAAACCTGGGGAAACCCAACCTCCAGGTCCCAAGGCTCCAGCCCAGAGGTGACACTGTTTTCTAGCACTTTCCTAACCCCAAGAGAAAAGCATTTAAACATTACAACCCAGAACTGAAGGCCTCTATACCCTACCAGTGGCTTCTTCACCACCCTGTGAGAGAAGCTATAAACAAGACTAATGGAGAAGGGGGAGTGCATTAAACCCAATGGCTCTGCCAATTTCTCAGTAATATGAGATGCCCTCTGGGCTACCAGGAGGTGAGGCAACAGGCGGACGTCCCACAGGCTCTGATCTGCTAGCTAAACTCCCCCAGCTCTGTTTAGATAGCTCTTTCACCTCTAGCCAACTTCCACATCCACTCCTTCATTTCTCTCCTCTAGAGATTGAAGGCCTTGTTTCTGCAGTAACCGTCGCCACCCCCACCCCACCCATCACCACCACCACCAACAGCACACCTTGCCAAATTCAGCAAACCACGTGCACAGTTAGCTGCAGATTTTTTTTTAACCACTCAGTGAGAGAATTTCAGGGAACGAAATATACAAAGATGAGGTAAGTCATAGGTACAGAGTCTCAGGTTACTCAATTAACTGAGCACAGATTTAAAACATGCAAGTCCTTCCAAATACTCCCGGTTTCACAGGACACTCACCCCATTCTGCTGTGTCCTCACTCCCTGCCATCTCGGGCTCCTTGGCTGAGATCCCTGGGCAGCCAGCACTGGCCTTTCTTCCCAAGTCCCTGGGGCAGAGACACGTGGATCTGTCTCGCATGTGTCTCCTGGGCTAATAGAGAAAAGGGGTCCTTAACTATCTGGGACCCTAACCCTATAGCTTGCTATCTCACAGGTACCTATTAAAGTCTTCCCAGCCACAGTTTCCAAGCTAGCCTTTCTCCCCAGGTAGCTCTTAACCCAGGGCCCTCCAGGCTCAACCAGCTCATACCAGCCTTTTCAATGCCTCTGGGCACAGAGGCTTCCTAAGAGTTAAAAATTTCATCAAGGCCAGGCATGGTGGCTCACACCTGTAATCCCAGCGCTTTGGGAGGCTGAGGCAGGTAGATCACAAGATCAAGAGTTCGAAACCAGCCTGGCCAATATGGTGAAACCCCGTGTCTACTAAAAATACAAAAAAATTAGCCAGGCGTGGTGGCACGCACCTGTGATCCCAGCTACTCAGGAGGCTGAGGCACAAGAATCACTTGAACCCGGGAGGCAGAGGTTGCAGTGAGCCAAGATAGAGCCACTGCACTCCAGCATGGGTGACGGAGCAAGACTCTGTCTCCAAAAAAAAAAAAAAAAATCATGACACTATGCCTCAGCTCACCAGCCCACCAAAGTCAGAAGGAAATCATCTCAGTAACCCTAAAATATTAAAATCCCAACTGAGGGCCCACCCATTGATTCATGCCCACATTTATTTCACATAAGATTCACCCTAGCCCAGGGTTTCTACCCAACAGGCTAGTCTCTCTTTAAATAATAGAGGTCACATCAGTGACCTTCTTCATTTAAAAACTCCCCAAAAAGGGGGGGACATGATAAACAACACATCGGTCTCTACAAGGCACAAATGCATTTGATATAGGTACATCTTTTTATTGCCCTTGTCAGCCACTCAGATTTGGGATATAATCACATCAGCCTGCCTTTCTGAGAATTCGTAGCTGTGTTTTGAATCTAATTCAGGGGACTGGAGATAAATCATTGTGAAGGGTCCTGATTCTCCAAGCTAAGAGCCTGCGGCAGCAGCAGCAGCAGCAGCAATGGCACGCTAAGTTAAAAGGTCAGCCAAGAAGAGGGGGAGGTTTTTATGCAAAGATGAAGACCACACGCCTGTAGTGTTTGTCTTCATGCCAATCTGGAGGGTTGAAGGGAAGACAGACAGACCCAGCTACATCAAGGTAAGTCAACAAGAGCACAGGAAGCAAAGGGCAGGGCAGGGAGATGGCCCCACTGTTAAGGCACTATTTACATCTTTCATTGCTAAACAGAACGTGCAGGGTCTGCACTCCACCTGAGCGAAGCCCAACACAAGGGCAGTGTTTGCATAAGGCCAGATGAGAAGTGAAGCCAGGAGACCTGGTTCACCCTGTGAATAGCCAGCCTTCATTGACTAAGTGACTGACGGAAGGAGGCAACTGTGCAGAGGCATGCCCTAGAGTCAATCACTGGACCCACTTGGCCCTCCACGGTCCCCTGGTAAGTTCCTACCTAGGAAAGAAGGGCCACTGTCTCCTGACACTCAACTTGGCAGTCAGCAGCCACCAACACCTGGGGTCTAGACCCGAGCCCTCCACTCTTGCTTTTATTACCCTGTTTGCGATGCCTACACGAGCAGGTCTTTGCAGGAACTTCTCTCTTGGGTGAAGCAGAGGTTGCCTACAGGTGGGAAGAAGGGGCCTCGTCAAAGCTCGTGCTGTCTATACAGTAGCCAAGAGCCACATGTGGCTATTTCAACTTTAAATTCATTAAAATTAAATGAAAGACACTTCAAATCTTCAGTCACACTTGCCACATTTCACCTGCTCAATGGCCAGATCTGACTACTGAACGTGGTGAACAGCACAGATAGAGAACATCATTCTCACAGAAAGATCTATGGAACAGTGCCACATCGGAGGGTCCAGGATGCAACCAGGAAGATAGGATCTTCCAGCTCTTGGCTGGTAGCAGTGCTATGGCCACGGATGTTACCGTTATAATAAACCCAGTGGATAACAGAACTTTGTAATTACTTTTTAACACACTATTGTACTTGTGATCGTTATGCAGTCCTATTTTTATGGAACTCACCATAAAATGCACAAAGCATTAGTCATGTTACGGTTTTTAAAAACTGAGCAACTCACAATAACATAGGAGGAAACCCAAATCTTGATCTTGCTCAGGAGCCCATCCTGCCTTGTCTGGTTTTTAGCTTCATCAGCCACTTCAGTACTTGAAGGCCGCCCATGCCACTTCTTCAAAGGCCCAGGGTTCACAGGTCGATAAACCAATAAATTAGGTCGAAATTAACTGTGGTCCATTTTAAATTGAGGGAAATTGATTTTTGCATGTACGTGGCTAGACTGACTATACCATCTGCCAACAGAGTCTGGCATACCTAGAAAATGCATAGAAGGTCCCACATTCATCAACAAAGAGAATGTCTCAACCCCACAGCCCAGGCCACCTCTGGAGAAATACTAATCCCTGAATATTCAAACCAAAAATGGAGTGAGCTCTCTTTTACTTTCCATCACATTTATTTAAACCCAAATAAATGGAGGAAAGGTCAATGTAATGCCCCCGGTTTTAATACATTTTTATGCATTTAACACATTTAATACATTTTTATCAACTCTCAATTATCTGCATCTGAATTATTGTCAAAAATTCTAAACTCCAAATTGCCTCTCCCTGAACACATTTATGCCAGCCATTTCCCTTATCAATAGATCAGAGAATGCAAACTCATTTTAATATTCACCTAAGCAAAACTTAACTAGGAAGGTAAATGAATGCTTTTTAAAAAAGACTAAATAAATACATAGCAAAAGCAAATAGATTATTTTTTGGATTATCTGCTCTCCAGATTATGATAAGACTGTCCCCTGTGTCCCTCCATTACAGTGGGTGGAACAAAGCTGGCTCCATCTCTCTGTGTCCTGGGATTCAACAATGACACTACAAAGACAGCTGTCATCTCTAAGGAGGAAAAGACCAAAATCTGACAATGAAATGTTCCTACAACATCCACCTTTTGCCTTGGGATGTTCGTTGCTATAAGGATCTGCCTTGTGGATCCCCAGTCTCAAAGCAATTTATGAAGCATACCACTAACTTCATTTTACAGAACATAGAGAAAATATTCTCGGAAAGAACACAAATTAAAACCAAGATCCATGATCACTGTATTCTGATGCTCTTACAAGCCTGGACTCCACATCTCAAGGGAACTGTGCTCCAGCATCTCTGCAAGTTATAAGAGGGCTACATCAGGCTGCTCTCCTGCTCTGCAAGAACCCTTGAAGTGAAAGGAGAATGACGTTTTTCTCACCTGGCCTGGGAAAAAAGTAATTATCTATTTTATATTATGACACTTCAGGTAATTTTCTAACAATTCACCATCATAATATCACAAATATAATTTAGAGCTAAAGTTAATCTCATTATTCAGGATACCAGGGACTACAGATAACAGGAAGCCACTTATAATTCAAGTTTCAAATTTTGTGTACATACATGTTGTACATGCAGAGACTATTTCTGGAAAGATATACAAAAAGATTGATAACAACGGATGCCACCTGGGAAGGAGATCTGGGTGAACAGGGGGCACAAGAGGGAAGGAAATTTACTTGTCACTACATACTCTTTTGTACAAATTTTGTTTTGTAAATGTGCATTACCTAATCAGATAGCTTTTTATTTCATCCCTTGAAATTCCACCTCCTTACTCTTCTCACCAACCCCTTTCCTCCATTCCTTCCACCTCTCAAAGCCTCCACCTTCTGTGCCTCTAACCACGCAAGCTATTTATGAACTAAAAGTGGCCAGAGACTGGGCACAGAGCTCCCTAAGAAAAGATGCCAAGTGGAACCAGGAAGAGTTTTTCAAGGTCACAGCCCTTATTGAGCCAACCCAAGGCCCAAAGCAACTCTTCAGCTACGTAGAAGCCAACCTGAAACAGCAAATTCTTTGCCTTCTCATCTTATTCTGGAAGCATACAGGTCAAACATCCAAACTTCAGAATCAACCGGCCAATTCTTTCCCAAGCAAGTGTATCATGGAAGAATCTACTCAAAAGAGATCTAAAGCTAAATGGTATTCCACCCCCAAAGGAGGCCCTTTGTCCCAGGGCCTTGTGCTGTAATAGACACTTTATTTTCAGTCTCAAATCAGGACACTGAATACTCCCCGACCTCTAAAATGTAGGAATTATGAAGAGAGAGCTTGTTGGAAGGAAAATAAACCTGTAAATCCTGTTAGGCTTTGTGCTTCATTCCAAAGGATTTTTCCCCAAAACAATACCATTAGCATAAACCAGAATGATAGCCCTAAAAGGGAGGATTCTGTAAAATAGAATCCAAGCTCTTCATTCAAAATAACTCCCAGATAGCACAGGAAAATCGGGACTCCACTATCTGTAGGCCATGCCACTTGCATCCTCACTACCGAATAAGCCAACTCATTTTCACTATCCATGTGTGGTTCACTGCATTCCTCCTTATAAATACATTTTATATAATGTGAATTTGCTTCCTACCCTCCAGGCCTCTCTTCTTCCAGGTGCGCTGCTGGTCCACAAATACTCATTAAGGGCCTCCCAAGTGCCAGGGAAACACAAGAGAACTTGATCTATGCCCTTAAGGAGCAAATAGGAAAATGAGACAGTGGAGCAATTCTAACACAAGGCAGCAAGTGCTGCATCCAAGCTCAGAAGAAACTCTTCCCACCGTAGCCTGAGAATACCAAGAGGTATTCCTTGGATGTTAAAGAATGGAATAAGCGCTTTCCAGGCAAGGACGAGAGTCGGGGAAGACCATTTCAGGCAGAGGAAAAAGCAGGCATGATGGTGCAGAGAGACAGAGCTTACTTGAAATCAGGAGGAAATTCAGTGTGGCATAAATCAGGGAATCTCTCTTCTTGGACTTGGCCTTTTTAAGAAGGGCTCAACTTCTAAACTTTGCCTTTTTTTTTTTTTTTTTTTTTTTTTTTTTGATGGAGTCTCGCTCTGTCGCCCAGGCTGGAGTGCAATGGCATGATCTCGGCTCACTGCAACCTCCGCCTCCCAGGTTCAAGCGATTCTCCTGCCTCAGCTTCTTGAGTAGCCAGGACTACAGGTGCCCGCCACCACGCCCAGTGAATTTTTGTAATTTTAGTAGAGACGGGGTTTCCCCATGTTGGCCAGGCTGGTCTCGAACTCCTGATCTCAGGTGATCCACCCGCCTCGGCCTCCCACAGTGCTGGGATTACAGGCGTGAGCCTTGAACATGGGCAGAAAAGTCCTGATATCTGCCAGCAAATTATTTTCACCACTACAACCACATTTCAGTTCATAAATGTGCCTTTAACTAATCATGGCAGAAGCCAATCTCCCCACCCTAGAGAAACTGAGGAGGAAAATGGTCAAAATAACCAAGCCTAGTTTACCCAAGAGGTTAGCAAAACAGAGGAAAAAGGACCGACTTTGACTCCAGCACATGGCTCTTTCTCAGATGCAAGTATTCCCCTGAGAAAGCCTTCCCTTCTCTTCCCCCTGAAGCTGGTGGCCTTAACATTGCCTCTAGGCCTGCTTCCTTCAGGCAGCCTCTGCTTCCAGCCCTGCTCTGTACTGCCAGTGTCCTCTTAACCTCACTCAAAGGTCAGAGGGCAAGAAGCTGGACAGTGTCTGAGCCCACCATCCCCTATCGCTCCATCTCCCATGCGCTGCATGTCACAGCCCGTTATCACACCATTGTAGAGTTGTGGCTGGTTTCTTGTGACCATGTTTCCTGGTTCCCGTCCTGGTACACTGACATGCCTGTGTCTGCATCTGCTTGTTCTCCTCCTTAAATTGTACATTTCCTAAAAGCAGGAATGAAATTCTATTCCCCACCCCACTGCACCTCCATAGACCCACATTCAAGTCAAGCAGTACTGTTGGAAAACATCACCATTCCTTAGGTTTAAACCTAAGTTGAAGGGGAAAGCGGTGAGTATAAAGTGGAACTTGGCTTAAGGCTAAAAGTAGGACCATATAACTTATTGTCACATCTTGACACTTTTGAGAGTGAAGGGGGTGCTATTCATAACCACCAGAGACAACTTAGAAACCAGGTCTGCCCCAGGGAAACACAGAGGCAATGGTCATCCTTGCTAGAAAGATCATTCCAAGTAGATGTCAGTTACTCCAGGGTTCCAAGAAGGGCACCTCAAATCCCTTCAGTCACCAACCTGTGCTTGCACTCTGAAGTGTCTGCACCAGACAGAACTTGTGGCAGAAAGCCCAGTACGGGGAAGTTCTTCCTTTTATCTGACTCAAATCCTTACAGATTCCAATTAATTCCACTTCTTATTAACCTCAGAGCAAGAGGCAACAATGGCATAGGAAGGCAGCCACAGAAAAGAAAAATCTCACCCTTGCATCCTCACCCTCTGGTTAGGAATTCCTCATTATGAGCTCGACTGCTACTTCTCCATCCTTCAGCTGAACCAAACTCAATCTGGCTGGCCCAGAAACTCAAAAGCCCAGGGTTTGGAAGTCACTCCCAATGAGAACAGAGTTCATGTCCAACTTGCCCCACATCCCCTGGAGCTTTTCACAAACCAAACCCAAGAAAGAAATGGCACCTGTACGCATATTTTTGAAACCAGAAAGCTTTTTCCTCAACCTAAACTACAGCTTCAGGGGACCTGAGCACTGGCAGGGATTGCCTCCCACCAGCCCCCAACTCCCAGTTCCCAGAATGCTGATTCAAGAGCACAGCAGAGCTGGGCTGACTGGGGAGGCCCAATGAACAAGCAGGCCACTCCTCCTCCTCCTCCCACCCTCCATCAGCCCCATGCTGTTGTCGCTGTTGAGAGCAAGGACCTTGATGACTTCTTTTTGTTAATACATATATTTGTCATATGGGGTGGGGACGGGGGACAAGGATCTGGGCCCAAGAGGAACTGAGCACGCAGGTTCCTGCAGCCTGTGGCACACATTCTTGCCCGGGGCCAATAGTGGAGGGAAGTCTAATGCACCCACCCAGTCCCCACCATCCTTTCCCCCTTTATACCAGATCTATTTTATTTCAGGAAAGAGGTATTTAAGCAGCACTGCATAAAGACAGGGTGACTGCAATCAAGCAAAGGTCACTGAGACAATGCAGACAAAAACTAGAGAGCAGGCCACCTTCCCGGTATGACCTTGGACTAGTCACTTCACCGTTCCATGCTTCAGTTTCTTCACCAACAAAATGACACAATAGGGTGATATGTTTATAAGGTTCGTCCTGGATCCCAGGGTTGAACATTTAACTCTATATATTTCCTGAAGAAATGGCTAAAGTGAAATTAGTGAGAAAAGGCAGAACTCAGGGTAATCTTTTATTAATAATTTCTACTTTAAAAGAAACAATTTGACTCTAGAAAACAAGTGTATTTACCACCTCCTCTGGTCCTACTTTTTCTCCCCTCCCGACTTTACACTTTTGCTGATGTCAATCTTAACTGCAGAACTGGGAATCTCATGAGGCAATAACACGGTCAAATTAATTTTGCCAGTGCTGATCCTAACCTACAAACTCCATCTGCAATTCCTCGCAGTAAGTCTGACCATAAAAGTGAAATTCACGTTACTTATGATCTAATAAACCCATTGCCTGGATAGAAATAAATCACTTATAAAATAATAATGCCCACCAAATTTCCTGCAGTCATTTCAAATCTCCAAGTGCCATGAGGGGTATGCCTCTCCAAAATAAAGTTATCTTGAAGGGGGTAGGAGAGTCAGTATCTTGAAGGGTGGGAAGAAGGAATGGAGAGCATCTCATACCCTAGGCAAAAATCAGAAATTAAAAATTCAGCCCTTATACACGCACACACACCTCTTGTCTGACTGTACAGAGACAGTCGACAAGCTTTCAGGTTCGCCCACCTTATTGTGCTAATAATGCTAAGTGTGGAAACCCCCACCTCGTGCTGTTCTGTGTAAGTGTACCGCAACTGCAGGGTGCTCGCCTCCACTGCCAACTGATGGTACACTAAAGAAAGCCCGTTTTTTATCCAGATGTAAAATGAAGCTGCACCCCTCCTATACCTGCCGGAAACTACAGCGTTCTGCACACACCCTGGGGTAATACGCACTGCACCCGGCGAGGTACCTGGAATACGTTTACTAAATCGACAGGAAGAAGGAAAGATCAATGCGATTCAAGTGCTGACGGTTGTACTCGTGAAGGAAAAAAACAAATGCAAGCCGGGAAGTCCCCAGTGGTGCCTGCACCTAGGAAGCGACTGCAACGGATGGATGCAGGGGTGAGGAAGTGCAGGGAGAGGAAAAAACTGGAGGGAGGCGGGTTGCAAAACTGCTCACCTGTCCGTACACCTTGATGGGCTCGGGCTGCAGGGCAGCGCTCCGTTTCCTCCGGAGCGGCTTCTCGTCCGCGCGGCTCGCCCCCCTGGCATCCCCGCGCGCCCACAGCCGCAGCTCGCGCGGGTCGCCCTGCACCACGAGGAAGCCCCGGTCCTGGGGCAAGGGCGCGCGGCCGCCGTGCAGCCTCTGCGTCCAGACTTCGCAGAGAGCTCCGGGCGGCAGCAGCGCGACCAGGGTGAATAGGAACGGGAGTCGCGACTCCCTCCTGCTGCTCCGTGTCGCCATGTTCGGGCGAACGCTACTGCAGGTGGCGCCGCCGCCAGGAGAGAATGTGCAGCGCGAGGCCAGGAGAGCCGCTGGGCCGGGGCCGCGCGCGCCGCTCCCGGGGCTCCAGGCCGCCCGCGCCGCTCCGGGCCACCCCGCTGCGCCCGCCGCCGCTGGCGCCAGGTCCCGCTCGGTTCGGCGCGGCGCCGTCACGTGTGAGGCTCGCAGCGCGTCCCCTTCGCGCACTTTCTGCGCTCGGCGGCCTCGGCGGCGACTCCGGCCCCTCCCTGGCGCGGGGATGGGGAAGTTAAGGCAGCAAGCGCCGAGGAGGGTGCGTCCCCTTCCCTGGCGGGCACACCTCCTTGTTCTCCCTGCTGGAATGAAGAGTTGCGCGGGGCTCGCTCGTTTTCTCTGGAGTTAATTGCCTCCTATACAGGGTCGTGTCGAGGTCGTCCTAAACCGTGGCCACTTTTCTGAGTGCACAGCCCTCAGTCCCGTCACAAGACCACCTCCCCCCGGCCCCGGCCTCATCCCCACCTCCATGGGAGAGCCCAGAGCCACAGAATTAGCTCCTAGAACGCAACCAACAAGTCAGAGTCCAGATGAACCCGCTCCAGTGGGAAACTCAGTTTTTCATCTACTCTGGCCACCAAAACGTATTTGCAGGGGCCACAGCAAAAACCACCCTTTATCAAGCTACGTGCCCCCGCCTGAAGCACAGCAAATGAACATTCTGCACAGAGGCAGTAAAACCAAGGGTACATCTGACAAAGAATGCGCCACACCTGGACAATTATTACACAGCTATACAGGGTGTGCTTGCACGCATGCATGAATACCTGTGCGTGGCACAGGGCCCCAGCGGCGGCTTGCTTATGATCCCTCCAAGGTGACCAAGCACTGAGCCACCCTGCCTCAGCAGGAAAATAGACACATTTACCAGTCCCTTCAACCCACAGCCAGGAGCTAGGCAAACACCCACAGAGGAGGGAGGACACACTTTAGATTAACCCTACATTCAGCTTGAAGAGCCAAACTCTGTGAACCTCAGGAGATAAAACTTCTGCCATGGAACTGCTAAGGTACGCCCAAGGAAAATATTTTTTTTTGCAGGTTAGTGGGAGCAGCCGAGGTCTATGTACTACTGCAACCTTTCCTATTTCATTTTATGTTTCACTGCCCTCTGGACTCAGATCCTGGTTTTTGATAAGAATAAAGACACAGCAAGCAGGGCTGAAAGGGAGACTACCCCTATAGTTGCATACAAGCTGCTGTTCAGGGGAAGGACGGGATGGTCAGTTCAGTTTTCCAACAATGTTCCTCATCTCCAACAAGCCACGGTAGCCTGATTCCTACGCCCGCCCACTCTAGTGCTTTTCAGTCAGCTTACCAAAGCCCCCTCCTCTACCCAGGATTACCACTGACAACCTGCCAGAGGCAGGCCAGCTTGCCTCATCTCCCTGAAGCCAGCATTCAACCAGCCCACCCTACCCCATGCCAGACTTGCTGGAGACCTCTGCCTCAGATTCTGCACTCTCCCACCTCCTCCCACACCCGATTTTCTCCCCAAGTCAGATGATGTCTTTCTGTCCATCTCAACATAATTACAGAACCACCCAGTTCTCCCCACCAAGCAAATCATGCATTCTCTATGTTAACTACCGTGCTTTGTTCATTATACATCGTATACAGGTATCAAAATATCACACTGTGCCCAGTGTGATATTATTGGGGTGCCTTCATCCTGCACCCCAACTTTGATGGTGTTTCAGAGGGATGGAGGAAGTGGTAGCTTGTTTACAACCCAGAGCTGGTTTTGAAGCTGAGAGGAACGCCTTGCTCATATTGTGCAATTCAGCTCTAACTCATATATATATAACATATATATTTATTATACACAAATATATGTCAATTAAAAATAGTAATTCAAACAATCATGCATCCTCCAAGAAAGCCACTGAACCACTGTCACCTCCCACCCCTCATCTAGATCAGCTCTGTGTGGTCAGCATCACCTTACCAGGAATAGACAACCCCATGGTCTCTCAAGACCAGCAGCAAAGGTACCTCTACTCCCATTTAGCCCTCAAAGGAAAACGAAGGGAATATGGCTAAAGTGAGAACATCCTGTAGATGAGTCAATTATTGGGGGTTTTCCAACATATATTTAACGAGAACCTTCTCTACAAGAGCAAGTGTCAGAGTCCCAGCAGAAAACACAGACAGGAGTCTCCTAAGTGTGGATTTGAAGATGGGGATCTGTTTGCCCACACAAACTGCTGGCTTAAGGTTCAGATGGCCCCTTGCAGAGAAGGACTAGTAGGGCTGGGCCAGCTACTTGCTCATTTTGATGTTGATTTGCAACTTGGATGCTGGAGAATTGGTAAGAATATTCAAACATGGTTAATGTACTCCTTGCAAGCCCTCCTATCTAATCATTATCTACATTCCAAACCATCCTCAGGTGGATAATCAGCAACCCCCCAAGACTGTGCCTGCTGCACAACTACAGGGCACAGTGGAAGACATGCTGAATTTCAGGTCAGAAGGTTGACTTTCTAGCTATGGGGACTTGGCCAAACCTCCTCAGAGCTTCAGTTTTCTCATCTGTAAAATAGGGATCTTAATCCCTACAAATCTCACAGGACTGCTGAGAGTATCAGATGAGGTAAGTATATGAAATAGCTGTGCAAATTTGTGTGAAGGCCTCCAGAGAGAAATAGTGCATGCAGGTGGCATTAGAGACATAGATTCTAGTCCTGGCTTTGCAACCAAATTATTATATGATTTTTTTTTTTTGTCTTGATCATCTTGCCTCTCTGGACATTGATTTCTTCATAAGTTAAATGAAAAGACACCTTTCAGCCCTGACCACTCCCAAACTGGGTCGTGAGATAGGAGCAGTCACAGACAAGGTCACCCAGGACAGGAGTTAGAGCTGAATTGTGCAATATGAGTGAGGTGTTCCTCTCAGCTTCAAAACCAGCTCTGGGTTGTAAACAAGCTACCACTTCCTCTATCCCTCTGAAGTAACAACAAAGTTGGAGTGCAGGATGGAGGGCAGTACCCCATCGCCCTCTGTCCCAGCTTGCATGGCCTTGCTCGGATGCTGCCCAGCATCATGATGAAAACATGCATGGAAATGCCATGATAGACTCACAGCTGTGTATGAAACAGTCTTAAGCCTGTTGTCAGACTTTAAACTGCCCTCCTCTGTCTTTCTGCCCATCCCAGGCCACTGGAGATGGAGGTAGAGGACCAGGGGTCACACACAGAGGTCACAGTGTCCCACATTTTTATCCAGATGGAGTCCCGTTTAAAATAGCAGCAAGGACAGCCACGAAGAGGAAGAAACTCCCCAAAGCCTAATTTGACTTCTTTCTGTTCTTTCTCATCCTGTGGCCTTCTCACATGCTCACCTCCTGGCTGGCCAACTTCTATTCATCCTTCAGGTTTCAGAGCAGCCTCCTTAGGCACCTAGGCTAGGTTATAGCCCTCACTCCAAGGCTCTAGTCCCCTGTAGCCTTTGATACTTCCTCTCTGGTCACTTGCTTAATCTCCATCTTCCTCTTAATCTACAAGCAGCAGAATGGCAAAACCAGTCTATCTCATTCATGTCTATATGCCCAGTGCCCAGCTTACTCTTGGCACATGGTGGCACTCAATATTTATAGGGTGCATGTATTTAAATGAAGGTGAGCAGTGACACCCCCTTTGTCCCGGTGGCAGTGGTTGGTTAAGGGGCCAATATCGTTGAATCTCAGATCTTTTCTTACCACCATCTGCTTCCCACCTCATTTTTTCCCCCAAAGCAGGCCTCTCTGAGTCACACAACCAGACCAGAGTCATTAAAACAGAAAAGCGACTTCCCTGCCCTTAGGATAGTAAACATTGTTCCCTCTTCCATGTTACTTTGGCCAAATAACTACCATTTACCTCACCAGCTCAGGCAAAATAGCAATACCCGCCTGCCCCCAAAGAAATAACTCCTTCTGCTGTTGCCAAAATCTACTTCAGTTAGGAAAATGTCCAAGATAATTGATGAGGTTTAAAATACAAATGCACCCAGAGCATAGAATAAGTAACTTATATTCTCACTCTTGATTAAATTAAATCCAAAGAGGAGTTTCTGGAAATAGCAGTAACTTATTTTGCATAGCAGTGATCTACATTTGCATAACATTATAACAGCATTATCTATCTCATTCCATCCTGCAGCAACCCTTTGAAGTGGGCCAAAGCAAGAATTATTGTCACCCCCATTTTACAGACCTTAAGCGCTGAAATTCAGAAAGGAAGACGACTTGCTTTGCCTAAAGTTAAACAGGCTTGCTAACTTACTGTTAGTAAGGGATAAATTTGAACCCAGCCTCTCTTTTTCTGCCACATCTGATACCTCCCTTAGGAAGAGAAGAGCTGGAATTTCAAGTCCTGGGTATAGTGGAACAGCAGGAACTAGGACAGAAAGAAGGAAAGGGAGTGGCTCTAGGTCTCACCTCCTTCACAGCTCAGCCCTGCTTTACCAGCGCTGTCTCCCTTCCCAGGTACCTAGCCTAGGTGAGATGCTATATCTGCTTGACCCTCAGGCCCTGATTGGGACAAGTTAGCAATAATGTTACAGTTACAAAGCTCACAAGTCCAGTCCTGTTTTCTGTACTTTTCTAGGAGATGAATTTAGCGAGGGATTTGGTTTCCAATGTGTTCCAAACCCTGTGAAAGAGCACGAGTTTTAGAAGGTGCCCTCAGACGGGCACAGTGACCTATGCCCTTAATCTCAGCACTTACGGAGGCTGAGGCGGGAGGATCGTTTGAACCCAGGAGTTCGAGACCGGCCTGGGCAATGTGTCGAAGCCCCACTTCTACAAAAAATAGAAAAATAAGCCAGGCACAGTGGCACATGCCTGTAGTCCCAGCTACTTAGGAGACTGAGTGGGGAGGATCACTTGAGCCCAGAAGGTCAAGGCTGCAGTGAGCTGAGATCACACCACTGCACTCCATCCTGGGTGACAGAGAGACCCTATCTCCAAAAAAAAAAAGCCCTCAAGTTTTGGTTCCACTGTTTACCCTTGTCTGGTCTTTCATCCCTGAGTAAATCAACTTCCTGAACTTCTATAACAGGAAAGCATTTAGACCTTTCTCACAAAGTGTGTGAAGTGGGAACCTAGAAGTTTTGCATAATTATGTAGACCCAAGGACAAACCTCCTGACATAAGACAATGGGTGGCTGAGGGTCCCCAGGAAATTACCTCTTTCCCTGGGAATATAGAGGAGTAGGACTCCCCCTCCTGGGTTTGAAGTGAATGAGAGGAACTTAAGCTGAAGATTCTTTGAAAATCCCTGTGTAATTACATATTAAGGCCTGTATCTTCTTCCCTTGAGGCCTTTGCAGTACATTCAGTGGGGATGCATGCACTAGGCACAGATGAGCCTAGAGATGTGACCAGTCAGCTTGGACACAACATAATTGAAATGTGATGTTTTATTTCAGCAGATGCCTCTGCACTCTCAGAGGGCCAGCAAGACAGGGAAAGCAGACAGTCAGACTAGCTTTTTGGCCTACCTCTCCTGGATACATTCCTTTTCCTTTTTTTTTCTTAAGACAGAGTTTCTGTCACCCAGGCTGGAGTGCAATAGTGTGATCTCGGCTCACTGCAACATCTACCCCCTGAGTTCAAATGCTTCTCCTGCCTCAGCCTCCTGAGTAGCTGGGATTATAGGTATGTGCCATCACACCTGGCTGATTTTTGTATTTTTAATAGAGATGGGGTTTCACCATGTTGCCCAGGCTGGTCTCAAACTCCCGACCTCATGTTATCTGCCCACCTTGGCCTACCAAAGTGCTGGGATTACAGGCATGAGCCACCATGCCTGGCCTTCTCTTGGATACATTCTAACAGAAACCTAGGATCTCCCACACACCTTTTCCAATCAGAACAGATCAAAATGTTCTCCCTCTGGCCTTGTTTATTCACTAACTAAAAGGCCACTTCTTGACCTCTTCCTGGATTTCCCCCAACCACCCATGGAGGCCCTGAAACTTGCTTTAGGTTTCTTTTGAGATGTTGATCATGTTCTGCCTTCCATTAGAGCAACCATTTTAGTGCTTACCTCCTTTTCTAAATAGTAATGATGTCTTGGAGTCTGTTCCCCTGTCTTGTACTTAACAGAGGCAGACTAGATCCTACAGAATAGAAATGAACGTGAAGCGAGTGGTGAGAGGGAATTACCTCCACCCCCGTTCCTCATACCCTGCGGCAGTTGGTTCTGGAAGGAGGAACAATTTTCAATCAATGCTCTGGGGAGTCTGAATTTTCCATTCTAGCTTTCACTCCAAAGAATGGCAGAGAGACCTCTGAGGGCCTGTCAGCACCGGGAGAGCCAGCCCGAGCAAAAAAGGAGTCTTTTCCCTGCAACGTATTTTTATGCATGTCCTAGTCATCATCTGCCCAGTAATAGGCTCAAATGTCTATAAAGGACACAGCCACTAACTGCAAGGAGCTTGAAGAAAGAGAAGAAAGATAAACATGAAACTAGCAGAAGTATGTAAATACAAAAAGAATTCTGTCTTGGGGTGGGGGGAAAGATGAGTACTCGCTTTGGGGAGGGTGATGGGCAAACTCTCTGGAGAATAAGACATTTTGAGCCGTGGTTTCAGGTGTGTGTGTGGTAGTTGGGACAGGACAAGCGGAGAAGGCTAAAGTGCTCTGGTTCCGGGAGGAAGCAGGAAGTTATTTTCAGCATCCGAGGAGAAGGAGGAAAGGTTTCAGGATAGAGTGGCAGCAAGGTAGGGTGTGGGAACAAACAGGTGGGTTGGTGCCTGCTATGGGAGGCTGGGAAGGCCAATGGAGAGAGACACCAAAGGAGAGCTGTGGGGACAGCAGAAGCTGAGGTGTGAGCGCCCAGCTAGTCCCTTTCAGCACAGCAGTGCAGGGATCTGTGGAGGCCATGCAGCCAGGGGTTCTGAGAAGCGCTTCTTCCAGCATCTGTTTCACCAGAGCCACAACACGTGTTCCAAATGCCACTTTCGCCCGTCTCCTGCTATAGCTCAGGAGAAGTGGGAGGACCTATGTATCATGCATATCATCTCCCAGAGGGTGCGACAGATCATACCTGTCACTGTGCGCCTTCTCTAAATCCATCACCCTGGAAATTTTACGTGGTGTCATCAGCTGATTTAACACCTGTTAAAATCATCATTCCCACCAGACTCAAAACTGCAAGTGCTTTTAATGAGGCTCCACATAAAAGAATACATTTTCTCAGAGCCCTTAAACAAATTACATTAAATCCTCCACACCAAATAAATTATTGAAACAGCGATTAGAGTTTGGATCGTACCAACAGACCTGCTCAGAGGCAAATTTTCAAACTGCCCAACCACCTAAGCAAAGAGGTGAGTGAAAAATTCGTTCCTTTTCAATGGTTATTTCCACAGAAGCTTCAGTGCTAAATTAGCAGTGAGTTTTGTGTATGAATCTTCTTTGAAATCTAACATTATGTAAATGAAAAACCCAACACAGCGCAAATTAAGACTATTCTTAATTCTAAAAGGCTGCTATTCTGTGATAATGACGCCATGGAAGACTTTACAGTCTGCCAACCATGGAGTGTGGTTCCTGCTCCCCCATCTGTCTTGGATGCCTCCCAGCAGGGGGACACCCACTGTGTCCTCATTTTTTTATCCTGCCCACTGAAGTTAGATCCTGTCCACCCTTCCGCCCCTCTCCCACCTCATAATTTAATCTTGCCCAGATCATTTAATCACCTAAAATGGAACGAGAGATTGAAATGGGCTTAACCTGCATCCATGTGCAGTGCAAAGTACTAGAGGCGTGACGTCAGGAGCCCACTCACCTGGGTTTATATCCGGCTCTGCCACAGACCAGCTGGATCTGCTCAGGCACCTTCTCAGAGCCTAAGTTGCTTCATCCGTAGGTAAATATGAATTACCTACATCTGCAGGTTTAAAGGATTAATTGAGATTATACATGTCAATGGTTTAGAAAGAACTCCTGGCACATAAAACTTGTTCAGCGAATGATGCCTACTGTTATTAAGGGAAGCTCGGGTTAGGTATTGTTGGTAAGTCAATTTGGCCATTCAGCAATTGTTGGGTTTTTATTCAGGTTTGTACATGTCCCTTCAACCTCGCTACTAGGTGATATGTTGCTATAAAAACTGAGATTAGTTTTTATAAATTAAACCATGTTTCTCTCTCTCTCACACACACACACACACAGACACACACATTTCTTAGCAAGCAGGTTAGAGGCCATCACACAGCCTGTACCAGAAGCCTCAAGGCACCCCTAAAACCCTTACAAGGAAAACCTAGACCCCAAACAGATGTAGCGGTATTCTGAGGCCAGGATCCACCAAACTCCTGGTCAAATCAGGGAACAGTTTCCCTTTAAGTGGAGAGACAAAAGACCAGATGAATTCAACAGCTCTGGAGGAGGAATCAGCCTGCTGGGTCTCCTGGATTCTTACATCTTGTCCAAGCAAGCCCGCTCCAGCTATGTTTCTTGAGCAGCACTAATTTCACCAATGAAAAATAATTAATATCCCTTATGCTAATTAATACACCTTCTGAATCACATGTACGTGATGTTCTCAGCGCAGCTCCCTGAAAAGCCTGAATTCCTGACCAGGATGCTTCAAGTGCCGATCACATTTAGAGCATGGATTTCTGGTGAAGTCCCTTCAAATGTGAACTGTACACCCCCAGCATGGATTAAAGTTAATGTATACACATATACATGACTCGGTTTATAGTGAAGTATTTAAAATCTACTACAGACAATATAGCAACTATGAATAAGGAAAAGCTTCCAACATCGATGGAACAGGAGAGTGGTATAAAACCATGGCTTTTCCTCCAGTGGGAATATTCATGCCTTAGGTTCCTGTCTGTTTAACATGGCATTGTGAGAATTTATTTCAGATATGCCACTGTAGACAGCCAGATATGGCCGTGTTTGGGCAGCAACCTAGGGCAGTCGTTTGTCCTAACCAGGAATTCATGCCTCAAGGGTGGTCAGCCAGCACTAGAAAGTCCAACGCTAGCTCAGGGTAGCTCTAAATCTCAATCAATACAAGTGATCTTTTACTAATTAGCATAACAAATGTGGAGAATGAATTTTCACTAGTAGCTTGTTAGATTAGTAAGTATTAGAAACAGGCTCTCATTAGTAGAGTCAGAAGTATTCAAGACATATGGCTTGTCAAAAACATTTTATAGACACACTATTCCATCCCATGTCTTCTTGTCCTCTAGCCTCAGAGATGCCAATTGAGTCTTTTTTTTTTTTTTTTTTTTTTTTTTTTTTTTTGAGACAGAGCCTTGGCTGGGCACGGTGGCTCACACCTGTAATCCCAGCACTTTGGGAGGCCGAGCAGGCGGATCATGAGGTCAGGAGATCAAGACCATCCTGGCTAACAAGGTGAAACCCTGTATCTACTAAAAATACAAAAAATTAGCTGGGCGTGGTGGCGGGCGCCTGTAGTCCCAGCTATTCTGGAGGCTGAGGCAGGAGAATGGCGTGAATGCGGGAGGCGGAGCTTGCAGTGAGCCAAGATCACGCCACTGCACTCCAGCCTGGGCGACAGAGCGAGACTCCCTCTCAAAAAAAAAAGAGACATAGCCTCACTCTGTTGTCCAGGCTGGAGTACAGTGGCACAATCCCAGCTCACTGCAACCTCTGCCTCCCAGGTTCAAGCGATTCTCCTGCCTCAGCCTCCTGAGTAGCTGGGACCACAGGTGTGCACCACCATGCCCAGCTAGTTTTTATATTTTTAGTAGAGACAGGGTTTCATCGTGTTGCCCAGGCTGGTCGCGAACTCTTGACCTCAAACAGTCCACCTACCTTGGCTTTCCAAAGTGCTGGGATTACAAGTGTGAGCCACTGCGCCCAGTCCCAGCTGAGTCTTAATCCCTAGCTCTTCCTGTGTCCTTGTGTTTAAGGATTCTAGTTGCTTGTTACCAATCATAAGTTTAACTGAATGCCGACTCTGGAATGTTGCATCTACATCTAGTAAAGCACATTCAAGTAAGGTGCAATGAAAGCACCTAAAAGATTGCTGAGAAACTTCCTATGCCTTGTTGCTAATACATATTTCCTTAATAAACATCTGCCTGTATAGCAGAATCTTGTGCAAGGTTTGCTATCATTAAAATCTGGCAGTGAGGTTGTGGAGGAGTAACTAAACCTTATGTGCTCCAACTTGGCAGCTACTCTATCAATCAAAAATAACTAATGATTGGGCATGAATAAACTTATCTAGCTCAATTTCAATATGTTACTAAGTGCTCCTGTTGGAAAACCAGGGTAAGAGTAGGGGTAGTGGCACACAGGTTTTTAGGATCAGTGGATTACTTAGGATAAAACTTTAGCTGCATGCCACAAAGACCCAAATGATGGTGGCTTACACAAGACAAAAGTGTATTTCTCCCACACATTAGCTGGTGTCTCTGCTGTAACTCCATGCAGCTGTCGGTAGTTCAGGCTCCTTCTGTCTCAATTCTGTGCCATCCCAGGGTGCCTCCTTTGTCTGTATGATCCACAATGGCTCACCAGAACATCCTCAAGTCATCCAGTGGGAAGGAGAAAGGGCACAAGCCAGTGCATACACATCACTTCTGCTCACATCTCATTTGCCAGAACTTAGTTTCATGATCACAGCTACCTGCAAGGGATGCTGGGAAATAGAGGCCTTATTCTAAGCATCCATGTACCCAATTACAAATCAGTGGTTCTCCATCTCCTTTTCCAGCTTCATGAGGCTCCTTGACTTCAAATCCAGCAGCTTTCCCAGCTGGTGCTCGTGACCCAAGTATGGCTTCTTTTCCAAAAGGGATCAATCCCACTGGCACAGGTGCAGTTTCTTTCCCAAGGCCTGGTGGCCTCTTGGGGCCAGGCCCAGGCCCAGGACCCACCCTAAAGCCTAGGACAGGGGCTCTGCCAGGCACAGGGCCTCTGTCTAACCCTAGGTTAGGGAGTCTTCCAGGACCAGGTCCTATGTCCAATCTAAGGGCAGGTGGTCTCCTGGGAGCAGGTCCTGACCCCAGAAGTGGTGGTCCCATGGTCCCTGGATCTGGACCTAACATGAAAGCAGGTGTTCTGTTGACCTCTGGGAATGGTCCTCCCAATCCTAGGCCGGTTGGCCTGGGCCCGGGACAAAACCCCAATCTGAGATCAGGCTTTTTAGAGACAAACCCTGCCCCCAGGTCAGGCGTGTTTCCAGGCCCAGGCCTTGGGCCCAACCCAAGACCAAGTGGTCTGGGCCTGAGCCCTAATCTAGCTGCCAGAGCAGGTGGCCTCTTGGGCACAGGATCTGGTCTTAAGAATGGCTGGACCTCAAGGCCTCGATCTTGCCCCCATTCTAAGAGCAGCAGGTCTTTTAGGAGCAAATTCAGCTTCTTTCTCACAGGCTTCTGGAAACATGGGCACAAGCCCCCTCCATGGCAAGAGTACCTGGCCCCGTGGGCCCAAACTCGGGTCCTGGCTCTTGGGGAACTGGCCTTCCATGGCCAAATCCATCTCCCATGTTAAGGGGTCCTGGCCCCATAGGCCCTAATTCAGCTCATTTCTCAAGGCGAGGCAGCCCCATGGGGGTAAATGCCAATTCCCTTCCCGGGGAGTGGGTTCATCTGCCTTCTCTCAGTCTTCTGGCACATTGGCATCAAACCCAGCTACCTTCCAAAAGTCTGCTGGCCTCCAGGGCTCAAATCCAACCATTTTCCCAAGAGCCTCTGGGCCACTTGGCCCCAGCCCAGCTAACTTCCCAAGGGCCACTGGCCTGCAGGGTCCAAGTCCGACTACCCTCCCAAGGTCTACTGGCCCATTAGGCCTTGGTCTGTTCAGATTATTCTTGACCTCCTTCCTCCTGAGTATGGAACGGGTCCCCTCTTGAATGAAGGTCTTCAAGAAAGAAGTATTAAGGGAGAGCGTGATCTTTCCAGGCTCATGGCTTGCTTTGGGAGAAAGAAATTCTAGTTTCTATGACCCATCTTGGGAAAGAGGAATTCCGGTTTCTAGGAGTCAGGAGAGAAAGCGGGACAAGAGACAGGAGGGCAAGAGAAAGTCAGAGAGAACTTGTTTCTGAGGCTGCTGGTGGGGCTTTCCCATCTTCTTCAGTTCCGAGTCTCTGCATGCCATCCTCTGGCCCTCTGGAGTTTTTTGTTTATTTATTTATTTAGAGACAGGGTCTCACTCTGTCACCCAGGCTGGAGTGCAGTGGCATACTCTCGGCTCGCTGTAACCTCGCCTCCTGGGTACAAGTGATTCTCTTGCTTCAGCCTCCCAAGTAGCTGGAATTACAGACCATGTACCATCATGCCCAGCTAATTCTTATACTTTTAGTAGAGAGAGGGTTTCTCCATGTTGGCCAGGCTGGTCTCGAACTCCTGACCTCAAGTGATCTACCTGCCCTGGCCTCCCAAAGTGCTGAGATTACAGGCATGAGCCACCGTACCCACCCTGAGGTACCTTTTTCTGAGCCCTGGCAAGCTCCTGAGCACTACCAAATCCCATTGTCCCAGGCACCATGCCTCCCCACCCAGAACACTGTGAATTTCCCTGAGGATCCAATAACTAAAATATTAATTAATGTCTGGTCTGCTACGGGCCTCCTAGACTCTCATCCAGTCCCATGGCCTGTGTCCATTCTGACTGGCCAATGCCCTTGTCTTACTGAGTTTTAAAAAATTCAAATATAACTTGTGGCAGCAATGTCTGGAAATCATATTTTATGCAAAAGTTGAAGAAATGAGATATTTAACTTAGAATAGAGGAGATTTAGCAGAAGGCCAACTCAGCCATTATCTTTAAACATTTATATTAATATCGCCATCTTTACATGTTATTGTAAGTGCCTGTTATGTGCCAGGATTGGATCTGAACTCGGTGCTGTATTTGTGCTCTCTCAGATTCTCAAAGCAATCCCGTATGGTGAGAATTATTTTTATTTTACTGACAAAGCTGCTGAAGATCAGAGACATTGAGTTACTCATAGAAGATACACAGACAGATCCAAGATTCAAACCCCTTGGGTATCTGGCTCCAAAGTGGAAGTTTTCTCCATGGTGCCAAAGGACTCGTAAACAGAATGTGCAAAGGACTCTTACAAATCAATAATAAAAAGACAATCAATTTTTTTAAACAGGCAAAAGACTTAGATAAACACCTCATTAAAGAGAATGTGTGCATGGCCACTGAGAACATAAAAAAGATGCTTAGCATTGTTGGTCGTCAGGGAAGTGCAGATTGAAAATGCAACGGGATACCACTACACACCCACCAGAATGGTTAAAATTTAAAAATTTTAGCAGTACCAAATGTTAGAGAGGCTGTGAAGCAGCAGGATGTTTTATGCATGGCCAGCGAAAGTATAAAATGGTAGAGCCATTTGGAAAACTGATATTTTCTCATAAATATTCACCTATCGTGTGATCTAAAAATTCCAAAAGAAATGAAATTTTATGTCTACAAAAAAAGTTGGATAAGAATATTCTTTGTGGCTTTATTTATTTTGTTGTTGTTGTTGAAACAGAGTCTCACTCTGTCGTCCAGGCTGGAGTGCAGTGGCGCCATCTCGGCTCACTGCAACATCCACCTCCTGGGTTCAAGCAGTTCTTGTGCTTCAGCCTCCCGAGTAGCTGGACTACAGGCATGTGCCACCACACCCGGCTAATTTTTGTATTTTTAGTAGCGATGGGGTTTTGCCATATTGGCCAGGCTGGTCTCGAACTCCTGACCTTGTGATCCGCCCACCTTGGCCTCCCAAAGTGCTGGGATTACAGGCATGAGCCACCACGCCCGGCTGTGGCTTTATTTCTAAAAGCCAGACTTTGGAAACAATGCCAGTGTCTATCAATAGACTAAAGAGATAACATGAGATTTTTCATACTGTGAGATATTACCCCACAATTAAAAGGAACAAACTATTAATGCATACAACAACATAGATGAATCTCAACAACATTATGTTAAATGAGAAGCACCAGACACAGAAAAGAGTACACACAATGAATGACTCCACTTATGTGAAGTCTAGCAACAGGAAAAACTCATCTATGGAAGTAGAAATCAGAATAGTCGTTGCCTGTGAGAAGGTAGAGGGAGGGTGGGCCACAGGAAAGGAGCATGGGAAAATTTTTTGGGTGATGGCAATTTTCACATTTTGATTAAACAATTAAGTTTTAATCAGATTATACACTTAAGGTCTGTGCATTTTACCATATGTAATTATGCTTCGAATAAAAATAAATTAAAGGGATGAAATGAGTTGCTTCTTCTAGTATTATGCTTTGGCACTGGAAGTATTTAAGCTAGACTAATGCTTGTCAGAGATATTGTGGATGCTTCGAATTGGGAGTTCAGATTAAGCAAAAAAAAAAAAAAAAGCCCTCAGATTTTAAGACTTTGGTGTGATGCTTGATATGTAATGCTGAACTAATCATGTATTTTGGAAAAGGCAAAACCTGCATTCATCTTCTATTTTGGAGAACTCCACGTAGATATGGAAACTTAGGTTACCAAAAAGCTTTCTTGAATCTGTTTATTTTTCTTTTCTGAAATTCTTCCCCTATTTACCATTACCTCTAACTACTTGCCTCCTGAAACGCAAACTTTTAGCCACTCTATATTCCTATGTCTTAGAACATGTGGTGTTTGCACATTTCCTTTGCTAAACATCCTCCCTACCCCAACTTCCCATCAACTTCTGCCCTTCCTTGAAACTACACAGAAGTCAACTGCACCAGTAAGACTACCCTATAAGCCCTGTGGCCCACAGTTTGAATCTATTTTTGAGTCTAGATTACCTGTAACATAGCAATTTTCCCAGGCTAAATGATGCCAAGGTCCCTTCCAGCTCAAAGAGTCTGGCTCTTTGGACAGGGGAATCTGGGCTTGAAGAATGAAGAGAAACAACCAAGCCATCAGCAGTAGCATCTTCATCAGGTTCTGCCTGAGGTAGACTGAATGATAGAATATGACCTGGGACCTTTCTGTGAAAACTATATTACTTAGAATTAAGTCAGAAGTTTAAATACCAGCTGATTAATAAGAGAACCAGTTGAGATCGCCAAACTTGTTCAGACTTGGAGACTTGCCATTTTGGAGCTGCATGAGAAAGAATTCAACTCAGTGGTTGCATAAGAATGGGTCTGTGCAGATGACATGGAACATGGCGGGTTGAAAGAAAGTGGATGAATAAAACTCCAGGCTAAGTACTGAAGCTAATATTTACTGATCACTCTCTATGGAGTCAGATCCTATGCTAAACACTTTGTGTCCATTCATCTTATTTAATCCTCATTGTAACTCTCTGTACAGAGGCGAAGTCGTGTGCCCAAGATTTCACAGTTAGTCAGTACTAGAACTGGGTCTCATTTTCAGGTCTATTTGACTCCAAAGTCCATATTCTTGCTCACTAGGCTCTAGTAAGTCCCAGAAAGGAACTGCCAAAATCATTTAGCCCCGTTTCTTAGTTCCAGGTACCTCAGCCATCCCAAACTGACTAACTCCTTTCCTGTTATTTTTAGGATTACTGGAAAGAGAGGTCTGTGGCATTCCTCAGTAACCTGTCCCAGTGCCTCTAATATCTGCAGCAAGAACATTCTTCTTTGTGTTTCATCTGCGTCCTCCCTACTTTTGTTTTATCATTCATAGGTGTGATAAGGCTCCATTTATACTTATAATTTCAGTGAAAGCAGGAGGCTGCAGAAACCACTGCAGTAAGAACTTTAAATATTTTAGTGCGTCTTCTGTTTGAGAGTTGTCAGGTTCCTCTAGCAGTGCAGTCTGGAGCCATGTGAGGGGAGATGAATGAGGGGACATGAGGGGTCAAGAAGCAAATATTCATTAAAGAGATCAGGAAGTGGGTTTGTCCTCATTAAGGCATAATCGCAGCAGACCACAGAGCATAGTGGAATATGAAGCTGTGGTTTAGCCAAGGAAACTGTAAGGAACGAACCTGATAGACATGAGAAATAGGAGCAGGAAACCACAGCACTGTTATGCTGAAGCTGTGTAACAGACTTTTCCCCGTGGTCATTTTGCCTAAATCAACTAAAACCATGTCTAATATATTTAGCACCTATGAGGAACTCACTTCTCCTCCCTCTCCTCTTCTTCTTGTGTGCATGTGACTGTCTTACTGGACAACCTTTATTTCAAAAGCAGTGTTGTGAGAACCCAGCATATGGCTCTTGCTCAAGAGCCTCTCCTCAATCCTGAATTGTAGCCCAAGACATCACAGATCACTGAGCTGGGGTGTGGGAGGTCCTCAGGCTGTTGTCTTAAAGCTAGTAGAGGGCAGAGCTCAGATATGAACACAGGCAGTCGAGCTCCAGAGCCCGTGCCCTTAACCACTTCATTGCTCCTCAGTTGATTCGTGATCGTGATATCCCTAATCCCCTGACAAAAGAGAAGTACCCTGGGAGATCTAGCCAGTGGTTTACAATCATTTGAAAATTTCAAGCAGCAGAACTAGACTCATTACAATTAAAACCTGACATAGAACCTCAATGTATGAAACAGACAAAAGCAGATGTATGGTACTGAGGCTGTGGGGGACCCAGGGTTTCCAAAGCCCTGCTTGCTTAACTCTGCCAATCCGTAGGGTTCTGCAGAACACACAGTGAGAACTACATCACTCTGTTAGCAACCAAGTAAATTGAAAATTGACATGTAATAGTAAATTGACATGCTTTTTCTTTTTATCTCTTTGCCTTTCTTTCAACCAGATAAGAGAAATGAGACTCAGGACAAGTAGACAGAGCAAAGGGAAAGGGACAGAGCAAAGGGAAAGAGCCAGTGCACAGGGCGTTATCAGAGAGCAGAGCTGAGCAAGGCACTGCAGTGGGGCATCATGGTCAAGGTGAGCCGTGTGCGATCATCCGCAAGTATAGGAAAAAGGGACAGGCCATTTGTGCCTAACACCATCCCCAAGAACTTTTGAAGGAAAGGTAAAGACAGGAAACTATGAACTGGGCCAATATGTGAACAGCTTTCTGCCCTCTAGCATGCCTTCTTTTTGTCTATGCAACAATCACATGTACTTTGCACAAGCCCAGAAATGGGAACCTGGTTTTCTGTCCTTTGCTTATGTTTGTAACCTTCCCAAGCCTACCTCAGGAAGGATGTCTATTGAGCAGATGGGTTTGTGAAATTTCCTAACAGGAGGAAGCTGTTTGCTACAACAGCTCAGAGGGTTCTTCTGCACTCCGCACTTCAGCAGTTGTGCCAGCTGGGTGAGGAAGAACACAAAGGGAACCAAAGCTGTGGGCTGGTGCATTTGAGTCAGAGGACTCTTTAAATGTAACTGATGAAGAGAGAGATTGAGAGAGGATTATAATAGTCAGGCTGTCCAACTACTTAGGTAACCACACTTAGTGAGGATTCCGCAGATCCAGCAGCTGGATTTTAATTTGCCAGGCTCAGAAATTCCATTTTATCAAAGCACATGCCCTTATTTGGGCCATTATCAGTGTCCTAGATATTGTCCATTTTCCTTTAAGCCAGTCTTCATCCTTTCTTGCCCTGCCCTGTGCTTCAGGAGACTGGCACTTGGTTTCCAGTTGGCTTTGGCCAACTGGAGGCACTGCGAGGAGATCATAGTGTTGCAAAGAAAGGAGGTCAGGGGTTATTCTCCTACTTTCCTGCCTTCTAGGTAGTTATGGGCTAGCTATGTCCCTTTACTGAAGGCCTGCCCCTGTGGGGTCATTCTCTTCCATCCAGCTGTCCTCTCTGGGTGTCAGTAACTGCCCCTTCCTCTGGTCTCTTCAGGCTCAGGTTGGTAAGAGTTTCGCCGACTATTCGCCGAGAATACCGCATTATCTCATGTAAGTTTTGCACACTTTATAAATCATAGCTTTTAAAAATTCTTGTTAAAGTATCCAACTGCATATGCCATCTCAGAACACTTCTGTTATTCAGTCAACATCTGTCAAACTGACAGTATGGAAATGAAGATCAGAATAACTGCCCCCGAAGACTGTGATTTTATCCTATAACTTTATTAGTTTGGATTATTACAAATAGGTTTTGTTTTGTTTTGTTTTGTTTGTTTTTGTTTTTGTTTTTGAGTCGGAGTCTCACTCTGTCATCCAGGCTGGAGCGCAGTGGTGCAATCTTAGCTCGCTGCAACCTCCACCTCCCGGGTTCAAGCAATTCTCCGCCTTAGCCTCTCAAGTAGCTGGGATTACAGGCATGCACCACCACGCCCGGCTGATTTTTATATTATTAGTAGAGATGGGATTTCATCATGTTGGCCAGGCTGGTCTCAAACTCCTGATGTCAAGTGATCTGCCCACCTTGGCCTCCCAAAGGGCTGGGATTACACGTGTGAGCCACCACACCCAGCCACAAAGAGAACTTTCCAAAGCTCTTAAATTTGTCCTATGTACTATGCTGCCAATTTGAACAAGCTCCCTGCAGCTGAACGGTAGTGCCTGGGTAATAACCTGGTTAAATATGTATAGGTGTTAAATAAGCTTACTTTTTCACTCAATTGTGTAAGATTGTAAAACCAAAACTGTATAAAAGCAGTAAATTATTAAGAGTGACTAAATATTAATAGGCTATAGTACGGCAATTCAGTGCACAGGCTTTAAGATGAGACAGATAGGGATTCACATCCATTAACTGTGGCCTTTGGAAAGTTACTTCACCTCTCCAAGTCTTGGGTTTCTCATCTGCAAAATAGTCATGATAATTGAGTGCCCACTTCTTACAGGTATTGTGAACGTTAAATGAGATTCATAAAGTATGAGTACCGTGGGCATTTGAAAAATGCTAGCTATTATTATTGCTATTAGTTTTAATTTGCAATTCCCTAATGACATGATATTGAGCATCTTTTTACATTCTTATTTGTGCACTGTATATCTTCTTTGGTGAGGTATCTGTTCAGAGCTTTTTTCCATTTTATAGTTGGGTTGTTCATTTTCTTATTGTTGCATTTTTAGTGTTCTTTTTATTTTTTATATGGCAGTTCTTTATCAGATATGTCATTTACAAAAATTTGCTTCCAGTATGTGGCTTGTCTTCTCATTCTCTTGATACCACTGCTATTAGTAAGTTAAAATAATGATATACTTTAAATTATCTCAGAGAGTTGTCATGAGGATTATATGGGTTTATATATATATATATGCACACATATATTTTGTTGTTGTTGTTGTTGTTTTTGAGATGGAGTCTCACTCTGTCACCCAGGCTGGAGTGTAATAGTGCAATTTTAGCTCACTGCAACCTCTGCCTCCTGGTTTTAAGCAATCCTCCTGCCTCAGCCTCCTGAGTAGCTGGGATTACAGATGCTCACCACCAGGCCAGCTAATTTTTTGTAGTTTTAGTAGAGATGGGGTTTCACTATGTTGGCCAGGCTGGTCTCGAACTCCTGACCTCAGGTTTTCCACCCGCCTCAGCCTCCCAAAGTGCTGGGATCACAGGCGAGAGCCACCGCGCCCGGCCTATAAGGGTTAATATTTTTAAAGTACTTAGAACAGTACCTGGCACATAGTTACCAGCTATATGAATGTTAACTAATATACAGATAATAGTTAAGTGTGAATACCTAGAAATAATTTTATTCCTTTCCCCCTATCTTGTAATTATTCTCAGTCACTTTTCAAACTACCTTTGGATTTCTTAAATAGAAAAAGACCCTTTAAATTCTTCCTGAATTTTTTCTTGGAGTCAAAAACCTTCCTAAGCACATGTACGGTTGTTTTAAGTTTTGATTTTTTCTTTAAGAGATGGAGTCTTGCTTTGTTGCTCAGACGACTGAAGTACAGTGTGATGATCATAGCTCACTGTAGCCTCCAACTCCTGGACTAAAGTGAGACTCCTGCCTCCGCCTCCACAGTAGCTGGAACTACAAGCACCTGCCACTGCATTCACTGAATTTTTAAATTTTTGTAGAGATGAGGTCTCACTATGTTGCCAAGGCTGGCCTCAAACTCCTGGCCTCAAGTAATCCTCCTGCCTCGGCCTCCCAAAGTGTTGGGATTACAGGTGTGAACCACCGCATCCAGCCCTAATTTTTAAGCATTGGTCAGCTTGCTGTCAAAAGCTATCTCAAGCAAGTTTTCTTAATTGTTTCAATCCTCACACTCCCAAATGAGATCTTAGATATATTTTTAATATAGTGATAGAGCCACTGAAACGTTGCTTCCTAATCCAGCCTCTCACCTTTACCCTACACCAGCAACATAAGCCAGAGAAACAACTGGTTAGGAAGAAGTGTCTAGGTCCGGAGCTGTTTGTTATCTGGCAATTTATAGATGAATATCCACTAGAGAGACAACTCAGAAGGGAAAAATGCTTTCTTAACGAAATGAGTCAAGATTATTGCTCTCAAAGTGTCAAATTTATGATAATAGGGGAATATGAATTTCTTATTTAGACCAGATAAATGTTTTTATGACAATTAGTCCTTGAATTTATGACCTGTGTTTGGTTACAGAGAGTAAGGTACCCATGGCCCAGAATGAAATGCTGCTCTCCTTCTACTTCCTTCCCTTATCCTCAGGACTTAAGCTTCAACTGCCTCTTTTCCTGGGGGAACCAATGGACCCTAACACCAGAATCCTCCCCTCCTGGCTACAGAGCAGCAGTACTGAGTACATGAGCCAAGCCACTGATACGCCATGGAGCTTGAAAATGTGAAACTTACCGTATACAAGAAAAAACTTAGGGAGACTGAAATTTGACTATTTCTCCAGGGAAGGAGGTAGATTCCAAGAGAAAGGGGGATTGGATGGGGAATCGGAAGGTGAAGAGGTTAAAGGCAGAACAAAAATGAGAGAGAACATAGGAAGAAAGGAATGTCCATGAGGGATGCCCTCTGCAAGCATAAGCAGTAGGATCCAGCCCTTTGTAAAAGGTACAAAGGAGCAAATTATCTAGAAGAGGCATAACCCTTTATCCCTACCTGTGTCTGCTTCCCTCTGTATTAGCCGGTAGTCTTTTAGATGTAAGGGGTAGAGACTAAAACCAGCTGAAGTGTTAAAGGAAATTTATTGACTTATATAACCAGGAGATCTAGAGGTGATCTAACTTCAGGCTTGGCTGAGTCCAGGATTTCAAATTATAAGGACTATATTTTTTGTCACATCTTAGTTCTATAGGTAGCTGGTTCCATTGGTTTCACTCAGATTTTGTTCATATGACCCAAAGATGATCACCAATTGTCCCTGGCTTATACTATCCTTAAAGAGAAAAGGGAGAACCTTCTCTCCCCACCACATCATTCAGTCCACATCAGTCCCTGAAGAGGATTCTGCTGAGGTCACATGCCCCAGTGTTCTATATCTAGGAGGATGAGGTATTTTGGTCGGTCAACTGGAGACATGTACCCACAGTAATCAGCAGATGTGGTGAAAGTACATTTCCCAGAAGGAAGGCTTGAAGCACAGCCATCCCAAACAGCCCCGAACTCCATTTGGCTAGAATACTTTTCTAAACTCTTCAATATGAGGCTGTTTTAACATCCATGGCCAGGCACAGTGGCTCATGCCAGGCCTGGTGGCTCACATCTGTAATCCCAGCACTTTGGGAGGCCAAGGCAGGTGGATCACTTCAGGCCAGGAGTTCGAGACTGACCTGGGCAACATGGTGAAACCCAATCTTTATGAAAAATATAAAAATTAGCCAGGCTAGGTGGTGAGCACCTGTAATCCCAGCTGCTCTATAGGCTGAGGCATGAGAATTGCTTGAACCTGAGAGGTGGAGGTTGCAGTGAGCCGAGATCGCACCACTCTACCCCAGCTTGGGTGACAGAGCGAGAATCCGTCTCAGGAAAAAAAAAAAAAAAAAAAAAAAAAAAAAAGCCATGGTGTTTGGTGTACATTTAGTAGGGGAAAGGAACAATGTGGGTTTGATGCCGTGGTGGACATTGAGGACAGGGGTCAAGGGTCAGGCAGGGGTCATCCTCTCAGGACTCTTTGCACTTCATGGTGAACCACTAGATGATGAAGACAATCTACACAGACATTGCAATGTAGATTTTTTAAATCAGAGGGTCACTCAACTGTACCACCTCCCCAACTTGCCCTCCTTACCTCCCCAGCTAGTAACGAGAGACACACCTGTGAGACGGAAAAAGAAAGTCTCTTGGCGCAGATTGTGTAATTACATCAGCCATGCTTATTCTTTTGTACTCTCAGTTCCCTAATTTCCTTTTCTCTTCATTGGGGTAAAAACCAAAAAGACAGAAAGTAGAGGGACCACAGCCATATCATTCATAATTCCTCTGTGATAACTCCGTGATGCCCCTTATTTTTCAGTGAGGGAGTTTTCTGACAGCTGGCTTTTTAAATTTATCTACTAGACAGTTTAAATTTAATGACCAATTTCTTTTTAATAACCTTAGCAGGCCCCCCAGAGTTTTAGCCATTTAAACAGAATACAATAGAAATTTCCAAAGAAATAAAAGGTGATTACTTTATACAGCTTCTCACATTCAAACACATTTGCATACATGGCCCACCTGAAAAGCTAGAACTAATGAAATTATGAATGAGATTCTTATTTTTCTATTCTCAGTATCCTCTCCCTCCTGGCATCTTTCAAAACTCTAATCTGAAATTATTCCCTCCAGGAAGTCATCCTTGATTAATCACTCCCAACTCTAATTATGTATTTCTTTATTATATAAACAATAGCTGTGGATATAGTTCCGGTTAGGTTCACCTTCTCTCATTCATATATGGATTTAAAGTTTCCTGAGTCTTGGGATGTGAATGTGTTCTTGGGCAGGAATGTCTTCTGTCTCTGTGTAGCCATTCCTTCCCTCTGCCCTCATCCCCAGGACTGCTTGAAGCAAAGACGAAAGAGAAACTTATTTACTGGTACAATAAAAGATCCTGGGCCCTGCAAATTGCCAGATCTGAGGTGAAATTTGAGCTCTGCTGACACTAGCGGTATGGAAGAAAGGTTAACTTTTTTAAAGCTTAATTTTCTTACATGAAAAAATGATAAATTCTTTAGGGCTCATGTGATAATTCAATAAGATGTGTGTTCAAAAGCACTTAAGGATGCTTGTAGATCTTTTCAAAAGTATTTGTTTCCTTAGTGATATGATTGCAGAAGCTGCCGAGTCCATGACATATCTTTTTCATCTGTTGTTGGCATCTGAAATTCTTTTCCAGAAGACAAAAGCCTTTTATGCCAAATTAGAAATAAGTTTGAGACCAGGCACAGTGGCTCACACCTATAATCTCAACACTTTGGGAGGCTGAGGCAGGTCGATGACTTGAGCCCAGGAGTTGGAGACCACCATGGGCAACATGGTAAAGCCCCGTCTCTACCAAAAAAAAAAAAAAAAAAAAAAAACAAAAATCAGCCAGCTGTAGCCTGTGGTCCCAGCTACTTGGGGTGGGAGGATTGCTTGATCCCAGGAGGCGAAGGTTGCAGTAAGCCAAGATCATGCCACTGCACTCTAGCCTGGATGACAGAGTGAGACCTTGTCTCAAGAAAAAAGAAAAAGAAATAAGGTTGAAATTGCAAATAATCTTGGGGTAAGTAACAATGAACTTAAATACATTCACTCTGCCAGGCATGCTAAACACCTGGCCATACATCCCTTCACTGATCCTTCCCCTACCCGTGATTGACACCATAAATTGGTCGGAGTAGAGGTCCCACTCAGCCCATGGCATGCCTCAGAACTCTCAACACAAGGCTCTCTAGACAGACACTACTGATCAATTAAAGTTTGGGAGGGTCCAGTCGTGCTAAGACATACGTCATTGACACTGTTAATCTCTGAGGAGCAGGGTTTGCTTAGAGGATGAGGGGAAGATTAAAGGAAGGGACAAAAGAGCAACCATTGCTGGATGTGGCAGTGACAAAGGGCACCAGGAGAGAAGGTACAATTTCTCTAGCCTGATAAGTTTTCTCACATGTCACCATGACCCAGATAGGCATTGCTCAGGGCCCAAGTGAAAGGTTTGGCCCATGAACACGCTGCTTCTTGACCTAGCTCCTCATTTTCACATCTTTGCTGTCTTTACTTCTTCGTTGTCAACGCTGACCCAATTCTCCGTTCCAAAGTCCCCCACGTATAACTCCCTCGGTTCTGAGAGGACATAGGGGTTGGGTTATGTCTGAGGTATACTCCAAGTCCAGACCCTGTGCTCCATGTTGCTGACTTCAGGGTCCATTCTCCACTCAGCTTTCCCTTCTGGATTGACACTTCCACCGGCAGATTCCCAGTAACCAGCTGATGATGAGCAAGCCCTGGGAGCCCTCTCCACACCCTGACCCCACAGGCTTCCGCCACCGGACAGAGTCTGACCAGTGGTGGAACGAGCTGTAGACTAAAATGGTGCGCCTCGTTATGTTGCCTTAATCCTCACCAGCCTGGACAAGGCCATCCACGGAGTGACAGCCAAATACATTGAGGTCAACTCAAAGTGACTTAGGGGTGGCTGAAGTTAATGACTGTTGAGTATAATTATCTCTCCTACAAATGAACTGTGTGTTTACAAGCTTATCAAGCCCCTTTTCTGAACCTTGGTTTTCTGCTCTGATCAGCGAGGGGGGCTGAACTACTGTGGAGAAACAGACCCCAAGGCTCTGCAAAGAATGGATGGACCATGGATGGGCTCTGTGGGGAGACATTCCAGGGCTCCCTAGCTGTGGGAAAGAGTCCAGGAGCTAATACAGTTTTGCCTGCCCTTTGTTTTCACCAATTGTCATCTGATTCAAGAGAAGCTCTTCTCACAGTAGGGTAGTGCCAAGAAGAAGAGTCAGATGTGAATACCTCACACATCACTCTTCATCCATCCATCAATTCACCAGTCCATCCATCCATCCATCATTTTCATTCATTCTATACATACATACATTATTCTATTCATATATCCATTCTACACATTATTCATATGTAAATAATATGTCGGGACACTGGGATGCAATAATAAACTAATCAGATGTCATCACCACCTTAGGGAGCTACAGTTTATTGTAGGTAGACAATAAGCAAGTGAGGTGACAAGTAAAATAATTACTAATTGTGAAGTTCCTGAGGAAACAAACAGGGTGGTATGATAGAAAATGGTCCGGTGCGCAGCGCCCCACTCCCCGGCCGGCCGCACGTAGTGGAGCTTTGCCGGGGAGGCATCGGCCCCGCAGCTGCACAGCTCGCAGTTCCCGCGGGAGGTGGGCGGGCCAGGCTGGGCCGCGCGCTGCTGAGCCGGGACCTGGTCTTGGAGCTCTGCGGCCGCGCGCTTGCCCTCCCGCGGCGGTTGCAGTCGCCGCCGCCCCTTCCGCCCCTTGCGCGGGACTGCGACCTGAAAATGTGACTTTTACTCATGTGAGCTGCCTTCAGAGAAACCTCCTCCAGAAACAGGAGAATGTGTGGCTCTCCAGTGTGGTCCCATCTCTGCAGGGTTTGTGGGTGTTGAGGGACCCAAACCTGCACCCGATGTCACAGATGCATTACTGCAGTAAGGAGCATGTGCCACACTGGAGATTGACAGGAGCAGGCTCGGACACAATCGGAGTTTGCACGATGCAGGTCTTTTTTTTCCCGCCAGAATTTGACATTGCAGCAGAAACAGAAAATGAGATTACACATGAAATTGTGGGAAAGGAGGGCGACTCAGAGACCACAGGGAGCGTGGGCGAAGCCCTTGAGAAGGAACTGGATTCCATGGTGAAGCGCGAATCCGGGATAGACACAATTTCCCAGAAGTTTAACACTCAACTACCCCTTGAACCAGAACAGATTCTCAGATAATGGCCGAGGGCTTGCTGCCATTTGGACTCCTGGTGAAAATATCTTTCAAGAAAAGGGTATTCCAGACTGCCTCTATGTTGCCAAGAGAATGTTTGAATTCCAGGTCCTGCAGCGGGCCCTGAATCGCCTGAAGGCCACAGACCAGGCAAGGCCACCTCCTGGCCAGCTTGTCCCTGCCAGGAACACGGAAACTTAGGGGAATTTGTAGGGATACAAGATGTTACAGATCCTACTCGAAGACATCGTAAAGCCTTAACAATGTTGATAATCTCTTATACCTTGCAATTCCATTTCTAGTACTTTCTCCTAAGGAAATCATTTTATCAGAGATAGAGGTACAAAGATATTGCTTAAAGCATTGTTTACAATGTCTGAATATTAGTAAAACAAAAAAAATGTCTAATGACAGGGAATTAAAGAGATTTTGGTACACACACCCACACGAAGAAGGAAAAACATGAGCAACCTCCTTTGGACAGATGGGAATGCACAAGGCCTCTCTAAGAAGGTGACATTTGGGCTGACATCTAAAGAACGCTCTTTAGGAACCAGCCACACAAATGGGCAAGAGGAAGCAAGTAGAAAAGGTTCAGGCCAGAAGGAATTAAGCGCCTAAGAAGTTAAACAAAACCCAGTAAGGCTGGAGCAAAGGAAGCTGGAAAAAGTGACTGATATAGTTTGAATGTTTGTCCTCACCCAGATCTCCTGTTGAGATGTAATCTCCACTGTGGGAGGTGGGGCCTGCTGGGAGGTGTTTGGATCCTGAGGGCAGATCCTGCATGAATGGCTTGGGCCATCCTCTTGGTGATGAGTGAACTCTGGCTCTGAGTTCACAGGAGATCTGATTGTTTAAAAGTGTGTGTGGCTGGGCTTGGTGGCTCACGCCTGTAGTCGCAGCACTTTGGGAGTCTGAGGCAGGTGGATCACAAGGGCAAGACATTGAGACCGTCCTGGCCAACACGGTGAAACCCTGTCTCTACTAAAATACAAAAATTAGCTGGGCATGGTGGCACATGCCTGTAGTCCCAGCTACTCGGGAGGCTAAGGCAGGAGAATCTCTTGAACCCAGGAGGTGGTTCAGGAGGTTTCAGTGAGCCGAGATTGTGCCACTGCACTCCAGCCTGGTGACAGAGCAAGACTCCGTCTCAAAAAAAAAAAAAAAAGTGTGTGACACCTCGCCCCCTCCAATTGTCTCTGTCTCTCTTCTCTCTCACTTGTTCCTGCTTTTGTCATGTGACCTGCCTGCTCCCCCTTTGCCTTCTGCTGTGATTGGAAGCTTCCTGAGGCCTCCCTAGAAGCTGAGCAGATGCCAGCACCGTGCTTCCTGTACAGCCTACAGAACCTTGAGCCAAGTAAGCCTCTTGACCAATTAAATGGCCTAATATAGTGACAAAGGATGAATTTGAAGAGGTGAACAGAACTGCAGCCCACAGAATTCTGGGACCTATAATAGGAAATTTGGGTAGACATTGAAGTGCTTTTAGGCAGGGTAGTTGTATTAGGCCATTCTTGTATTGCTATAAAGAAGTATCTGAGGCTTGGAAATTTATAAAGAAAAGAGACTTAATTGACTCACAGTTCTGCAGACAGTACAAGAAACATGGTGCCAGCATCTGCTTCTAGCAAGGGCTTCAGGAAGCTTCCAATCACGGTGGAAGGTGAAGCGGTAGCAGGCATGTCATACAGTAAGAACGAGAGCAAGAGAGAAGGTATGGACAAGGTGCCACATACATTTTTTGTTTGTTTGTTTGTTTGTTTGTTTTTGAGACAGGGTCTCCCTCTGTCACCCAGGCTGAAGTGCAGTGCCATGGTCTTGGCTTACTGTAGCCTTGACCTCCCGCGCTCAAGCAACTCCCCCCGTTCAGCCTCCCGAGTAGCTAGGATTACAGGTGGATGCCACCGTGCCCAGCTAATTTTCTTGATTTTTTTGGTAGAGACAAGGTCTTGCCATGTTGCACAGTCTGGTCCTGAACTCCTGGTCTCAAGTCATCTTCCTGCCTCAGCCTCCCAAAGTGCTGGGATTACAGGCATGAGCCACCGTGCCCAGACGCCACACACTTTTAAACAACCAAATCTCACAAGAACTCACTCATTGTAGTGAGGACAGCACCAAGCCAGAGGGATCCGCCCCTATGACCCAAACACCTGCTGCCAGGCCCCACCTCCAACATTGGGGATTACATCTCAACATGAGATTTGGCGAGGACAAATATCAAAATCCCTCTCTGGCAACTGTGTGCAAACTGGGTAGGAGTGGGTCAAGAATAGAAGAGAGGAGACCAATTAAGAGACTAAATGAGAGGGAATAGTGGCTGAGAGAATAGTCTGGAAAAAGGGACAGTCATGTATGTTCTGGAGGTTGACACTGTAGGACTTGCTGATGCGCTGCGAGTAGGGCATCAGGAGGAGAGAGAAGAGGTGACTCCACACTTCCAGATGATGGTGCCATTGACTCAGATGAAAGTTCTCAGGAGGAGACCCATTGGGGGCAGGGGTGTGTAACTTTTTGCAGAACAGGTTTGTGTGTCTTTCAGTGGCCAGTTTCTCCTATCCAGGGGGGAATTCTGGGGATGAACTGAGAGAAAAGCAAGATTGAGAACAAAAGGGAATGTGTGCTTTATCTGCCGAGGCAAGCTCGGTCGGGGAGACCCTAACCCAATGGCACTAGAGGAATTAAAGACACACACACAGAAATATAGGGGTGTGAAGTGGGAAATCAGGGGTCTCACAGCCTTCAGAGCTGACAGCCCCGAACAGAGATTTACCCATGTATTTATTAACAGCAAACAAGTCATTAGCATTGTTTCTATAGATAATAAATTAACTAAAAGTATCCCTTGTTCCTATTAAATGAAGAGAGGTTTTGACCTTGGCTAGTTTGCAGTGAAGCATAAGAAATAGATCAATATCACACACTATTAGGATGTCTACTGTCAAGAAAAATAGAAAATAAGTGTTGGTGAAGATGTGGAAAAACTGGAACCTTTGTGCAATCTTGGTGGAAATGTAAAATGGTGCAGCAGTAATGGAAAACAATACGGAGGTTCTTCAAAAAAATAAAAATCAGATTACCATATAATCCAGCAATCCCACTTCCGAGTATATATTCCAAAAGAATTGAAAGCATAGTCTTGAAGAGAGATTAGTTCCCCCATGTTCATAGTAGCATTATTCAAAATAGCTAATAGGTGGAAGCCACTCAGCTGTCCAAGAGTTGAGCCCAAGAGTTGGAAGCTGCAGTGACCTGTGATCATGCCACTGCACCCAGCCTGAGCAACCGAGAAAGACCCTGTCTCTAAAAAAAGAAAGGAAATCCTGTCACATGCTGCAGCGTGAATGAATCTTGAGGACATTGTGCTAAGTGAAATAAGCCAGTCACAAAAGAACAAATACCATATGATTTCACTTATATGAGATATCTAAAGTAACTAAATCCAGAGACAGAAAGTAGTATGATGGTTGCCAGAAGCTGGAGGCAGAAGGAATAGAGTTGTTGTTTAGTGGGTATAGTTTCAGTTTTGCAAGATGAAAACATTTTGGAGACTGTTTGCACAATGTGAATATACTTAACACTGCTGAACTCTACACTTAAATGGCGTTAAGATGGTAAAAATTTTATATTATGTATATTTTAGCACCATTAAAAAAACTTTGGAAACTAATGACTTGTTTAAATCAAGATTAATAGCATGTAACCCACACACTACTTTGTTAGAAAAAAAAAAAAAGATCAAGAATAAAATAATGACATAAGTGTATGTACATATTAACAAAAACTGCCTAAGCCAAAAAATATCAATTATCTCTTACCTAAGCCATTTCACCACTAAGCAGCTTGAAATATAGTATCTGCAGGTGGTAAATTCTGCTATCAGGGACACAATTTAGGAAAAATGGGAAAGCATCCATCATTATTTCAAAGTTTCTCAACTACCAAAAATCCTATCCATCCATTAAACCAAACAGTATGTCTTGACCATTGACTACATTTTTAGCCATATGCTAGGTACCATGGACATATACAGACATAAGACACCCACCAAAACTTCTCTCTCCCCTCTCTCTCCCTCTCTCTGAGTCAAAAATCTCTTCCTTCCCTTTGATCTTTACCTAATTTTCTCTTTGCCATGCCTAAGATACGGTTTCTTTGCTCATACAGTCTTGGTCCATGTTTCTCTGAGCCTCTGAGACCTGGAAAATTGATATTGGCTGGTTGTTGGTAGAACCATTTGCTTTTCTTTCTTTTTTTTTTTTTTTGAGACGGAGTCTCACTCTGTCCCCGGGGCTGGAGTACAGTGGCCGGATCTCAGCTCACTGCAAGCTCCGCCTCCCGGGTTTACGTCATTCTCCTGCCTCAGCCTCCCGAGTAGCTGGGACTACAGGCACCCGCCACCTCGCCCGGCTAGCTTTTTGTATTTTTTTAGTAGAGACGGGGTTTCACTGTGTTAGCCAGGATGGTCTCGATCTCCCGGCCTCGTAATCCGCCCGTCTCGGCCTCCCAAAGTGCTGGGATTACAGGCTTCAGCCACCGCGCCCGACCCATTTGCTTTTCTTGAGTGTCATTTTTCCTTGCTACCATCCTTAGTAGGCTGCAGGCTAACCCTTCATTTCCTTTTGGGTGCTGCTTCAATTCCTCTTGTCTCTGATAATTCTCAAAGAAGACCTACAATGTATTCAGGCCACTGCCCAATTTTAGAGACATTTCCACTCTAGTTGTCATGGTCAATGTCTGAGCTTTAATGCTTCCTCCTGAGCTGTGGTTCATCCAGCTAAGTCATGCTTAATGATAATTAGAAAAGAGGTGACCGACATGGGGATTTGAGTCCGTGGCTTAATCGTCAGGGAGAGAGATTTTTTACTGCTAACTCATATGACAAATCTGTGAAGCACTGTTGGCTAGTATAATTTATTTTATTGAAGTAAGAGGTTGTGTTTTTTCTAACTTTTCAGTTGAGCTTACTGACCTGTATAAAGTCAGCAAAATCAGGTAATTTTGTGTAAGCATCCTTGTAGAATCTACACTAAATACTGGCAATTGAGATGAAGTGGATACAGTTGGTGTTCTTTAAATATTTACATCCCAAAGCTGATACAGTCACAAAACAATTCAACACAATGCCATGAAATATTGTATGCTCATGGGTTATAATGACTGATTAATTCACAATTGCTTCCCAGGTAAGTTCTAGAAACTAAGCACGAAGCCTCCCCTCTTTGCAGACCTATTTGCATACCCTGGAATTGCCAGGTGCTCAGCCATGGATCACAATAACAGTGAGAACATTCAGTAGCACCTTCCTAAGTCTTTGGCTTAGTTTTCCAACTGTTGTACTCTGGACTCCCCTCTTTAGTGACTGGTAACTTGGAGTTTTAATTCAATATTAGGCTTCAGCTGGCTATAATGTGTTAAGTAACTGTCTTTTTCACAATGCGTATTTATTGAGCTCTCTCTTAATATTCATCGGACATCCCTTAAGAGGCCCCTCAATGGCAGGGAAAGGCAATCTGGTTTTGCAGCACGTATCTGCACACATCTGTCCATTCCTCAGGAGAACTATAACTACAGCCTGAGTCCCTCCATCTTTCCATATTGCCTTTGGGAGCAGATTTTAATAACTTAATCCTGCATTTGATAGGTCAACTAGCATTTATCTGAGTAACAAGGCCAGTTTTCTGCTGTGCTAAACCTTTCAAAATCATACAAAGCTTCACCTGTATGTTCCTAATCCCACTTCCACATCCTGGCATGGCGCTTGATGTCATAGCCACATTGCATGGGTTTATCCTGCAGAGTGCAAGAGGAAAATCGTTCTGGATTTTAGAGAAGAAAATCCAAGACAAGAAACAGAGGTAGCAGGAGAGAGATGTCATTGGTGCATCGCTGAAGAAAAACCTCAAGCTGCCAACGTCAGCTCTACAGAGAAATGGGGACTGAAGCCAAAGAGAGGGATTTCCAACCTGTGTCAGCTGAAATCTAAAATGCAGTCAGTCATTTGGACAATAGCTAGGGAGTTATTTTGATGTATCAGTGACTTTGAAAATGCAGTATCAATCATGATGTTATTTCTCTTGGACTTGGGGGTGAAAGGACTCAAGTGGAAGGTTCCCATTACCACAGCAGTATTTGAGGGAGCGAGGAAGTTGGGAGGGAGGAAGAACAATATGTCCCTCATCTGGGGATTTTCTCTCCTCGTAACTGGTCTTTTAAAATCCTTTATGTAGGGATCTTGCAAACTGACTCTGAAAAAGAAAGCCTCACTATCTCTTACGGTGCCATCAACTCACACTATAAAAGGAGCAAAAAGCGTTTTAAAAGCCAATTTGACCGGAGCTAATTTATTTTACTTTGTTTATCGACAGATGTCAATATCTTTATATGTTTCTTATCTCCCCAAGTGGACTGTAAGCTTCGGGAAAGGCAATAGCTCTGTAACAGTTACAGCACTCCTGGAGTAGTGCCCATCAGACTGTGTGTAAATGAGAATTGGCCATCAGTCACCCTGAGAGGCAATGCACATTCATTCTCAGGATGCTGCTATTGCTCAACTGATTTTTAGAACTTTGAGAGGGAAGAATTTTCTAACCCTTTCCATTTACTAAATTTACCTTTAGAATTGGTTCATAAGTCACTCCCAAATCAATTTTTTATACTTTATAGTCATCACATTCCTTTTTTTTTTTTTTTTTTTTTTTTTTTTTGAGATAGAGTCTTGCCTTACTGCCCAGGCTGGAGTGCAGTGGTGCGATGTGGGCTCACTGCAACCTCCACCTCCTGGGTTCAAGTGATTCGCCTGCCTCAGTCTCCCAAGTAGCTAGGATTACAGGCATGCACCACCATGCCTGGCTAATTTTTGTTTTTGTTTTTGTTTTTGTTTTTTGAGACAGAGTCTCGCTCTGTCGCCCAGGCTGGAGTGCAGTGGCCGGATCTCAGCTCACTGCAAGCTCCGCCTCCCAGGTTCACGCCATTCTCCTGCCTCAGCCTCCCGAGTAGCTGGGACTACAGGCACCTGCCACCTCGCCTGGCTAGTTTTTCTGTATTTTTTAGTAGAGACGGGGTTTCACTGTGTTAGCCAGGATGGTCTCGATCTCCTGACCTCGTGATCCACCCGTCTCAGCCTCCCAAAGGGCTGGGATTACAGGCTTGAGCCACCCCGCCCGGCCAATTTTTGTATTTTTAGTAGAGACTGGGTTTCACTATGTTGGCCAAGCTGATCTCAAACTCCTGATCTCAAGTGATCTGCCCGCCTTGACCTCCCAAAATGCTGGAATTACACGAGTGAGCCACCGTGGGCAGCCATATTTCGTTTTTCAAAAAAACTTTACTGAGGTATAATTTACATTTAATAAAATGCACTCACTTTAAGTGTACAATTAGATGATTTTTAGTCAAGTCACAATTATGCAACCATCACCACAATCCAATTTTAGAGCACCTCCATCACCTATTCCCATCCCTAGCCCCAGGCAACCACTAGTCTACTCTGTCTACATAGATTTGCCTTTTCTGGATACCTTGTATAAGTGGAATCCTATCATAGATGATCTTTTGTGACTTGCTTATTTTGCTTAGCATAATGTTTTCAAGGTTGTAGTGATGCAGATGCACCCCAAAATTGGAGCTTAGCTTGGTGGGTTCTTGGTTTCATTCAGAAAAGAATTCAAGAATCAGCTGACAGTGAAAGAAAACAAGTTTATTACAGCAACAGTGTACATCACAATGGCTGCTCCATAGAGCAGGGCTAACCCATAGACAGAGTGGTCCAGAGCAGCAGTGTGCAGCAAGGTGGCCACTCTGTAGGCAGAGCGGCGCTGTCTCATAAGCAGAGCAGCCTCGAGCAGCAGCAGCAACTGCAGTCCCAAGCAGGAGCAGCAGCTGCCACAGCCATCACGGACTGCTGGCCAGCTATATTTTTGCCTACTCCTAACTAAGTGCTAATTATGGGATTATTCAGAATTTTCTAGAAAAGGGGCGGGGGAGTTCCTGGAACCATGTAAGGCAACTTCCCACTCGTTACCATGGCATTTGTAAACTGTTATGGCGCTAGTGGGAATGTCTTTATGCTAATTAGCGGTGAGGACAACTAGAGGTTGCTTTCATCACCATCTGCTGGTTTCCTCCAGTTCCTCTGCTACATCTTGTTTTGATCAGAAGGGTCTGATTGGAAAACAAGTCCATCTACCTCAGTAGCATGTATGAGTACTTCATTTCTTTTTAGGGCTGAATAATATTCCATTGTATGGATATTACCACATTTTGCATAGCCATGGACATCGGGATTGTTTCCAGTTCATGGTTATTATGAATAAAACTACTCTGAATATTCACATATGTTTTTGTATAGACTTTTTTTAAATCAGAAAATGTATTCCTCAATTTTATCTTGCCTCTACTCTCAGTGGCTTCGCGACATTGAACATATTCAAAAGAATGAACCATAGGCTCTGAGGTGATGCCCAAAGAAAAGATGCCCTAAAAATACTTTCTACGCAGATAACACCATTGGATTAAGAATATGACCTCCTGAAGGCTGGGCGTGGTGGCTCACACCTGTAATCCCAGCACTTTGGGAGGCCGAGGTGGGAGGATCATGAGGTCAGGAGTTTGAGACCAGCTTGACCAACATGGTGAAACCCCATCTCTACTAAAAATACAAAAATTAGCTGGGCATGGTGGTGCGCACCTGTAATCCCAGCTGGGAGAATCGCTTGAACCCGGGAGGAGGAGGTTGCAGTGAGCTGAGATGGCGCCACTGCATTACAACCTGGGTGACAGAGCAAGACTCTGTCTTAGAGAAAAAAAAAAAAAAGAATATTATCTTCTGAAATAATTGTTCTAAAGATGCGATATTCATTTGATACATAAACGTAGGTGTATTGTTTGTAAATAGTTAATCTCATGTGCGCACCTTAAGTACAGCACGCCTGTGAAGCTACAACAGTTTAGCACAGTATTTTGCAGGTAGAAGCTGCTTGATACATATTTGCTGACTGAGTTTTTAAATGCTCATAGTGGTTCCTCTTGGAAAGTAAAATATCAAAAGTTTCAGTGTTTAACAACCTTTTCCCATTTTGTATAAACAAAGCCAAAGCCCTGGGAGAGAACATGACAAGCTGTCCAAAGAGCCCCAAGTCACAATTATCTATCAGGCAGTCTTATTGATCTTCCTTCAACTCGAGAGGCCTCAGGCAAAGCAACTGCTCTGTAGGCTTGGAGGGGCAGGAAGCGTTTGTGTGGGGCCTGTGGGAGCATTGATTTCACTGCTGAATTATGCCTCCATGAGAAATAGCCAGAGGAGCCCAGCTCTTCTCGGCAAGGGCCCTGCCCCTTGCTGGCACATTTTCTTAGAAGTCGATTGGCCCGGATCCAACATTGGCTAACTTCCTCTCAGTTGCTCCCTTGCACACTGTTCCAAACCTATGTGGTCAGATTTGGGCTGTTAATTCAACAGACTCCAACCACAAGGAAACTAGAACCACCCGGTCCCCTCTTGCTGACATTCTAGCCACCTTGTTGGCTCTGGGCAGCTGTGAATGCATCTGGGCCTGTGGTCTGTGGGCTCTGAGGCAGCACTCAATGAAATCCCATCTTTAATTGGACAAATGAAGTGTCCTCCTCTGGGTTTCCCCAGTGCTCAAGAAAACAGTGTATGAGAAATGCAGCCAGCATGTCCGCCCACAGCATGAGCTCTTGTGTGCCTCTTCCTTAGAGTGGCTGCCCAGGCAGTAGGACTACAGCCCCCAGCACAGGAGAACCCTTCATCCGGGTGTTCAGTGCCTCAATAGTTTTCCATTGTCATGTAATCATAAGTTGATTCTGTTTCAATTTTCAAAGCACTTTTTCAAATAGATATCAACTCACTATTAGTACAGATTTTATAACATTTAAAATGTATTTATATAATTATTTTCCATCACAAAATATTAAATTGCATTCTTAGTAGATACAAAGTAAAAAATAAATGCACTCAACATTTTCTTGTTTCTTCATTACTTTTTAATCTCCCTTAAAAAAAACTATCAGGCTGGGCGCGGTGACTCATGCCTGTAATCTCAGCACTTTGGGAGGCTGAGGCGGGCAGATCACCTGAGGTCAGGAGTTCGAGACCAGCCTGGCCGATATGGTGAAACCCTGTCTCTACTAAAAATACAAAAATTAGCCAGGCATAGTGGCACATGCCTGTAATTCCAGCTATTTGGGAGGCTGAGGCACGAGAATCGCTCGAACCCAGGAGGCAGAGGTTGCAGTGAGCCAAGATCACGCCTTGGCACTCCAGCCTGGGCAACAAAGCAAGACTACATCTCAAAAAATTTAAAAAAAATTATATATTATATATATTACTCATTAGCCATTTAAAACTTTTTTCTAGCTTTGCTGCTGTCTTTACAACCCTATTCTTAGAATATTGGAGTGCTCTCTACACCTTTTTTTTTTTAAGTAATCATCCTTAGGGCAGGGCGTGGTGGCTCACGACTGTAATCCCAGCACTTTGGGAGGCCAAGGCAGGCAGATCACAAGGTCAGGAGATCGAGACCATCCTGGCTAACACAGTGAAACCCCGTCTCTACTAAAAATACAAAAAAAGGAAATTAGCTGGGCGTGGTGGCAGGCGCCTGTAGTCCCAGCTACTCAGGAGGCTGAGGCAGGAGAATGGCGTGAACCCGGGAGGCGGAGCTTGCAATGAGCCGAGATTGCGCCACTGCACTCCACCCTGGGCAACAGAGCGAGTCTCCGTCTCAAAAAAATAAATAAATAAATAAATAATAATAATCCTTAGAAGCCCAAGCACAGTGGCTCATGCCTGTGATATCTCAGCACTTTGGGAAGCTGAAGTGGGAAGATTGCTTGAGGCCAGGAATTTGAGACCAACCTGGGCAACATAGCGAGACCCCATCTAAAGAAATAAATACGCAATCACTACATAAAATATTTAGTGTTTGTCTTTGACTTTGTGGCTCACTCTCTGAAGGGCACCTTTATGTTTGTTTGCCCATGCCCACAACCTTCACCTCTCTCCTAGTGATACTCTGCTCCCTCCTCTGTCCATGTGATCTGGGTGACTCTTTCCTCTTCTTACCCAACTATGACTTCCCTGCCCAGGAATTGGCAATGACCCAATTTGACTAATCAGAGCCCCTTTCCAACTGGAACTGAAGGGGAGAGGGCTTTTTGCTCTCAGGTAAAGATATTCTGTTATTTGTTTAAGCAAGTCCCAAATGGGTTTTATCACTTGCAATGTTGCCTGTTATAATTTTTATTTGGTATAATAGAAGTGTAAGATACCCGGAAAAAGATACCTAAATAATTTAAGTGGTTGCTGGAGGACCTTGCATCTCTAGATCTTGGTATTCTTATGTGTAAAATGGGGAACTTGGACTATCTCGGAAGTCTCCAGGCTTTCCTGGTAAAAACTGAGAAGTAATCTGAAAAGATGGGGAGGTGAGAAGATGCAACCTCTGGTGTTCTACATGCAAGGCTTATAAATGCCACTGCACCAAGATCATGCCACTGCACACCAGCCTGGGTGACAGAGCAAGACCCTGTCTCAAAAAAAAACAAAAACAAAAACAAAAAAAACAACAAAAATAAAATAAAAAAGATAAACAAAAAAAAGGAAGGTGGGATAACCTTGCTTGCTGAGTCTTCTGGCGTCCTTCTTTCTCCCATGCTGGATGCTGCCTTCCACTCCTCCTGCCCTTGGACATCAGACTCCAGGTTCTTCAGCCTTTGGACTCTGGGACTTGCACCAGTGGCTTTCCGGGGTCTCTTGGCCTTTGACCACAGACTGAAGGCTACATTGTTGGCTTCCTGGGTTTGAGGCTTTTGGACTCAGACTGAGCCACTACCAGCTTCTCTCTTCCCCAGCTCGCAAACGGCCTATCATGGGTTTTCACCTTGTAATTGTGTGAGCCAATTCTCCCTAATAAACTCCCCCTTATATAGATTCACGTATCCTATTGGTTCTGCCCCTCTGGAGAACACTGACTAATATGGTGGAATGCATGAAAGAATGCCGTAGTGGAGGTGACCTGAAGCCGAGCTCCATCCCTAACCCGTCTCAGGTATATGACAACACCCTGTATCAACTGCACCAATTTAAAACAACTGATTTGAGGCTCCTGGTCTAGATGATTTCAAAACTCTCTTTTGACTATAATAGAGGATACTTCAATCAATAAATCAATTAAAAGCTTTGCTGATCATCTATATATTTAAAAACTGTTGTAATTCTATGAGTAAGTAACAGAAAAAAAACAAATAAATGCACAATTACTAAATATCTCTGAATCCCCCAGAACTGGGGGGGATTCTGGGATGATTGTGGCTTTGACTCATTATCACAATCTGTTTCAAAGAGGCCTACCAAATAAGGAGATTTGCTGCACTTCTTTTTCTTCTTCTTTTTTTTTTTTGAGATAGGGTCTTGCTCTGTCACCTAGGCTGGAGTACGGTGGCGATATCTCGGCTCACTGCAACCTCCGCCTCCCAGGTTCAAGTGATTCTTCTGCCTCAGACTCCCAAGTAGCTGGGATTACAGGCGCCCACCACCACACCTGGCTAATTTTTATAGTTTTAATAAAGAGAGAGTTTCACCCTGTTGGTCAGACTGGTCTCAAACTCCTGATCTCAAGTGATCCGCCTGATTCAGCCTCCCAAAGGGCTGAGACTACAGGCGTGAGCTACCACACTGAGCTGCCTGCACTTTTTAAACATACATTTTATCCCCATTTGTCTTTATTCAGAATCACACACATCCATTTACCCTTTCCTCTGGGATGGGGGTCGATGAACCACACTTCTCTTATTCGTTTAGCAACTATTTACCACACTGGAAATATGTTAAGTGCCCCACAGTGTGCGAAGTTCTGTAAGGCACTGGCAGCCAGGCCCCAGTCAAGGATGACTGGTTAGGGAAGGGGAAGAGTCGGCTAAAGGCAGGGAATATCATGAGCCAAGGCATTAAGGTCAAAATCTTAAACTGGGAAATGGCAAGGAATCCAGGGTGGCTAGAGTACAAGGTGTATATGAGGCAAAATGTGGGAGGTGAATATGGCAAGGGAGTTTGGAGCCAAGAGTGGAGGCTTGTGAATGCCATAATAGTTAGTCCTTGACCCCATGAATAAAAAGGATTTTTTGAGCAGAGAAATGCCACGTTCAGAGCTGCCCTTATAGGAAGTTAATTTGTCACATCCAGCATTAAAAGTGGTAGCTATTATTATTATTATCATATAATTATGTAATTGTTAGAACATTTGTTTATTTAGAAAAAGTAACCAAGAACAATATACATCAATGCCATTTTCCTACAGCATCCTCAAAGTGGAACATTTTCAGCTCTTCTTGTCTGTCCCTCCATTTAGTCAGGCCTTTCTTAATTCCTCAGTGTGGAGGTCTTGCTCATCATTCACTAAATTCATCCCCATGGGTTTTTTTTGCAGTGTTACATATATTACTTTAAAAATCATTTTCAATTTTTCATTATAAATACATAGAAATATAATTGATTTTTATGTTAAAATTCTATCCTACAAACTTTGAAAGAAATAAAAATACTTTACCCCCAAATATATTTCTTTGACATATTTTGAGATGGCTGTCAGAGGGCCAGCAAACAGAAGTGGCCCTGTAAAGCTGTCTTTTGGGGGAGATTTGCATCTATGGAGAATCTGCATTGATACAGTCAGGCTTTCCTTTGCCCAGATCTAGGAAAGATTCACTGAGAGGCTGACATCTTTAAAGGTCTGAAAAGAAGCATGGACCATCTATTCTCTCTGAAGGCTGCTACCTGTGAGGTTTCATCGACATACAAGACAACCTTTGCTGGCCAGGCCTTTTCTTCTTTCCTTCCCAGGACCTCTCTTGCCACCATCACCTAAATTTTTTTTTTTTTTTTTTCCAAGATGGAGTCTCGCTTTGTTGCCCAGGCTGGAGTGCAGTGGCACAATCTTGACTCACTGCAACCTCTGCCTCCCAGGTTCAAGTGATCCTCCTGCCTCAGTTCCCCTAGTAGCTGGGATTATAGTCACGTACCACCATGCCCGGCTAATTTTTGTATTTTTAGTAGAGACGAGGTTTTGCCATGTTGGCCAGGCAGGTCTTGAACTCCTGATCTCAGGTGATCCACCCACTTCTCCCAAACTGCTGGGATTACAGGCGTGAGCCACCGTGCCTGGCCACCATCACCTAATTTACCATCATAACTTGCTTTGGGTCATGCTCTGAGCTGCATTCTCTCTGTAACCTCAAGATAGTATAGAAGCTTCTGCACTCCATTGGAGGATTAGGTCTTCATTCTGAAGGCTCCTATGTCACATAAAACTGTGATCAAATACATCTGCATGCCTTTTTTCCTACTGCAATACTAGCCTTTTATGAGTTGATTTTTCAGTGAAACTTCTGAGGGTAAAGGGAGAGTTTTCCCTAGGTTTGCCTCAAACTCCTGGGCTCAAGCAATCCTCTTGCCTCACATCCCAAAGTCCTGGGATTACAGGCATGAGCCACTGTGCCCAACCTATAAAGTTTTATTAAAATTAGCTGTAGCATTAATAATACACTGATACAAAGGTAGAATTAGGTTTTCTCTTTTGAACAAGATTTTTGTGTGGTATTAAGAGATAGTAAAATATTTTTTGTTGTACTTTTGAGTAAACTGAAAAAAAAAAAGTGGAGTAAGGGGAAGAGAGGGAGAGAGAGATTTTGTTTGCCTGATGGTGTCTATTAGGTCTTATGATTGTTTTGAAAACTGTATTCTTTCCCATCAAAGAATAAAGGTTTTTGCTTTTTGAAGTCTTTGAATCATCACTTTGGCTAAATGAATCAATATTATTTCACAGTGAGCTGTGATCCTATTTTGAGCAAGTATTTTAAACCTTTTATATCTGGCAAACTTTCCAAAATCAAAATTTCAAATTCTAAATTCATTCTTTTTGACATCAAACTAACTTTTTGAATGTTAGGGCTCCTAGACGTCCAAGAGAGACATATTAGGCTTATTTGGTCTGTTAAAATTGTATGAAAAGCATTGTTAAATCAGAAATGGTGCTTAACTTTTGGGGGGTTATGTTTGTATAAATATGTTAATATGTATTTCAAAATTGTATGATTTCCTAAAATTCTGATGTGTCTTGGTATCAATTATCAGTAATAATTGTAATTATTATGTTCAATTGTTGCATGCCATAAAACAACAAAATGTTCTTGTCAATTGTATCTGTATTTATGGCCAGCTAAGACTTTTGTCATTCATAGACAGTTATTCTTTTACTTTGATTCTTCTTTAAAAAAGCAGTTTATAATCAACTACAGTCCACAATTTGCTTTCTCTATAAGGAAATTCAGGGAAGGTCTCCTGAATACAGGTTTCTAACTTTGGATATCATACCACTGGACTAGGTAAAAAAAACCTTCCAGGATTCTAGTTAAAAGCTGATGTGCTCATGAGGATTGCTAACCCAACATCAAGCAGAACAAGAGCTAATTACATGGGGCTGAACTAAGAGAGGACTAAAAAGACTTTTTCATGAACTTTTTGTTGGATACATAGCTAATTTGTTTTATGTTTTCTTTTCCAGAGTCAAAACAAAACAAAAAACAAAAAACCCTTTTCTTTTGAGCTATTTATAGCTTACAACTAATTGGGTAAAGTATACATTGTGAGCAAAATTTGAAGCATTTATCTATCTTGCTACCTGATATCTCCAGCATTTGGAAACTTTTGTGATTATTCTTAATTTAGGACAAGATAGCTATTCGTATATGTTCAATATGAATCTGTATTCTTTTGGAGGATTTGACTGGAATGGCATATTTTCAAATATGACCAGATTGCTTTGAGGAATTGAAGTTGACTTTATAGAGCTAACAAAAAACTCCTTGGTACACAGTTTCTTTACAAGGTTCCTGACCTGTGGTAAGTGAAGAGTGTTACTTTCTGACAGGCCCAGGAACCTCAAGTTATTTTGGAACCTCAAGAAGAGAAGAATTCACCCAATTCATACAGGTATTGCAGACAGTCAATGACAAATGACAAATCCTTGCCTTGGTTTTTTAGCCTCAAGGCTTTTAAAAGTCTAATCTGAGATTTCTTATGAAAATGTTTCTGCAAAGCCAATTTGAGAAAAGCCTATATGGTCAATCACTATTCTTGCTGCACTTTATGCAAATAAACAGGCCAAGTATAATAAGATAAAAACTTATTTTTACAAATAAATTGGTCCTGCTATGATTTGCCTTTGGTAGAAATTGGGGGACTGGGCCAGGTGTGATGGCTCACACCTGTAATCCCAGCACTTTGGGAGACCAAGGTGGGCGGATCACCTGAGGTGAGGAGTTCGAGACCAGCCTGGTCAACATGGTGAAACCCCATCACTACTAAAAATACAAAAATTAGCTGGGCATGTTGGCATGTGCCTGTAATCCCAACTACTTGGGAGGCTGAGGCAGGAGAATCATTTAAACCTGGGAGGTGGAGGTTGCAGTGAGCTGAGATTGCACCATTGCACTCCAGCCTGGGCAACAAGAGTGAAACTCCGTCTCAAAAAAAAAAAAAAAAAAGAAAAAAAAGAAAGAAAGAAATTTAGGGAAATGGAGAGAGAAAATTATGTTTCAAAGGAAAACTGTAGAACGTCTATTATTAGATTCTAGCCTTGTTCATTGTTTTTGAGTTTTTATCATTTGCCTGCAATTTGTACTGGATCCTGAATTCTTTCCTGGCTACAAGTCTCCAAACTAACTTTTTCAAATTTTTATTTCATTTTTTTCTGACTTGGAATTACTAGAAATGCGCTGACAAGAAACAACAACAACAACAAAACTTTATAAAATATTTAAAGAGGCTTATCCTGACCCAATATGAGTGGCCACAACTCAGAGAACAGTCTCAAGAAATTCTGAGAAAGTGTGCCCAAGACTGTCAGGTTATAGTTTTGTTTTATACATTTTAGGGAGACAGAAGTTACAGGCAAAGACATAAGTCAGTATATATAAGGTGTACATTGGAGGTGTCCTGGTAAGGTGGAACATCTCAAAGCAAGTGCTTACAGGTCACAGGTGGCTTCAAAGATTTTCTGATTGGCAATTTGTTGAAAGAGTTCAGCTTTGTCTAAAGATTCGAAGTCACTTGAAAGACATGCTTGAGTTCAGATAAGGAGGGTTGTGGAAGCCAAGGTTTTGTTATATAGATGAAGTCTCCATATAACAGTCTTTAGCGAGAATAGATGATAAATCTCTCTTTTGAGAACTTAAAAGGTATCAGAAAGTTAATTAATCTTTTCTAGGTCCAGGAAAGTCCTGACTATTAACAGAGATTCTCTACAGATGTAAATTTCCCCCACAAAAGCTGGCTTTGCAGGGTCATTTAAAACTATGTCAAAGAAATATATTTTGGGGTAAAATATTTTGATTTCTTTCAGGATCGGCTGTCAATTGATGCTATGTTTGAGTCAGGTTGGAATTTGGTTATCTTCTTGCCACAAAGAGTCTATTTTGTCAGTCCTGTGATCTCTATTTTAATGTTAATGCTGGTCAGTCTTGCCTAAACTCAAAAAGGGAAGGGGCATAATGAGGCATGCCTGACCTCCCTTCCCATCAGGGCCTGAAATTTAGTTTTACAGGTTTCTTTGGGATCCCCCTGGCCAAGAGGGCATCTGTTCAGTTGGTTGGGCAGCTTCGGATATTATTTTCAATTTAAAAATTAAAACTGTGTTTTTCTTAAAGTTCTTAAAATCGAAGCTACACAACTTTAATAAACTTTGGGAGAAATAACATCAACTTATATATAAACAGACTTCATGCCCGCTGAGGTATGCACCACTCAGAAAGTTCACTTGAATACCTGATTCAAACTACAATTCAAAAAAATTTGTCTGATTATCATAGCAATCTGAAGATGCTTCAGAGACCAGAAAAACTAGGCTATAGGCTACTCCAGACACTGCCTTTTGTTTTTCTTCTGTTTCCATACAAACGTCTCTCATTAAAGATCTGCTTGCCTGGATCAGATACAGAGGCCTAACCCATCTGCAATGCCACCTCCTGGAATGGGGCACAGCTGTTTAACTGAACTGATCTATTCTCAGGACTGAGAGACCAACTAAAGAAGAAATGGGACGTTATATTTAAATTTGTTCTTTTCTGCTTATCCCAATTTGCCTTTTCACTCTTTTGTCTATCTCCATCTAACAACCTCTAACCCAAAACTCTCCAAAGCTATCAGCTTTGGCTCTTAATATGTAAAGTTTTTTTAAGTTTCAAAGTAGGAACTAGAGGAAATAAAAATATTTTATCTACACATATATTTCTTTGACATATTTTGAGACGGCTGTCAGAGGGCCAGCAAACAGAAGTGGCCCTGCAAAGCTGTCTTTTGGGGTGAGATTTGCATCTGCAGAGAACCTGCATTGATGCAGCCAGAACTTCCCTTGCCTGAATCTAGGAAAGACTAAGAGTCTGATACCTGTAAAGGCCTGAAAAGAAGCATTGACCATGCATTCTCTCTGAAGATTGCTACCTGTGAAGTTTCATCTACATAACAAGACCACCTTTGCTGGCCAGGTCTCCTCTTCTTTCTCTCCCAGGACCTGTCTTGCCACCATAACCTGATTTACTACCATAACCTGTTTTGGGCTATACTCTGAGCCTAAATTCTTTCTGTAACCTCAAGACGGTATATAGGCTTTTGCACCCCATTGAGGGATTGGGTCCATTCTGAAGGCTCTTGTGTCACATGAAACTATGGTCAAAAAGATTTATTTGTATGCCTTTTCTCCTATTTCTGTGCCTTTTATGACTTGACTTTTCAGCAAACCTTCCAAAGGCAAAGCAGAAGCTTTTTTTTCTCCCCTATCCTTTGCTAAATTGATTAATTTCTAGTAAGTTTGGGTTTTTTGGGTAGAATTTTGAGATATCATTCTCTAAATACACTCTCATGTTGTCTACGAATAAAGTACTTTTACATCTTCCTTTCTAATCTGTTAGCCATTTTGTTCTTTACTTTGTCTTATTTCATTTGCTGGTAATAGTAGAAACGTAAGGACAGACATCCGTGCTTTGATTCCAATCTTAGGGGGAAGCTTCCAGTCCTTCAACAAGCATCCAGTCCAGTCCTATGATGCTGGCTATTATTTCCTTTTTGTGTTTCTTTAAAAAAAAAATTGTTCTCACTTCTCTTTTTGTTCCCTTTTTGTATTATTTTTTGTCTGTTTTAAAATCTGAGCTTCCCTTTTTGTTTCCTTTTTGTATTTGTTTCCTGAAACTGCTATAACACAAATTGGGAGGCTAAAAACAACAGAAAATTATTCTTTCCTTGTTCTGGATGTTGGATGTTTGAAATCAGTATCACTGGGCTGAAATCAAGGTGTCAGCAGGGTTGTGCTTGCTTCAGAGGCTCTAGGGGAGAATCTGTTCCATGCCTCTTTTAGCTTCTGATGCCTGCCAGAATTTCTTGGCTTGTGGCTGCATCACTCCAATCTTCAAGGCCAGCATCGTTACTTTATTTCATGTTTTTGAGACAGGGTATCACTTTGTCACCCAAATTGGAGTCCAGTGGTGTAATCTTGGCTCACTGCAGCCTCAGCCTCCCAAGTTCAAGTGATCTTCCTGCCTCAGCCTCACAAGTAGCTAAGAATACAGATGTGCACCACTGTGCCCAGTTAATTTTCTTTTTCTTTTTTTTTTTTTTTTTGAGGGTCAGTCTGGCTGTATCACCCAGGCTGGAGTGCAGTGGTGCAATCTCTGCTCACTGCAACCTCCGCCTCCCAGGTTCAAGCGATTCTTGTGCCACAGCCTCCTGAGTAGCTGGGATTACAGGCACCCGCCATCATGCCTGGCTAATTTTTGTATTTTTAGTAGAGACAGTGTTTCACCATGTTGGCCAGGCTGATCTGGAACTCCTGACCTCAAGTGATCCACCCTACTCAGCCTCCCAAAGTGCTGGGATTACCGCAGCTGGCCTAATTTTTTTTTATCTGTTGGAGAAACAGGGTTTTGCTATGTTGCCCAGGCTGGTCTTGAACTCTTGAGTTCAAGCGATCTGCCCACGTCAGCCTCCCAAAGTGCTAGGATTACAGGCATGAGCTACCACACCCAGCCAAGGCCAGCATCTTTAAATCTCTCTCTGCTCTGTCTTCATGTGGACTTGTGTGCATGTAACCTGCCTCTCTTATGGATACATCTGACTGCATTTGGGGCCCACTCAGTCCGAGATAATCTTCCCTTCTCAAGACCCTTAATCAAATCCACGAAGGTTTTGCCATGTAAAGTATCATTCACAGGTTTCAGGATTAGAAAGAACATATCTTTTGAGAAACCATATTGTGGTCTATCATACTCATTATTTTATTGTTTTCATCTACAATGTCTAACATATTCATAATAACTTTTAAAGCCTTTGCTAATTCCAACATCTGAGTCTCTTTCTATAAACGTTTTCCCCCCTTACAACTACGATTTGTGTTTTTCTTCTTTTCATATATCTAGCAGCTTTTGATGGTCTGTTGGGCACTGTGAATGCTACATTTTTTAGAAGTTAGATTTTGCTCTCATGTTGTAAATATGCTTGAAATACGTACTGCCAGGTATTCATCTGTTGAAGTCACCTTGTCTTGTTGAGACTTACTTTTAGGTTTTCTTAGAATGAGTCTAGGGTAGTCCTTACCTTAGGGCAAGATTCTTTTTTACTATTACTATTACTAATCTAAATTATGATATCAAGATTGCTAAATCTTGCCCTAAGGTAAGGACTACTAAATTACTACAAGTTACTAAAGTCTCACTCTGTAGGTGCGGCTTTCGTGTGATTACAAGTGAACGCCAAGGATGTTCAACAAGGTCTCTGTCTCTAGCTGGTCAGAATTTCAATGTCTCCCAACACGGTGTGATCTCCAGAATCTCTGAGGATCTTACTGGGCCACCTTGGCTGTTTTCTGTTAGGTCTATATCAGTTTTGCATTGTACATTTCTAATTTGGTATTTTCGTCAAAGACTCAAGCTCCCTAGGTCAATTTCTGGAGCTCCTTCTCTGCATGGCTTACTACCCTCCAGGGCTCTGCCCTGAAAAGCCTAGTCACCTTAGGGTCCCCCGCCTTCAGTCTCAGTTTCCTGCATCTTTCTTTTCTCTTTCTTGTGCCTTAGTTTGGGAAGCACACACCGGTGGAAAGCTGTGCTAAATGCAGAGCCAACCTCGTGTGTTTTTATTCTCGAAAGGATCAAACCCCTCCTGTATTTGTTGTCTAAGGCATGAAAAGTGATGTTTCATCTATTTTGTTCAGTTTTGTAATTATATATTAAGCATAAGTTTATTATCAGTTACCTTATCATGGTCAAAGTCAGAAGTCCAATATTACGAATTTTTTTATGCCTGCCATTTACTGAGCATTTGTGTAAGAGACAACATTTTACATGAATTTTTCTCATATAACTGTCATATAACCCTTTAAGACATATACTATATTTACCTTCCTGTTACCTATGGGTAAATGAGACTTAGAGATGTTAAGTAATTTTCCCAAGGTCACAGATTCTGTGGTTGAAATATTTAAGGCTTGCATTCATCTCTATCTGTCTGACGATCCCAAGCTCTTAAGCATTATATAATAGTTTCATCCTGTAAAGGCTAAATAAATTTACCTTTGAAAAACACCAAGACACAAGTCTGGAAAGTAGTAGAAATTCAATAAATCAGTAAATCAGGCCTACTCAAATTTCTAAAGTAACCATACAAGCACTATTGAGTAAGTGGCTGGTCATTGTCCTGTTTGATTTCACACCATTTCTCCATTTTTCTTTTTGCTGTTCACTATTGCAGGAAATCGCTTATTTTTTCCAGGTTTCCTTTCCCTTTGGATTCAAGAAATAGTAATGGAACTTCTTTAGGCTGAAAGCAAGTGACCCCGAACCATAATGCAAGTCAACATACACACATACAAGTGCAAGAGTAAAGATATGTAATTTTAAAAGACAGTATAACTATCTCTGTCTTCTTTCTGCTCTTAACTGATTTAAAAAGCAGTTGTACAAAGTGATATGTATATAATTGTCTTGGGCTTATAGTATATAGAAATGTAATATATTTGACAATAACATAAAGGAGGTAGGTGGGAGCAAAGCTGTACTAGAGTGAGGAAATGACAGCAGATGGTATCCAGATTTGCAGGAACAAATAAAGAGAACCAGAAATTGGAAACAAGGCTAATATGACAAATTCTATGAATATATACTAGATCTCCTTTCTCAGATTTTAAAACAGACAAAAAGTAAACAGAAGAAATGGAAGACTTGTATACTGAAATTACAAAATATCATTGAAAAATTAAAGACCTTAATAAATGAAAAAACATTCTGTTTTATGAATTGAAAGACTTAATCTTATTAAAATGAAAACATTCCCCTAATTGATCTACAGATTCAACACAATTCCCTATCATAATCCCAGCTGGCTTATTTGCAGAAATTGACAAGCTGAACCTAAAATTCATGTGGAAATGCAAGGGAGTAATAATAGCCAATATGGTCTTTAGAAAGAACAAAGTTGGGGACTCACACTTTCCAATTTCAAAAACTTATCACAAAGCTACAATAATCAAAACAGTGTGGTGCTGAAATAAGGGTTGTCATATAGTTCAATGGAACAGAATTGAGAGTTCTTAAATAAACCCTTACACATTTCAACTAGGGAAGAATAATCTTTTCAACAAATGGTGCTAAGAAAGCTATATAACCACATGTAAAAGAATGAAGTTGTAGCTACAAGGATGAAAAGGCATACGAATGATAATAATGGACTTTGGGGGATTTGGGGAAAGGAACTGTGGTTGGGAGGAGGATAATCTGGATGCAACTAAAATCTCAGAAATCACCACTGAAGAATTTATCCATGTAACAAAAAGCCACCTGTGCCCCCAAAAACTATTGAAATAAAAATAGAAAAAAAAAAAAAGAATGAAGTTGGCACCCTACCTCACATCATACACAAAAGTTAACTGAAAAGGGATTATATAGTTAATCGTAAGAGATAAGACTATAAATCTCTTAGAAAAAAATATAGGCATAAATTTTATGACTTTGGATCAGGCAAAGCCTTTTTTAGACATGACATCAAATGCACAAGCAACCAAAGAAAAAAAAATAGATAAATTGGACTTCCTCAAAATGAAAAACTTTTTCAAAGGATAGCATCAACTAAGTGAAAAGCAACCCACAAAATAGGTAGAACACCTGCAAATGGCATATCTGATAAGGGACTTGTATGTAGAATAAATTTTTAAAATCGTACATATCAATAATAAAAAGATTAATAACATGATTACAAAATGGGCAAAGGATCTGGATAGATATTTCTCCACAAAAGGATATACAAATGACACATAAACACATGAAAAGATATTCATGTTGTTACCCATCAGGGAATTATAGAAAAACACACACACACAATGAGATACCACTTCATACCTGCTAGAATGGCTGAAATAAAATTGACTGATAACAATAAGTGTTGATGAGGATGTGAAGAAATGGGAACACTTATGACCTGTTGGTGGGAAGGTAAAATGGTGCAGTAAGTTTGGAAAACAGTCTGGACATTCCACAAAATGTTAAACCTACAGTCACCATATGACCCAGCAATCCTACTCCTTGGCATATACTCAAGAGGTATGAAAACCTATCCACACAAAAATATGTATACAAATGCTTATAGCAGCATTATTCATAAGGCCAAAAAGTGCAAACAACCTTAATGTCTATCAACTAATAAATGGATTTAAAAGTCTGGCATACAATGGAATATTATGCAGCCATAAAATGGAATGAAGTACTAATATACACTATACCATTGTTAAATCTTGAACACATTATACTAAATGAAAGCAGCCAGTCACAAAAGACCATAGATTATATGATTTCATTTATTTTCATTTTATTGTAAAGCTGGGGTCTTGTTTTGTTGCCCAGACTGGAGTGCAGTGGCAAAATCATAGCTCATTTCCACCTCGAATTCCTGAGCTCAAGCAATCCTTCTGCCTCAGCCTCCTGAGTAGCTGGGACTATAGATACATGCCACGTAGCCCAGCTAATTTTTAAATTTTTCATAGAGAGGGGGGTCTTGCCATCTTTCCCAGGCTGGTCTTGGACTCCTGGGCTCAACAATCCTCCTCCCTCAACCTGCCAAAGTGCTGGGATTACAGGCATGAGCCACTGCACCAGGCTGATTCCATTTATATGAAATGTCCAATATAGAAAAATCTATAGAGACAGAAGGAAGGTTAGTGGTTTTATGGGGCTGGGGGACTTGGGAAAATATGAGAAATGACTGCTAATAGGTACAGGATTTCTTTTGGAAGTGATAAAAATGATCTAAAATTTATTGTGGTGATGGTTGTACAACTCTATGAATATAGTAAAAACCATGTAATTGCACAATTTTAAATTGTGGGTGAGTTATGATGGCATGTGAATTATGTCTCAATAAAGATGTTATATGTTTAACACTTGGAGGATGAGTAGGAGTTGACTAGGCCATGGTGGCTGCGAGGAAGGAATGGGTAGTTGTCTTAGTCCATTTGTGTTGCTATAAAGGAATACCTGAGACTGGGTAATTTATAAAGTAAAGAGGTTTATTTGGCTCACCGTTCTGCAGGCTACACAAGAAGCATTGTGCCAGCATCTCCTCAGCTTCTGGTGAGGGTCTCAAGTTGCTTCCACTCATGGAGCAAGAGGAAGCAAGAGAGAGAGGGGAAAGGTTCCAGATATTTTTCAACAGTTAGTTATCTGGGGAACTAATAGAATGAGAACTCACTCACTCACCCCTCTCCCACCTCTTGCCCCCGCCTGGGAAGGGTGGGCATTAATCTATTCATGAGAGGTCCATCCCCGTGACCCAAACACCTCCCATTAGGCCCCACCTCCAACACGAGGGGTCAAATTTCAACATGAGAGTTGGAGGGGACAAACATCCAAACTACAGCCGTAGTGTTCCATAGAAAGCATTTCAAATGGGAAGGTGTATTTCCCCAAGCACTATGGAAGCCCATTTTATAGTATCTCTACTAGTTATCTTAACCTCTTCTTGACTACTTCCAATGAATGATCATTCTATATTCATTGGCATAGATAGCTAGGCTCTGAAATAACTGTAAACAAAGCAATTCAGGAATCCAGTGAGCTAGGTGCTGTGATAGCGACATGTACAAGTGCCAAGGGAGTCTGTCCAAGGGAAGGGCATGAAACCCACTAAGTGATCAGTGAAGGCATCTTGGAGGAACTCAGATAAAAGCCTTGGCTTAAAAACTAGTCACAGCAAAGGAGGCAAGGGAACGAGAAAAATTTCACAGAGAAAAAGTATAAACAAAGGTCCCTGCTTGCTGGGAACTACACATCATTGAAAAGGGCTGGAATGCAGAGCGTGGAAGCAAGGAATTGATGAGAGAAGGGGCAAGAGAAACGAACAAAGGCAAGATGATGAAAGCCATCTATATTTGTTTCCTATTGCTGCTGTCACAAAGTACCACAAATTTAGTGGCTTAAAATAACACAAATTTGTTATCTTATTGTCCTGAAGATCAAAGGCCCAAAATGAGACTTAGGCCTCATTTTGTCTTAGGTTGCCAAGACCATGTTCGTTTTAGAGGCTCCAGAGGAAAAGCCCTTTCCTTACCTCTTTCAAGTTTCAGAGGCTGTCTGCATGCCTTGGCTTGTGGCACTCTTCTCCGTCTTTAAAGCACATAACCCCAAACTCTGCTTTATCTCTTTTTTCAACTCCCACCATCTTGCTCCCCTCTTATGAAGGACCCTTGTGATCACATTGAGCCCATCAAGATGATCCAGGATAATCTTTCCATCTCTAGATCCTTAATTTAGTCAACATTTGCAAGGTCCCTTTTGTCAAGTAAGGTCACATATTATCAGGTCCCGGAATTAGGATGGTTAGTGGGGAGGGCATCATTTTGTCTACCACACCATCTTAAGAAATTTACTCATTACCTTAAATGTAATGGGAAGTAATGGAAAGATTTTAAGAAGAGACGGTACATGATAAGATTTGGGTTTACAAAATATTCTTTTGGAAGTGGTAGATGAGATGGAGAGAATGTGTGACAAGACTGCAGGCAGAGTACCACTTAGAAAGTTTCTCCAACAACCCAAGCAAGAAAGCATGGCAGCCTGAGCCAAGGTAGTGGCAGTGAGAATGGAGAGAGGTGGCCAGGTGAGAAGCATTAAGGCAGCAAGTGATTGAACATAAGGGACAGGGGGGGCTCAGTGGTGACCTCCTGAAGACCACTATTTGGAGGTGTCTCTGTTATTTAATACGTAGATGAAAACAAGTCTAACAAAGATCCAAACATGGCTTAACAAGATGGGCATTTTAACCTGGTAGAAAGTTTAACCAGATAGAAATGTTCTCTTACTCAGTGCAATGTTTCCAAGGCTGAGAAGAGAAGATGGGTCCATGCTATTGGGAACTCAGGCTCCTTCTACTTCATTGCTCTGCAATTTCTTGGTTTGTCTCCATGATCGAAGAAGATCCATCATGACAACATTCAAGGCCAGAGTCCAGGGAGAGAGAGAGGAAGAGGGCACACCCCATTCCTTTTAAGGAAAGACCCCTTTCAGCTTTTGACTGATCTCTCTTGCTTGAGCAAGAGGTGGCATACATCGTTGCTGTGTTTATCTCATTGACCTGAACCCAAATCCACAACCATAATAAGGAGAAGCAGAAAAGACAATTGTTAGTTGGACAGCCAGGGGCCCAGCTTAAACTTCTACTACCAAAAGATCAATGGGAGAATGGACGCTGGAGAGACAAGAGCAGTGCTGACCACAACTGTCATGGATCCAGTTGTTAAAAAGTTCTGTGTTCAAAGAACTGTCTGCCTCCCTGACACTCAGTGATTGACCCTACATCAGCACTTTCAAACAGCATAAATCCATTTCATGTTCTACAGGACAGCCCTTGAAATATTTGAAGACAATTTTAAGTTCCCCCTAAGACTTTTCCAGGCTAGACATTTCCATTTCCTTCAATTATTTATCATATGACATGTTTTTCAGACTCTCATGATCCAGGCTGATATTTTATTTATTTATTTATTTATTTATTTATTTATTTATTTATTGAGATGAAGTCTCCCTTTGTTGCCCAGGCTGGAGTGCAGTGACCCGATCTCGGCTCACTGCAACCTCCACCTCCCAGGTTCAAGCGATTCTCCTGCCTCAGCCTCCCGAGTAGCTTGGATTACAGGTGAGTGCCACCACGCCCGGCTATTTTTTTTTTTTTTTTTTTTTTTTTTTGTATTTTTAGTTGGGACGGGGTTTCACCATGTTAGCCAGGATGATCTCAATCTCCTGACCCCGTGGGTCCACCCACCTTGGCCTCCCAAAGTGCTGGGATTAAAGGCTGATATATTTTTAAAATTTTATTTTTATTTTTGTTATTTTCTTTTATTTTTATATTTTGAAACTGGCTCTCACTCTTTTGCCCAAGTTGGCCATGCAGTGGCACGATCTCGGCTAATTGCAACCTCTGCTTCCCAAGCTCAAGCCATCCTCCCACCTCAGCCTCCTGAGTAGTTGGGACTACAGGCACACACACCACCACGCCCAGCTAATTTTTGTACTTTTTGTAGAGATGGGGGTCTTGCCATGTTGCCCAGGCTGGTCTCGAACTCCTGATCTCAAGCAATCCTCCTGCCTTGGCCTCCCAAAGTGCTGGGATTACAGATGTGATTCACTGCACCTGGCCTGATGTATTCTTTAAACTCTGATTTGTTCTATCTTTCTTAAAAATTGGAACCAGAATATGGTGCATTAGGCAACATGAGTAAAATAGGACTATCATCTTTTCTGGTCCAGAGAGAGTTCGTAAATTAAAATAGCCTAATGTTCTGTGTTAATGCTTGAATTATACTATTCACCCATGTGGAGTTTGAGATCAGTGAAAGAACAGCTCTCTCTCACACCTAGTTCAAGTTAGAACTCCAGCTGGTATTTATGCAATTCATTTTATAAGGTTAAAGCCAGCATCTGTGCAGTTATCCCTACTACTGTTTAGGAGATGGGGTTTTGCTAATGTTGCTCAGGTCGGTCTCAATTGGGCTCAAGCAATCTTCTCATCTCCACCTCTTGAGTACCGGGAACTACAGGCGTGCACCACTGTGTCCAGGTGTATTACTTCTTACCTTATTACTTTTAACTTAAGGTTCTAGGATGTCAATAGGGTTTTATGACCTAATCTATTACTTATAACTTTGAGCATATATTTAAAGAAGTAAGAACATTTTTAAGAACCAAAATAATGATCAACTCTAGAAAAGGCAAAAAGTTGTACAACAAAGGAAACAATAATAGCGTACTACTCTTTTTAGTTTCCTTAAGAGTATCCTACTTAATACTACTACTGCTAATACTATTAGCTATACTACTTACTTAAAAGTATCCTACTTAATACTACTACTGCTAATACTATTAGCTATACTACTTAATTAAAAGTATCCTACTTTTATTCACTGATAGTGTACCACCAGTATACTACTATTAATGAATAGTAATGAACGTCATTTATACAGCTATAATAGTAAAGTACTGAGTATAAATTAGCAAAAGCTGAGATGAATAATAAAAAGATGAAATGAGAAGAGGTAAGAGCATGAAATTCTCATCTTCCAAAATAGAAAGATGAATAGATATCTAAAATGGATGAACCAAGATATAATTTGTATAAGCAAATTATTTACAAGTACAGAAATAAATACCAGAAGAAATAGCTTAAAAATGGAAAGTAAGAGGTCTGGGGAGTGGGATGGGGACAGAAGGCATGCAGGCAGGTGACAGCTGATTTTCCGTCTGTCCTTTCGCTACCATTTCACTTTTTTTTCTCTTTTTGCTATGTGCATTTATTACTTTGTAAAAATAAACATTAATTAAAAAAAGAAATTCAGTTTAATTTGAGCTGCTCAATAAGCCCTAGTTTAGGAATCTATTAATCAGTTTTATGTGTCATTACCTAACATCTTAATACAGGAAGGGGGAAGAAGCATTTTCTATACAATTTAACACTGCATTTGGTGATGGAGTTATCATTTGTGTCAGGGAGATAAATTTAATCACCCCTTTGGTGTCCTATTGTTATGAAGTGACAAAGTTAATGCAATTTATTCAGCACTCTTGTTTCATTATTAATGTGTCACTCATAATAAGGCTCTAATTTTGTGAAATGACTTAATTTTTGTTCTGGGTTTTAAAATCATATTTATTCCAGTTTGCCTTAAAAAAAATCAGGAATTCAAATGAGAAGTTCAGATCGAATTCCCTAAATTGCTTTGGTTCAGGAGAAAAAAAAACTTTTCTTGGTGACAAAATTTGTCATTTACTTCTCCTAAAAAATTGTCATTTATTTCTCCACTTATTTACACTTTTTATTTCTATTTTTTATTTACACTTTTGATTTCTATTTTCTTATTTACGCTTTTTATTTACGCTATTTATTTCTCCACTGATTATAAAATTTAGGCAAAAGAATCCTTAGTAATCACCCAATACAGACTCTATTTGGCAACAAAGTGAACCAATGCAGCAAGGAAAGTTAGAATTACATCAGTATTATAACGATGCTACAGCTAAAGTAACCAGCTCTCTCAATGACCCAATTTTCTAGCTACCTATCCTATTTTGGTGCTTTGGATTTTGGCTCAGGTTGTAAGACGGCCTAAATGCTGTCTTACACCACGTGCTATGGGTGCCTAGTTAATATTCCCTCATTCTGCAAATATTTACTTGGTTTCTGTCATGTGTACAAGACAGTGGATTGAATGGTAAGCCCAATTCTCCATTTTGAGAAAAAGAACATAGGAGTTTACATGAGACCTGGGACTCTTCACTCCTTTGTTGCCCTGTGCTGGGTATATAAATACACCACATGGCCAGGAAAAGATTGAGGTGTTCCCAGCAATCTGTACTTGCCCTCCTGCCCCTGAGGAGGAGAGTAATTCTTCAGAAGAACAATGGACAATTGCCCCCCAAATGGACTCTTCTTTGTCAAACCAAGGTTACCAGAGTTTGTGTGGGAGGGGTGGGGTTTTGCACAAAGCACTAGACACAGGAAGGTACATGTGTGCCCTTGGGATCTCTGCAGGTCTCTAGGTGTGCACGTAAATGGGCCAGGGCCAGCTGCCTGGGGTAAAAGCTCTCCCAGGCATTCCAGTATGGAGTGGTGAAAGGGGGCAAAAATGGTTATATGGACAATAATGCATTGGATAATGTGGAAAATTCAAAATAACTCCTTTTTAGATCACGTTCTTTTTGCTGCTATTATCATGTTACTAGCGAAGCACTGCGGAAAGAACACACACTTTGAAACCAGACAAATCTGGGTTCAAATCCCAGCTTCCAACCTTAACCCAAATGACACTGCACAGATCACTGAAGGGCTCTGAGCTGCAGTTTCCCCTCTGTGAAACAGAGATTCTGTCCACCTCATGTGTTGTATGCAAAGCTTTGAAGCACAGCAAGCATCCAATCAATGGGAGATATTAAGTTGTGTATGTGGAACACCAGCAGGATTCAGTATAAAACTTATAGACAGGGAAAAATGTCATCAAGAACACTTGAGCTTTTTTTTTTTTTTCCCTGAAGAAGTGATAATTTTTCTAACTCTTGGTGTGCTCTCGCTCCTCTACAACTTGCAAACTTAGCCCAGATTTCTGACAGGGGCCTCTGAGTAGCCATTGCCAATCAGAGATCATGTTCCATCTGTCCCCAGAGTTCTATCGATTAAACAAGTGAACGCCTCCATGAGCTGGGAACCAAGAGGCCTTCCTACCTGTGAGCTACTTTTCGCTGGTCTCTAAGTGGCATTTATCTGAAATCAGATGGGTGTACAGCATCGTTTACACCCATCTTTCACGCAGGCTGCAGCCCAGCCCCACCATGGGAGGGAGAAACAACAGCCAGCAGGCAGGCAAAAGACCCGAGGACTTCTCAGCCCGGGAGAGAAATGCAGGTGGTTCTGCGGGCAGAGGAGATACAGGAAGGACTACAGGACAAAGGAAGTTGCTGTTCAACCACTATGTAAAATGGAAACTGTTTTGAACTTTCCTGAGAATTGGACATGGAAAGAAAAAGAAACCAGACATTTCCCCAGAGCCTGTCCCTAAAGGGAAACTTGAACACCATGTCAGCTTATCTAACTTGTGGCAGCTTTCAAGGCCAGTGCAAATGCCCCTGCAGCTGGAAAGCCCATGTTATCCTAAGCTATAATCATTTGGGTAAAGGGGATGCTTACTCCCTTTCATCCCTAGCTCGGAGTACACACACACATCCTAGGCCAGCGCCAAGAACAGTTATGGTGGCCCACAAGTGTGCAAGAAGGTCCTCGGGCATTGTGGCCAGAGGGGAGATGAGTGCTTGAAGCACAGACAGGGCCAGCAGCCCACTCATGCCTGGTGAATGGCTCTAAAGCCCTAGGTGCTGGAACCCACAGTTTCTGGACAGGCACAGCACACTCATGTATCACCCCTGCACCATGCTGCTTCTTGAGGTCTGCTGCCCCTGGCACTTATGGAGCCATGGTTCAACCAGAGTCCATCTCTCAGGAATAGACACCCCCAGACTCAGGGTCCTTTTTTCCTATCTGCTTCTTGGTTTCCTACCCATTCCCTTTTTTGGCCGCACTCTCAAAAGCCCTTATTCTTCTCATTCACTTGTTTTTTGTTTTTTTAGCCATAAAAGGGCTTGATGGATCCCTAAACGAGCTTGATAGTTGATGGTGGGCTAGAAAGTTTGTAAACCCTTAGCAACACCCTAAAACTTGTTGGCCCCCACAATTCCTAGAAAATCAGATCTCTTGCCAGAGTAAAACAATATTTCCAACTCTTTCTAAATTGTCATCATCCCCCAAGGATGGACAAAAGAACTTTTTTTTCTAGAGCAACACAACATAAACCAAATAGAAACAAAACAAGAAAACGCCCACAAACAGATTCCTTTTTTTTTTTTTTTTTTTTAAAAAGATAAGGCATCTCGCTATGTTGCCCAGGCTGGCCTTGAACTCCTGGGCTGTAGCAATCCTCCCGTGTAGCTGGAACTACAGGCATGCTCCACCATGCCTGGCCCACAGATAGATCCTTAATCAACTACTCTGCAAGCTAAGTCTGGTGAGTCACCTTGTGTATATTCACATAAATTGATATAAATGCTTCTTATCTCTTATGAGGGCAAGGAAATATGTCCTCATATAGTCTACCCTTTCTCACATAGCATTGTAACTTACACCTAATGCATGCTTTCTAAATATCTGAATTAATTCTCGTATCTATAGTGACATGTCTTTATATGACATGTCTTCCAGTCCCCTCATCATTTCTTTGCTATCCCTGGCATGCTCATCTATGTCTGCAGCCTTCTTCAGATGAGGCCCTTGGAAGAAAATTAAATATTTCAGCTGTAATCTGACCTGTCCAGATCATGGACTATAACAAGGCCATAACATTAAAACCTCTCCGTAGAGATTAAAACCAACCCATTAATCTGCACCCTTATGGTCACTCAAGCAGTTATAAACCCACCTAATTATTCTTGGCTTTAACTCATCTTTCTCTATCTTGAGCACAAGGATACCATAAGAGATTTTAATAAACACTGTTGAAGTCCCAAAACATTTTGTCAATTACAGTTCCCTGGTCTTCCCTGAGTAATATATTAAGTAGGATATAATTCTGTCTGCATATCTTAAACAAGACAGAAGTTTATCTTTTTATCATGTAAAAGTCCAAGCTGCTATGGCGGCCTTGCTCCAAGAAATCTGCAGGAGCGTAGGCCCTTGTTGCTGGGCCACACCCAGGTACTGGCCTCATCTGCCAAGTCCAAAGGGCTCACTTATTCATGTTTCAACAAAGATCAGGTACTTTCATCTACGAGCATGACTCAGAAGGACAACACTTCCCTTTGGCTCACATCCATTGCCAGGACTTGGTCATGTGTTCTAAACGCAGCTACAAGTGAGGCTGGGAAATTGAGTTTTTATCTTGGCAGCTGAAGTAGGCCGAAAAGTGCCCCCCACCCCCAAATGCTCATTTCCTAATCCCTGGAAGCTGCAAATATATTACTTTGCATGGCAAAGGGACTTTGTAGATGCAATTATATTAAACATTTTCAGATGAAGAGGTTACCCTGGATTGTCTTGATGGACTCAATGTAGTCAGGAGGGTCCTTCTAAGAGGGAGGCAGGAGATTCAGGTGAGAGAAGACAGAGGAAGGAAGCAGAGGGGAGAGAGTGAAAGCAATCTGAAGATGCTATGTTGCCGACTTTGAAGATGGAAGGAGCGGCCACAAGCCAAAGAATGCAGGTGGCCCCTTTGCATTCTCTGTTTTATGGAAAAGACGGAGAATAGATACTGAGGGATAATTAGCAGTCTCTACCATGACTTTGTGTGTGTGTGTGTGTGGTGATCTCATGCCTATTCCTGAAGATCACCTCTTTCACTTTAAGTGGCTCACAAGATCACCTCTTTCACTTTAAGTGGCTCACACATTCTTTTTAAAAATCCCATGGGCTGGGCACAGTGGCTCATACCACCAGTACTTTGGGAGGCTGAGGCGGTTAGATCACGAGGTCAGGAGTTCGAGACCAGCCTGGCCAACATGGCAAAACCCTTTCTCTACTAAAAATACAAAAATTAGCCAGGCAGGTGGTGCATGCCTGTAATCCTAGCTACTCTGGAGGCTGAGGCAGGAGAATTGCTTGAACCCAGGAGACAGAGGTAGCAGTAAGCTGAGATCACGCCACTGCACTCCAGCTTGGGCGACAGAGCAAGACTCTGTCTCAGAAAACAACAACAATAACAACAACAACAAAACGTCCCATGGTTTATCTTGCTTGGGTGCATTGCTGGAAACAAACAAACAAAACAAACCAAAACAAAAACAGGTTTGTAGCCCCAGGAATCTTCTCTATTTCTGAAACAATTGTTTGCCAGTACTTCTTTTATTGTTCCTGATGCATCAGAGATAACCAACTAGAGTCCAACCATCTTAGTTACACATTGTCTTGGTATTTGGAGGTGTAATTTGCATGGACTCAAAACTTGAAGCCATTAAAGAAGGTGTTTCACAGTTCACTCATGCATCTTGGAACATCTATTCCCACCTGTGAATGGTTGTTCATCATTTTCAGTCAAAAGATCTTTTTCTGAGACAGAATTCAGAAACTACATAGATGCTGAGGAGTTCGGCTTTCTTTATGTCACCCATCAGCATCCAGCAACAGACTTTGAAGTTCTAGCTTAAATTACCTTTGATAGTATCACCTCACCTCCACAGGACTGATGGAAGTGGGAGCCATTGCTGTTCTTTCTTGCCCATCCAGAAAAATGCAAGGGATTCCGATTTCTCTACAGGCCTCTTAGCAATTGTCTAATTGCCTTCCTAGAGAGTTCAAATGCCCCTGTTTCTGAGCCTCCATGCCCTTTAGGCCTCTGCTCCCCATGCTAGCAATAGTTTCAGGATTGCTAAAACTGATGCTTCTGCTTACCTTAGCTCACCCAAGACCCACCACTTCCAAGAGTATTTGTTCTCAGAGAAATAGCCTATGGGATGACAGCCAGGATAATGAGAAAATCGAATAATTCTGAGGCTTACGGTTTCCAAGAGATGAGCATATTTCTTTGTTTTGTTCTCCTCACCTGCTCTGTGTTCTCTCTGCCAACACTCCCTCTGCCCCAGATTCGTTGGCAGTCAAGGCAGGAGCCAACTGCCTGCCGAGGCGTCCTCATTAAAATGCACTGCTCTTGCTAATTAGGAGCCAAGGTTCTCCCACGGTGGGCTTGGCCTGGATATTGCCATTATCTTCATAAATAGACTCTTTACTTTGCAAATGGTGCTGTCATACCCAGGCATTCCCGACCTGGCAAATGCTCTGTGCATTCTTAAGCGGCGGAGGGAATGTGTTAGCAAGAGAAGGCAGAGGCATTCATGCTGAAGCAGGGCTCTGTCCTGAGCTCACCCCGCTATGTCTGGGCAGCAGGCAACCAACACAATGGCTGACTCTGCATGTACAACCACAATGGGAAGCAACATATGGCCCAGATTTGCTGGGAGATCTTATTTCCTGCCATTTGAATCTTTACAGTAAGGGCAACTTGCTAAGTGCATAAAATGCATAAATATTTTCTAAGTGATCAAATTGTTTTACCTTTGAAAAGAGCATTCCTATCAATAAATTCACAAATCAGAGGAAGAAAATCAGATGAGTTTTTAGTTTCCCAAATATGCCCTTATGTGATCTCATCTCTGAGAACGTGTTTACTTATTTAATTTCCTTCACTTACAAAACTCTTTCCCTGCAATTTCTGCCTGTCTAATGCTAAACTGCCATTGCTAGTCTAGCTCTTTCACAGGACCTGTTTTTACTCCCTCAATTAAATGTAACCTCATTCTCTCCTGCAATACCAAAGTATGTTTGTGATTATTTACCATTACAGCTACCCCTTGTGGAGTGCTGGCTCTCCCAGGAGCCGTGCCGAGCACTTTTTACGTGTTATCTCTAATCCTCACAATGAACCTACAACCAAGGTGTTACCCCATTTTGTAGATGAGAAAACTGAGGCTCAGTGACATTGAGAAACTTGTCCAAGATACTCTTTGGCAAGAAGTAGAGCAAGGCTGAGAGCTCTGAGTTACAGTTCTCCTCTCCTTTTATCAGATTGTGGCTCCTAAAGGAAAGATTCTGTCTCTGTCATCTCAGCATTTTCTTTCTGCCCTTAGGTGTTCAAGAGTAATGAATCAAGGAAACAGAATCCGTGATTATAATCTAATTAGGGTAATAAGACATGTCGCCAAGAAAAATAGCTATATTAGTTGGTAGTCTAGATGTATAATTGCTATAAGCGTATACCTTCTGCAGGCGAACTTTCTACAAAAGTTGCTATTAAAAGGTTCGTATACTCTGATGAGGTTATAAGGCAAGTCGTTAGCCCCCACCACTAATACCAGTGCCATAATTAAGCATGTCTCAAACTTTAATATGCATTTGAACCACCTCAGCATCTTACTAAAACGCTGGAGTGGGACTCAAGGATGGACATTTCTAACAAGCTCCCAGGTGATGTTGCAGCTGCTGGTCTGCTGGCCATACTTTGAGTAGCAAGGATATAAGAGACTGTACTATAAACTATATTATTGGGACAACCTGGAATGTTTCACCCTGAGTCCTCGAAGTCCATTATGTCAGTCTTATCCCTTGACATCCTCATAGCTTAGCTCCCACTTATGAATGAGAACATACGATGTTTGGTTTTCCATTCCTGAGTTACTTCATTTAGAATAATAGTCTCCAATGTCATTCAGGTCACTGCAAATGCCATTAATTTATATACATATATTTTTATATATTATATATGTATTATATATAAAAATATATATAAATTATATATATATATCTATCTCAGAGTTTCTTTATCCACTTGTTGATTGGTGGGCATTGGGGTTGGTTCCACGTTTTTGCAATTGTGAATTGTGCTGCCATAAACATGCATGTGCAAGTAAGTATCTCTCTCATATAATGACTTCTTTACCTCTGGGTAGATACCCAGTGGTGAGATTGCTGGATCAAATGGTAGTTCTACTTTTAGCTCTTTAAGGAATTTCCACACTGTTTTCCATAGTGGTTGTACTAGTTTACATTCCCACCAGCAATGTAGAAGTGCTCCCTTTTATCGCATCCATGCCAACATCTATTATTTTTTGATTTTTTGATTATGGCCATTCTTGCAGTAGTAAGTTGTCCACCTGCCTCTCCACATGACTATCCATTCCTTGTGGTCAGGGACGATGTATAATCATGGATGAATGATCGGACACATGATGGGTGCTCTTTAGCAAGCTGAGCTTACGACAGGGACTGAGGAGTTGTATAGAGGAGTCAACAACTTACCTCTACCCTCTTAGGGTTTTTCAGCTGGGCCTAAGAATTAAATTGACATAAGACACATCAACAGGAGAAAAGCAAACAAATTTATTTAATACGAGTTTTCTATGGCACAGGAGACTTCATAAGGGAACAAAGAGCCAAAGACCCAGAGTTGAACATTTGCATGCTGACCTAGACAAAGAGCAGATTATGAAAATGTGACAAGGCAGAGGAGCTTGGGCTAGAGTAGTTGTTGGTTGGAGAAGTGGCTAGGCATGTAGGTTTAGTTTAACAAGATTTGTTTATACAGATTCCCTTCCACCTCCGCTTTTGTCCTTGATGATGAGAATGATACTTTCCTTCTGTTATAGGGAGGACATCTTTCACGTGGGAATTTCCTCTCCTTCTTTTAAGAAACAGAAGCAAGGTCAGAGTGATCTTCTCGCACCTGCTGGTTTTTGTTTTTGTTTTTTAAGATGGAGTCTTGCTCTGTGGCCAGGCTGGAGTGCACTGGTGTGATCTTGACTCACTGCAGCCTCCGCCTCCTAGGTTCAAGTGATTCTCCTGCCTCAGCCTCCCGAGTAGCTGGGACTACAGGCGCACACCACCACACCCGGCTAATTTTTGTATTTTTAGTGCAGTCGGGGTTTCACCATGTTAGCCAGGATGGTCTTGATCTCTCGACCTCATGATCCACCCGCCTTGGCCTCCCAAAGTGCTGGGATTACATGCATGAGCCACTGCGCCCAGCCGCACCTGCTGTTTTTAATGTCCCTTTAATTTAACATAGTCAGTATATCAGAGAAACATATTACAGATATTGAGAAGGTAACAGTATAGTACTAGAGGTGGAAAGGAAAGAAGCTAGGACAGCCACAGAGTTCCATACCTGTCATCTGCTTCCACAGTAACGCTATGTGAAAAATGGCCATGTAATCCAGTGGCTTCAAACAATAAGCTTTTATTTAACTCATGAGTGTGTGGGTCAGCTGGGCAGTTCTGATCCCAGATAGACTCTCTTGTATCTTTGTGCTCAGTTTGCAGGTCAGCTTCAGTTTAGCTTTGCACATCTTGTCTGGGCTGTCTCACATGTCCAGGACCCCAGCCTGGGTCCACGTAGTCTCTCATCCCGACAGACTAGTCCAGGTTTTGACTCATGGTCAAGGCAGATTTCAAGAAAGGGAGTAAAGTTTCCATGACCGTTTAATGCCTAGGCTTGGACAGGCACATCTCACACATTACTTTTGCTTCACTGTATTGGCCCAGCAATCCAAAAGGCCAGCCCAAGTCAAGAGGCAGCGAAGTAGACTCTACCTCCTGATAAGAAGAGCTACAAGCCGAATTGTAACAAGGAGGCTACAAGGACGACAATAATCAGGACCAGTTTTGCAATCAACTGCCATAGTTTTACATTGATTTAGACTCTGTGCAAATGCCAGGGCACTGTTGCAATGGGTCTTAACTTTAATGCTGTCACCTTCAGGAGGCTGCTGGGCTGCAAACCAGGGCCACTCTTCATTATTTGCACATCAGTCACCCAAAGCAAATGTTCTTTTCTAGACTGTCTTCTTAGCTGCTTCCTCCTACTGTCCAGCTGGTGTGTGTTCATTTAATTCAGACTTGGTCTAAAATTAGGGTGAGCAAAACATGATTAGAGAGGCAAATCTGTTGGAAAAAAAAGTAAAACCAAACTAAAACTAAATTTAAATACTTTTAAGTTAGCTCCATTCATATTACCTCTGTTCCCAAAATCAATGTAGATACTTGAGTTGTTCACGTGTACATGTATTTTTAATTTAATATTTTGAATATGTAATACATTAAAGTTTAAATGATTGCATGTGAATCTTCCTTCGTATCCTCTCCCTTAGTCACTTAGCTCTCTTCAGAGGCAAATAATGTTATTGTTAAGGGTATTTCAGAAATGCACATATAATTAGCTATAAACAAATACATACATATGTTCTCTCTTTGATTCTGTGTTTTGCTTTTATTTTTTCAATTAACATCTTATCCATAAAGATCTTTCCAAACCAAGGCATAAATACTTTCTCATTCTTTTGTAGGTCTGCATACTTTTCCACTGTATAGAAGTATCATAACTCATTTAACCAGTACCCCATTGATAGTTATTTAATTTATTTCCATTCTTTTGCTATAGTATAATTAAATCTAGAGAGAAGAGGGCTTGTAACACAGTGACGAATTCCAAAACTTGGCCTTATAAGTGGATTGATGACAATGACTGCTCTATTGTCTCCTGATTGGAGTCTTCGTCTTAGTTTGTCACCTTGTGATATTAAAAACAAACAGAAAATTCCATGAAGACCTTGGTTTTGACATGTACCCCGCATTTTTGGAACTTTATGTTCTAAAGGGCCTCTAGAGGAAGGAAGACATATGGGATAGTGGAGAGATGGGAAGGGAGAGTGATATGATTAAAAATATAATCATCAGGCCAGGTGCAGGGGCTCATGCCTGTAATCCCAGTACATTGGGAGGCCAAGGCGGGAGGATTGCTTGAGGCCAGGAGTTCAAGACCAGCAACACAGTGAGATCTCATCTCTACAACTTTTTTTAAAAGTTAGCTGGGCATGATGGTGTGCACCTGTAGTCCTAGCTATTCAGGAGGCTGAAGCTGAAGGATCCCTTGAGCCCATGATTTAGAGGCTGATTTTATATTATATAAAATAAGCTATGCTGCATTTTCAAAGGGCTGTTGAGAACTGTTTAGGGGAAATGCAGTTTGTCAAGTGTCTTTTCATGCTTAGGGCTTCACCATGTCAGCTAGCTCTGCTTTGCTGCTGTGGTGCTTTCTGTTCCAGAGGGTGAAATGGAGATGTGCAGAACTGGCCTCCTGAAAAAAACTGTGATGTGGCCGTGATAACTGGATTCTTAGGAATCTTAGAAAAACTCGAATAGCCTAAATCAGAGGTCCTCAACCCCCAGCCACTGTCCAGTACCCTTCCATGGCCTGTTAGGAACCGGGCCACACAGCAGGAGGTGCGCGGCGGGCCAGCAAGCATTACAGTCTGAGCTCCGCCTCCTGTCAGATTCTCATAGGAGCGCAAACCCTATTGTGAACTGAGCGTGTGGGAGATTTTGTGCACTTCTTATGAGATTCTAATGCCTGCTGATCTAAGATGGAACGGTTTCATCCCAGAACCATTCCCTCCCACCTCCCCCACCCCATATCCGTGGAAAAATTGTCTTCCACAAAACCGATCCCTGGCACCAAAAAGAAGTGGGGAACACTGGCCTAAATGACACAGTCACCACCTAAGATCCTAGGAGGCCACTGGGCTCTTCATTTATCCAGCACCACAGTGTACACCAATTGTTTCCAAATGCCAGCTCGTGCACCTGCCGCCTCAAAATCACCCCAGATCTTTTGTAGGGCCCCAACTTATCAGACTCGTGGAATCAGCCTCTCTGGAATCTAAAATAAGCTCGCTAGGTGACTCGGAAGCATCGTCAGGACTGGGAACTCTACCAAAGTAACAGTGCAGATAAACATGACTGCATTTAGAAACCAGGAAGCTCAGACCTTACAGACTCTATATATGGAAGACACCAAATGTTCTGAGCTCTACCAGCCTGATGCTCAAGCATGGAAAAGTCTTAGCATTCTCTCTGGCTTCAAAAGGTTCAAATGTGAGGCTGTGTCTCCTCCCAGCTTCTTGTTAGTCAGGTTTCTGACTGGAGCCCTGGATGAGACTCTGAAACACTGATGTATGAGGGATGTGGTGGGACAGTGCTGACCAAAGAACCAGCCTAAATCTCCTTCTTTGGCCTTATGATAACAGACGAAAGCCCTTTTGGGGAGCAATTGATGGTAGGGAGGATGTTAAATTAGACACTGGGATTGGTTCAACTGGCTAGAAAACTGGTGTGAAGACAGGTACTAGGTCTAAGGCTGGGCCATGGTGCTAGTATGGGGTGGCCCTGCCCAAGGAAAAGCCGCTGCTTTCTCAAGGAATTTGTACAGACTTAGGCCATTGGGTAGTAGCAGGAGACAGGAGGTATGGAGATTCAGGGAGAACTGTCTGGTCTTAAAGCTCAGAATCAATTTTAGGAGCTCTGCTTTCTCTGGGAGAAACTAGTTCTCTTCACTTGATCAAAGTGAGCTGAGGCTAAGGTAGGCCTGCGTCCAGACTGTAAATGGAGATGTTGGCCCTGGAGGTGGATCATCAAGGGTGGCCACCCTCTCCTAGACCTAACCTGCCCCTTCATAGAGGGAAGAGAAATTTTCCTACTTCTATGTAAATGCACTGAAGGTTTAATTTCCAAGCTCCAACTGGGATTCTAGAGAAGCAGGCGATAACACTTTGCTATTTTGGGATGTAGCTGTGCAAATAAATCTCCTTTTAAAAGTCAAAAGCAGTTTCTCAAAGTCCTAATAGTGTTCTGCATATAGTTGGTTGTCAATAAATGTATGGCAAATTAATGACAATAGGTCAGTTCTCTCACCCTGAAAGTAAGTGATATCTGCATATAAAAAGGTAGCCTCTCCTATGATGTGAGGCATGCTAATATCATGTATTTTCTAGTGTCTTGAATCAACACTAAACTACCTGCCCACAACGACTTGCAGTAATCCTTTGTGCTTTGAAAGCACGCTACTTCTGTGGAGGAATAAATGGATAAAAGATTCATATGAGCCAGGCACGGTGGCTCACGCCTGTAATCCCAGCACTTTGGGAGGATGAGGCAGGTGGATCACCTGAGGTCGGGAGTTCGAGACCAGCCTGCCCAACATGGTGAAACCCCGTCTCTACTAAAAATACAAAAAAAAAAAAAAAAAAATTAGCCGGGAGTGATGGCGAGCACCTGTAATCCCAGCTACTCTGGAGGCTGAGGCAGGAGAATCGCTTGAACCCAGGAGGCAGAGGATGCAGTGAGCCGAGATCGTGCCACTGCACTCCAGTCTGGGTGACAAGAGCAAAACTCTGCCTCAAAAAAAAAAAAAAAAAAAAAAAAAGATTCACATGAAAATGTCTTCATGGATTAAGGAATGTTAGATAAATACTTCAGAGAGAACAAAAGAACACTGCTGTGAACACTCTTTCCGTAAATATCAATCCTTGGTTAAACCCCACATAATAGGGAGCCACTGTTCCCCACAGCTCCATGTAGTCTGGGACCAGGTGAACCAAGGGTCCCAAGCAGAGGCCTGAGCAGACTAACAAGCTTTTGTCTTATTGAGTTGGAAATGAATGGGAACAGGATTCTGGGAGATGTGGAAGAGCGGGAGAAATGAGAAAAGACAAAGGCAGCCTGGAGGGAAGACAGATCCTTCCGTGGGGAGAGAGAAGGATGTAGTATCTGCTCTAGGGAAGGGAGCTTTGAAGCGCTGGGGAGGGAGTAGGAGGGGGAGGGAGTAGGAGGTGGAGGGAGGGACAGATAGATTTTAGGGAGTTTTTGGTGTGATATCATTGCTTTCTCTGTCTCCATACAAAACCTGCAGTAATATTTCTATCAGTCATCAGTGCTGTCAGAGTTGAATTTGTGTTTTCACTGGGAGAGTGAGAGATGCGTTTTCAATATGAGACCTCTAGGTAAAAAGAAGGGTAAGAGAAGAATTGGCCCAAGAAGATCGTTCCATTCAGAATATATTAGACATTACTATATGCTTATCCTTTTAACTCTAAAAAGTGTTGTAAAAATCAAAGAAAATAGAGAGACAGATATAATGAACACCCCTATATCCATCATGTAGGTGGAACAATTGCTAATTGTATTAGTCCATTTTCACACTGCTAATAAAGACATAACCGAGACTGGGCAATTTACAAAGGAAAGAGGTTTAATGGAGAACTCACAGTTCCACGTGGCTGGGGAAGCCTCACAATCATGATGGAAGGCAAGGAGGAGCAAGTCACATCTTAGGTGGATGGCAGCGGCAGAGAGAGTTTGTGCAGAGAAACTCCTGTTTTTAAAGCATCAGATCTCGTGAGATCCATTCACTATCACAAGAACAGCACAGGAAAGAGCTGCCCCCATAATTCAGTCATCTCCCACTGGGTCCCTCCCACCACACGTGGGAATTATGGGAGCTACAAGAGGACATTTGGGTGGGGACACAGAGCCAAACCATATCGCTAATATTTTCCCATAATTGCTGTGGGTTTTTTGTTTTGTTTTTGCTGAGTATTTAAAATGTTTAATTGTAGTAAAAAGGCATATGAAATCTACCATCCTAACGATTTTTAAGTGTACAGCTCAGTGTTGTCATGTATACTTAAATTGTTGTGAAACTGATCTCTAGAATGCTCTCATCTTCCAAACTAAAACTCCACACCCATCCAACAACTTCCTTTCTCCCCTTCCCACAGGCTCATGTCAGCCACCCTTCTAATTTCTGCCTTTGAATTTGACTACTCTAGGTACCTCATATAAGGTAATCATATGGTATTTGACGTTTTGTGACTGGCTCATGTCACTTAGCGTAATATCCTCCAGGTCATTCCATATTGTAGCACGTGACAGAATTCCTTTCTTTTTAAGGCTAAATAATATTCCATTGTACATAGATACCACAGTGTGTTAATCTACTGATGGACATTTTCGCTGTTTCTACGTTTTGGCTATGGTGAATACTGCTGCTATGAACATTGGTTTGCAAATACCTCTTTAAAATACTGATCTCAATTCTTTGATACCCAGAAGCAGGCTTGATGGATCCTATGGTAATTCTATTATTAATGTTTTCAGGAACCTCCATATTATTTTCTCTAGTGGCTACACTATTGTACATTCCCACCAACAGTGCACAAGGGTTTGAATTTCTCCACATCCTCAATCCTTGTTATCTTCTGGTTTTTTTTCTTATTATTTTCTATTATTTAGTTCAAGATTTTTTTAATAGTGGCCACCTTAATGGATATAAGATAGTATTGTGTGGGTTTGATGTGTATTTCTCTAACAAGTAGTCGAATGCCTTTTCATATGTGTGTTGGCCATTTTATATCTTTGGAGAAGTGTCTATTCAAACACTTTACTTTTGCTAATATATTTTTTAATTACAATCATCCTAACATTTTATCATTAAGCACTTCAGTCTGCATCTTCAAAATAAGCAATAACATTTTTTTCTCCATTACTCCAATGCCATTATCATGCCTAACAAAAAATTAACAGTAATTCTTCTTTTTGCTCTATGCCCAGGCTGGAGTGCAGTGGCATGACCATGGTTCGCTACAGCCTTGACCTCTTGGGCTCAGGCAATCCTCCTGCCTTCAGTTTTCCAAGTAGCTGGGACTACAGGTGCATACCACCACACCTGGCTAATTTTTTTTTTTTTTTTTTTTTTTTTTTTACTGACAAAATTTATTTTTAGTTTTGTTTATTTTTTCAATTTTTTATTTCAATAGGTTTTTGAGGAACAGGTGGTGTTTGGTTACATGAATAAATTCTTTCCGAGATTTTGGCACACCCATCACCAAGCAGTGTACACTGTACCCCATGTGTAGTCTTTTATCCCTCATCACCCCCCTCACCCTTTCCCCTGAGTCCTCAAAGTCCAATGTATCATTCTTACGCCTTTGTGTCCTCATTGGTTAGCTCCCATATGTGAGTGAGAACATATCATGTTTGATTTTCCATTCCCGAGTCACTTCACTTAGAATAACAGTCTCCAATTCCTTCCAGGTTGATTCCTTTTTATGGCTGAGTAGTATTCCATACACACACATACACATCATATATATGACATATGGTTAAACCCCACGCTACAGGAAGCCACGGTTCCCCACAGCTCCATGTAGTCTGGGGCCAGGTGAACCAAGGCTCCCAAGCACAGGCCCGAGCCAACTAACAAGCTTTTGTCTTATTTAGTTGGGAACGAACGGGAACAGGATTTTGGGAGATGTGGAAGAGCAGGAGAAATGAGAAAAGACAAAGGCAGCCTGGAGGGAAGAGAGATCCCTCACATAGGGAGAGAGAAGAATGTAGTACCTGCTCTAGGGAAGGGAGCTTTGAAGGGCTGGGGAGGGAGTAGGAGGTGGAGGAGGGGACAGAGATTTTGCTCTGTGCCCAGGCTGGAGTGCAGTGGCATGGCCATGGCTCACTACAGCCTTGACCTCTTGGGCTCAGGCAATATATTGAAGAGATGAGATCTCGCTATGTTGCTGGTCTTGAACTCCTGGCCTTAAAGCAATCCTCCCGCCTTGGCCTCCCAGCGTGTTGGGATTGCAAGCATGAGCCACTGCACCTGGCCAGCTGATTATATTTTTATTCATATCACTCTGCTCCCTTCCCATCTCTCCACTATCCCATATGGCTTCCTCTAGAGGCCATTTAGAACATAAAGTTCCAAAAATGCGGGGTACATGCCAAAACCAAGGTCTTCATGGAATTTTGTTTGTTTTTAATGTCTCAAGGTGACACACTAAGACAAAGACTCCAATCAGGAGACAATAGAGTGGTCATTATCATCAATCCACTTATAAGGCCAAGTTTTGGAATTCATCACTGTGTTACAAATCCTCTCCTCTCTAGATTTAATTATACAATAGTGAATGAATGGAAACATACATATCACATTTTCTTTATTCACTCATTGATTGATGGGTATTTGGGCTGGTTCCATACTTTTGCAATTGCAGATTGTGCTCCTACAAACATGCATGTCCAAGTGTCTTTTTTGTATAACGACTTCTTTTCCTCTGAGTAGATACCTAGTAGCGGGTTTACTGGATCAAATGGTAGATCTACTTTTAGTTTTTTCGGGAAGCTCCACACCGTTTTCCATAGTGGGTGTACTAGTTCACATTCCCACCAACAGTGTAAAAGTGTTCCCTGTTCACTGCATCCATGCCAACATCTATTATTTTTCATTTTTTTTTTATAATGGCCATTCTTGCAGGAGTGAGGTGGTATTGCATTGTGGTTTTGATTTCCATTTCCTGATAATTAATGATGTTGAGCATTTTTCCATATGATTCTTGGCCATTTGTATATCTTCTTTTCAGAATTGTCTATTCATGCCCTTAGCCCATTGTTGACAGGATTGTTTGGTTTTGTTTTGTTTTTTCTTGCTGATTTGTTTGAGTTTTTTGTAGATTCTGGATATTAGTCCTTTGTCAGATGTATAGATTGTGAAAATTTTCTCCCCTCTATGGGTTGTCTGTAAACTCTGCTGATTACTTCTTTTGCTGTTCAGAAGCTTTTTAGTTTAAGTCCCAGCTATTTATCTTTGTTTTTGTTGCGTTTGCTTTTGGATTCTTGGTCATGAAGTCTTTGCCCAAGTCAATGTCTAGAATTTTTCCAATGTTATCTTCTAGAATCTTTATGGTTTCAGGTCTTAGATTTAAGTCTTTGATCCATCTTGAGTTGATTTTTGTATAGGGTGAGAGATAAGGATCCAGTTTCATTCTTCTACACGTGGCTTGCCAGTTTCCCAGCACCATTTGCTGAATAGGGTGTCTTTCCTCCACTTTTATGTTTTTGTTTGCTTTGTTGAAAATCAGTTGGCTGTAAGTATTTGGCTTTATTTCTGGGTTCTCTATTCTGTTCCAGCAGTCTATGTGACTATTTTTATACCATTACCATGCTGTTTTGGTGTCGATAGCCTTATAGTATAGGTTGAAGTTGGGTAATGTGATACCTCCAGATTTGTTCTTTTTGCTTTGTCTTGCTTTAGCTATGCAAGCTTTTTGGTTCCATATTAACTTTAGGATTGTTTTATCTAGTTCTATGAATGATGGTGATATTTTGATGAGAATTGCACTGTATTTGTTTGCTTTTGGCAGTATGGTCATTTTCACAATACTGATTCTACTCATCCATGAGCATGGGATGTGTTTCCATTTGTTTGGGTCATCTATGATTTCTTTCAGTAGCATCTTGTAGTTTTCCTTGTAGAGATCTTTCATGTCCTTTGTTAGATACATTCCCTAAGTATTTTATTTTGTTGCAGCTATTGTGAAAGGGATTGAGTTCTTCATTTGATTCTAAGTTTGGTTGCTGTTGGTGTTGTGAAAGGAAATTAAATCTTGGGACTCCAAACTCATTAAGCCGGAAAGGGATAAGTCAAACTCGGAACTGGGTCACGCAAACCTGCCTCCCCATTTTGGTTCCTAAATAAGATGGCTACAAGAAGAAAAGCGGCCGGGCGCGGTGGCTCAAGCCTGTAATCCCAGCACTTTGGGAGGCCGAGACGGGCGGATCACGAGGTCAGGAGATCGAGACCATCCTGGCTAACACGGTGAAACCCCGTCTCTACTAAAAAATACAAAAAAAAAAACAAAACAAAAAACTAGCCGGGCGCGGTGGCGGGCGCCTGTAGTCCCAACTACTCGGGAGGCTGAGGCAGGAGAATGGCGTGAACCCGGGAGGCGGAGCTTGCAGTGAGCTGAGATCCGGCCACTGCACTCCAGCCTGGGCGGCAGAGCGAGACTCCGTCTCAAAAAAAAAAAAAAAAAAAAAAAAAAGAAGAAGAAAAGCTACATGCCTCCCCCGTATTTTGTCCAAAAAGAAATTCCTAGTGAGCTGCAAGATTTTTTAATGTGTTTCTGTTAAAATTTCACCATGGCAATGTAAACGGATAGCTTGTCTTTACAAGTGCAGTCACCTCTGGCCCACCAGACATAAATGCATATCTGATTGTTCCCCTACTGCATTTTTGTGTATATTATCTTATGTAAAATGCAGATTCTCTGAATTTTTCCTCTGCCCTGTTTGCCTATGTCATCTTATGTTAAAAAAAAAAAAAAAAAAAGCACATTCACTGGGCCAAAGGTATGGATGACTATTTTTCCCTACACGCCTCTTACATGAAAATTGCATACTTCTCAATATACTGCTCTTTCCTCCTTTAAATTTGGAGCCCTCAAAATCTTCTTCAGAGAAAGGCATAGACTTGTCTCCCAGGTGCGTGTCCTTAACTTTGGCAAATAAACCTCCTAAAATGAGTAAGCCTTGTCTCATCATTTTTCTCAATTGACAGTGTATAGCAGAGCTACTGATTTATGTGCATTATTTTTGTATCCTGAAACTTTGCTGAATTCATTTACCAGTTCTAGGAGCTTTGTGGATGAGTCTTTAAGGGTTTTCTAGGTATACGATCATATCATCTGCAAAGAGCAACAGTTTGACTTCTTCTTTACCAATTTGGATGCCCTTGATTTCTTTCTCTTGTCTGACAGCTCTGGCTAGGACTTTCAGTACTATATTGAACAGAAGTGGTGAGAGTGGGTATCCTTTCTCTTGTTTCAGTTCTCACAGGGAATACTTTCAACTTTTCCCCATTCAGTACAGTGTTGGCTATGGGTTTGTCATAGATGGTTTTTATTACTTTAAGGTATGTCCCTTCTATGCCACTTTTGCTGAGGGTTTTAATCATAAAACGATGTTAGATTTTGTCAAATGCTTTTTCTGCTTCTATTAAGATGATCATGTGACTTTTAAAATTCTGTTTATGTGGTGTATCACATTTATTGACTTATCTATGGTAAACCATTCCCGCATCCCTGATATGAAACCCACTTGATCATGGTGGATTATCTTTTTGATATGCTGTTGGATTTTGTTTGCTAGTATTTTGTTGAGGATTTTTGCATTTATGTTCATCAGGGATATTGGTCTGTAGTTTTCTATTTTTGTTGTTATGTCCTTTCCTGGTTTTGGTATTAGGATGATACTGGCTTCATAGAATGATTTAGGGAAGATTCTCTCTTTCTCTATCTTTTGGAATAGTGTCAATAGGATTGGTACCAATTCTTCCTTGAATGTCTGATAGAATTCAGCTGAGAATCCATCTCGTTCTGGACTTTTTTTGTTGTTGTCAATTTTTTTTTATTACTCTCTCAATCTCACTGCTTGTTAGTGATCTCTTCAGAGATTTTGCATCATCCTGGTTTAATCTAGAGGGTTGTATATTTCCAGGAATTTATCTATCTCCTCTAGGTTTTCTAGTTCACGCACATAAAGGTGTTCGTAGTAGCCTTGAATTATCTTTTGTATTTCTGTGGTATTAGTTGTAATATCTCCCATTTCATTTCTAATTGAGCTTATCTGGATCTTCTCTTTTCTTTTCTTGGTTAATCTTGCTAATGATCTGTCAATTTTATTTGTCTTTTCAAATAACCAGCTTTTCGTTTCACTTATCTTTTGCATTTGTTTTTTATTTCAATTTCATTTAGTTCTGATCTTTGTTATTTCTTTTCTTCTGCTGGGTTTGGGTTTGGATTGTTCTTCTTTCTCCAGTTTTATGAGGTGTGACCTTAGATTGTCTGTTTGTGCTCTTTCATACTTTTTGATGTTGATGTTTAATGCTATGAACTTCCCTGTTAGCACACTTTTGCTGTATTCTAGAGGTTTTGATAGTTTGTGTCACTATTATCATTCAGCTCAAGAATTTTTAAATTTCCATCTTGATTTCATTGTTGACCCAACAATCATTCAGGAGCAAGTTACTTAATTTCCATGTATTTGCATGGCTTTGAGGATTCCTTTTGGAGTTGATATCCGATTTTATTCTACTGTGGTCTGAGAGAGTACTTGATATAATTTCAATTTTCTTAAATTTACTGAGACTTGTTTTGTGGTCTATTATATGGTCTGTCGTGGAGAATGTTTCATGTGCTGAAGAATAGAATGTATACTCTGGGCCAGGCATGGTGGCTTACACCTGTAATCCCCACAATTTGGAGTCTGAGGCGGTTGGATGACCTGAGGTCAGTAGTTTGAGACCAGCCTGACCAACAAGGTGAAACCCCATCTCTACTAAAAATATAAACATTAGCTGGGTGTGGTGGCAGGCATCTGTAGTCCCAGCTACTCGGGAGGCTGAGACAGGAGAATTGCTTGAACCCAGGAGGCAGAGGTTGTAGTGAGCTGAGATTGTGCCACTGCACTCCACCGTGGGTGACAGAGTGAGACTCCATCTCAAAAACAAACAAACAAAGAAGAATGTATATTCTGCAGTTGTTGGGTAGAATGTTCTGTAAATACCCATCCATTTGTTGTAGGGTGTAATTTAGTCCACTGTTTCTTTGTTGACTTTCTGTCTTGAAGACCTGTCCAGTGCTATCAGTGGAGCATTAAAGTACTGCACTATTATTGTGTTGCCATCTCTCTCATTTCTTACGTCTAGCAATAATTGTCTTATACATTTGGAAGTTCCAGTGTTAGAGGCATATATATTTAGAATTATGATATTTTCCTGTTGGACTAGTCCTTTTATCATTATATAATGTCTCTCTTTCTCTTTTATAACTGCTATTGCTTTCAAGTGTGTTTTGTCTGATGTAAGAATGGCTACTCCTGCTCACTTTTGGTGTCCATTTGCATGGAATATCTTTTTCCACCTCTTTACCCTAAATTTATGTGAGTCCTTACATATTAGGTCAGTCTCCTGAAGACAGCAGAAACTTGGTCGGTGAATTCTTATCCATTCTGCCATTTTGTATCTTTTAAGTGGAGCATTTAGGCCATTTACATTAAATGTTAGTATTGAGATGTGAGGTACTATTCATCATGTTATTTGTTGCCTGAATACCGTGGGTTTTTAAAAATTGTGTTATTGTTATATAGGTCCGGTGAGATTTATGCATTAATTAGGTTCTATTTTGGTGTGTTTCAAGGATTTGTTTCAAGATTTAGTGCTCTGTTTAGCAGATCTTGTAATGCTGGCTTAGTAGTGGCGAATTCTCTCAGCATTTGTTTATCTGGAAAATACTTTCTTTCCTTCATTTGTGAAGTTTAGTTTCACTGGATACAAAATTCTTGGCTGATAATTGTTCTGTTTAAGGAGGTTAAAAATAGGACCCAAATCCCTTCTAGCTTGTAGGGTTTCTGCTAAGAAATCTGCTGTTAATCTGATAGGTTTTCCTTTATAGGTTACCTGATGCCTTTGCCTCACAGCTCTTAAGATTCTTTCCTTTGTCTTGACTTTCGATAATCTGATGACTATGTGCCTAGACAATAATCTTTTTGCAATGAATTTCCCAGGTGCTCTTTGAGCTTCTTTTATTTGGATGTCTAGATGTTTAGCAAGGGCAGAGAAGTTTTCCTAAATTATTCCCTCAAATGTGTTCTCCAAACTTTTAGATTTCTCTTCTTCCTCTGAAACACCAATCATTCTTAAGTTTGTACATTTAACATGGTGCCAAACTTCTTGGAGGCTTTGTTCATTTTTAAAAATGTTTCTTCTTTGTCTTTGATGGATTGGGTTAACTTGAAAGCTTTGTCTTTGAGCTCTGAAGTTCTTTCTTCTGCTTGTTTGATTCTATTGCTGAGACTTTGCAGTGCATTTTGCATTTCTCTAAGTGTGTCCTTGATTTCTGGAAGTTGGGATTATTTTTTATTTATGCTCTCTATTTCACTGAAGAATTTTCCTTTCATAGCCTGTATCATGTTTTTGATTTCTTTAAGTTGGACTTCACCTTTCTCTGGTGCCTCCTTGATTAGCTTCATAATCGACCTTCTGAATTCTTTTTCTGGCAATTCAGAGATTTTGTCTTGGTTTGATCCATTGCTGGTGAGTTGGTATGATCTTTTGGGGGTGTTAAAGAACCTTGTTTTGTCATATTACCAGAATTGTTTTTCTGGTTCCTTCTCATTTGGGTAGACTGTGTCAGGGGGAAGATCTGGGATTCAAAGGCTGCTGTTCAGATTTTTTTGTCTCACAGGGTGCTCCCTTGAGGTGGTGTTCCCTCCCTTCCCCTATGAATGAGGCTTCCTGAGAGCTGAACTGTAGTGACTGTTTTTGTTCTTCTGGTTCTAGCCACCCAGCAGAGTTAGCTGTTGGCTTTGGGCTGGTACTGGGGAGTATCTGCAGAGTCCTGTGCTGTGATCTGTCTTCAGGTCTTGCAGCCATGGATACCAGCACCTGCTATATTGGAGGTAGCAAGGGAGGGAAGTGGACTCTGTGAGGGTCCTTGGTTGTGTTTTTGTTTAGTGTGCTGGTTTTGTGTTGGTTGGCCTCCAGCCAGGAGGTGGCACTTTCAAGAGTCCATCAGCTGCAGTCCTATAGGGAGGATGCAGACTTGCCCTAGGTACACCTGGTTAAGTATTCAGGTCTCTCAGGCAGTGGGCAGGGCCATAGAGCTCCCAAGGGATTATCACCTTTGTCTTTGGCTACCAGGGTGGATAGAAAAAGACCACCAGGTGGGGGCAGGGATAGGCCTGTATGAGCTCAGCCTCTCCTTGGGCAGGGCTTGCTGTGGCTGCTGTGGGGAATGGGCATGTGGTTCTCAGTTTAGTGGGGTTGTATTCTCAGGGGGATTATGGCTGCCTCTGCTGAATCATACAGGTCACCGAGGAAGTGGGGGAAAGCTGGCAGTCACAGGCCTCACTCCACTCCCATGCAGTCCACAGTCCTAAAGGCCAGTCTTACTTCCACTATGCTGCTCCAACAGCACCAAGTCTATTTCCAGGCAGCCAGTGACCAGGGCTGAGAACTTGCCCCAGACCATGAGCCTCCCCTTTGAGAAAGCAAGCAGACTCACAGTTTTTCGGTGTTTTAGGGAGCCTGCAGGGGTGATCCGGTTCCTTTGAAGGGTCTGTGAATTCTCTTGGCTTTCCTGGTATGTTTTTGTGATAGTTCTTGGAGCAGAAGTTCACGATGTGAGTCTCCACACACTGCTCTGTCTGTCCGAGTGGGAGTTGCAAGCTAGTCATGCCTTCTATCCTCCGTCTTAATCCATGCCTGGCTAATCTTTAAATTTTTTGTAGAGATGTTGCTCAGGCTGACCTCAAACTCATGGCCTCAAACAATCCTCCCGCCTTGGCCTCCCAAAGTGTTGGGATTACATGTGTGAACCACCACACCCAGCACCAATAATTCTGTAATATCATATGCTATCTAGTCCATGATCAAAGTGTCTCCCTAAATTTTCCTCAAAATATTTTACGACAGATTTTCTTCCCCTAAATCAGCATCCAATCAAGTTTCAATCATTGTGTTGGCAATTGTTCTTTTTAAGTATCTTTGAATCTAGAACAGTCTCTTCTCCCTGCCTTTTTGTCAGGACCTTGCTATGTTAAAGAAACTAAACTATACCAGTTGTCCTGGATTGGTCTTGGTATTTTGGGTAAGCTTTGGCAGTTTGTTAGATATATGTGCACAGTGTTGTTTATAGTCTTCCCTTACTGATTGTCTGTTTACTCTTTGTTTGGGTCTGTACTGATGTCTCCTCTTCAATCCCTGATATGAATAACCTGAGACTTCCTTGTTTTTTCTTTATCAGTCTTGTTAGATGTTTATCAGTTTTATTGCTCTTTTAAAATAAATAGCTTTTATTTTCTCTATTTCCTGTTTTCAATTTTGCTGATTTTTGCTCTTAGCTTTGTTATTTCCTGATTTCCTGATGCTCTCTCTCTCTCTGTCTCTCTCTCTCTCCTTCCAAGATGTTTTTCTTTTTTTTTTTAGTTTTCAGCAATTTGATTTTAATATATCTTGGTATGGATTTCTTTGAATTTATGCTCTCTGGGATTTGCTGAACTTCTTGAATCTATACATTCATGTTTTTTACCAAACTTAGGAACATTTCAGCTATTATTTTTTCAAACATTTTTTCCTATACCTCATTCTTTCTACTCTTTTCCAGGATTCCAGTGACATAAATTTTAGATTTTTGGTATTGCCTTATATGTTCCTGAGGTTCTGTTAATTTTTTCCTCATCTTGTCTCTCTTTGTTCTTCAAATTGAATAACTGAATATTGAATAACTGAATAATTTATATTGAATTTTTTTTTTTTTTTTTTTTTTTTTTTTTTTTTTGAGACAGAGTCTTGCTCTGTCACCCAGACTGGAGTGCAGTGGCACAATCTCGGTGCACTGCAACCTCCACCTCCTGGGTTCAAGCGATTCTCCTGCCTCAGCCTCCCAAAGTGACTACAGGCACATGCTGCCACACCTGGCAAATTTTTTGTATTTTAGTAGAGACAGAATTTCACTGTGTTGACCAGGCTTGCCTTGAACTCCTGAGCTCAGGCAATCCACCTACCTCAGTCTCCCAAAGTGCTAGGATTACAGGCATGAGCCACCATGCTTGGCCTCTATTGATCTATTTTCAAGTTTATTGATTCTTTCCTTTGTCATCTCCATTGTGTTATTAAGCCCAACTAATAAGTTTTTACAAAGTTTTAAACTATTATTTTATTTAGTTGTAAAATTTGCATCTGGTTATTTTTAAAAAATATATCCTATTTCTTTGCTAAGGCTTAATATTTTCCTATTTGGTTCAAAATTGTTCAACCTTACATCTTGGAGGATTTTTATATCTTCTTTAATGTGTTCGATTATTTCAACATTGGTGTCGTCTTATGGTTGACATTTGCTGATTATCTTTTCCTGTGCAAGATTTGTTTGTTGTATGCCAAATAATTTTAGATGACATTCTAGACATTTTCAATATTATATTATGAGCCTAAGTCTTATTTAAACCTTATGGAAAGTGTTTATATTTTTGTTTAATAGGCAGTCAGCCTGGTGGGGTTCAAGTCATATGTTCCAACCACACTTCTCTATATATGGTTCCAATGTCACTTCAGTTTTGAAAGCCTTTGAAGTATTATTCAGGTCTGTCACCACATATACACCACCCAGAGACCAGTCTGGATGGAGCAGTGAATTGAGACCACAGTTCAGTTTTCAACATCTAGGATATTTTGTTTCGGGTCAGATCCATCCATGTGCACCTTTTGGGTGAGCTCAGAAATTCAGAAACAACTTTCTCAAATTCTTCCCTCTCTGTAATCTCCCCAGTACTTTTCAGATCCCTGTGGTTCCACTCTTTGCTCCTCCAGTCAGAAAGCTGGGGCTTAGTTGCCCCGCTCTACTGCATACTTCCATGAGTGTGCCTGCATCTGGGGCCAAGCGGCAGAAGGACAGAGAGAAAGAAAAGTAACAGGGGTACATCCATGATCTTGGGACCAGAGCTTCTCCCAATCAGAGAGGGAGGTTCCTCTTCCTCAGAGTTTTAAGTCCACATGGGCCCTACCGCTGCCATTGCTACAACTACCTTGGGATCGTATGGGAACTGGAGCACAATAAAATGAAGGAAAAAGCAGAAGAAAATTGGACTGCTGCCCCCACTTCCCCTAAGTGTTAAGAGTCCCATTTCTGTTTCCTCTAGCCAGAAGTAGCAGACCTCTCCCGGAATTCTGTCTCTTTCTGGTTCTCACAGTTTTCAGGCAACCTTCAATCCAGGCCAGAGGATACCAAGGAGAAAAACGGTGGGGGGCAGCAACTTCCTGCTGGTTCTGTGATATTTCACATTTTGGTCTTATTTCCCAATCCACTTGCTATCATTTACTTTTCAGCATACTCAAATAACTTCCATGCATTCTTTTCTGGTTCTTTATTTTTATGTTTTATTTTTATGAGACAGGTCTTACTCTGTCACACAGGCTGGAGTACAGTGGTATGACCACGGCTCCCTGCAGCCTCAAACACCCAGGATCAAGCAAGCCTCCCAAGTAGCTGAGACCAAAAGTGTGCACCACCACATCTGGCTATTTTGTGTATGTGTGTGTGTAATTGTGGGATCTCCCTACGTTGCCCAGGCTGGTCTCAAACTCCTGGCCTCAAGCAATCCTTGTGCCTCAGTCTCCCAAAGTGCTGGGATTACAGGGCCATTGAGCCCAGCCCTTTTCAGTTTTTGTAGCTGCATTAGCTGGAGGAGGCAGGGTGGCATCTGGTTACTTCATCATCTATGCTTCTATCTTGCTTTGTGAGGATTCTACCTCTGCCAAACAGATTGTAAACTGATGTAGGGCAGAAAGGGGGTGATCCCTTTCCTCCCCATCATAAAGTGTTATGGCCTACATCCCTATAATAAAAAGCAGGTCAACAAGAGAAAAGCATAACAAATTTATTATATGCACATGTATGCATGAGAGTCATACAAAATCTGAACCCAAAGAGAGGCCAGATGGTTGAGACATAAATGCCCCCTTCCATAGGGGAGAAGAAAATGGGGGAATGAATAGGCCCAATGCAGACAATTATTAGTAAACAATTCTCTTTGGGAAGGTGAGGGGCAGAACCACACAGAAACAAAGGTTGTCTTATTATGCAGATAAAGTCCCCCAGGTAATCTCTTTGAGGTGCTCTCTGAAAATTCTACGAAAAGTTTGTCTGGGTGTAGTGATGACTCCAGTCTCTTCTCTACTTAGGTGGTTGATCTTTCCTGGTCATTTGATGAGATTCCTAGAGAGAGGATCTTAAGAAAATTGCATTTCTTCTGGAAAGATTCTTGCTTTCTTATTCAGATAAGGAAAGTTCAAAGAGAGAGAGAGTCTCTCCCTGTACCTGGTGAAGGATTTGGGGAACAGTGGACAATAAGACCAGGTTAGAGGAACCTTGATTCTGAGGCAGCTTCAAAGGCCTCTCAGCATGTAAAAGTGTCAGTCTTTGGTGTATTACTTTCTGAGCTCCAAAACTGACGAACTAGGCTTTTACATTTCACTTTTTTATTCTAAGATAACTTTACAAAAGCGAAAATCACTAAGAAAAATGTTGAACTCTCAAGGGAAGTAAAATACGTTTGGTTTCTTGGCTCTTCAGATTACTTTGCTTCCTCTTTAAGATCATGGGCAAGAGAAATCCAAGACAGAGCCTGGTTATTGTACACCATACATATTGTGAAAGGAAAATAAATCTTGTGACCTCAAACTCACTAAGCCAAAGGGAAAAGTCAAGCTGGGAACTGGGTCATGCAAACCTGCCTCCCATTTTGGTTCCCAAATACAATGGTTACAAAATGAAAAGCTACACCCCTCCCTCATATTTTGACCACAAGGAAATTCCTTGTGGGCCCCAAACTCTTTACCCCAAAGCATTTCTGTTAAAATTGACCAGGGCAATGCAAATTGATGGCTTATCTTCACAGGTGCAGGGCCACATAGGACAGAACTCAAGTCATCCCTCTGCCCACCTGACACAAAGGCAGATCTGATTGTTTCCTCTGCCCTATTGTCTATATCATCTTATGTAAAAATGCAGATTCACTGAGCCAGACAAAGGCATGAATGACTATTTTCCCCCTACCCACCTCTTACATGAAAACTGTATTTCTCAATATCCCGCCCTTTCCCCTTTAACTTTGAAGCCCTCAGAATTACCTTCAGAGAAAGGCATAGACCTGTCTCCAGAGTGTGAGTCCTTAACTTTGGCAAATAAACCTAAAATGAGTTGAGACTTGTCTTGGCATATTTCTCAATTGGCATCTGGTAACAACGGAGGGATCCTGAGTGAAGGTGGCCCAGGCCTGTGGCTGCCCTCCTATCAGTACTTGGTACTGGCTTGGGCTCTTTACAGCTCAAACCGATAGGACAATTTGCCGAGGTCTAGGGCCCCTTTCCTGCAGGGATTCCTGACCTCCCAACATTTTTAATTGGGTGTCTGAGGTTAATTTGCTGTTAAGAAAAACTCCTTTTTGCTGGGAGTTTCCACTTGCTTCTATCACGGAAGGTGGGCTTGTCTGCTTCTGCATTGGCAGAGAGCCGTCTTCAGCTCAGGCCCCATCAGTAGGTAAGGAGCTGAGTTGGGATTCTGGTTTGCAAATTCTCTTTAATGACTAAAGTTAGTGTTAACAACCAGCTGGTCTTAATTTCTCCTTACATTTAGAGCACTCAGAAATGTATAATTTGTGTGATCGTTGTTTTGCTTAGCTGTTTTGTTTGTTTGTTTCTGTCTTGTTCGGGGGTTTTTCTGTATGTTTTCATCCTTCTCTTATCAGATTTGACCAACTCTAAGCCCTCTCACTTATGACTGTGGAATTTTCCACTCCAAAGAAATAAGAGCACCACACTCCCCTCAGCCTTTCAGGGCATTTTCAGGCAACTGAGAATCATATAAGTGTCTGAGGGGAACGCTCCCTAAGACGTGCCATGGCTCTGAGTAGGTTACCCCCTCAGAAGAACACACTTAGAGTCTAATCTCAGCTGGCAGGTGCATATACGGAGCTGACCCCTCCCGCACCTTGAGCTCCTGACACACTGTGCCACATAGCCATGACACAGGTGGATCGAACTGGTTCAGGGAGTAACAGCCCTGAAAAGCTAGGTCTGCAAGCAGAACACCCTGGGTCTGACATACTCCCTGACTTGGTAAATCTGAAAAAGAAATTAAATTATGGGGAACAAGGCCTCTAGGTTGGCTAAAACCCCAGCAACTGTGGAACATCAAGTTCCATCTTTAGAAACTCCAGCCGGGTACATGCAAAAGACTTATGGTGAGTTGTCATGCAAATGTTTAACCAAGTGGACCCTTATAACCAAAGCAGATTCCAAGTTACAATGGCCTAGATGAGGATCATTTGAGATGCACAAATTAGTATACTTGTGAACTAGGATGGAAAACGCAGGCACAAAAACAACCAGAATGGAAGAGCTACTTTCAGTGGCACCTGGAGAGTAGCAAAAGCAGGGAAGATCACCTCACCTCCTCACAGGGGGCCAACAAACAACTCAGAAACGTTAACTAAGGACTCTCTAACGTTTTACCTCTTTTAAAGAAATCCTCTAAATCCCTTCCTTTCGCCTTGGAGCATCCCCTCCCCACCTCCCCCTCTACCCCGACTGTACCCTTACCTCTCTGAACTTCTTGAACCAGATCTGTTCCCTCCTTCTTCTGCATGTTCCAGTCCACCATCCCCCACTTCCTTGTCTGCCACTCACTCAACAGAAGGCAGTAGGGAGTCTAACTCCCAAGACCCTACTTACTGTTGATTCCCTGGTAGCCTTGGTGGCAGCCTGTCATCTGGAAGACGTGGAGAAGGGGGATCCTGCAGGGTTCCTGCAGTTTTTGTGCTTCATTTATCATCTTTTTTTAAAAAAAACAAAAAAACAAAAACAAAACAAACAAAAAAAAACAAGATTCAGTAAAGAATTCCTTTCACAGCGCACTCCCTGAAGATAGGGTTCCAGGTATAATCTGCAGCCTGGAGACTTTGTCTACTGGAAAAGACATTTAATGAAGGACTCCCTTCAACCCCAGTAGAACGGCCATACCAGGTACTATTGGCTAATCCATGTGGTACAAAATTAGAGGGTATAGACTCATGGATTCACATCTCTCATCTTAAAAAAGGCACAACCTCCTGAGTGGACAGTGACTCCTGCCAAGGATCTTTGCCTTCGACTCACTAAACATTGAACTTTGACTCAGCACTAGAAGCAGATGACAGCTGTTGTGGACTGCTTAAACCCAAGACACAGGGCCAGGCCTGTATACAAAAGAACACCTATGTTTTATTTTATAATAGCTATTACAACTATTGTCCTAGAGATACTGGCAACTGCTGTCTTACACAGAACAGGGCACTTTCCTTGTCTGATTTAATGTCCTTTTAGTAGTTAAAATCAATTTCACAACCTTGCTTTTATTTCTCCTATGTCCCGACGCCTTCTTGCCACTGCCACCCGCTGTCAGCCATGAAACAAACCTGTTTCTACAATGGGCTCAGGATTATGCAGACAGATTACAAAAGGATGCCTCTTGGATATGCGGATTCATGCCTCTTTCCAGGGGCTGCAGCCTGCCATGGCGGGTATCTCTCTTCCAAGGGCAGAACTGGATAAAGTATCAAAAATGTATTGCATCACAGAAACAGTCTGGTATCTCTAGTGCTGGCATAACAAAAGACAATATATGTAACTGACCCATTAAAAACACGCTTAAGAGCAAGGGACAAGGGAAATGTTTTTTAATGGAAAGGATCAGCTCACTAACTCTCACTTTAGCATCTCCCCAACTAAAAGAGAAGGTGACAACTATGCCCCAAACAATGGCTCATTTTCAAAATGGGATAATGAAAATTTGGGTTGGGTTTATCTGGCTCACCCCTTCATTAGGCCAGCTTAGCCAAAACGCTCCTTTATGCTGGGAACAGGGAAAACACAGCAAGGACCAATGGCCAAACAGTAGAAGATATATGGGGTGGATACCTGGAGAACGTTGTGACCACATTATTATAAGAGAAGACACAGACTGGCATGCCACCAATTGGGTACAGCAGCCAGGTATTTACTGGCTACCTCCAAATGGGACATATTAGCTATGTGGCACTAACATGGCTGTGGTTACCTCTAGGATGTTATGATGATGTTCCCTAGGTGGTTATACTTGCACACAAGGATGAATAATTCAGACCCTACCAAAACCAGCAAATCTTTTTCATTGACAATCTTGCTGGACACATTCGTTATTCCAATGGTATGATCACTTAGCTTCAATCTTTGTACCACAAATAGGGATTGAAGATGTTATATGGCATATAGAGGCCTAATATGGTTTGATTCTGTGTCCCAACCCAAATCTCATGTTGAATTGTAATCCCTGCGTGTTGGAGGAGGGGCCAGGTGGGAGGTGAATGAATCATGGGGGAGGATTTCCCATTTGCTATTCTCGAGATAGTGAATGAGTTCTCATGAGATCTGGTTGTTTTGAAAATGGATAGTGCTTCACTCCTTTTTGCTGTCTCTCTCCTGGTATCACGTGAAGAAAGTGCTTGCTTCCCCTTCGCCCTTCTGCCATGATTGTAAGTTTCCTGAGGCTTCCCCAGCCACGTTTCCTGTACAGTCCGCAGAACTGTGAGTCAATTAAACCTCTTTTCTTCATAAATTACCCAGTCTCAGATAATTCTTTATGGCAGTTTGAGAATGGACTAATACAAGGCCCTAACAAGTTACACCCAAAAGGCCCTAAATGACAGCCGCATGAGTATCTCTTTGCTAAAAAATGAGGTCTTATGAGGAAAGTTCCTTATGAATTCCTTATGAGGAAAGTTGTGCTGCAAAATTGTATGGCCTTAGATATACTCACTGCAGCCCAAGGTGGGACCTGCACCATCATAAAAACCAAATGTTGTGTTTATATTTCAGACAAATCAAATAACATAACCCGACTTATGACTGATATAAAAACCCAGATAACCAACCTGTCAAATCCAAAACCCTCACTTATTGATTGACAAGTTAGCTGCTTTGGGTCCTAGGGAACTTGGTGGCAGAAGCTATGGCCTATAATAAGAATAATTTTTGTTTTGTCCTGTTTTTACTTACAATGGTTTTATGGTATGTGCGTGCAAACAAGTCAACACGCAACCAAAAGGCCTGATTGCTCAAAGAATTGCTCTAATTCAGGAGGCAGTAGCATAGCCTGAACCAGCTTCCAGGTTTGCTTCCCCTTTGTTGCTATATGTCTGGCTTAGGTCCCTATATTTTTCTTTCCATTTCCATCTTTCCTCCCCCTATTTTTATCTTTGTGGGACACGACTTCCCAGGAATGAGCCTTCCTAGCAACATAGGACCTGAATTTCTAGGAGTAAACCATCCTAGTGATGAGGAACCAGCTCAAAAAATAAAGAAAAAGGAAAAATCCATCTGAGACCAAAGACATATTTTCCTTCTAAAATGCTTTCTCCAAAAGATTTTAAAGAAAAGCTGGGGGTGGAGGATGTGAAAGGAGAATAAATCTTGTGACCGCAAACTCACTAAGCCAAAGGGAAAATTCAAGCGGAGAACTGGGTCATGCAAACCTGCCTCCCATTTTGGTTCCCAAATAAGATGACTGTAAGATGAAAAGCTACACACCTCCTTCATATTTTGCCCACAAGGAAATTCCTTGTGGCCCCAAAGATCTTCACTGCAAAGCATTTCTGTTAAAATTCACCAGGGCGATGCAAATTGATGGCTTATCTTCACAGGTGCAGGGCCACAGAGGACAGAACTCAAGTCATCCCTCTGCCCACCTGACACAAAGGCAGATCTGATCGTTTCCTCTGCCTTATTATCTATGTTATCTTATGTAAAAATGCAGATTCACTGAGCCAAAGGCATGAGTGACTATTTTCCCCCTACCCACCTCTTACATGAAAATTATATATTTCTCAATATCCCTCCCTTTCCCCTTTAAATTTGAAGCCCTCAGAATTACCTTCAGAAAAAGGCATAGACCATCTCCCGAGTGTGAGTCCTTAATTCTGGCAAATAAACTTCCTAAAATGATGAACACTGTCTCATCATTTGTCTCGATTGACAATTACCCACTGAGATAAATGCTTGTGACGCCTTAAGGTGGTCAGAGCACAAAGTAAGCCTAGGATCTCAATGTCAGCACTGTGGTTTAGGGGGAAAAAAAGGTTGCTGTTCATACAGAGCGGTCTCTCATATATGCCTCGAGATTTAGCTGCAATTCACAGAAAACCCAAACAATCTTGCTTTCTGAACGCTTTTTGAAAATATGCGGTGAATTGCCAAGACCAGGATGTTCTTCATCAAGGACTTCCGAGGAGATAGGATTTAATTTGCTTTTTTGTTGGTCTTCCTGGGGCGGGTGAACTCCAGGGAGTGTTGTGTTTTCTGTAAAGTCAGCAAGCTATTGTTGAACAGAATTTCTGCAGATATTGTCAGTGGGAACATAATTTGGGTCAATGAATCATAAATTCTATTTTGGTAATTTGCCGAAGACAACATCGAAAACAGAGCTAGCCCAATGGGGAAAACTGGAAAGAGACACACAGCTCAATAGCATGGCAATAGGGCAGAGGGGGAAAGAAGTGAGACATTCTGCCTAACAGATTGCAGACTTCTCTTCAAATGATTAGTCACCAAGCAGGTTGGATTTTTTTTTTTTTTTTCCTTCCAAGTCCTGGGAATGACTGCAAAGCAGTTAACACAGACTATACAATCACACACCAACAGAAATATGACACTTGAGGTAAGTCCCCTAAGATTCTCAGATGACTACCTCTGTTCAGTTTATCAACCCATAAACAATGCAAACTTGTCCCTTGGAGAAAATCCCCAGACCTTATATGCAACAGCCTCGTGCTGCTCACATTGTCCTAGTTTCTGTAGGTTACAGAAAATAGTCAGCTCATACACTGGCTTCATCGTTCCATCCTTTTGGTTCAGGAAATTCAGATGCAGCTATTGGTGGTGGGAGGTGGATGGAGGAGCAGTGAAAATGAATGCAAATGAGGATGATTTGTTCATTAGATGTGGCCTTTCCTTAATACAATTTTATTCAACTTTATAAATGAAGAAACTGGAGATGAACAACAATAACAAATAACCCCAAGTCTCCATTATTCATTCCAGGGATTAAATCTAGGACCTTCAACTCAGATGCCCTTTTGTTTAGCTCCTCAGGATACTGGAGGGAGAGAAAAATTTTACCTGAGGGTTTACTCAAAACCAAGGTCAGACAACTCTGTATTTACCCTCTATCACCATCCTCTGCTCAGTCCTCAAGAGCTTTGTGCAAGGGAGAACAGCTGTCCTTTGTTTCAAACAAGGACAAGCAAGACAACTGAAGTTTAATTGCAATAGGATGTATTTGGATTAAGTGTGGGAAAAAAAAAATTGTTGGACTCCAAGTATTGTGAGACCAAGGAATGAATTACAGGGGAGAGTGACAACTTTTTTTTTTTTTCCTAAAGATTTTGGAGACAGCTCTGTTTCTGGGATATCTGAAGACAGTCCATCCAATAGGACCAATTACCAGAATCCAGCCCCCAGAGCCTACCATTTCTATACTCATTCTTCTGGCTAATAAAGGGGGTTCCGCTTCACACCCTCAGTACAGGTCTCTCAGCCATGACCACCAAGGCAGACCGTTCTGGTTTCAGCTGGAGTGTTTCTATTCTCATGAGACACCAGTCCACAGGGGTTCTCTGTCTTACACGTGGAAGGGAAAGTGAAAGAATCTTCTTTTAAAATGAACAATTACTTCCTTTCATTGGGAAAAGGCCACTTAAATTTCCTAAGGGAGACAGAAAACCATCTCGCAAAGTTTAGAAGATATTCCTAGCAGCTGACCCACAGCAACATCCTAAAGCTGGGCTCTCAGAATCATTGGATACTTGGCTCCATTCCAGTCTAATTAAGGCAGAAGGCTTGGGTAGTAGGACCCAGGCATTGGTATTTTCGAAAAAGCTTCCCAGTTAACTTGAAAATGCTTCCAGGGTTGAGAAGCACCATTCTGAGTAAGTTGATATGCACCATCCTCTTTGAGATCTTTTTAGGAGTTCAAACTTGGCTAGACCAAGGGAAGGACAGTACAAAGTGTCTACTTATATGAACTGTTCCAGTTGACTGCCATTTCATTGATGTGTTGGAGGATTAGGGCCCCAGCCATCCTATTAAGAAAGCAAGTGGACCGCTGCCTGGCTGTGAGCCTGGAGGAAGCCACTTCAATGGCTTTGTTTCAAGAGCCAGGGAAGACAGAACCCGAGAGCTGTGTCTTGAAGGCTTCCTACAGGGAGTGGGAGCTATGATTTTATTGCTAGAGAAAGAGTCTCCAAGCTGTTGATGGATTACAAGCTGCTGATCCGTCTCCAGCCCTCAGAGGGCAGAATGTGTAGAATTCCAAAACACAACACAACAGTTGCCTCTGGTACAAAGAAGACACAGTAATTTGTGGTGGCCCTGTGGCTAAGAATGTAAAGGCAACCAAGCACTGGGGTTAAGAATTAGGAATCTGGATTTGAGCCACCCTAGGTTCACATCCTACCACTTACTAGCTGTGTGCCTTTAGGTATATTACTTAATTAATTTGGGCTTCAGTGTCTTATCTGTAAAATGAGGATAATAATAGTAATTATCTCGTTTAATTGCGATGATTCAGTAAAATAATGGACGCGAACACTTATTTAAGTGCGTAATGCATCCAGTAAGACTTGCTTGTATGTGTTTTGTTGGAGCAGACGCTGCAGTGGAGTCTGTGCTGATGCCGGTGGGAGTGGAGAAGGCGTTTCCTCATCACCAGGGCAGTGGCACTGGAGATCTAGGAGGAGCTGGGAGAGAAAGGTGTTCTCCGGGACACCAGGCTTGTGCTGACAAGGATTCTCTCAAAGTCGAGGTACCCAGTTGCTGGGTACAACCCCAGCACTCGGTAGGGAAGGAGAGCACCTCTCATCCCAGGCTGTGCAGCCTGCGTCTGCTTAGCCTTTAAAGCAAGTGAAGTTGTCACCTGGGTCTTTGTCCTCCTCATCATCCCTAGAGATTCTGAGTGAGAAAGTCTGGGGTGGACCCAAGGAATCTGTATTTTCTTAAGAGTTCTCAGGATGATTGAGCAGCATGAGCAGGGTTGAGAAGCATGGTGCAGTCTGCTCAGTGCAATTAAAAGGGTCATGAACACTCCTCTGCCCGACCTTGTTGGCGCACTCTATATTATTTTACTGCCAGAGATCATCAGCCCTGCAATTCCACTAAACGGGCATTTGTTTCAATTAACAAGTAGCCTCTTTAAAATGCACTCGATGTGAAACCCTAGAGTTCTAGCACTTAAGATCAAATTCAGCAAGTGTTCAGAATTCTGAAGAGGGAGAAGGGTAGGAGGTGATTTGGGGACAGGGAGTGATGTGGGTATAGCAGACCTGGTCAGGGACTGAGAAGAGGGAGCTTTTGGCAACATGAAAGAAGAGGCCATATGGCAGATAAGCAAAGGGAGCACACCAAGAAGTGGAAGAGGGACCCAGAATGAAAGGACTGACAATTCCAAAGACAAGGAAGGTGTTTTTAAAACCAGCTAGATACTGCCTTTCAACTGCCGTTTACAGAGCTCCTACTGGATGGCAGGCATTGGGCCAAGTATTCTAACACCAATTTGATCTTCACAACAGTTCAGTGGCCAAGGTATTGCTATTACTACCTTACTAATGAGGAAGCTGAAGTTCAGCTACCTCGTCCGATGGAGCAGACAGGTGACATTACATCCCTGAGTCTTATGGAGTGGAGGTGAGATCAGGTGTGAGGGGCAAGAGCCAGCATCTTTGGAGAAAAGTTCTGGCTGGCAACCAGGCCTCCTGTCATCTTCAGTCCTTTGTTTTCCCAGACACATCCCACTGCAAGCGTGTTTGGCCCATCCTGTTCCTAAGGATGGAGGGTGAGAACGAACCCCAACTGAGCTACCATCTGCTCAGCCCTGTGTTCAGAGATTGTCAGGGCAGGGAGCTAACTAGATCTTGTCTCCTCAACTCCCAACCAGCAGAAATAGCAAACATCTTTGGAGATTCCCTTTACTTGGCTTCTGGTTCTCACTGCTAAGCATCACTATTAAATCTCAGGACCCTTTCCTGTGCAGGCATGTCTGCCTCAGAGACTGTCTATCTCAGTATACCAATTCCTAACAACCGGATGTGGTTGGCACCGAGTTGAGACCTGTGAACTGTTCCTACATAGTCTACATCCTTTGACTAGTTGCCCATGATACCGATGCCTGTCTTGAACCTCCACAGGCGTGGCTGGGCTCCTGATACCACGTCTTGTTCCCCTTAACTGCCCTCTACCCCCGAAGTTGGGCTCTATCCTCTGTACTGCTGCTGTTCCAATGGACTCATCACTTACAGACTTGAATATCATTGCTCTTTCAGCTTAAATTTAGTGTTTTCTGGAACTTCTTTCTGCAGTCCCCTACCTACTAGATTTAATCTCTTGGGATACCAGTGTGGCCCGAGTCAACCCAAGTGTGAGGGTTAATACTAACTGTCAACTTGATTGGACTGAAGGGTGCAAAGTATTGATTTTGGGTGTGTCTGTGAGGGTGGTGCCAAAGGAGAATAACATTGGAGTCAGTGGGCTGGGAAAGGCAGACCCACCCTCAATCTGGGTGGGCACAATCTAATCAGCTGCCAGCACAGCCAGAATAAAAGCAGATAGAAGAACGTGAAAAGACTGACTTAGCCTCCCAGCCTACATCTTTCTCCTATGCTGGATGCTTCCTGCCCTCAAACATCAGACTCCAAGTTCTTCAGCTTTGGGACTTGAACTGGCTTCCTTGCTCTTCAGCTTTCTCCTCAGCTCAGCCTATTTTGGGACCTTGTGATTATGTGAGTTAATACTCCTTAATAAACATATATATATATATATATATCTCCCATTAGTTCTGTCCCTCTAGAGAACCTTAATTCTTTTTAGCTCCTCCTTCATTTATTCACACTTATTTACTGAGCCCTTTCTTATACCTATGGCACTCAATCCGCAGTGAGCTAGAATCTGGGAATATATGGTGAATAAAACAATCCCACATCCATGGAACTTTGAATTTAAGCTCCTAGAGCAGACAGCAGAGATACCTACTTTCAAGGATCATGGACGTTCGCAGAGGAAGTGCATTTAAGATGAGACCTAATGAAAAGTTTAGCCAGACAAAGATGGAGAGAAAGAAGATTCAGGACATAAAGAGAAGTACATGTGATGACTGACTGCAACATGAGGGGTGACCTACTGGGAACTGGAGAGGTTTAATAGGGCTAGGGTGTCAAGCATGCATGGTATGTTACTTTTCTTGATGCTCGCATCATGTTGGTGTATCTAGCCATCTCTCTTTCCTCACTAGCCTATGAGCCCTGTAACGGCTACGTCTGTCTTTTTATCTTTGTATTCTCAGAGGCCAGCCCAGGAGCAGACACACACAGCAAGTGTCCAATAAATGCTTGCTGCACTGAACTATGTGGAAGCAGTAGCCACCGCCTTGGCCTTGTCTGGTGCGTCATCCATTATTCTTACTTTAAAGATGACAAGGCTGAGGCCATCAGGTTCCAAACTTCATGCTCTTACCCACCATGTTATGCTGCCTTCCTAGTGAATAAGGATTATTGTAGTAGAATGGAAAGAAAGTAGTCTTGAAACAGAAATATCCTGGCCTTGGCACTTATTACTTGAGTGGTTTTGAGCAGGTTACTCAACTTCTCTGAGCTTTGGTTTCCTTATCTGTAAAAGAGGTATGATTCCTAACACGCTGTCATGAGTAAATAAGGAAAAGCAGACGCTTTCATACCTCTGACTTTTGCTTAGACCATGAAAATGTGTCCCTAAATATGTGATTCTGCTTATTCCTTCTGGTCTTACCCAGGCTCTATCAGCCTGAAGCCTCTGGAAACCTAGGCCTGGACCCTCAAAGCCCACAGGTCTGGAAGCCCTTGAAAGTTTCTGGAGGACCAGTGAGGCCTCGGAACGGATGCTGTTCCAAAACTCCTGCACTCTTCTGAGTCCTCCAAGAAGCAGAAGCCAAGATGGAATTAAACATGCAAGGAATTTATTAATTAAGAGAAGTGGCTGGGTGCGGTGGCTCATGCCTGTAATCTCAGCACTTTGGGAGGCTGAGGCAGGCAGATTGCTTGTGCCCAGGATTTCGAGACCAGCCTAGGCAACATGGTGAAACCCTGTCTCTACAAAAAATACAAAAATTAGCCGGACATGGTGGCACATGCCTGTGGTCCCAGTTACTTGGGAGGCTGAAGTGAGAGGACTGCTTGAACCTGAGAGGTCCCGGCTGTAGTGAGCCATGACCATACCACTATACTGCAGTCTAGGAGATGGAGCAAGATCCTGTCTTTTTAAAAAAAAAAAAAAAAAAAAAAAAGCCTGGGGAGGGGAGAAGTGCCTGTAGGGGAGAAAATGGAGAGAAAGCTAGGAAGCACTAGCTTTGGAGCTGGCAGATCCCAATGTGAGTCTGACCAGAAATTGGAAGGTTGAGAGAGAGGCACCCTAGACATCCATGCAGTCTAAGGAAGATTTGGAAAGGCTGTCAGGGGGGGTCCCTTGAGCCAACATTGCTAGAGGACTATTGTGCCTTTCAGGGTCTGTCTTACTAGCCCCACCCCTCAGTCATTAGCTGGGAGCAGCTCGTGGGAGGCATGTCCCCTTTACATTGCCGGATTTCAGAACGCAGCAGCTGGGACTCTGGTCAGTTACGCTCAGTGTCCCTCCTATATCTAAGTGAGAGGTAACAGAAAGAGAAAAGATACGTCTCCTTATCCCAGTACTTTTCTTCCAGCTAGGAAGCTTCTTTAAAGCAAAACGTTGTGGATGATTTGGCTTTATCTTTGAGCAATTCCATCTTTCACATTATAACACCCCATATATTCATATCTCAGAATTCTAGGATCTCAGAGTTGGCCATTTGAATTTCCTCTGCAATACCTCTGTGAAGGGGAGTTCACAGCAGACCAAGAGTCAGTTGGTTTCACTCTGGCTGGGGATGAAGAGATGGGGTCATTGGTGCCCTGGACAAGCAGCTTTCAATTCCACTCTTGCCTGCAGGCTGCTGTTTTCTTCTTCTTCTGAGGGGTCAGCAGTTGCCTGATGACATGCTTTCTGTATCATTGTCCACCAGTGTTACCCAACCAAGTTGTGCAACAGAATTATCCAAGGAGCTTTTTCATAATACACATCTACAGGTCTATTTAATTGGGATCTCCATTAATGGGATGCAGAAATCTGCATCTCCAAGAAGCTCCCAGATGATTCTCATGGTCAGCCGGGTGTGGAAATCATGATGAGGTTCACAGAAACTTCTATAAAGGAAGACTGTGCAGATAAGAGGGATTTACCAGTGGCATATGGATCCCAAACCATGTTTTGTTCCCTACCTGGGAACTGCCCTACATCTTGGCAGCCACCTACCCTACCTCCAGCTGTATAGCTCTCCCAGCTCAAGATGCGTTTTCATGCAATATTGCCTGACACATGGTTACAGAGTTGAATGGTTCTCTTTGTACAGACCTTGGCATCCTCAAAGGGAAGTAGTTTAGATGTCTTTCTTGCATGTTTTCAGAGGAATTTTACTAAAAACCTGGGTGTTCTGAAAGCTTATTTGCTTCCCTTAGTAGATGAGCTCCATCTTGGCCATTACGCTAGTAGAGTGTAAAACCGAAACACATATTAATACGCAGTAGAATCTGACACAAAAAATGCCTACTTAACACACACAATCAGCTCTCCCTCCAACATGCCCTCCCATGGTATACCTCTATGTGATATGTGCGTGGCAAAACTGAGCTCAGCTCCCTGAGAGCTAATGGGTCCCTGCTAGTCCTGCAGAGCTGTTCTTGGGATCTGATGCCTAACCATGACCCCTGAAGGTGATTTCCATAGGAAAGTGTGATGGAGTTTATGACTAACTGTTTTACCACCGTTTGTCTGAGCTCCTGGCAACAGTTCTTGGAAAGTGCTCAAAAAGGATCATTGAACAGATAATAGTTGTTCTTTGTTTTGGGGTATGGTCTCTGATGATATTTTGAGCCTGCTTCATGCCAATACCAACCTGGTATTGAAAATAAAGAAAATAGTATTACTAAAAATGTCCTATTTGCCAGGCACAGAGCTCAGTGCTTTTCATGAATCATCTCACTGAATCCTCCCAGTGACTCTGTGAGGAAGGCACTATTACTGTCATTTCATGGTTGGGGAAGCCCAAGTTTAGAATAGTGATGGTCTTACTCCATGTGAAAGCTACAAAGTAGAGGAGCCCATACTCAGTCACCCAGATCAGCAAGTTGCAAAGGAAAACTTCTCTCCTTGTAGGAGGCTGCTCTAATCTGGATAACCTCACTCACTGTGAATTTCTCCAGGCCTGCCTATTGGGAGCCCTTCCTTCCCAGGCCCTTTCACAGTCGTAGATCTGGCTTGGTGTCCTCCCCGGCATAATGCCACCAGACTGTCAGCCCTGCACCCTCATCCACCTGCCCTCCCGACCACCTGGTTCATCTCCTTCCTTCTCAGGTTCCCTGGTGCCCCTGGCTTCTCCCTGCCTGGTGGTCTTGAGGAGATGTTGGCTAAGTGAGCTTGATGGTGATCCACCTCACTGCTTCATTCTTCTCCCACATCCCTGCAGGCTTTGGTTTTCTCCTTTGCCACAGGCACCACCAGTGATGACAGGGAAAAGAAAAGGCCCATCTTCTCATTCAATATAACTTTTTTAATAGTCCTCAATTTTGTGACCCTGTGAAGTTAGAGTCTGATTAATGCCTTCCTGTCCCAACTATTTCATTTACTTGCATTTACTATAATATAAAACATTCTTTTTCCTTCCCTGCCTCCCCCAACTTGACACAAGTTCCTTCAGGATCTTCAGGGCCAGTGGATAATATAAATATATTGTTGATCTCAAAATTGATCCTCTCCACGGTACCCGGTTAGAGCTTCTGACTGAGCTGGTGCGTGCTGATGCTTACACAGCAAGGTGAATCTCTTTTGGTTTGCTTGAGCACAGACTCTGTCCCATTTACCTTCTTTGAGAGAGTGTCAGACTGACCAGAATGCCAGCTCCCTCTTTATTAGATCCATCTTTAGCTGTTGTCACCCAGAAAGGTAAAGAGGGCCGGATGCGGTGGCTCATACCTGTAATCTCAACACTGGGAGGCCACGGCAGGAGGATTGCTTGAGCCCAGGAGTCTGGGACCAGTCTGGGAGATGTAGTGAGACCCCATCTCTACAAAAAATAAAAATATTGGCCAGGCATGATGGTACGCCCCTGTGGTCTCAGCTACTTGGGAGGCTGAGGTGGAGGCTCACTTGAGCCTGGGAGGTCAAGGCTGCAGTAAGCCAAGATCACAGCCGCTGCACTCCAGCCTGGGTGACAGAGCAAGATCTTTTCTCAAAAACAAAACAACAACAAAAAACAAAAACAAACAAAAAAACAACCAACCAAACAAACAAAACGGTTGAAGGGTTGAGGAGGGTAAAGAATGTCAGATCTCACGCACGGTGTGTGGCCTGACCCACAAGATTCTGATTGGGCTGATAAGGCTGAAGTCAGAGGCTGAGAACTCAGCCTCACATTTCTAACTGTGCTTGAGAAGTCAATAGATGTTAACAGGTTTTAAAAAACAGAATAAAGAGGAGTCAATAGATGTTAACAGGTTTAAAAAAAATAGAATAATGTGTCTGGGCAGGGGAAGATGACACATTGAAACAGCCAAAGAGCTGACGTTCTTTGTTGCTGCTCTGACTTTGACATGTGCTCAGTCATGTGGTAAATATTTAGTAGATCTCCTCTAAGTACCTGGGAACATCATCATGAAGAAGACATACAGGGTCTTGGTCTTCATGGAGCCAAAAGTCAGTGAACCCCGAGTGTCTCTGTGCCATTCTTCCCTACTGAGAATGATGTTGAATGAGGAAAGGCCAAATAGGTTACTTTTTCTAAAACGTTTGGAGTATCCAGGAGTCTGAGGATACAGGAAAAGCAAACTCAGTTTCTTCTACTACACTCTCACAACACACTTCTGACACCAAATGTGTGGGGGTTTTCCCCACACACCAAGCAAGCCATCGATTCTGCAACCAATGCCACCCGGGTATCCTCTAACTCAATTCAACTCTGACACTACCTAGCTGGAGATAGCATCAGGTCCTACAGGCTGAGGGCTCAGTCCCACAAGCCTGTCCCCACTTACAATTACGAATAATACATTGTCACCCATATTTCCAGCCCCACAGGTTATAAATTGTGGTTTCCACTATTCCCTCCTCAGGTTCGACTTATTTGCTAGAGCAGCTCACAGAACTCAGGGAAACACTTTCCTTGTACTTATAATAAATTGGTTTATTATAAAGGATATTACAAAAGAAACAGATGAAGAGATGGAAGAAAAGCATAGGAGAAGGTATGTGGGAAGGGTCCTGGAGCTTTCATGTCCTCCCTGGGTGTGCAGCCCTTCCACGTGTTTAGTGATCTGGAAGCCCTCCAAACCCTTTCTTTGTGTTTTTATGGAGGCATCATTACAATTGAGTAAATCATTGGCCATTGGTTATCAAGTTAACTTTCAGCCCCTCTCCCCTCCCCAGAGGTTCAGGGATGGAGCTGGAAGTCCCAACCCTCTAATCATGCCTTGGTCTTTCCTGTGACCAATCCCATCCTGAAGACACATAGGGGCTGACAGCCGTCAGTCAACTTATTAGCATACAAAAATATCACCTTAGAGATTAGGAGGATTTGAGGAGTTGTATGCCAGGAGATGGGGATGAAGACCAAATATATATTTCACAATATCAGAGGGAGAAAAACTTGAATTTTATTTCATCAGTTATTCAAGCCTTTCAGTTTGGAACAGCACAGTGATAAGACGGAGATAGGAATGAGGAAGGAGAGAGATAAACAGGTAACTAGTCAGGACTGCTTGCCCTAGATGTGTTTAAATGTCCTAGATGTGTTTAAATGTGATTATTGATATAACCTCTCTGAGCCATGCCATCCTTAGGGTATACTCTTTAGGGCTTTTATTAACTCTTTTGCTCAATCATTCGTTTGTCAAATATTTACTGTGTGCCTACTGTATATCAGGCACTGTGCTAAGTACTGGGAGCTCAAAGTCAAGATGTGAGCTTTGACCCCAAATTAGCTTTTTGTCCAGTGGTTGAGATTGTCATGTAAATAAGCTATCGTGTATACTACAATAAAGGTCTGTATGGGATATAGTGGGGCACAAAGGAGAGATTCGCCAACTCTACCTAAAGAAGTCAGCATCTCTTGAGCTGAGGCCCAGTGGATGGTTATGAGGTCACCTGGCAGATGAAAAACAATATGGAAACAGCAAGGCAAGCTAAACAAATGACAGGAATGTTTGCAAAGCTAGAAGATGAGATGGTGACAGTGTTTAGGAGCACGAAGAGGACAAAAGAGGTAATGATTAAATGTGAGAATGGAAAAAAAGCCACTAGAGCATAGGAGCCTAACATGTCATGATAAGGAGTTTGGACTTAATCCTGTAGGTCATGTGGAGTCACTGATGCTTCTTAAACAAGGAAATAACACTCTTGTTTGCATGTTTCATATATATATATTTTTTATAAATCATGATGTATTTTATAAAGTTTACTCTGTCAGGGAGATAGTCTGAAGAAAGTAGAGTGAGACCAGAAGCAAGAAAATCATCTAGAGGGGTATTTGCCAATATTCCAGTTACAATTCACACACACACACACACACACACACACACACACACACACACAAAACCCTACTTAAATTAGCTAAGCTAAATTTCTAGAGAGACAAAGTCACATAATTGGGTGCAAGGGCTTCAGGCACAGCTGGATCCAGGAGCTCAAACAAGGACATCAAGTGTCTCTCCATTTCTTAACTCTGCTAAGTTTTCTCTTTTCTTTATGTGTTATGTTCTCTAATACCACAGACAGATTATGTCCAATGGCAGGAAGGATGGTTGCTGGAAACCTCAAGTCTATATTAATCATTATAGCTCTTGGTTCAGAAGTAAAATAGACCCTCTTTTTCCCAGAATCCTTATATCAAATTTCATGGGAGCATTCTGATGGGCTCTGTGTAGAACATGTCTCCCAATGGACAAGAGTTTTGGGCACTATGACTGTCCCATGGTTATGTGACCACTCCTGTGGACTGGGGCAGCAGGTGTATCTTGACCATCAGTTTCCCCAGGAAAAGGAGGAAGGGCACTTCCCTAAAAGATAAACTGGCACAGTTACCAAAATAAGGAATAGCAAGTGTGTAGGACAGATACAACTAGATCTTCCACAGTTAACTTCATTTAGGTAGAAACTAATGAAGAATTGGGCTTGAAAAGGACAACATAGACCCAATGACTTTTTTAAAAACAAATTTTAAAGACTTAGAATGAACCAGATTTTGTGATAGAATAGGAAAGATAGGAGCAGAGGGCCTTTTGCAAAATCTTAGGGCTCTTACTTGGATGAATACGTTTGGGGCAGTGTATTTAATTGAAACTGAAAAATACTGGTCCAGCGCCATGTCTCATGCCTGTACTCCCAGCACTTTGGGAGGCTGAGGTGGGTGGATCACCTGAGATCAGAAGTTCAAGACCAGCCTGGCCAACATGGCAAAACCCTGTCTCTACTAAAAGTACAAAGATTAGCCTGATGTGGTGGCAGGCGCCTGTAATTCCAGCTACTCTGGGGGCTGAGGCAGAATCCAGGAGGACTCAATCCTCCTGCTTGAATCCAGGAGGCAGAGGCTACAGTGAGCCAAGATGGCACCACTGCCCTCCAGCCTGGGTGATAGAGTGAGATACTGTCTCAAAAAAAAAAAAAAAAAAAAAAGCCTAGAAGATAAGTAGGTTTGAGCCACTGGAGTGGGTAGATGCAGATGGTGAGTCCAGCTACGAGTGCTCAAATGGGCTGCAATGGAGTGTTCAGTGAGGGTGCATAATTTGCACTGAGATTGGTCAAGGATTGGGTGAAAGGAGGGAGATGGTGGTTAAATGAGAATGAGACGTGGGGGAAACTAGGAGCCCCTTCCTCAGGACTGACAGCTGTCTCAATCACCAGTCCAGAGTCAGGTTCATTGCAGTGAGCCCCATTGGCTGTCAGTGCCAGGGTATTGATAAATATGCTTGATGAGTGCATGCAAGATTGAAGGATATTCACTGTCTTCATGTTTGTATCATATGTTCTGTGTGGAGCAATTCACATTCTGTGTGTAGGATGCTTGTGTAGCTCATTTATATTACAGTTCCTGTGCAAAGGCTACTGCTGGTTCCTAGAGCTTTAGAGGACTTGGCGTACTGAAGACCAAGAGGGCCTTTGTGGTTCGGGTTGCCTGTCAGGTGAGGAGTTGTCCTGGAGAAGGCTGTTAAGAAGCAGTGATTTCTGAAGAGCAGCTTTCTTGCCAGGCTTATTGGCAGAGAATGCAGGGATGGTGGCAGCTCCCTCGGGTTTGGGGAAAGGCTGGTTGGCAGGGCTACAAGAGGCTCCCAGCTGCTGAAACTCTCTCAACTGGCTTTATGGACTGAGAGAGAGGCAGTGGGAGCTGCCAAGGACATGACATTTCTCATGCTAATTAGGAAGGGAGGCAGCATCCACAGCTGTGTTGATTTATGTTTTGATGCTGGACATTAGGCGGTGTCTAAGGATAGGTGAGAACAAGGACCTCTGCTTTGGAATCACTCCCAGAGCTTTTGTGTTCATCTCCTCTGTCCTCATACACACACAGAGTGCCTGAGCTCAGCCTCTTTTCATGCTGCCTGTACTGGGGTCACCAGCCTCCCCCTCCTAACCTACCCTTATAACCAGAGCAGATCAGAGCTGAGACGGGGAGCATGTGCCAGCTCAGGGGGAAAATGGCATCCTTTTGCTCTTATTCGTTAGTTATATGCTTGCCCATGACACCAAGCTTTTTGACATCTGTGGGCATCTTTGGGGGAGGAAACTCCTTCTGTTTGCAGTGACCCTGATGCTGTGTGTGCACACACGAGTGCAGAAGGGCTTGTGCATTCTTGGAAAGAGGCCCACAATACATTGTTAAATGAAAAAAGCAAGTTTGAAAATAGTACAGAGAGCATGAACCTGGTGTCATGAAATATATTATGAATACATATATGTGTCTATGTAGTTATATACAAAGAAAGCAAGGGAGAATAGATGTTAAAATGTTAGTAGTGGTTTTCTCTGTGCTATGTGATTCAGGCTGGTTTGTGTGAATACGTATGTTTTGAATTTTGGCTTCTTTATTCTTATTTTCTAATTTTTCTTTAATGAGTATATACATAGAGAGAACTTATATAATAAGAATACTACTACTAATTATAATAATAATACACATCAGGCAACAAGAGACTTAAATGACCTACTATCCTGATGCCTCTACAACACCTGAAAAACAGTCAGGAAGGACCTGTGAGAAATCAAGACAGAAAATGTAAAAGGATTCAGAGGACTCTGCCTCAGTCCTACTTGGGGTTTTTGCACATCTGCATCCAACATGCACGCACTTCTAAGTGTGTTGACCCATCTAGAGGATGTGTTGTCCGAGTCTATCCATGCAGGGAGCAAGAGAAGACGGGGTGACTAAGCTGAAGCAGGATTGGAGGTGGGGGCGGAGGTGGGGGCGGAGGCAGTGGGGGCGAGGTAAATAAAATACGAGCAGAACTTTGCTGACTATGTTGACTAACTGGGATTTTTTGCTGCCAAATTACCTGTGAACAATATTCATATGGCTAGGCTAGGTTACTCGAGCAAAGCAAGCAGGACTCACTCCATTAATTTTTTTTTTTAATTTAGAAAAACGCTCCTTCTATTACCCATCCACCACCCCAACCCCTATTCTAGGACCATAAAACCCACCACAAAATTTGAGTCACTGAGTTTCTTGGAGTCTGACACAGTTGGAAGTGTGAAATGCAGCCATCTGGCCGGCCAGAAAGCACGTGGTTCTGAAATATTTATTTCCATGAAGCATTAGCTATGATTTTTAACCATGTGTTGGAAGTTCAGAGCAGAAGCAAAGCTTGGGGCTCCGGCCAGCCAACCAGGAATTGCTGGCTGAGCTTCTCCTCCGAGGAGAAAGTAGGTAACAGGGAGAAAGGGAAAAATTAATGCCTGCCTGCCTTCCCCCTTGGTAGGCCCTTTTGTGGTATTTTTGTAGGGATGTTGGTTGAGAGTAGAGTCTGCTGATGCCGAGATGAACAACCCAGAATACTGTTGGAGGCCCCGTGAGTGTTGAAAGTGTTTTCAGAGCCGGGTAATTACGAGTGGAGGAGGAGAGCCCATCTTAATCAGCAGCGTGAGTTTACATTTTGAACTCCTTGGTAAAGTATCTGCAAGGGCCATTACCTTTCATTAATTACGCAATAAACAACTCTTCAGCGGAAAAGGACCACTGGCTATGGGAGGCAGCAGAGTTGGGGCAGTTCAGGTGCCCTTTGGGTGACAGTCACATCCTGGACCCAGGGAGACAAATGCTACTGCTGCAGTGTCCTGCAGAGCAGCTCAGCTCCGAGGGGACCAGCCCCTTTCCCAGGATGGGAGACAGATCCCCTCATCCACATCCAATGGAGTCATTATGTGCTATTTCCCTATCTACTATTGTCAGATAAAGTACTCCATGGTATTCACAGTTTTATGGGAAAGCTAACTGATGGGCTGGTGGTTTTCCTCCTAACCCTAATGTTAGGGGCCGGGGGGAGCCTCTTCTATTAAAACAGAACTGGTCTGAGGTTTTCTACACGATCTTCACTCTCTTCGCACTGTGGCTTCTTGGCGTTAATAGCAGCCTATCTGCTTAAAGGATTGAGGGATCTCCTGCCAGAGAACTTATCCTGAGGGAGAGAATAGCAGGAGAGGAGCAATCCCAAGTACAGGGTGGGGCCAGTCTCTAGGATTTGTCCCAAAGACCATCTATGAATCCTATAGAGAACCAGGAAAGATCGATTATTTAATAGGTCTATTTTCATTCTTCTCTTGATACTACTATTGCATGCACGTGGCTCATTAGAGAAACTTTTTAGAGCATCGTGGTAGAAGATACCTTTAGGTTTATTTCTCTAGCTAGCCCATTTTCCTTGACACTGCCATTTACAATTATGGGGGCGACTCCTGGCAGCTATGTGCCAGCCTTGTACTATGCCCACTCCTTCCTCACCCCACCTCACTACACCTACTGGTGCAGAGCTGAGCTCTTGGCTGAAGCTGGACCAATCAGAGTCCCTTCGTGGTAGGTCCATTTCCTCCGTAGATAAATTAATTTTGCTCAGTCCTGAAGCAACAGTTTATCTGCTTATCTGTGTTCAGAAGGTGGGGAAGACGGTATGTATCAGCGCCACTGGTAGATAAACAGCCTAAAAGCAAATGCACTTTTGATAGTGAGCATCTATTATCTTGGAATATGATTGACGGCTCATTATCTAACTTTTTTTTTTCCTCCCTCTTCGTGCAGCCTACCACCCTGAGGATGCTAGGTGAACAAATCTTGTAGACAAAAGCAGTTCCTTTTCTTTACATCCCCAGGAAGATGTAAGCCAGGAAGACTGAAAGTCTTTGCTGTTGTCACAAATCAAATAGATAAACTGGGAAGCCTGCAAGGATCTTAGCAGCTGGCCTTGGGAAAGGGGACGAGCAGGAGTGAGAGCCAGGCAGCTCTGGGGATAAATAAGCCAGCTGCAGGGTCAAAAGGACTAAAGCAAGCTGCAAAGTTTCATGACAGAGCAAGGCTGCAGTCTCCACCCTCCTTCCTTCACATCCCCTGGAGGGATAGCTGGTCAGGGATAAGGTGCCTGCATTCATTCCCTAGGCCTCTGTAACTAAAGGACCACAAACGGAGTGGCTTAAAACAGCAGAAATGTATTGTCGTACTGTTCTGGAAGCGGGAAGTTCAAAGTCAAGGGGTTGGCAGAACCATGCTCCCTCTGAAACCTGTGGGAGGATCCTTCCTTGTCTCTTCCAGCCTTTAGTAGCCTCCATGGCCTGCAGCTGTGTCACACCAATCTCTGCCTGTGTCATCAGGTAACATTCTCTGTGTCTTCATGTGGTCTTCCATCTGGACACGTTTGTGTCCAAATTTCCCTCCTCTTATAAGAACACCACTTTTATTGGATTGGGGCCCACTCTACTACAATATGACTTCATCTTAACTAATTAGAATCTGTAATGACCCTATTTTCAAATAAGGTCACATTCTTGAGATTCTGAGAGTTAGGACTTGAACATTTCTTCTTGAGGTAGGGGGCATCATTCAAACCATAACAGCCTCCACAGGAGTCTGGCAAATTTGAGCTCGACTTAAAGCAATGTAAATATTCCAAGGAGCCTGATACAGTGGATGTATTCAGGGAGCTGATGAGACTAGTGGTCAATTGACTGGCCACCAGTCAGAAGACAATTTTCATCAAGAGACAAGATTTCAAATTTATCCTAAAGGAGGAAATGACCAGGTATGTGACCCTAGGAAAAAAATCTTGCTCAAAAAGAAGAAGGGCAATTTTGAGGACAGTGTCTGGTCAGTTTCTTAGATTGCCTTCAGGTCTGGCAATTATTAGCATATAGGAATGCAAGTGTCCAAAATGGAAAATTCCATAACAATACTGGAATCCATACCTATGGGCTGATATGATACCCAAAATGAGTTACTATGGTTACCATGATTCCATCTATACCCTCAGAATGGTGAGATCTACTTGTAGCTGTCCAATGGGTTCACCTTGCCTGCTGCCTAGACAGAGCCAATTTATCACGACAGGGGAATTGCAATGGAGAAAGAGTAATTCACACAGAGCCAAGAGACCAGAGTTTTGTTATTATTCAAATCAGTCTCCCTGAACATTAGGGGATTAGAGTTTTTAAAGATAATTTGGCAGGTAGGGGCTTGGCAAGTGGGGCATGCTGATTGATCAGGTTGGAGATGGAGTCATAGGGGGTTGAAGTGAGATTTTCTTGCTGTTTTCTGTTCCTGGGTGGCATAGCAGAACCACTTGAACCAGATTACTGGTCCGGGTGGTGTTAACTGATCCATGGAGTACAGAGTCTGCAAATTATCTCAAGCATGGATCTTAGGTTTTACAATAGTGATGTTATCCCCAGGAGCAATTTGGAGAGGTTCAGTCTCTTGGAGCCAGAGGCTGCATGACCCCTAAACTGTAATTTCTAATCTTGCAGCTAATTTGTTAGTCCTGCAAAGGCAGACTGGTCCCCAGGCAAGAAAGGGGTCTTTTTGGGAAAGGGCTATTAGCAATCTTGTTTCAGAGTCAAACCATGAACTGAATTCCTTCTCAAAGTTAGTTTGGCCTATGCCCAGGAATGAACAAGGACAGCTTAAAGGTTAGAAGCAAGATGGAGTCGGTTAGGTCTGATCTCTTTCACTGTCATAATTTCCCCAGTTATAATTTTGCAAAGGCAGTTTCATACCCTACTTACATCAAAATCAGACAGGTAGCAGTGTGGAGCTAGGGAGGAGGAGATTGCAAGAAGCATCTCAGTTTGATCCTGGTTTAAGGTTTGACCCAGGAGAATGAAGCAGGATCTCTTAGTAGAGTTTCAACCAAGGGAGATGTGTCTCAAGGCAGGGCTGCTATCGGAGAATAGGAATTGGAGTATGTTTGAGAAATGGAGGCAGAAGTTCCAGGGAATGGGTTGAGCATGTGTGGTTGGGATTAAGGAAAGGAAGACTCATAATTAGATTTTGGGTTTATGGAAGCTTCATTGCTGGAATCCCTTATTTGCCTCTCCACCTGAAGTAACAGGATTCTGTCCTTCACATTCCTAGTCCAATCACAAAACTTAAGGCATTGTTCAAACCAAGGGCTCGATGGATATTTGTTGGATGAAGGAACACATGCACACACAACTTGGTCAGGAATGGCTCACACATAGGACAGGATGAACCCATGAAATTAGATCCCATAGTTGAGAGAAACAGAGCTTATACTACCTATACCTGGCATGGAGTGAAGAGGAAAAAAAACATGAGGCAGAGAACAGAGAGGATGCCAGGAAGCCTTGTAATGCCTGCTCAGTTGAAGTTTTATTACTAGTTTTGTAATATATCAATAGCTACTCCATATTCAAATGTAAGAATTTATTATCTCTGCAACCGAAAGATGAATTCAAATTATCCTTGCATTGTTTCTCTCCATTCTTTAATTAGTTATATTGATTTCTTCTGTCTGGGAAATATATCAGAACCAAAGCATAATATTCATGAAGTCTTATTCCTGTTAAAGTACTAGAAATATTTCTGAGATACTTAACACTCCGTTGCATACCCCATTGTTAGAGTTCACTAGTGCTAAAGGCAGAGAATTTAGGGGAGAAATCCTGATTTCCAGTCTAGTGATAAAATCGGAGACTCATGGTATTGGAGATCTTATTAGAGAGCTTTTCTAATTCAGAGGAACTCCCACGATGACAACACTTCCAGTGATAGACAGCTCACCTGTTTTCCAGGCAATCAGCTTTATTCTTGGACAACAGTCAGAATCTGACTCAGTAGGGTCTGGGGTGGGACCCAGTAATCTGCACTGTAATATCAATGATATTGTGTTACCAACTTATAACAATGTTTGACCATGTTTTAGAATCACTGTTTTAAATTAGCGATATTCAAAATTATTTTAGCAAAGTAGCCTAATTAGATAGAAAATCATACCTTACACAGAAGCAGGACCTTCAAGGAAGGGCAGAGAGTAGGGGGCCCATTAGGCTGGAGCTCTGAATTCAAGGAATTTTCAAATATAGGTGAGTGTCTGGTGATGACGGTAAGGTCTGATTATAAGTGTTTGTCCTAACCATAGCCTGTCAGCTTGTAATAGCTAACCCTAAAAATGGGAAAACAGACCTATGAGTAGGGCATCTAAAAATCTAAAAATGGTCCAGGCACCACTCTGCTCTAAGAAGACCCGTGTAGTAGGCAAACAGAGAAAACCTGTACAAGAGGAGCTGGAATGGATTTCTTTTTTTTTTTTTTTTTTTTTTTTTTTTTTTTTTTTTAATTTATTTATTATTATTATACTTTAAGTTGTAGGGTACATGTGCATAACATGCAGGTTTGTTACATATGTATACTTGTGCCATGTTGCTGTGCTGCACCCATCCACTCGTCATTTACATCAGGTATAACTCCCAATGCAATCCCTCCCCCCTCCCCCCTCCCCATGATAGGCCCCGGTGTGTGATGTTCCCCTTCCTGAGTCCGAGTGATCTCATTGTTCAGTTCCACCTATGAGTGAGAACATGCGGTGTTTGGTTTTCTGTTCTTGTGATAGTTTGCTAAGAATGATGGATTCCAGCTGCATCCAAGTCCCTACAAAGGACTCAAACTCATCCTTTTTTATGGCTGCATAGTATTCCATGGTGTATATGTGCCACATTTTCTTAATCCAATCTGTCACTGATGGACATTTGGGTTGATTCCAAGTCTTTGCTATTGTGAATAGTGCTGCAATAAACATACGTGTGCATGTGTCTTTATAGCAGCATAATTTATAATCCTTTGGGTATATACCCAGTAATGGGATGGCTGGGTCATATGGTACATCTAGTTCTAGATCCTTGAGGAATCGCCATACTGTTTTACATAATGGTTGAACTAGCTTACAATCCCACCAACAGTGTAAAAGTGTTCCTATTTCTCCACATCCTCTCCAGCACCTGTTGTTTCCTGACTTTTTAATGATTGCCATTCTAACTGGTGTGAGATGATATCTCATTGTGGTTTTGATTTGCATTTCTCTGATGGCCAGTGATGATGAGCATTTTTTCATGTGTCTGTTGGCTGTATGAATGTCTTCTTTTGAGAAATGTCTGTTCATGTCCTTTGCCCACTTTTTGATGGGGTTGTTTGTTTTTTTCTTGTAAATTTGTTTGAGTTCTTTGTAGGTTCTGGATATTAGCCCTTTGTCAGATGAGTAGATTGCAAAAATTTTCTCCCATTCTGTAGGTTGCCTGTTCACTCTGATGGTAGTGTCTTTTGCTGTGCAGAAGCTCTTTAGTTTAAGTCTCAGGATACAAAATTAATGTGCAAAAATCACAAGCATTCTTATACACCAGTAACAGACAAACAGAGAGCCAAATCAGGAATGAACTTCCATTCACAATTGCTTCAAAGAGAATCAAATACCTAGGAATCCAACTTACAAGGGATGTAAAGGACCTCTTCAAGGAGAACTACAAACCACTGCTCAGTGAAATCAAAGAGGACACAAACAAATGGAAGAACATACCATGCTCATGGATAGGAAGAATCAATATCGTGAAAATGGCCATACTGCCCAAGGTAATTTATAGATTCAATGCCATCCCCATCAAGCTACCAATGAGTTTCTTCACAGAATTGGAAAAAAAACTGCTTTAAAGTTCATATGGAACCAAAAAAGAGCCCGCGTCTCCAAGACAATCCTAAGTCAAAAGAACAAAGCTGGAGGCATCACGCTACCTGACTTCAAACTATACTACAAGGCTACAGTAACCAAAACAGCATGGTACTGGTACCAAAACAGAGATATAGACCAATGGAACAGAACAGAGTCCTCAGAAATAATACCACACATCTACAGCCATTTGATCTTTGACAAACCTGAGAGAAACAAGAAATGGGGAAAGGATTCCCTATTTAATAAATGGTGCTGGGAAAATTGGCTAGCCATAAGTAGAAAGCTGAAACTGGATCCTTTCCTTACTCCTTATACGAAAATTAATTCAAGATGGATTAGAGACTTAAATGTTAGACCTAATACCATAAAAATCCTAGAGGAAAACCTAGGTAGTACCATTCAGGACATAGGCATGGGCAAAGATTTCATGTCTAAAACACCAAAAGCAACGGCAGCAAAAGCCAAAATTGACAAATGGGATCTCATTAAACTAAAGAGCTTCTGGAATGGATTTCTAAAGCCTTCCCGCTCAGGTCTCTTCTGCCTGACCCTCACCCCACAACGTGCCCACAGTGGCAAAGAACTCCCCAGCGTTCATGGTTTGCAAACCATTGCTTGAGAAGTGTTGGTCTAGATATTTTCCTTTTGTCAACATCTCCCTTAATCTGTAGCAGTCAAAATGGTTCACATGCCCAGAAATCTATGGAAAGGCATAATTTATTATAAGAAGGAAACAAATGCACTATCGTTTCACCACAACCACACAGAGCCCAAAAGATGTCCCAAAGCATAGCTTTCTTCTGAAGATGTTTTCATTTGTTTCATTCCCTGAAGGCCTCATGGAGCCACTTCTCCCCCTTTGGTGTCCTGACCTCTTTACTCTGCGCCCACAATTTCCTGGATCCTCCCTGAAAGGATAAATGAAATTTCTTACTTTCTGTCATAGGAGTACATTTAAGTGTTCCAAATTCGTTAGGATGGAACAGTCCCGATACTACCTTTGCACCATCTCCCATAGCATATTGTCAAAGAGTTGCTATGGTAAAAATATTGGCTTTTTAACTATGTCTTACAAAATATACTCTTCCCACCAGGGTGAAGTGAAGGAAGGAATGAACAGGATGAGAGAAACAGAAATCTCAGCCTCCACATAGATGGTCCAGAGAGGGTCTGGGTGAACAGTCAGAAGGGATGAATACATTCTAAGACACACATTTTTCCTCATATTTTAGCATCTCTGAAATTGGGTGACAGCTTACAATCAATAGTGTATCTTAGCTTATTTGGCAGTTTTTGTCTTTTAGTTGTGTATAAAATAGTAGTCCATTTACAGTGGATGGTGACTTAGATTCAGTGAAATTCAATAATTCGAACTCGCTTTTCCTCTTTCTGAAAGTAGCTTATCCCAGTGACCTGGAGTCAGCATTCTTGGGGAATAACCCTTCTGATGACTTTGGATTTGCTATGAACAAATGACAGCTTTTGTCAAATGCCTTGATAAATAAAAGAGCATTTCTAAGATTTACCAACCTAGTGACCTCTTTTTTTTTTTTTTTTTTTTAGAAAAGGCAATTAACTCAGTCAGCAAATCTTTGATTGAATACCTGCTATGTACCAACTATAGTGCTAAATGTGAATGTATATCTGTATCTATATCTATATCTGTGTTGAACAACACAGGTAACATCATTGTTCTTAAGAAGCTTTTTGCCAGGCCCAGTGGCTCATGCCTATACTCCCAGCACTTTGGGAGGCCAAAGCAGGTGGATTGCTTGAGCCTAGTAGTTCAAGACCAGTCTGAGAAAACAGCAAAACCCCGGCTCTATTAAAATATAAAAATTAGCTGGGTGTGGTGGCATGCCCTGTCGTCCCAGCTACTTGGGAGGCTGAGGTGGGAGGATCACTTGAGCCTGGGAGACAGAGGTTGCAGATAACTGAGATCATGCCACCACACTCCAGCTTGGGTGAAAGAGCAAGACCATGTCTCAAAAAAACAAAAAAAGAAGAAAAAGCTTTTTGTTATCTAGGACATTACTGTCCAATAGAAATATACTGGAAGCCGGCCAGGCGCGGTGGCTCACACCTATAATCCCAGCAGTTTGGGAGGCCAAGGCGGGCGGATCATGAGGTCAGGAGATGGAGACCATCCTGGCCAAAATGGTGAAACCCTGTCTCTACCCAAAATACAAAAAATTAGCCGGGCGTGGAGGCGTGCGTCTGCAGTCCCAGCTACCAGGGAGCCTGAGGCAGGGGAATTGTTTGAACCCAGAAGGCAGATGTTGCCGTGAGCCAAGATCACACCACTGCACTCCAGCCTGGTGACAGAGCAAGACTCTGTCTCAAAAAAAAAAGAAAGAAAGAAAAGAAAAGAAATATACTGGAAGCCACACATGTAATTTTATTTTTTTGAATGGTCACATTACAAAAAGTGAGGAAACAAAATTAATTTTAATAATGTATTACATTTAACTGAATATATGCAAAATATTTCTTAAGAGGCATTTTGCATTTTTTAAATACCTGTTATTCAAAAACCAGTGCGTATTTCATGTGCAGCACATCTCAGTTAGGACTAGCCACAGTTTAAGTGTTCAATAGCTACATGTGGCTAGTGGCTACCAAATTGGACAGGACAGTTCTAGGGAGTGGTAAACAAGCAAATAAGATTATTTTGGATAGGAATATGATCTATGAAGAAAATAAAGTAAGATTGTGGAATCAACAGTGAATGGGAGTTATTTTAATAAAGTCTTTTATTTTATTTTACTGTGGTAAGAACATTTAACACAAGATTTACCCTCAACAGAATTTTCAGCATACAATACATTATTGTTCATCATAGATAGGCTGTTGTGCTGCAGATTCCTGGAACTTATTCATCTTACATAACTGAAACTTTGCACCTGTTGGTAAGTAACTCTTCATTTCCTCCTCCTCCCAGCCCCTGGCAACCGCCATTCCATTCTTTGACTCTAGAGAAGTTGACTATTTTGGATACCTCATATAAGTGGAATTATGCAGTATTTGTCCTTTTGTGATTGCCTTTGTTTCACTTAGCATAATGCCCTCAAAGTTCATCCATACTGTCATATATTGCAGAATTTCTTTTTTTTTTCTTTTTTTTTGAGACAGAGTCTTGCTCTGTCACCCAGGCTGGAGTGCAGTGGCATGGTCTCAGCTCACTGCAACCTCCACCTCCCAGGCTCAAGTGATTCTCCCGCCTCAGCCTCCTGAGTTGGTGGGATTACAGGCATGTGTCACGTGCCTGGCTATTTTTTGTACTTTTAGTAGAGACCACGTTTCACCACGTTGGCCAGGCTGGTCTCGAACTCCCGACCTCAAGTGATCTGCCCACCTCAGCCTCCCAAAGTGCTGGGATTGCAGGCATGGGCCACCCCAGTGGCCTGAATTTCCTTCTTTTTAATGGCTGCATAGTAATGGTCTTTTTTTGAGAAGGTAGTATTGAGATGATCTAATCGGTGAGAAATAGCTTGCTATGCTAAAGTGGGATATAATGAGGGCTCCAGGTCTCAGGAATCATCAGAGTAAAGTCCCTTGGAAGGAATGAATTTGGTGCATTATAGAAATGGAATGAAAGTGGCTTTAGCAGAGGGAGAGCATGTATGTGTGTGCAGTGGGTGGGAATAGGGGTGAGGGGTGGACTAGGTGGGTAGAGTGATACAGGACTAAGAAGGAGAAGTAAAACAGGCACCAGATTATGAAGAGTTTGGGGGGCATTGTAAAGACTAGGGCAGGCTGGGCCCAGTGGCTCACACCTGTAATCCCAGCACTTTGGGAGACCGAGGCGGACAGATGTTGAGGTCAGGAGTTGGAGACCAGCCTGGCCAACATAGTGAAACCCTATCTCTACTAAAAATACAAAAGAAAAAAAAAATTAGCTGGGTGTGGTGGTGGGCGCCTGTAATCCCAGCTACTTGGGTGGCTGAGGCAGGAGAATCGCTTGAACCTGGGAGGTGGAGGTTGCAGTAAGCCGAGATTGTGCCATTGCACTACAGCCTCAGTAAGAATGCAAGGCTCCGTCTCAAAAAAAAAAAAAAAAAAAAAAAAGACTAGGGCAATGATGTTGGTTTATACGTGTAATCACACTAGTTTCTGGTGACCAGTGCATTCATTTTTAACGTATTCACATCCACTTGTTTAATAATCAACCCTGGAATTTTGCTGCAGATTGATGTCTAGATTTTCAGTGTGAGGTTTTCAAAAGCTACCTCCCTTTCCCTTGTTCAAAGTTGGGCATTGTCTTTTGGCATCTCTCTCTCCTCTTTTCCGTCATTTTCAATGACAGAAAACTGGAGTGACGCTGAGTCCACACCTTCAAATTCCTCTAGTGCTCAAGGATGTTGTCCAAACGGGCCTGGGAACGTGAACACATTTTCAGTGAGTAAATTCTCTTTTACTAGATTGTCACATATCTCCACCTTCATTTCTCTTTTTATGGTATTTGTACTATTCTTTTCAGTTTCAAGATATCACTTGCTAAAGAAAGCGGAAGTACAACAGCATCTGAATTAATTTCACTTTCCACTGGTTGTTAAAAATATATCATTTCCCCTCCCTTCTCTTTTTTGCTCTGAACATACCAATCTTGGCTGAAATTTTTATATGAGTTTCAGCTCATGTAGTGTATTGCTTTCTTTTTTTTTTTTTTTTTTTTTTTTGAGAGGGAGTCTGGCTCTGTCGCCCAGGCTGGAGTGCAGTGGCGGGATCTCGGCTCACTGCAAGCTCCGCCTCCCGGGTTCACGCCATTCTCCTGCCTCAGCCTCCCGAGTAGCTGGGACTACAGGCGCCCACAACCGCGCCCGGCTATTTTTTGTATTTTTAGTAGAGACGGGGTTTCACCGTGGTCTCGATCTCCTGACCTTGTGATCCGCCCGCCTCGGCCTCCCCAAGCGCTGGGATTACAGGCGTGAGCCACCGCGCCCGGCTGTATTGCTTTCTAAATACTGGTATTTATAGAATCCCTTTGTCTTTTGTGCTTTGAACAATTGATGGTGGTAACCACCTTCCTCCCATATCCCCCAATATCAGGGCGTTTTTGACTCTTCAGTTTCCCGTATGTCCAAAATCTGGCAGTTCTTAGGTTAGTCATGACTCTCAATTGTGTGTTACAGAAATCCAGCTCAACTGATTTAAGGCAAAAGAAAATAAGCTGGTTCACATGATTGGGAACGCTGTCTTTGTCTTTTTACTTTATGTTTTTAATTTGTTTTCATTCTTGAAAGGTTCTCTAGCGTGGCCACACTAGCCTAAAAAGGAAAAAGCAAAAGCAAAAACAAAAAAGTCCCAGATAAGACTGGTATTTGCCCGCTTTGGGTTACATGCCTACCCCAAACCAGTCCTCATGGGGATATGGTGAACTCACTGGCCAGTGGTGATCACATCCACCACTCATGCCACACAGCCTGTGAATGGTAAAGGTGGTTCCTCAAAGGAAGACCAATCAGAATTCTGTATGAGAAGAGGTGTGGGGGGGTGGATAATAGGTAAGTAGGAAATAGCAAATGACCCTTACAGTCTCATGTCTCATTGCTCCTTCCTTTACCACATCACTTGTACTTGTTCTCTTCTTCCCAGTTCCTCTGCCGCTCCTTTAGCGGGGTTACATTTGATTTTTGCCTCAGTTGTTGAAAATTCCCCTTCACCCATCTTTCAGCTTCTTCTTTGTTTTGCACAGCCGTGTTGCACGATTCATGGGGCACCATTTATATGAAAGTCTCTGAATGCACAGTGCAACACTGTGGACCAATTTTCTCCCCAACACAGTTCCTTCCCAGGTGATGCCTTCAGACTAAGCTTCTAAAGTGTAGTTCTAAACATACCAGAATCTGCAGAGGCCACCAGATAAAAGTCATTGTTCAGAGCAGGGTAGAGAAACACCATATTTAAAGGGTGGGAGCTGGAATGAGATAGAACAATGAAAAGGGAATAGCAACATTGTATTGGATTAGCTGATGAGAGGAACAGGAGACAGACAATATAAGACACAGTTTCCTAAACACAGGGAGCTTGTAATATAGTAAAGGAAGAGAACCGCACAAGTATCCACCTTGTACACTAGTACATGGGAGGAGCCATAGGAGGAGCCATAACTGTCCAAATTTCATAGACAACCTGTGGCTGGAACAATGAGGGACAGCATTGTCAGAGAGGTGACATTCGAGCTGGTCTTTGAAGGATTGGTAGGGTTGTATTGGCTAAGAGGAGGTGAGGAGGTGAGCAAGCATGGCACAGAGAATCATTCAAACAAAGACATGGTAAGTTTGGTGGGAGGTCGGAGAGCGGTAAACAGTTCAGATCGGCTGTTTCACAGGGCAGACTGAAAGAATAAGTTTAGGCTAGATTGTGGAGGACGTTGAATAGCATTGGAGTTTGAAGATAATGAAGATGGTTCAGGTTGCTAAAAAAGAAATACACCCCAAGGACAAACAGACATTTATCTGGTGGTTGGGAGGGCCATTTGCCCTTCTATATGCTTTCAAGAGAGGGAGCAGCTGAGTGACCTGCATTCCTGGGATCTGGCACTGGCAAGCCCCTTTTCCAACCGAGGCACAGCGGGCATCCTTCTGTCCTCGGCATGAGGGGTTGGGCCTGTCACCTTAGCAACCAGGACTCATGCCCCAGAACACATTTTAGCACATGGCCCCAGAGCCGTCATACTGAATCTTGATTCCCCCATCTTGGCTCCCCAGCCAGGCTGTGCTCATTTGGGACCTTCTGCTGTAACTGAGGCATCCCCAGGGTCTCTGTGGGGTCTTGGAGCAGGCAGGGCACAGAGTGTCAGGGAAATACCGTGGGTCCTATTTGCATGCTCTGTGTGCGGTATCATCTCCCAGCTGGTCTGAAAGGTCAGCCAGCAGATCTTGTTTGTGAAAATAGAAAGGAGCATAAGTTGCTGAGTCTTTCTTTCTTAATTCTTTCTCTTTCCCTTCTACCCTGGGACTGGGAGTTGGGTTATGCTTCTTGCCAGGAGCTTTCCTTCCTTGTCAACTGACTGCCTCTTTTTCTTCCCCTCTCAAAGGGACAGGATGGATTTCTTGGCTGGATTTCTGATAGTTTGTGAAAGGCCTTCACTTCTTTGCTGGCAGAGGCTGGCTTCAGTGTGACTTGTGCAACATGAGACGGTATGTATTCAGGACTTCACCCCAAGGTGCCCTGGGGAGCACACTCCAGCAGGGCATCCCTGCTGACCCCTCAGGGGTCCCTGGAATGGGGAAGAGGGGAGGGCGGGCGGTGGAGTTAGAATACATGTGGGAGGCGTGGCCACTATGGGTGTCTTCCCATTCACCAGGACACCAGGCCATTCGGATAAAGTCACAGATGCCTCTTCTCTGGTCCAGACTAGTTCGGAAAGTGCTGGGCAATGAACAGATGCTTAGATGTCCTGTGGAGATGATTCATTTCTGTAAGACTTTTTTCCTACTCCTCAACTGCGTTTCAACAAGAGCTTGCTTTTTCTCGTTATGGTCTGTTGCTGGCAGCAGGGTTAGGAGTAGATCTTGCTATACCGAAACGCAGATGCCTCCAACCCAGCCTTCCAGCAGAACAGATATCAATCCTTTGATTGGAAACATTTCTGGGCTCTGGCTGCAAGAGAAACGCCCCTCCACCCACTACCTCCGCAATGCACACATCTCTGTGAAGGAGGCTCACCACTTATTATTTGTAAAAAGGATGAACACTCTTCAAGTTAAGAGAGCACCTGTTTGAGTCAGACCCAGGTAATAAATCCCAGCTCGCCCACTTGCCTCTGAGCCTGGGCATGTCCTATTCAGAGCCTCAGTTTCTACATCTGTTCAATAGGACGCCAGCAGTACTCACAGTGATGCTGGAAGAACTGGACAAGCCACGTGTGCAACGCGTTCAGCACAGAGCATGGCACATACTAAGCCGCTCAATAAGTGGTAGCTGCAGTTGTTATTTAGGTAGTAGTTTTGCTGTTAGTGTTTGGTACTGGTTAATCAAGAGGAGGAAGATGGTCCCAAAGTGGGACCCCGTGTGCTCCCAACCGCTGTTGCTCCCACAAACAGGCCAGGCAGCTGTTACAAAATGGCATTTACATGGGAGCTAATTTAACACAGTATTAATTTTTAAGATGCAACTCGGTCATCTCTAGGCTCCAGGGCCTTCGCACTCACATCTGGCACACTGCCCCACAGAGCCAGTCTTCGCCGTGACTTCCAGATTGACCTCAGGAGGGTGTTTGTGGCTTAGCTATCAAAGGGTTGTTAATTTTACACACATACCACATTAACACACACTTTAAATGGTCTCATTAGTTTTTCTGCTGATATCCAGCTTTGAAATTATTGCTCTCACTGCAGAGCCCCCGCAGACATAAGCTCTCATTATTTTTAGGGATAATACCCACACACACCCATAAATCTAGGGCAGCTGCCATTTGGGCATTCTTTGTGGTTCAACTGGTCCATTATATTGGAGAAGTGGTAAGTCAGAAACCATCATGTGCTGTTCAGTTGGGACACATGCAAGTAGAGTAACTCAACTGCACAAATGCAGGAGGAGAGCTGGCTGCATACTTAGGTGAGAAGAATCAGGTGCTGTGGTGGACCACAAGCCTGAGAATAGTCAGCAGTGCAACTCAGTTCCAATGACTGACATTCTTTATGGGAAGCCTGTGGGCATCTGTTGCTGATGCTCAACCTGGCTAATTCCCCTAAGAGGAAGCATTAGATGAAAGCGGGACTCAGTACATCTGACACAATTTCAAAGGAGGTTTTATTAAAGGCTAGCTCCTGGTGTAACAATGTAACAACCCCTTCAGCTCTGAGGGTCAGAATGTTACACTTTATTTACTTTCTCTACAAAGCTCAGAACCTTTACTTCTCAGGATTTCTTTTAAGATAAAAATTACCCTATCAAGTTTTGAAGTTGTATATGGTGCTGTGCTGAGGCCCTTACAAAGAAGAAAGGGGCAGTGGGGCCAAGTACACACACAAGAAGGTCCTGCAGCCCTGGATGCTCACTCATCTCCATTGGCCATCAGAGGTGGACATCAGTGGGCTGGTGGTTAAGAATTCTCTCTTGTGCCCTCCCCTGGCCCCTATTCTATGGGCTATGGCTGGGCAGCCTGAAAATTATTAATCATCCTCTCTTTTGGGCTGGTGCCTAGAAACAATGGGCAGCTTCCGATGGGGCTAGAGTGATGGGGACTGAGGACACGGGACTATTTGTCAGACTCAGGCCTCCCATCAGAAATTGAGGAGGCTGGAGGTAAGTCTGCAACTTCACTACTGCTGTCATCCATATAAAGGAACCCTTGGCTAACCATAATCCACCCCACAGCCAGATGCTGTGCAGACTCTATGTATGTCTCACCAGCAAACCAAATGATAATAATAAACCTCAGTTGTGGGGACCTTCTGCATGCAGCCCTAAAGCTGCTGGCTCCAAGCCAACACCATCCAGCAAAGTATCCAGGCACTTTGCAGAAGCAGTTTCTCTGCTGGGTATCATTTAGCACCCATCCTCCCCTCGGACTGTAAGCTCCGTGAGACCAGGTCTTTCTCACCACATGAAGGCCCAGCACAGAGCTTAGTACCCAGTAGGCACTCAATAAGTATTTGGGCTACACATAAACACACCCCTGAATTAAGAGCTTTGAGCTGCATCATCCTCTCATGGCTGTGTATGTTGAAAAATGAAAAAATATTTCTTATAAATAACGAAGAAAAAAAATCAGGTTCAGAACATTATGTACTTGGTGATTCCAGTTCTGCGAGAGAGAGGGAGCAAGACAGAGAAAGAGGTAGGAAGAGATAGTGAGGGAGGGAGAGACTGTCAGAGGTGGGGAGACCCAGAGAAAGGCTAAACCCTGAAATATTAATAGTGGTTTTCATGGGATGGTAATCAGTTTTCCTTTTTTGTTTTTCTATGTATTTTCTAAAAATGTTATAATGCCCATGTATTAGAAAGATTTTTTATTAAAATTATGAACAGATAAACACTCGGAAACCTGTGTTTTATTATGGCAACTTGGCAAATAAAATGTTCCCTTATTTACAGTAGTCCCTTTCATCAGCTTCAGCCACCTTATTTATGTGCCCTCCTTTCCTCCCAGGGCTGTGATTTTTATTTTAACTTGAAGAAGCAGGTTGCAGAGAGGGAAGAAAAACTCACAAAGCTCCCAGCAATCTAGAGGCTGATTTTTCCCAAGCAAGCAAATCCCTTTGGGGAGGTGAGGAATGATTGTACTGAATGAAGAGGTGATCTAAGGTCATCATTAAATAGATGTGTTGCTTTTCCCAGAGTCGGCTGAAAAGATCAAGTGACTACTGAAAAGTTACAATTCGATAATTAACAGAATTTCCTCACAGCTTTATAGGCTTCAATTCTTATTCTCCGAAGTGCTGACCTCATTGCCGCCTCTCCTCTCCAGGAAGCAGCAGTCAGAAATTGGAGTTTCAGAGGGGCTGGCAGAGTTGCAATGTACCTGGGACACTAGGTACTAAGGGGTAGGGAGGGAGGGTAGGCAGTGGGAGTGGGGGTGGTGGTTGTTCTCTCTTCGCCTTAATTTCCCGGCATTTCAGAATTAAACTCATTGTTTAAATTCGGTAACTATCTAATCTCAGATGCTTTTGCATACTACCCAGTTCCTGATATATAATGTTTTATTCACTTGTTTCTTAATGCAGTTTTATATTGGGATCTGCCTCACAAACTATTGTAATCTAACTTAAGGGCCCTTTTGAGCTACAGTGTGGCATAAATGCATCCATCCATTCATTTATTCTAGCTTAAGGTAAAGGCTAAGCTGCTGTAACAAAAAATGTAGCCCCTGTCTTTCTTACATGCACTCCCAACGTGAGTTGTCCAAGCTGGTGGCTGAGCATGGTCCAATGTGACCTGAGAGCATGTCTGTTTCAGCTTGTGGGAAGGTGAAAGGGAGGAAATCCAAGGCAGGCTGCTTATCTTTTCTAAAAAAAATTAATAAGCCTTATTTTCTAGAGCTGCTTTAGGTTCACAGCAAAACTGAGCAGAAAGTACAGACAGTATCCATGTGCCTGCTGCCCCTGCATATGTTCAACCTCCCCCACTAGCAACATCCCATGCCACAGTGGTGCATTTGTTACAGTCCCTGAACCTACATTGTCACATCATTATCACCCACAGTTCATGGCTTATATTAGGGCTCACTCTTGGTATCGTATATTCCATAGGTTTTGACAAATGTATAATGACACGTAGCCACCATTATAGTATTGTACAGAATAGTTTCACTGGCCCCAAATCCTCTGCCTACTCACCTTTCCCTCCCCCAACCCCTGGGATTTCACTGTCTCCATAGTTTTGTTTTTTCCAGAATGTCATCTAGTTGGAATTATATAGTATGTAACTTTTCAGACTGGTTTCTTTCACTTAGTAATATGTGTTTACTTTTTCCTCCATGTCTTTTCATGGCCCATTTCTTTTTAGCACGGAAAAACAACAGCCTATTGTCTAGAAGTAGCACAGTGTATTTATCCACTCACCAACCAAAGGACATTTTGGTTGCTTCTAAGTTTTGGTGATTCTGAATAAAGCTGCTATAAACATCTGTGTGCAGGTTTTCATGTGGACCTAAGTTTTCAATCCATGTAGGTAAATAACTGAGGAATGTGTTTGCTGGATTACATGGTAAGACTATGTTCAGTTTAGTAAGAAGCTGCCAGACTATCTTGTAAAGTGGCTGCACCATTCTGCATTCCCACCACCAAAGAATGAGAGTTCCAGTTGCTCCACAACCTCATTGGCACCAGATATTATCAGTGTTTTGGATTTTGACCATTCTGATGTGTAGTGATAAGTCATTGTTTTAATTTGCAATTCTCTAATAATATATGATGTTCAACTTAAAAAAAATAAAAAATAAAAGACAGGGCTCACTTTAGCAAGGTCACAGCTCACTGCAGCCTCAACCTCCTGGGCTCAAGCAATCCATCCACCTTAGCCTCCCAAGTAGCTAAGACTACAGGCATGTGCCAACACATCCAGATTTATTTTTTTATTTTTGTGTAGAGATGAAGTCTCACTCTGTTGACTAGGCAGTTCTCAAACCCCCGGCCGCAAGCTATCCTCCCACCTCAGAATCCCAAAGCACTGAGATTACAGGCATAAGCCACTGAGCCCAGCTGATATTGAACATCTTTGCATATGCTTACTTGTCATCTCTATATGTTCTTTAGTGATGTGTCCATTCAGGTCTTTTGCTTATTTTTTAATTGAATTGATCAACTTCTAGTTGTTGAATTTTAAGAGTTCTTTGTATATTTGGATGAGTCCTTTATCAAATGTGTCATTTGCAAACATTTTTCTCCCAGTCTGTGGCTTGCCTTCTCATTCTCTTAATACTGTCTTTCATAGAGCAGAAGTTTTTTAATTTTAATGGAGTCCGATTATCAACTGTTTATTTCATGGATCATGCCTTTGGTGCTATATCTAAAAAGTCATTGCCATACCCAAGGTCACCTAGGTCCACTTGAAAATAACATTATACTACTTCACGGGAAGTACAAGTATCTCATGATAAAAAAATTCTAATTCCTCCTTCCCATCTCTTGTATCATTGTTGTCATTCATTTCACTTATACATAAGCATGAATTATTTTGCACGTTCTTTCTCTTGACTCTAAGTTCCTTGAGGATAGGAATTGTATCATTATTTATTGCTGTATTCTTTCGACTAAACTTTTTTCTCAAATGAAATATAATTTACTAATAAGAACAGTAATAAAATCATAATCGCTATGATTTATCCAGTATATAAATAAATCACAAGTGAGCCAGGTAATTCATTTACCATATCTCATTTCATTATCATAACAATCACCTAAGGAAGGTTGTATTATCCTCATTTTATAGATTACAAAACTGGGATTCAGAAAGCACAAAGTAACTTAGGCAAGGTCCCACAGTTCCTAAGTAGTAGATGTAGAATTAGAAACCAAATCTGCCTGACTCCAATGAAAGGCAGCTTTTTTTTTTTTTTTTTTTTTTTTTTTTGAGACGAGTCTCGCTGTGTCGCCCAGGGTGGAGTGCAGTGGCTGGATCTCAGCTTACTGCAAGCTCCGCCTCCCGCAGCTTTTAAAGCACGTCTATCAAATGGAGAGAGGAGCCTGGAAGACCTCTGCTCCATCCTTTGAGAGACAAGGCCTTACTTTGTCATCCAAGCTGCAGTGCTGTGGCACAATCATAGCTCGCTGCAGCCTCCAACTCCTGGGCTCAAATGATCCTCCTGCCTCAGCCTTCTGAGTAGCTATGACAACAGGCATGCACCACCACCCCTAGCTATTTTTTTTTTTTTTTTTTTTTTTTTTTTGTAGAGACAGGGTCTCGCTTTGTTACCTTAAAAAGTTCTGGCCTCAAGCAATCCTCCCACCCTGGCCTCCCAGCATGCTGAGATTACAGGGGTGAGCCACTGCTCCCAGCTCCTGGTCCATTGAGAATTTTTTAAGAAGCTGGTCTATGTCAATCATTACGTTGGGTACTGGAAATACAAGAGTGAATGACACGATGCTTCCCCTTAAGGAAAATACAGAAATTAGTAGATGTAGCTACACTAAGGTAAATGCTCTGATAGGGACTTTGTGAGCAGAGAGAAGGGTCCCATCCTGGGAAGTTAAGGAGAGTTTCTGAAGGAGGTCAAATCAGACTGAGGTGCGGAAGATGAGTTAGGCAGGTGAAGAAATGGAGGAAGGCTATTCCAGGGCGTGAAAACAACATGAGAAAGTCTCGCAGATGTGAGGCAGCAGGAAGGGTGTCCCCGGACACTCCTTCCCCACTGCCGCGGCGCATTTTCACACGGAGGGAGCTCCCCTATCAACTCCTCCCCTCTCTCTCTTTACTTCTGCTCATAGTGGCAAGAGGAGAGTGAATTCTGATTAGTAAATCCAAGAATAACCTGAGTGTGCGTGATTCCACTTTCTTCTCTTGTTGATGGGAATGGGCTGCCGACAGGGAACATGTGCTTATCTTGTTCTGGAGTTCACAGTGAGGATGTGCCCTTGTCTACAGAAAGATATTTTCTGCAGTATTGACTTCACCAGTAATAAAGTGGGTATGTTGATCTTTCATGTGAGGTCGCCTTGCCGTGTTACTTGATTCAGATCTCCAGCAGGGAAGGGAAGTGCAATGTCATGAACCTCCTAGAACCCCAACACAATGAGAACATAGGTGTGGAGTGGGGAGGGCAAGAGATGTGGCTTGCCAGGTCTGGAAGAGGGCGCTCGAAGGAGGCCTTTATCTTGAAGGTCATGTATGGGATCCCTCTGAACTGGGTTTTATTTATTTTTTGAGACGGAGTGTCGCTCTGTCACCCAGGCTGGAGTGCAGTGGCACGATCTCGACTCACTGCAACCTCTGCCTCCTGGGTTCAAGTGATTCTCCTGCCTCAGCCTCCCGAGTAGCTGGGACTACAGGCGCCGGCCACCACACCTGGCTAATTTTTTGTATTTTTAGTAGAGACGGGGTTTCACCTTGTTAGCCAGGATGGTTTCAATCTCCTGACCTCGTGATCCACCGGCCTCAGCCTCCCAAATTCCTAGGATTACAGGTGTGAGTTACCACGCCTGGCTGTGAACTGGGTTTTAAGCTGGCAGGTAACCCACTCAGAATTGTGTTCTAGGTTATTTTCCCTGGCAACACTAGAGCATGGACATGAGGGTAGGCAATGAGGTAGCAAAAGACCAAAGGCAAGGAGACCAATCTAGAAGTGACTGAGTCATGTGCACCAGGGAGCTTGAGGCCTGAGTCATGGCAGAGAAAAAACACAAAGAAGAGGGCTGATCAAGCATATAGTTAGGATGAATGATCCACCCATTGTGCTGGTACGAATAAGGAAGACCAATCTGGGACGAGTCTCGGTTTTCTGACTTTGGTAATTAAGTGGATTAAAATTCCAGTTTCATAGATAGAAAACAAAACAAAAGGATCCAAATAGGGAGATGTGAGGCAATGACGCATTTAGTTTTGCCATGTTGATTTCCATGTATGGATCTCCAGGGAGATGTCGAGCAGACTACATTGGGTAAGAGTCTAAAGTCCAGCAGCAATGTCAGTCTTGGAGATTTACATTTGGGAGCCATCGGCATAGGGAGGCGAGCATCAAAATAATGACTGTGTCAGATAACAAAAAAAATAAATCAATAGACCAGAAGGAAACCCTTAGGGGAATGCAAACATTTAAAAGTTGGCAGAGGAGAAAGTCCATGCGAAATAGAACAAAAAGCAATGAGCGGAGATGTAGGAGGAGAATCATGAGAGATGTCAAAGAAGCAGAGAATTTGGAAAGGTCTGGATAAGAAACAGTGTCAAATGAAAAGCTCAGTTAGAATAACACTGGGAGTGTCCAGTGTCTTTGACAATTTGGAGGTGACGCTTTTGAAAGCAGTTTGAGTTGAGTGGTAAGGTCAGAAGCCAGGTGGCAGTGAGTTTAGAAGTGAGGAAGTAAAGACTCCAAGTATTTATCATCACAAAATAGGTGTTATTTTCAAGACACTTGGCTGAGAAGAAAAGGAGAGGTCGAGAGAGCCTTGCTCCTCGATAGGTGAGTTTTGGTGTATTTATAGGCTGAGGGCAATGAACTACTAACAGGCAAGAGAGTTAATTTATAGAAGAAAGGAAACTGTGCATGCAGCAAGGTCCTGAAGGGGAAAGGAGATAATGAATGAAAGCTGATTTGAGAGGGGGGAGGTGTGTGTGTGTGGTGTGTGTGTGTGTGGTATGTGGTGTGTGTGTGTGTGGTATGTGGTGTGTGTGTGGTGTGTGTAGGTGTGTGAGGGGGTGTGGAGGGGTGTGGAGGGGTGTGTGTGTGGGGTGTGTGTGTGTGGTGTGGAGGGGTGTGTGTGTGGGGTGTGTGTGTGTGGGTGTGTGTGTGTGGTGTGTGGTGGGGGGGTGTGTGTGTGTGGGGTGTGTGTGTGGGGTGTGTGTGTGTGTGTGGGGTGCGTGGTGTGTAGGGGTGTGTGGGGGGTGGGGGGGGGGGGGGGGGGGGGGTGTGGGGGGTGTGGTGTGTGGGGGGGTGTGTGTGTGTGGGTGGGTGTGTGTGTGTGTGTGTGGGGGTGTGTGTGGGGTGTGTGCGGGGTGGGGGGTGTGTGGGGTGTGTGTGTGGGGTCTGTGTGTGGGGTGTGTGTGGGTGTGTGTGTGGTGTGTGGGGTGTGTGTGTGGTGTGTGTGTGTGTGTGTGTGGGGTGTGTGCGGGGTGTGTGGGGTGTGTGGGGGGTGTGTGTGGGGTGTGTGTGGGGTGTGTGGGGTGTGTGTGGGGGGTGTGTGTGGGGTGTGTGTGTGGGGTGTGTGTGGGGTGTGTGTGTGGGTGTGGGGTGTGTGTGTGGTGTGTGGGGTGTGTGTGTGGCGTCTGGTGGGGTGTGTGTGTGTGTGTGAATAGGGTAGGTGGAAGGTGATATCTTCCCTGAGACTGAAGAAGAGGGAAGGGTGTTTACATGTGTGATAGGGGTTGCTTTGGTTGTTGACGCTGTTTTTTTAACGGAGGCAGGAGGTGAGGGAGGAAGCAGAAGTTCATGCCAGCGGCCTCAGTTTTCATGATGAAATAGGAGGCTAGGCCATGTGCTGACAGAGAGTGACTTAAGAAGAGTGAAGGCTTGGTGTGAGCACCAGGCAGAATGGGAGAGGAGATGCCAACCAAGGAAACGGTGATCTACTCTTGAGCTGGCCTGGTTAGATGAGAGAAGAAAGATGGGAGGATCCTGCAGGCTGGGTGAAAATGGAGGGAGCAAGGAACTTGATATTCTGTCAAATCCTAACAGTGGCAATGGTCTGCCTGTCTTCACTTCCCCAGTACCCAGCCTCTTCCCCATGCCCCATCCCCTGAGCCTGCACCAGAGCAATGCTGTTGCAGTGTGAGTCCATCACCTCCCTCCTCTGCTCAGTAGACTGCTTTTATCTCATTTCATGTGAAAGGCAAAATCCTTTCAAATCCCATCAGTGCTCTGTATGATCTGGCCTCTGTGAACTCTGACTCCATCCTCTACTCAGCTACATCAGCGTCCTCACCCTTTCTTAGGGCACTGCACTCACACCCACCTCGGAAGCTTGCACTGTGTTCCCTTGCCTGGAATTCTTCTCCACCAGATGACATGATCACTCACTCTCTTCCACCCTTAGCTCTTTGGCGCAGGTATCTCTGTCACCACGAGGCATTCCTGACCACCTGTCAAATCTCACCACTTCCTACTCGCACCCCTGACATTTCCTCTGCATTTCTCTGCCTTGTTTTCTATCCAGCACTTGATACTGACTAGAATACTGCATGTTTTACCTACCTTGTATATTTTCCGCCTGCCCCAGTAGGGTGGCGATTTAGATCTGTTCTGCTCATTTCTGTATCCCCCGTGCCCACAGCAGTGTCTGGCACTGAGTAGGAGCTCAATGAATATCGGTTGAATGAGTTCTGATTCAAGGCTGACCTCCTTATCCTGGTTAAAAATGCATGGTTCTCGGCTGGGCGCAGTGGCTCACACCTGTAATCCCAGCACTTTGGGAGGCCAAGGCGGGTGGATCACGAGGTCAGGGTATCGAGACTATCCTGGCTAACACGATGAAACCCCATCTCTACTGAAAATACAAAAAATTAGCTGGGCATGGTGGCGGATGCCTGTAGTCCCAGCTACTTGGGAGGCTGAGGCAGGAGAATGGTGTGAACCCGGGAGGCAGAGCTTGCAGTGAGCCGAGATTGAGCCACTGAACTCCAGCCTGGGTGACAGAGTGAGACTCTGCCTTAAAAAAAAAAAAAGGAAAATGCATGGTTCTCAAATTGTTTCATAGGCATTAGTTTTGTTTAATTAGAGCAGATTGTTTTCAAAAGTAGAGACCTGGTTTACATGTCATGCCTGTTGATTAATACAATATAATGGCCCTCATCGCTCAATTGCCTGGGTCCTTTGTCCCATCCACCACTTTATAATACCTGATCAACTCATCCTGTTCTGACTACCATGTATCCCTTTTCACACCCTCAACTCCCCCCGTTACCTTGTCTCAGGGAAACCCCATCACTCCTGAGGAAATTATTCTTGCTGATTTAATCTTTGCTTTTTAATCAGATATAAGGAGGTGGGGGTAGAAGTGGAGAATGTATTCAGACCATCATACATCATTTTATGGAAGAAAAACCTGACATTTTCATTGGCAAATAAATCCTGGAGCTCTGAGACTGGGAAGGACCTAAGAGGTCAGCTCATCCATCTTCACATCTCTGAGCAGTTCTGCACTGAAAATCCATACCCTAAATGCAAGTATCTAGTGCTTTTCCCTCACTATTCTCTAAGGAAGCTACCTTCCTGACCTTCTTTGACAAGCCATTTTAGTATTTTAGTAGAAAGTATGAAATTATTATTAAAGCACCTGCAGTGCAGTAGGGTTATGAAATTGGAGCACAAATGGAGCTAGGAGGCTGGACTCTGAAGCCAAAACAACCTGCGTTTGAATTCTGAATTGACCACCAGCTCACCGGGTGACCTTGTGGAAGTCAACCTCTTTTAAAAAATGAAATAATAAAAGAAGAAGAAAGTCCTCAAGACGTTATATGCACATACATACACATATATGTAAAGGATAAATATATACTCAATAAATACAGACATACAAATATATACTCGACAAATGTCTCTTCTTCTTTCTTCTATTCCTCCCCCTACCCCACCAACGTGCATTTCATGTTTAATAAGCTAAACCTTTATTATAGAATTTTCAAGTCTGAGAGATTCATTCAGCTTGATATCCCAGACTTTTACGAGGACTATTTCTAAATCATTCCTACTTGAAGAAAAATACAGTCAACTTAGAGGTTAGATCCACAGGCTATGAAGGTTGGATTTGAATCCCAGCTCCAGAATATATCCGATGTGTGAATGTGGGCACTTGTGCTCACCGAGTCTCTGTTTCCTCATCTGTAAAATGGTCGTAAGATATCTGCTTATCTGTGGGGTTCTTGCAATGATTCAGTGAGATTATGTATGGAGAGGATTCGGCAGAGATAATGATGATGATAATGCTAGCTAATATTTAATACGTATTGCCCATTTAGTATGTGTCAGGCATTAAGAAGTACCTCACAGTCAATGATGGAAGAGGTTGCTGCTTTCGTTATCATTACTAATATCATGTTTTAAAGACCCATGAAGGATGGTGGCAAAGAGTTCTTTCCTCTCCAAGGGTCTGTTATGTTGTTGTTAAAGTCAATGAGATGCATCTAAGTCAATGTGAGTGGTTGCCGTTGACTGCATTAAACAGAAGAGGTGAAGAGGGTCTCAGAGAGGAATGGATGGAAGGGGCTCTCTGTAAGAGAAGCCACCCGCCAGCCCTGAGTATTAAAGTGGTTCCTTACTGTATAAATGCTGGGCACCACAGTTCCTTTTTGAGGGCAGAAACAGTGCAAGCTGCTCATCACCATGGCAGGAGCACTGCCTGGGACAGGGTAGGGGTGACAGGGAAAGGGCATAGAACTTTCGGGCAGTGTTGTTCAGTTTCTGTGGTTTGTGAGTGTACACTTCCTTCAGAGGTAGAGGTGGGAGGGAGAGAGGGTGTGCAATTTTAATCTGCAAAAAAAGCCATTGCAGGTCAAACTGACCTAGCTAAATAAGAAGCTTGATTTGAGCCAAACAATGAAGTTGACAGTGTTGTCAATGCTCCAAAAACATCTTCATTTAACCTGCAGACAATTTTTTAAATTGTCAAGAACTTACAATTATTGTTTTCAAAACTACTAAAGAAAATGAGGCAAGGGAAAATGTCAGAGACTACGGCTGTATAACAGTTCATCGTGAAAGAGGACACCTGCTCTATGTTCAAGGTACACCTAGCTGCTGAGTGTCCAGATGATTCCTAACACAAAGGGATCTGAGGTGTAGCAGTCTGCTATACTAAAGGGTGGTGATGGGCACTTTAAAAAGAATTAGTGCAGTTCCAGTTACCAATTTAGGCTACCAAACCTGAAATGTCCTTCCTAAATTGCTACGCTCTGTTGAAACTCCCAATTTTGCTTTAATAACCTATCAATTTCTAAATTGTTAAACATGTAGGTGGGTGCTTTCTAAGAGCATTTTTGAATGGGTTCCTGAAATACTCGAGGAGGCAATAGGAGAAACAGGATCTCGTTTCTTAGGAAGTGCCTCTCCCACTCCCCACCAGCTCCGGTAGCTCTGTTCCTCTAGTATTCCATCAGCTCTCAGGCCTTTCCAACCTCAAACCCTCTCAGCTGTAGTTTCCTTTCCAGGAAACAATGTCTCCCTCCTTCTTCCCTTGGTTGTCAGCTTCTTATCCTCTAGGTTCCGGGTTCAAATCCCTCCTTAAGGGAGGCCTTTCCTGACCACACTCTCTGCAGCCAGTCCCCTCATCACTCTTCTGGCTTGCAGTGTGCGTTCGTTTCATGGCCCACATCCGCTTATGTGATTTGTTCATTTTCTTGTGAATGGGTTCTCCCTGCTTGACTCTAAGCTCCATGAGGGCAGGTCCCAGGCCTGTCTCATCTCTCACAACAGTCCCAGCATCTAGCACAGCGGCTGTCACCTAGTCCTCGTTGAAGCTTAATGAATATTGGTTAAATGAGAAGAGTGAAAGTTCACTATTTCATTTTGATTCATGACACTCTTATGGAAAACACAAATGCCTAGAGCACTAGTCCTTCCTTAGCTGTGTTCAGATCTATCTACGAAGAAGATTCATGCAACTGATTTAACTGAAGATGGGTGGCATCTGACCTTAGGTTATTCAAAACTAGGAATAAGATTGTCAAAATGTATTAACTCAAGTAAATACACTTTGATTTAAGGCTCATCTCCATTTGGGTAGTTGGGAACAGCGTTCCTTTTGCCATTTAAGAGAGAAATGAAAATGCCTTTCACCTTGGCCTCTTAGTATCTATGAAGGCAATATCTTGTACAGCACAGGGCAAAAACAATCATGGTCTACTTCCTTATAAAACTGTTATAGGTAAAGATCGAATCTCAGATGCTCACTAACTGCTGGACTGAGAGCATTACATTACTACTTGGCGTTACATTCTCTCGTGACTAATGATGAAAATGAGGACCAAGTTTTCAAACTTAGCTAGTGGCAAGAGGCAAGATCCAAGGCCAGATCCATCCAATGCCAAAACTCACATGCTTAACTCTTACTACAATAAACAGTCCAATCATGAGTGGCATGGTCTGAGCTTGCACTGCACAGAGACAGGAATGGGCATCTAGGAAAGAAGTAGAGAGCTACACAGGCACTGATCTTTGCTTGGCATACATCATCAAAACACATACAAAACATCCCTAACATGCACCAATAAGAACGAGCCTGACATTTCTGAGTAATTAAATACATGAAGGTCAAGAAGAATGAGGCTAGCCAGGCATGGTGGCCTGCACCTGTGGTCCCAGTTACTCAGGAGGCTGAGGAGGGAGGGTCACTTCAGCCCAGGTGGTCAAGGCTGCAATGAACTGTGATTGCACCACTGCACTCCAGCCTGGGTGAGAGAGCAAGATCCTATCTCAAAAAAAAAAAAAAAAAAAAAAAAAAAGGAGAATTAGGTAACAGGAGCAGACAGGGATGATTTTTTTAAAAGCCTCTCGGAAAGAAAAATGTACTTAGTGGAATTTTCACAAGATAATGAGGGAGGAAGGAAGTGCAAGAGTGTGGCTTCCTTGGTGGTCACTCCTGGCCCTTCCACCAGTATCCAATATTGACTGTATAGCCTTTGGGTCTTGGCCTAAAATAGAGCCAGGAAGGAAGATGGGACTGGTCAAGATATCGCAGGTCCCAGGATAGCCAATATTGGCCTATGAGATTCAAGGTCCCCACAGTTCCTGAGGAACCAGGGTGGTGATCTTCAGGAAAAGAGTAGACCTTTGTTTTCTCCCTGATGTTGCGAACAACTTACTCCATTATGATGAAGGGACATGGGGCTGGCATTGGTTTCCGACAGTCCCTGGAATAGAACTCACGTGAGTACGGCTTTTGAGACTGCTGCACCAAATCTGAAGTTGCTGTAATTCATTTAGAATTACACCAAAAGAACAAAAACAAAACAGAAACACAAACTTTTGGAGGTGATGAATATGTCTATTACCTTGATGGTTGTGATGGTTTCATGGTGTATGCATTTGTCCAAACTCAAATTGTACATGTTCCATTTTTTGTACATCAATTACACCTCAACAGACCAGTTTAAAATAAACAAATATGGATATAAATATATAAAATTGAATACTATTTTAAAAAACAATGGAGTAGGGGAGCTTGTGGGCTCCTTACACACCTGTAGGTTTCAAGTTAATGCCTAACTTTGCTAGAGAGGAAAATTAATAAGAAGGAAATGTTGTAGAGAAGATACGCAGGGAGCCCATATAGGAAGGAGTGTTGGAGTGATTACTCGGGAGATTTTTCTGTAGAATCCTAGGTCGCACATCCGCATTTTTCTCTCTCTGCTGGAAAGAGAGAAAATCGTAGGTTGAGTTATAACAAAGAGAACATTGGTTCCTGCTGCCAAGGAGCCCTAATGCTCTATGGGTCCTTCTCTAGAGGGCAAGGACTCCCTTCTGCCAAAAACACTACAAAAAAGATGGCTTCGGTGAGGAGGATTAACTCTTTGTAGTTCGAAACATTGGATTCCGCATAATGACGTTGAGCCAAGGAAATGATAAGCTTTCCTGTGCCCGCCCCACCCCCAGGGTGGCATGAATATGAGTATGATTTATTTATTCTGTTGCATTTCTTCAAACATCATTGACTCTATTTGTGTCTATTCTTACTGGATTATGCTGTGATATTTAGGATGCACTTAAAGTGGACATCAAAGAAAGCACTTGCTTATTCCCGGCATTTAATATGAGCATCTAATTAAGTTCAGGTTATTGTGTTAACTATTGTTCAAATCCATAGAGTTTATTAAACTACCTAATTTTCATATAATTCTACTGCAATTAGTGGTTATGTATTCATTCAACTGCTCAGATGAAACACATTAAATCTGGATACGGAGAGTGAATTGTTTTCATTTACCTAACTGTTAGACTTGATCATAAATGTTTATTAGAGTAAGATACACAGTTTTTGTTTGAATTCATGTCTTTAGTGCATCCACCATCGATTGCTGTAGACAGAATTTGCACGGTGTTTACCTTCATAAGTGTCTTGACCATCAATTACTTTTGCCTAAGTTTGTTTTTTTTAAAACACATTTTAGGAATTCTCTATCCTTCTCCTGATTTCATGAATACTTTTTAAAAACTTCCTCTTTGGGCTGGGTGCAGTGGCTCATGCCTGTAATCCTAGCACTTTGTGAGGCCGAGGCGGGCGGATCACCTGAGGTCAGGAGTTCGAGACCAGCCTGGCCAATACAGCAAAGCCCCATCTCTACTAAAAACACAAAAAATTAGTTGGCTGTGGTGGCGTGTGCCTGTAATCCCAGCTACTCAGGAGGCTGAGGCAGGAGAATCACTTGAACCAGGGAGGCGGAGATTGCAGTGAACTGAGATCACACCATTGCACTCCAGCCTGGGCACCAAGAGTGAAACTCTGCCTAA